>NC_064831.1:81187113-81822882 GCF_024166365.1 Elephas maximus indicus | reverse complement strand
CAGTGTATAAAATGTATCTAAGCAGGAAGACGCCTTCTTCCTTGAGGCATTTAATGAAGTTCACTTGGTTGGTGATGAAATCATTTCCTCCGTGATCAACAGATATACTTGACTTATTCTCCAAAAATCTTAGCCAAAGAGATCCTTAATGTTTTACTCCCCCAGGTGAAGATGGTGACTCTCCTGGGTAAATGTTATAGCCCATTGTTGATTCTAAATGCTTTACTTGACAAATACCTCATCTACCTACCTGTATGTCATAACACCCTCTCTTTCTTTGATAACTACAGGATAACTCTTAGAGGTGGTCTTTGTTGAACTCAAGTCTAAAAGAAAGCCTGGCATTTTGATGTGTTAAGAAACTGAGATGAGGTGGTCTCCACGCTGTGACTGGTAGGGACTCTCCCTCCTTCCTAGAATGTAGTTCTTATCAAAAGAGAAACCAGTTTTCAATTTCTGAGTCTGAGGTCTTTCCTTCCACAACATCAAACCACAGGAAACGAGCAGGAGAGGAGAACAAGATGAAGGTGGTAAAAAAAAAGCCAGTGGTTATATTGTTGGGGGTCCTATAGACTTTGTTAAAGGTTTTAGATTGTATCTTAAAAAGCAGAGGAAAACCACTGGAGGGTTTAAAATCTGGGCAATACATGATCAAATTAGTGTTTTTAAAACGATAAATCTGGCTATAGAGAGATGGCTGGAGGAAGACGAGAAGATGCGGAAAGATCAATTGATGCTTAATGCAGTGAGGGGTGAAGGTTGCATCCAGTGGCATGGCAGTAAAGACGGAACAATGTGGACAGATTTCAGAGGTATTTCATAAGGAGAAGCAATAGGACTTGATAATGTATTTGATATGTGCGGTACTTTCGATAGGGAGGTGTCAAGCCAGGTTCCTAGCTTATGGAGCTCCTAGGTTGTGGTGTCACTCACTTACCTAGGGAACACTGGATGCAGACTAGGTATGGAGCAGGGATCCTGAGTTCAGATTTGAAAATGTTCAGTTTGACCTGCCAGTGACTCATCACGGTAAAAAAAAAAAAAAAATTTTTTTTTTTTTTTATGGTGCACATGCTAAATGGGCAACTGGATATGTAGGTTTAGAGTTCAGAGGAGAGGTCTGGAATTTGGAATATATATTCAGGAGCCGTCAATGTATGCATTGTAATTGAAGCCATAGGAATAGACAAACTCGTTTAGGCAGAGTACATAGAGTTGACAGGAAGTAGTCTGGGATAGAGTATAGAGTGGGCTGAACATGGAAGTAGTTAGCTGTAGGGTACACATTGAAACATTATTCTATAATACAGGAAGGGCTGCTTAAAGGAAAGAAATACATTCAAAACAAGCAATAAAAGACTATTGCAAAAACTTAGGAGAATGAAGAAAAATAATAAAGAATGGAAAAGTCAACCATTATTTTATAATCCAGAGATTATTATGATGAACATTTTGATGTACTTCTTTCCGGCCATTTACAATATATGTTATATTACATTATTTTTGGAAACCCTCGTGGCGTAGTGGTTAAGAGCTATAGCTGCTAACCAAAAGGTCAGCAGTTCAAGTCCACCAGGCGCTCCTTGGAAACCATATGGGGCAGTTCTACTCTGTCCTGTAGGGTTACTGTGAGTCGGAATCAACTCGACGGCAATGGGTTTTTGGTACGTTATTTTTATGTTGAGATCATAGAATGTATATAGTTTAATATCTTGTTTTATTTGTTTTCCATAACATTGCCAATTATGTGAAAACATCATTTGAACATGTGTATAAGATTCCATATGCAGAAAAAGAATACTTTTTAATTTTACTTGACAGCAAGATTCATGGGTAGAGATTTGTCCTCGCTGGGTATAATAAGAGATTGGACGGATTTAGATTCCACTGGGAAGGGAGAGGAGTGCCAATTTTAGGAAGCATTTATATATGAAAAATTTTTGAGATTTCCCTGAAGTTATGATTACTTTATATGAGCTCAGCACTTTTCCTCCCTTAAAATTGAAGTAGTTCCTTCTATTTTCAACACCTGCCAATTGCATGAGGGAGCTGGGGGTCTGAATAGAATATTGAGTTCCAGAGACATTTTTACAATTATACAAGGGTAAATAAACAGTTCCCTATGTTGGGGGCAAAATAAACCATCTTCTGCCATTTTTGGTTTCTGGTAATGAGAAAGTTCCAGGAACAAATGCACTGGGGATCAGCACACATTTCCAGTGTCTTCCAGGGATGGATGTGATCACATGGCTTGTTATGTATGTGACAAATGCCTCCAACATTTATATTCTCAAGTAGTCATAGAATGTTAGACTCGGAGGAGCTTTACATAGGATAAATGGAGGGGAAGCAAGGAAAACAATGACACAACAGCATCGCATTGGGAGCAAGCCAGCATTGCTTCCAGGGAAGCTTATAAAATTGGGCATCCATCCATCCCAGACTAGTGCTGGAACTGGGCATATTAATGCCCTAATAACCTAAATGTTCTTTCAGAACACTTGCAAGCTACTACCCCAAGAAAATAGAAAACCAGACTGTTGTTTCTTTTCTTTTGTAGCTCGGAGGAGGACGGTATTAGTGACTAAACATGGTTCCCAATACATTTGTGATCCAATAACCGTCCCCATTCCAATGCTGAACCTGAACAATTCACTGAATGCCCTGAACCTCAGTTTCCCCACTGCAGCACTTTCCTTGAGAGAGTGTACTCTAACAATGGCATTAGATGAGATGTATTTAGGCATTTTGTAAACTGTAATGTATTTTGGTTAGCAGCCAAATGCTTAAACCACTGCCCCATCAGGGCTCCCCATATACATATACATGTACATATTACACATATACGGATAGGAGCCCTGGTGGCCCAGTGGGTGAGTGCTAGACTACTAACTGAAAGAAACCCACTGCTGTACAGTCGATTCCAACTCTGAGATTTGGCCATTCAGTGTCCTCTGCTGCTTGAGTTACATTTTCCTTTTTGGAGTGTGTTTCATCTGGCTATGACTCTGATGCTTTCTGCTGCATAGGCTTCTGTTGACCAAGGTCTCTCCGTACCTTTGCAAGTGTTTTCAGTGTTTGCTTTGGGGAAAGCTGCTGTAGGTTTGCATTGAACCTCTTCCTCAAGAGACTGTTTTCTCATATTACATGTATACATCTTTGCTGTTGTTTTTGAAAACACAAAACAAAACACAGTTCCTGTGGCTCAAGGGGAAAAAGTTATTTTCCTGGATTTTATCTTGAACAGGTGGCTCAACCATTGAGAACTCTCATTTCCTTTCAATGTTTATATCGAACATTGAGCCTACTTTTTGAAGAAAAAAGAAAGACCATTTGCCTTAACTAACCACCAAATGTTGTTTAACTGATCTTCCACATTTTTTTTTAAAGATGAATTATTTACATACTGGTCTTAGTGCTCTCCTTTATTCTCCCGAGGGTGTGGAATGTAGACCCTGTTACCCATGTTAGCACAGATACACTTCCTGTGAACAACCAGTGCCGTGTCTGGGGAAATGCTTGATGTACGAAGCTAGAGAAATTGAGGTTTGATGCCCAACTAACAATGTGACATAATGCTTCTGAGTCTCAATCTCTCACCTGCAATAGTAGGAACAATAATGCCTGTTACGTCAAGCTGATAATAACATAATGATGCTACAGCCCCAGCAGATGGTGGTGATTCTATGAATCTCAGAGGTAGGTGTTCAAGAAATGTGTAGTTATTAAACACCAACAGCACTGAAGAGACATAAGTCCTCTTGCAAACCTGTGACCAGAGGAGATTCAGCTGCCATGGAGAAGACAGCTCCTTTCCTTTTGCTTCTTGGTAATTACCCTTCCCCTTCTCTGTTCGCTGTGTCCATTTGCTGTCTGTATTGATTCACTGGCATGATGTGTTGCAGTGGAAATAGACTGGAAGAATACATTAAACATGTCCACCAAAGAGGCCGATTTTTCAGGCAAATGCATAGTGAAGTTTCTGATTGTCTCAAATGATTTATCTGAGTGACTCTTCAGGAAGGCTGGTGCACTGGGTTTTGATAAAGTTGGACATGTTAAGAAAAGATACAAGGCCTGTGGTTTTCATGAATACTTAGAGAATGAGTAAGAATCGACTCAAACGTGGCTAACAATGACAACAAGAGACTATTCCAACATGATGTGAAAACATGATGGTAGATGGTGGTAATCAAAAAAAAAAAAAAACACAGTTCTTGTCGAATCGACTAGGGCTCATGGCAACCCCATGCGTGTCAGAGGAGAACTGTGCTCCACAGGGTTTTGAAGGCTGTGACATTCTGAGGCAGATCACCAGGTCTTTCTTCCGAGGCACGTCTGGGCAGGTTTGAACTGCCAAATTTTGGTTCGTAGCCCAGTGCTTAACCATTTGCACCACCCAGGGACTCCTGACTCCTGACTGATGATAGAGTCACTGAATTTATTAAATTGTGCATATTTGTTTATAGTGTATTCTCTTTGGAGTAATCTTCATAAACTGGAGAATGAATCAACTCCATATGTTTCTTCTCCCCCTCCCCACCTTTCCTTTCACTATGAATTGCCAGAGAAGCAAATTTTCTTTGGCCTATGATTCAATATTCCAAAATGGAAAGCACCCAGGAAAGTTCTGGCAAATACTGTGACTCAGAAGTGATACAGTGATGTGGCATGTTTTCTTCAAAAATTTGTTTTTATTTTAAGCGTTTTAGTTTGGAGTGATTTTAGATTTGCATAAAAGTTGCACAGTTGGTACAAAGAATTCCCAAATTCTTTTCACCCCATTTTTCCTAATATTAACACCACACATAGTCATAGCACATTTACCAAAACTAAGAAATTCACTTTGATACAGTACTATTAACTAAACTACAGACTTTATATCACCAAGTTTTCTACTAATGCCCCTTTTGCAGAATCCTATCCAGGAAACCACATTGCTTTTAATTGTTATGTCTCTTTAATCTCTCCAGTTGTGACAGTTTCTCGGTCTTTCCTTGTTTTTCATGACCAAGACGGTTTTGAAGAGTGCTGGTCAGGTATTTTGTAAGATGTCCCTTGATTTGAGTTTGTTTTCTCATGATTAGAGTGTGGCTATGTAGTTTTGGGGAAAATAGCACAAAGGTACAGTGCCCTTTTCGTCTTAACAGCAGAGAGCACATGGAAGCAGCATGGCTCATTACTGGCAAAGTCAACCTTGATCACTAGGTTAAGGTGGTGTCTGCCAGGCTGTCCACTGTCAGGTTGGTATTTTGTCTCCACAGTGATTCTCCTGCTGGTGCTCACCAGCGTTTTATAATACATCTCTGTCTCCACAGACGCTGTGGATGTCCTTGATCTGCTGATCATGAGAACTGGGTAGAGATCAGTCTCATGGGGCACAGAGAAGGTGGGGAAGGGTAGACTGTGGATCTGTAGGGGAAAATGGAGACTATTCAGCACAGAGGCTTCCTCTGACCCCCCTATCTAAGAAGATCGCCACTATGACTCTCTACCGTACACCATGTCAGTTTCCATCATAGCACCTAAAACCATTAGAATTGATTTATTGGCTTGTTGGCTGTCTGGCTGGCTTACTAGAATGTAAACTCCATGAGGGCAGATAATCCATCTCACTCATTGAGATATCCCAGTATGCAGAATAATGCATGGTGCATAACCCAAACAACCAACCAAAAAAAATCCCATTGCCATCAAGTCAGATTCCAACTCATAGCGACCCTATAGGACAGAGTAGAACCGTCCTGTAGGGTTTCCAAGGAAAGGATTTGAATGGCCAACCTTTTGGTAAGCAGCTGAGCTCTTAACCACTGTGCCACTAGGGCTCCAGATTGGAACATACTAGATACTCAATAAATAGCAGCTGAATCCATTATTCACTGTCAGAGCTCTTCTAGCCCTAATATTCTCTTATTCATTTGTGGTCAGTAAGCATTCAATAACTGTTAGCTATTCTTATGATGATGTATTTTAGTTCAACTCATCATATAGTCTGCACAGCTCAGTGATTCTACATGACAGCTATTTTCTGCCAGTCTAGGGGGCCTCTTTTTATGAGACAGCCAGCCATGGTGTAGAAAAGCTATGCACTTTGGATTAAAGTAGGCACATCTGAGTAACTATGACCCTGTCTGAGGCCATAAGGCATTTTCCAAATGTTTTGCATATATGCACATACACACATAGACACACATTAGCTTGGCATTTGCTTTCATAGAATTCCAGGAAGGCACATCCACACTGCCTTTTTCCCTAGTGAGAATGAGCCTTTGTAACCAGGGAAAGGCCCTGGTCTCAGTCCAATGCAGCATTGGAAAATTCCTCAGCCAAAGATAAAGAACAGGGACATATTGTTCTCCTAGATCCCTGCTCCTGAATTATCTTAACTCCTCAGTTCCCATGTCCGCTTGTGACCCCAACCACTGTAACAGGAGCAGCAACCAATCTTAGTTCGCCAGGCAGTCTGAGGTCTAGTAAATATCCTCAGCCCTCCATACTTGTTAGCAATTGAAGCAATTGTATTCAAAATAGAATTGGCCAAAGAATCACTGGCTAAGGGCCATTCTGTGGGGGCAGCATTCCGTTTATGTTTTAACCATAAAAATGACTCAGACAAAGAGATTAGAAGACTTGTACAGACCAGAGACTATAGCTCCATTTTCTTGCTCCTTGTCACTTGGCACCAGACTGAGTTCCTTGTCTTGACCACATCCTAAGGGTCAATGGTAGACCCAGGGCAATTTCATGGGGTGTGATGAGGAAGTGGAACCCTCGAAGATACACTTACTACCTCTCAAAGCCACCACATCCTGGGAAGCCAGCTTTGCAGAGAAGTTTAACCCACCTGTGTCCTCTCTAGGACCTTTCTCCAGGACCTACGATGACTCTAGTAATATCAGTCACTACTGGCAACATCATGCTGTAGTTTTCCTGATGGGCAGAAGCTCCTTCTCTGGAGCCTTTTGCTTCTACCCCACTTTCTTTCTGTGCTATCTTCTCAGTCTGAGGAACAATAAAACCCCAAAAAAAACCCACTGCTGTCAAGTCGATTCCGACTCACAGCGACCCTATAGGACAGAGTAGAACTGCCCCATAGAGTTTCCAAGGAGCGCCTGGTGGATTTGAACTGCCAACCTCTTGGTTAGCAGCTGTAGCACTTAACCACTATAGTGGACTAATAAAGAGAGGCTCTATAAAAAGTCTACTGTGGGATCCCCAACATTGGCTGTCTGTTCTTGGTATAACCAAAAATCACCCTTTCTTCTTCAATCAGAGAAGTGGGTTTGGGGAAGCAATGACAGGTCTGTCTGTCTTTTTGTTGTTGTTGTTGAAAGTATACACATCAGAACATACACCAATTCAAAAATTTCTACGGGTACAATTCAGTGACATTGATTACGTTCTTCAAGTTGTGCAACCATTCTCGTCTTCTTTTTATGAATTCTTTAGCCCCCATTAACATGAGCTTACTGCCCGCATGCTTCCTATCTGACCTTTTGAGTTGCTGTTGTCAGTTAGATCCCATACAGATAGTTCTTCAAAAGAACACAATGTTCAAGGCAAATATTCTTTACTAGGTAAGATAACCTATTATTTGGTTTCGAAACCCTGGTGGCATAGTGGTTAACAGCTATAGCTGCTAACCAAAAGGTTGGCTGTTTGAATCTACCAGGCGCTCCTTGGAAACCTATGGGGCAGTTCTACTCTGTCCTGTAGGGTTGCTATGAGTCGGAACTGACTCATGGCAGTGGGTTTGGTTTTTGGGTTTTGGGTTTGTTATTGTTTTTTTTAAAAAGAATTTGGGGGATATTTTAGGTTTAAGGTTTGAAGATTTTCTCAGGGCAACAGTTTCAGTGGTTCATCTAGCCTCAGTGGCTTTGTAAAGTCTGAATTCCATGAGAATTTGAAATTCTGTTCTGCACTTTCACCCCTTTGGTTAGGATTATTCTATAGAATCTTTGATCAAAATATTCAGCAATGGTAGCCAGGCATCATTCAGTTCTTCTGATTTCATGGCAAAGGAGGCAGTTGTTCATGGAAGCAATTAGGCACACTTTCCACTTCATCCTCCTATTCCTGACTCTCCTTCCTCCTCCACTGCTCCAGGCAAATGGAGACCAATTGTACCTTGGATGGCCACTTGCAAGCTTTGAAGACCCCAGGTACTATGTAACGAACTAGGAGGTTGAACAGAAGCACTAAAAAAATAATATTAGGCCAATTATCTGGGATTTTCCATGAACCATGACCCTAAACCTCCAAACCAAGAAATCCAGTCACATGAGGTGTCTGATTTTACATAAGATGCCTCAGCAGCTGATCTGTTTTTGATGTTTGTTTGTTGTAAAAATACACATCACACGACATTTGCCAGTTCAACTTTTTACAGGTGTAACATAGTAGCATCAATTACATTAATTGTCTGTGCAACCATTATCCTTAATCAATGTAAATTTTCCATCACCATAAACAGAAACTCAGTGTTCCATAAGCAAACACTCCCCCTTTCGCCTCCCTCCTTCCCCTGATAACCACTAATAAGCTTTGATCTCTATATACTTGCTTGCTTTTGTCTTTTTATATAAGTGAAATCATATAACATTTGTCCTTTTGTGATTGACTTACATCACTCAACAAAATGCCTTCAAGCTCCATCCATGTTGTAGCATGTATCAGGACTCCATTTTGCTGTCTGGCCGAGTAGTATTCCATTGTATGTATGTACTACACTTTGTTCATCCATTCGTTTGTTGATGAGCATTTGGGTTGTTCCCACCTTTTGCCTATTATGAATAGTGCTGCAATGAACATTGGTGTACGTACGTTTGTTCACATGGCTGCTTTCAGGTCCCTGAGGTATATACCTAGGAGTGGAATTGCTAGGTCATATGATAGTTCTATTTTTTGTTTTTTTGGGAACCATCACACTACTTTCCACAATGGTTGTACCATTTTGCACTCCCACCATCAGTGGATAAGTGTTCCAATTTCCCTACATCCTCGCCAACATTTATTATTTTCTGTTTTTCTAAACAATTTTTTTAGCTTAGCCTTTATCCTAGTAGGAGTGAAATGGTATCTCAATGTGGCTTTGATTTGTATTTCTCTGGAGGCTAATGACTCTGAGCATTGTGATGGTTACATTTGTGTGTCAACTTGGCTGGGTCATGATCATCATTCTGGCAATTATGATGTAGTTTGGCAGTTGTATAACGTTGTGATCTCCAAGATGAGATTTGATATAATGTGATCGCCTCCATGATGGGATCTGCTGTGAGCAGCCAATCAGTTGAAAAGGAGTTTCCTTTGGGGTGTTGGCTGCATCCAATATAGGTGGAGTTTCTGGTGAGGCTCGAGGGCTTTTGCTTGCTATGGATCCTGCAGCTGGCTCCTGTTCGTCTGACCTCCTGTTCTTGGGACTTGAGGTAGCATCTTACCTGCCATCTTGCCTACTGATTCATCAGTCTCCACAGCCTATAAACCAGGAGAAGGCTCTGGTCTGACCCATGGACTTGAGACTTTCCAGCTTCTACAACTGCACGAGCCATTTCCTTGATATAAATCCCTAAATATATTTATATGCTTTACTGGTTTTGCTTCTCTAGTGAACTCAACCTAAGACAAGCATCTTTTCATCTGTTTGTTGACCATTTGAGTAACCTCTTTGGTGAACCATCTGTTCATGTCAGGGAGCAAGGACAGTTCTTGAGTGGAGGTATGGAGTTAAGAAGGGAGAGATCACGAGGGTGCTAAGAGATTGGTGGGAGGACTTTGTGGATCTCTCTCTTTTCAGTCCTCATGGCAGCTCTGTGCCACATCCTGAGGATCAGAAAACAGGTTAAAGAAATAATTTTTAGATCAAAAGGAAGAAAAAAAAAAAAAACCCCAACAACAAAACCGGAGACACCATCTGTTCACTCTTATCATCTCCAGAGAGGGAAAAATGGTTGCATTCAACAGCACACAGGCAAGGAGACTGGCTCCACAGTCACGAAAACCAGGAGAGTCCATAACTTCTATTGGGGAGATACCATCTTGGACACAGCTGTGCTCAGGCCTCCAGAGCCTCTAGGCTGCTCTGGCTCAGCTTTTTCATTGTTGATGAGATGAGTGCTGGAACAGATAAACTGAAACCATCTTGCGGATGACTTTGAAGGCAACCCAGAGAGGGGAGGAGATTCATCAGACCACCCTGTGGAGGTGGGGAGTATGTTGGCCAAATCTGGGGAGCTTCAGGAACAAGGAGGAAAAAAGAGAAAGAGAGAAAGTGATGGTGATGGTGCATAAACACCAAACCAAACCCACTGCCATCGAGTCAGTTTTGACTCCTAGTGACACTGTAGGACAGAGTAAAATTGCCCCAAAGGGTTTCCAAGGAGGCTGGTGGATTCGAACTGCACACTTTTTGGTTGGCAGCTGATCTCTTAACCACTACACTACCAGGGCTCCAATGGTGTGTAACCGGAGGGAAAAACAGGGGGTAGTTGATATGTTACAATGAAATGGAGAAGCTCTTCCCCTTGTGAAAGGAGTCCTTGAAGTACAAGCCCACAGTGAGGAGGCACGGATGATGAAGGGACGGCCTTCTGGGAGCAGACAGCAGCCCATCTGAGGAGGCTCCAGCCCTCCTTTCCTCACCTCTGCCCTCTCTGGCTGTGTATGAAATGGAGGTACTAACTGGAAGGACACTCAGTGAAAATTAGAAAATTTTGAGATTCTCGGCACAATGATATATAGTTTGTTGACTTAATACTTTATAATCTATTGCTTGTAATGCATCTTCCCATCATCTCATTTTTAATGTGCATATATTTTTGCACTTTTGGAAGTGCAAGCATTTCGGGAATGTAGACTGTCCAATATAATAGACATCCCCGGATATGCTAATTAGGGCAATGCTGAGAGTGAAACATTGTAAAATGGTGCCTGGCATTCTTGGGATTGCCATGAAGAGCGATTAATCAATGAGACACAAGGAGGTGATGAAATAAACTCTTCCAAGGGTCTTCAACTCTGCAATTATTCCCATTCTTCAAAACACTAGGACTGATTGATCTCTTTTTCTAAAATCCTCAAAAGATCCCAGAAAAACAAGCAAACAAACAAAACGACTTCCCATTACAAAAATTATCTTCTCTGTTTTCAGTTTATGCTTAGGATCTGAATGGGCAATGGAGCTAATCAAGACATAGCCATACCTACTAATAACCTAAGCCTGGCCAAGGGGGAGTTGTGCGTTGTATTTGATTTTCTATGTCCTGCTCCAAAAGATGGTTGTAGATCTAATTTCTCATCTTTTTTTGTGAGCTGGTATGTTTTATGGAAACCCTGGCGTTGTAGCGATTAAGAGCTATGGCTGCTAACCAAAAGGTCACCAGTTCCAATCCATCAGATGCTCCTTGGAAACCTCATGGGGCAGTTCTACTTTGTCCTATAGGGTTGCTCTGAGTTGGAATCGACTCAATGGCAATGGATTTTTTTTTTTATTAACTTTTATTGAGCTTCAATTGAACGTTTACAAATCAAGTCAGTCTGTCACATATAAGTTAATATACATCTTACTCCTTACTCCCACTTGCTCTCCCCCTAACGAGTCAGCCCGTCCAGTCTCTCCTTTAGTGAAAACTTTGGCAGCCTCCAACTCTCTCTATCCTCCCATCCCCCCTCCAGACAGGAGATGCCAACACAGTCTCAAGTGTCCACCTGACATAATTAGCTCACTCTTCATCAGCATCTCTCTCCCACCCACTGTCCAGTCCCTTTCATATCTGATGAATTGTCTTCGGGGATGGTTCCCATCCTGTGCCAACAGAAGGTTTGGGGACCATGACCGCCGGGATTCCTCTAGTCACATCCAGACCATTAAGTATGGTCTTTTTATGAGAATTTGGGGTCTGCATCCCACTGATCTCCTGCTCCCTCAGGGGTTCTCTGTTGTGCTCCCTGTCAGGGCAGTCATCGATTGTGGCCAGGCACCAACTAGTTCTTTTGGTCTCAGGATAATGTAGGTCTCTGGTTCATGTGGCCCTCTCTGTCTCTTGGGCTCTTAGTTGTCGTGTGACCTTGGTGCTCTTCATTCTCCTTTACTCCAGGTGGGTTGAGACCTATTGATGCATCTTAGATGGCTGCTTGTTAGCTTTTAAGACCCCAGACGCCACATTTCAAAGTGGGATGCAGAATGTTTTCATAAGAGAACTGTTTTGCCAATTGACTTAGAAGTCCCCTTAAACCATGGCTCCCAACCCCCCGCCCTTGCTCCGCTGACCTTTGAAGTATTCAGTTTATCCCGGAAACTTCTTTGCTTTTGGTCCAGTCCAGTCCAGTTGAGCTGACCTTCCATGTATTGAGTGTTGTCCTTCCCTTCACCTAAAGCAGTTCTTTTCAGCTAATTAATCAGTAAAAAACCCTCTCCCTCCCTCCCTCCCTCCCCTCCTCGTAACCACAAAAGTATGTGTTCTTCTCAGTTTACACTATTTCTCAAGATCTTATAATAGTGGTCTTATACAATATTTGTCCTCTTGCCTCTGACTGATTTCGCTCAGCATAATGCCTTCCAGGTTCCTCCATGTTATGAAATGTTTGACAGATTCGTCACTATTCTTTATCGATGCGTAGTATTCCATTGTGCGAATATACCACAATTTATTTACCCATTCATCCATTGATGGACACCTTGGTTGCTTCCAGCTTTTTGCTGTTGTAAACAGAGCTGCAATAAACATGGGTGTGCATATATCTGTTTGTGTGAAGGCTCTTGTTTCTCTAGGGTATATTCCAAGGAGTGGGATTTCTGGGTTGTATGGTAGTTCTATTTCTAACTGTTTAAGATAACGCCAGATAGATTTCCAAAGTGGTTGTACCATTTTACATTCCCACCAGCAGTGTATGAGAGTTCCAATCTCTCCGCAGCCTCTCCAACATTTATTATTTTGTGTTTTTTGGATTAATGCCAACCTTGTTGGAGTGAGAAGGAATCTCATCATAGTTTTAATCTGAATTTCTCTAATGGCTAATGATCGAGAGCATTTTCTCATGTATCTGTTAGCTGCCTGAATATCTTCTTTAGTGAAGTGTGTGTTCATATCCTTTGCCCACTTCTTGATTGGGTTGTTTGTCTTTTTGTGGTTGAGTTTTGACAAAATCATGTAGATTTTAGAGATCAGGCGCTGGTCGGAGATGTCATAGCTGAAAATTCTTTCCCAGTATGTAGGTGGTCTTTTTACTCTTTTGGTGAAGTCTTTAGATGATAGGTGTTTGATTTTTAGGAGCTCCCAGTTATCGGGTTTCTCTTCGTCATTTTTGGTAATGTTTTGTATTCTGTTTATGCCTTGTATTAGGGCTCCTAAGGTTGTCCCTATTTTTTCTTCCATGATCTTTATCGTTTTAGTCTTTATGTTTAGGTCTTTGATCCACTTGGAGTTAGTTTTTGTGCATGGTGTGAGGTATGGGTCCTGTTTCATTTTTTTGCAAATGGATATCCAGTTACGCCAGCACCATTTGTTAAAAAGACTATCTTTTCCCCAATTAACTGACACTGGTCCTTTGTCAAATATCAGCTGCTCATACGTGGATGGATTTATATCTGGGTTCTCAATTCTGTTCCACTGGTCTATGTGCCTGTTGTTGTACCAGTACCAGGCTGTTTTGACTACTGTAGCTGTATAATAGGTTCTGAAATCAGGTAGAGTGAGGCCTCCCACTTTCTTCTTTTTCAGTAATGCTTTTTTTTTTTTTTTGCTTATCCGAGGCTTCTTTCCCTTCCATATGAAATTGGTGATTTGTTTCTCTATCACCTTAAAAAATGACATTGGAATTTGGATCGGAAGTGCATTGTATGTATAGATGGCTTTTGGTAGGATAGAAATTTTTACTATGTTAAGTCTTCCTATCCATGAGCAAGGTATGTTTTTCCACTTATGTAGGTCCTTTTTAATTTCTTGTAGTAGAGCTTTGTAGTTTTCTTTGTATAGGTCTTTTACCTCCTTGGTAAAATTTATTCCTAGGTATTTTATCTTCTTGGGGGCTCCTGTGAATGGTATTGATTTGGAGATTTCCTCTTCGATGTTCTTTTTGTTGATGTAGAGGAATCCAAGTGATTTTTGTATGTTTATTTTATAACCTGAGACTCTGCCAAACTCTTCTATTAGTTTCAGTAGTTTTCTGGAGGATTCCTTAGGGTTTTCTGTGTATAAGATCATGTCATCTGCAAATAGAGATAATTTGACTTCCTCCTTGCCAATCCGGATGCCTTTTATTTCTTTGTCTAGCCTAATTGCCCTGGCTAGGACTTCTAGCACAATGTTGAATAAGAGCGGTGATAAAGGACATCCTTGTCTGGTTCCCGTTCTCAAGGGAAATGCTTTCAGGTTCTCTCCATTTAGAGTGATATTGGCTGCTGGCTTTGCATAGATGCCCTTTATTATGTCGAGGAATTTTCCTTCAATTCCTATTTTGGTGAGAGTTTTTATCATGAATGGGTGTTGGACTTTGTCAAATGCCTTTTCTGCATTAATTGATAAGATCATGTGGTTTTTGTCTTTTGTTTTATTTATGTGGTGGATTACATTAATGGTTTTTCTGATATTAAACCAGCCTTGCATACCTGGTATAAATCCCACTTGATCGTGGTGAATTATTTTTTTGATATGTCGGTGAATTCCATTGGCTAGAATTTTGTTGAGGATTTTTGCATCTATGTTCATGAGGGATGTAGGTCTATAATTTTCTTTCATTGTAATGTCTTTACCTGGTTTTGGTATCGGGGAGATGGTGGCTTCATAGAATGAGTTGGGTAGTATTCCGTCATTTTCTATGCTTTGAAATACCTTTAGTAGTAGTGGTGTTAACTCTTCTGTGAAAGTTTGGTAGAACTCTGCAGTGAAGCCGTCCGGGCCAGGGCTTTTTTTTGTTGGGAGTTTTTTGATTACCGCTTCAATCTCTTTTTTTGTTATGGGTCTATTTAGTTGTTCTACTTCTGATTGTGTTAGTTTAGGTAGGTAGTGTTTTTCCAGGAATTCATCCATTTCTTCTAGGTTTTCAAATTTGTTAGAGTACAATTTTTCGTAATAATCTGATATGATTCTTTTAATTTCAGTTGGTTCTGTTGTGATGTGGTCCTTCTCGTTTCTTATTCGGGTTATTTGTTTCCTTTCCTGTATTTGTTTAGTCAGTCTAGCCAATGGTTTATCAATTTTGTTAATTTTTTCAAAGAACCAGCTTTTGGCTTTGTTAATTCTTTCAATTGTTTTTCTGTTCTCTAATTCATTTAGTTCAGCTCTAATTTTTATTATTTGTTTTCTTCTGGTGCCTGATGGACTCTTTTGTTGCTCACTTTCTATTTGTTCAAGTTGTAGGGACAGTTCTCTGATTTTGGCTCTTTCTTCTTTCTGTATGTGTGCATTTATCGATATAAATTGGCCTCTGAGCACTGCTTTTGCTGTGTCCCAGAGGTTTTGATAGGAAGTATTTTCATTCTCGTTGCATTCTATGAATTTCCTTATTCCCTCCTTGATGTCTTCTATAACCCAGTCTTTTTTCAGGAGGGTATTGTTCAGTTTCCAAGTATTTGATTTCTTTTCCCTAGTTTTTCTGTTATTGATTTCTAGTTTTATTGCCTTGTGGTCTGAGAAGATGCTTTGTAATATTTCAATGTTTTGGATTCTGCAAAGGTTTGTTTTATGACCTAATATGTGGTCTATTCTAGAGAATGTTCCATGTGCGCTAGAAAAAAAAGTAAACTTTGCGGCAGTTGGGTGGAGAGTTCTGTATAAATCAATGAGGTCAAGTTGGTTGATTGTTGTAATTAGGTCTTCCATGTCTCTATTGAGCTTCTTACTGGATGTCCTGTCCTTCTCCGAAAGTGGTGTGTTGAAGTCTCATACTATAATTGTGGAGGTGTCTATCTCACTTTTCAGTTCTGTTAAAATTTGATTTATGTATCTTGCAGCCCTGTCATTGGGTGCATAAATATTTAATATGGTTATGTCTTCCTGATCAATTGTCCCTTTTATCATTATGTAGTGTCCTTCTTTATCCTTTGTGGTGGATTTAAGTCTAAAGTCTGTTTTGTCAGAAATTAATATTGCTACTCCTCTTCTTTTTTGCTTTTTGTTTGCTTGATATATTTTTTTTCCATCCTTTGAGTTTTAGTTTGTTTGTGTCTCTAAGTCTAAGGTGTGTCTCTTGTAGGCAGCATATAGACGGATCGTGTTTCTTTATCCAGTCTGTGACTCTCTGTCTCTATTGGTGCATTTAGTCCATTTACATTCAGCGTAATTATAGATAAATAAGTGTTTAGTGTTGTCATTTTGATGCCTTTTTATGTGTGTTGTTGACAATTTCATTTTTCCACATACTTTTTTGTGCTGAGACGTTTTTCTTAGTAAATTGTGAGATCCTCATTTTCGTAGTGTTTGACTCTATGTTTGTTGAGTCTTTACGTTTTTCTTGGCTTTTATCTTGAGTTATGGAGTTGTTATACCTCTTTGTGGTTACCTTATTATTTACCCCTATTTTTCTAAGTAAAAACCTAACTTGAATTGTTCTATATCGCCTTGTATCACTCTCCATATGGCAGTTCTATGCCTCCTGTATTTAGTCCCTCTTTTTGATTATTGTGATCTTTTACATATTGACTTCAGTGATTCCCTGTTATGAGCATTTTTTTTTTAATTAATCTTAATTTGTTTTTGTGATTTCCCTATTTGAGTTGATATCGGGATGTTCTGTTTTGTGACCTTGTGTTGTGCTGGTATCTGATGTTATTGGTTTTCTGACCAAACAATATCCTTTAGTATTTCTTGTAGCTTTGGTTTGGTTTTTGCAAATTCTCTAAACTTGTGTTTATCTGTAAATATCTTAATTTCGCCTTCATATTTCAGAGAGAGTTTTGCTGGATATATGATCCTTGGCTGGCAGTTTTTCTCCTTCAGTGCTCTGTATATGTCGTCCCATTCCCTTCTTGCCTGCATGGTTTCTGCTGAGTAGTCTGAACTTATTGATTGTCCCTTGAAGGAAACCTTTCTTTTCTCCCTGGCTGCTTTTAAAATTTTCTCTTTATCTTTGGTTTTGGCGAGTTTGATGATAACATGTCTTGGTGTTTTTCTTTTTAGATCAATCTTAAATGGGGTTCGATGATCATCTTGGATAGATATCCTTTCGTCTTTCATGATGTCAGGGAAGTTTTCTGTCAGCAGATCTTCAACTATTTCCTCTGCGTTTTCTGTCCTCCCTCCCTGTTCTGGGACTCCAATCACACGCAAGTTATCCTTCTTGATAGAGTCCCACATGATTCTTAGGGTTTCTTCATTTTTTTTTAATTCTTTTATCTGATTTTTTTTCAGCTATGTTGGTGTTAATTCCCTGGTCCTCCAGATGTCCCAGTCTGCATTCTAATTGCTCGAGTCTGCTCCTCTGACTTCCTATTGCGTTGTCTCTGTAATTTTATTGTTAATCTTTTGGATTTCTACATGTTGTCTCTCTATGGATTCTTGCAACTTATTAATTTTTCCACTATGTTCTTGAATAATCTTTTTGAGTTCTTCAACTGTTTTATCAGTGTGTTCCTTGGCTTTTCCTGCAGTTTGCCTTATTTCGTTTCTGATGTCTTGAAGCATTCTGTAAATTAGTTTTTTATATTCTGTATCTGATAATTCCAGGATTGTATCTTCATTTGGGAAAGATTTTGATTCTTTTGTTTGGAGGGTTGTAGAAGCTGTCATGGTCTGCTTCTTTATGTGGTTTGATATGGACTGCTGTCTCCGAGCCATCACTGGGAAACTAGTTTTTCCAGAAAATCCGCTAACTGGGACGCTGGCTCCAGGCTCCGAAAACAATCGCTGCTTCCCTGTATTTGTTCGTTTTCCGTCTCTAAGTCTGTGTTTGTTGTTCAGGGTTCATAGATTGTTATGTATGTGATCGATTCGCTTGTTTTTCCGAGTCTTTGTTGCAAGAGGGATCCGAGGTAGAGTCTACCTAGTCCACCATCTTGGCCCCGCCCCCCCCTTTTTTTTTGGTATGTTTTATATTTGTATCGGCAAGCTCAGTATCCAATAAGACCTTCATTAGATTAGTTATGCAATTGGATTTTGGCACCCAAAAAAGAAATTACGTAATAGAAGATAGAATGGGCTGGTATTTAGAGTGCATACTTGACCCAGGATATTTAAGCTCTGTATCCACAAGCGTGGGGGTATGTTTGTTCAGTGGTAGAATTCTCGTCTTCCATGCAGAAGACCTGAGTTCAGTTCCTGGCCAGCGCACCTTATGTGCAGCCATCACCTGTCTGTCGGTGCAGGCTTACACGTTGTTATGATGCTGAACAGGTTTCAGTGAAGCTTCCAGACGAAGATAGGTTAGAAAAATCAGCCAGTGAAAACCCTCTGGATCACAAAGGCCCAACCCACAACTGATCATGAGGATGTTGTAGGCCTGAGCAGTGTTTTGGGCATGGGGTTGCCAGGAGTCAGCCCCAATGGCAGCTAATAATAACAATCTACAAGTGTGTTTTTCTCTGTAGTCTTGGGCACAATCACTTCCTATCTTAGTCCCTGTGACTGGCCTCAATGTGCCCTTCACACACTTATCTTTGTAAAAACTCTGTGAGCTCAAGAAAGAGTCTGTAGGGCATGATGAACTCCCAGGAAGAAAAAAAATTTATGATTTGTTATTTCCTGTTATGCAATGATTTCTCCAAAAGAACTCGGGGACATACCATGGCCAGGCTTTCACATGACAAAATTTATGACTCTCTTGCTGCAAGACAAGATTATCTTTTCCTGTTTGGAAAACGCTTCTGCCTTCAAAATGTCTTTTCTTATTTGAAAGAGAAATGATTGCACAAGTGGCAGAGACTGACAACTGAGCACCATCCAAAGTGGAACAAGATTGGCTTTGGGATGTTGAAAAGGCTTATGTTGCCCCTTTCCAAAAGTCTACTACAGTTCTTGTGCCCTCACGTATCGTCAAGGAGATACATAAATACAATTTCTCTTCATGTCATTTAGTCTCATTTGGATATTTAGAAGGGGAGTCACAAGGGATGCTACAATTTTGTTTGATTATTACACCAGCATTTGGAGATACTAGTGTTGGCTTTGTCACTGATGTTCTTGGTCATTTAAATATGTCCCCGAGAGTCAATGCCAGATGAAATGACTCTTTTTCAGATGGCTAAGAATGAGGTTTTCAGACCCAGTTTTCAGAACTAGAAAGTGGTTTTCCTGCTCTTTCTATTGCCTAGGAGCTTTCAAAGACAGGGCTGTTAGATGTAGCCAGAGCTGAAAGCACTTCCTTTGAATATCCCTTGGGGTAGTAAATCTTTGTCCTTTAAGTCTGGCTTTTTTAGCAAAAAACCTGAAGTCATTTAGAACAAATTTGGTTTGAAATAAGAAGGGCAATTATGCTGGTGGCGAATACCTTTTTCTGGTCAGAAATAAGGTATAAAAAACAAATAATCAGAGATACTTCTCATCTCCAAGACTTATCTATCTTCTCAGCTACCGGTCTCCTTGTGAACCTGGGCAATGAGTTTGATGAATGTTTCAGGCAGTTTAGACAAGCAGGCATCTATCTATCCCCAGGGTGCATTATTAAGTATATGGCAAAATCGAAACTCATTGGATAATGAGAATGCTTATCATGATGGAAAAACCATTGATTTTAGAGCCAGCCAACCTGGGTTTAAATCTTGGCAATTAAATGTGTGTCCCTAGATACATCATTTAAACTCCCTGAATCTTGGTTTTGGTTTATCCATCTGTAAAATGATGTTTTAACACCTGTCTCAAAGAGTATTGTGAGAATTAAGTGTGATACTTTTAAGGGACCTGATATAGAGCTTACCACATAGCTGGTAAGAAAAGAAAAGAAAAGAAAAAAAAAAAAAACCGTTGTTGCTGAGTCGATTCCAACTCATAGTAACCCTATAGGACAGAGTAGAATTGCCCCATAGGGTTTCTAAGGAGTGGCGGCTGGATTCGAACTGCTTTTGGTTAGCAACCAAACTCTTAATCACTGTACCACCAGGGCTCCATAGATAGCTGGTAGTGATTGTTATTCATTAGTCAACCTATAAGTTCCAACCTGTCAATTCTACCCTTTAGGAACCATTCCTAAGCTGTGTCAGTTCCTTATCCTCAGTGAGTTGCACTTACATAGCACTTATCATGCTGTGCTATGATTTTCTGTATATTTGTCAGTCGCTCCTAGTAGGCAGTGACATCCCTGAGAGTAGGTACGCATCTTGCTCATATTTTTATACCTGGTATCTAAGTGCCTAAGTCATAGTGGCATATGGTGGTAGCATAGTAGCAGTGAAGCATAACTAATGATTGGATACACAAATGGATAACCAAAACCCATTGCCGTCGAGTCGATTCCAACTCATAGTGACCCTATAGGACAGAGTAGAACTGCCCCATAGAGTTTCCAAGGAGCGCCCGGTGGAGTCAAACTGCCAACATTTTGGTTAGCAGCCATAGCACTTAACCACTACACCATCAGTGTTTCCAAATGGATAGATGAATGAAAAACAGAAAACATCTGTATTAGTTGGAATAAGGACTTAAGCGGTGGTAGCAGAGATCCAACAATACGGTGGCTTTAAATATATGTAGTTAATTTCTCTCTTTGTACCTGTATCCAGGTGAGTTGTTAATGTCAGTGGGACATCTCTGCTCCACATGGTCATTCAGGATCCATGGTTTCTTCCATGTATTGCCTTCTCTCCCCAGGGCATTTCCATTGTCTGCTTGGTTAATGTTGTGCCCCTCCTGTGCCCACTGGTGAGTAGGAGAAAGAATGTGTGGAGGACGCATGTCCACTGACTTAAGCCCCAAGCTTTGAAGGTTATACATCATTTCTGCTCACATCTCGAAAGAGAAAACTGAGTCACCTGACACAGCTAACTACAAGGGAGGCTGGGGAATGTAGTTTAGTCCTACGCCCAGAGTGTCTGTCTTGTTCCCTGTTGTGTATCATAAGGAACTCTATTTCCTGTGCTGCCGTGCCTTCTGATTTGGAGTAGGGCTGGCCAAAGGATGGCATTGGTGGAAGATTGAGGGCATAAGCAGGAGAGAAGGCAGGGTAACCCCCTCCCCTCTGCTTTAGTTTTGTTTCCCCCAGGGAACGCCCCCCACCAGAAAATCCTCCCCCCATAGTCCTGGCTGTCCCCAGACGTGTCCATGTGGTTTGACTTCCTGGGCTATGGTAACATTGCCTCCTCTCTTTGTCCCTTTAGCCTTAGAGGTAAGAGCAGTTTTTAAATATTATTAATTTCTGGTTTACTTCGCCTCCCTCTGTTCACCTGTTCAGCTCCACCATCACCTGTGAAACGAACTCCCTGTGAAATGAATTCCATATGTTAAATTCCCTTTTTTGAAACACCTGGAGTGGTTTTTGTTTTCCTGATTGGACCCTGACTGAAACACCCAAGAAGAAGAGAATGGGTTTTTATGTATAATTATCAATCTTCAATACAATCTACCCTTCTATCCACCAAATACCCACGTGTATTCTTCTTCCTACACATGGAACACAACCACTGCTCCCCAAGGGAGATGGCCCAATGTACCACCCAATTTTGGCATTAAAGTTCAAGACCTCAGACATGACTTTGGCTCTTCATGGTCCAGTAACCTATAAACAAAAAGACAATTTATTTGTAACATCACCCTCACACTCAATAATAGAATAGTGAAACAGGAACAGGGTAACTGCAATAAAAACTCTCAGAAAAGGGGTGACTGGTGAACACACAGCAGTCACTGGCCCAAAGCAAAGGAAATCCTGCAGGGCAAATATTGTGAAGACTCCCCGACCTGGTAGTGAATGAGTTCCTTGGTTAGATTCTGATTCTGTTCTTCTGGAGAAAGTTTTTATCCATTTTTCTCCATGTCCCACGGCCCCACCCTTGTGAGGTTTTTCCTGGTCATCGATTATTCTCTGTAGCCATATCTGGAAAGGTACTAGGGAATAAGACCTCCTTGGTAGCAGCACAGCTTTTATACTCCTGGCTCATAAAAATTGGGGGGATCTAGGAGTTGCTTTAAGATCTGAACTCTTATAGGCTTTTGCAAACCAGATTTATCATTTCTTTGACAATACAACTCCACTTGCTTGCATATGCTAGTCAGTTGCACGTGCCAGTAACCACACCCAAGTTTTTTTCTATACATCATCTTAAACCTACCTTTTTTGTTATACCCATTCCTCTCCCTCATTTTTATGACAGTTACACAGAAGCCTTTTAAAACAATAGGTTGGGTTGGAAGGCAATACTTTCAATTTGATCCATGATCAGGATTGGATACCTTTGTCTGACTTAATGTTTGCCTGTGAAGTCTTCATAAGCCTTTGAAAAAGTTTTGAGCAGTAGTCCTCTCTCTAGCTACTTGGGGGTGTAGGCAGGGTGACCACATAATTTATCACCCAAACCAAGACACTTTTGAGCATGAAACAGACTGTCTCGAGGGAACCAGGTATAGAAGCAGTGGCCTTCCCACCGGTGCAAAGCCCTTAATCTCTGGGCTCTATTCTCTTTCATCTCTGCCTGAACTCTAGCTAATATTTTCTGAAGCTCAATTTTTCTTGAAATACCTTTCAGGGAGCAGCCAACACATGCTAATATTCCAGTTTTTTCCAATCCTTTCTTCTGTAGTTACTGGCTTGGTTACTCACTTGCAAGTTATACAAGGTGACCAAACAAACAAAAAAACAAACCCATAGCTGTCAAGTCAACTCCGACTCAGCAACCTTAGCATTACCAAATGTTTTTCTTCAGAGAAAAAAAAAAAAAGGCTCCAGCTTTGCAAACTGCAACATCAGTTGCTGCGTCAGTTAGCATTCAGTGCAAGAAACGGAAGTCGGCTCGGGTGTTTTAAGCAGAAAGGAATTCAGTACAGGGAAAGGGGTGCTTATAAAATGATTGGAAAGGCTGGAAAAGCAGAAGCTAATAAGCTGCTGCTAGGCTTCAATATCATGCCATAGCAGCTGTGATCAGTGTCCCTGCTGCTGCTGGCCAGAGTCAAGGAAACTGCAAAAAATGCTGCCAATGTCACAGCAGCCCCAAGGCCACAAAGCTGGTGATGAGACAGTGGAATGTGGAATCTGGCTGCTACAGAAATTCGCATCTGCTGGAGCCCGATTGTAAACTGCCACCACTGCAGAAAGAATGACATCTTCCCTCTTTATCCTTTTCAAATCTCATGCCAGTGCAACTCAGAAGCAGAACGTAGATCACACCCAGAACCCTCGTGGTAAGGGAATCCGGGAAATAAAAACAGGATGTGTCAGTTCAGGTCCTTCAAGCAGCAAGTATCAAGCAAACATTAAAGTCCACCTGACCCAAGTCATGGTCATTTCAAGACAGGATTAGATGTGTAAGACATTTACTGGGGGGAATTGCCTCTGAATGATAATGAGGGTAAGGGAGGAGAAAGTACCATTAGGCAAGGAGAATCTTTAGATTCCAATGCATATCGGACTCAGGTACATGGGAAGGTAGGGGTGAGTAGTTCAAGTCTCAGTCTACAGCACAGTTCTAAGAAAGCCTTGGCCAAACCAATGGGGAGTCCTCGAGCAAAAGTTGCCCATTAGAGGAATCCTGCATTAGGCAGGAATGCGCTGCCACTAGGACCACCGCTGTGCTTAGTCGTTAGCTATCAACAGCAGGGAGGAAGCATGGTCTGGGCACAAACATGGTATATCTAAAGATGTGACTGCTAGAGCTGTCAGTCAGATTCTCTTGGGGATCTAAGTGTCACACCTTCATGGCCAGGCCACCAGGGCCGTATAAAAGGGTGGAAATAGGCACTGAGTCAACAGACAGCCCCTAGTACAGGATCCTTACTGGGTATTTCTTAATCATCCTCTCCTTACCAGTCCATCTAGACTAGCTTCAGTGTAACTAAAAGCAAGAGGCAACCATTTTGCTCTTGTTTTGTCTTATCAGAACTTGTCAGAAAAATCCATCAGGAGTATCATGTGAAAAGAAAATAAAACTATTTTAATGGAAAGCCCATTAATCAGATTAAAGAAGGCACAAAAGGTCAGCTTGGATTAATACACTGGGTAGCCTTTCTATTCTCTGTAACATTCTTGGAATACCAACACAAGTCGAGCTGCCTTGTTTTCTGAGTTTTGCTTTAATACCATGCCTTTTATAAAAGAGGAATTTTCATATACATTAAAAAAACTGTAAGAATTATAATAATAGTGAACACTTGTACTTATGAGTACTGGGCAACTGACTAAGTGCTTTACATGTTGTTGTTGTTGTTGTTAGGTGCCATCGAGTTGGTTCCGACTCATAGCAACCCTATGTACAACAGAATGAAACATTGCCCGGTCCTGTGCCATCCTTACAATCGTTGTTATGCTTGAGCTCATTGTTGCAGCCAGTATGTCAATCCACCTTGTTGAGGGTCTTCCTCTTTTCCGCCGACCCTGTACTCTGCCAAGCCTGATGTCCTCCTCCAGGGACTGATCCCTCCTGACAACATGTCCAAAGTGTGTAAGACACAGTCTCGCCATCCTTGCCTCTAAGGAGCATTCTGGCCACACTTCTTCCAAGACAGACTTTTTGTTCTTTTGGCAGTGCATGGTATATTCAATATTCTTCACCAACACCACAATTCAAAGGCATCAACTCTTCTTCGGTCTTCCTTATTCATTGTCCAGCTTTCACATGCATATGATGTGATTCAAAATATCATGGCTTGGGTCAGAAGCACCTTAGTCTTCAAGGCGACATCTTTGCTCTTCAACGCTTTGAAGAGGTCCTTTGCAGCAGATTTGCCCAATGCAATGCATCTTTTGATTTCTTGGCTGCTGCTTCCATGGTTGTTGATTGTGGATCCAAGTAAAATGAAATCCTTGACAACTTCAATCTTTTCTCCGTTTATCATGATGTTGCTCATTGGTCCAGTTGTGAGGATCTTTGTTTTCTTTATGTTGAGGTGTAATCCATACTGAAGGCTGTGGTCTTTGATCTTCATTAGTAAGTGCTTCAAGTCCTCTTCACTTTCAGCAAGCAAGGCTGTGTCATCTGCATAACACAGGTTGTTAATGAGTCTTCCTCCAATCCTGACACCCTGTTCTTCTTCATATAGCCCAGCTTCTCGGATTATTTGCTCAGCATATAGATTAAATAGGTATGGTGAAAGAATACTACCCTGATGCACACCTTTCCTGACTTTAAACCAATCAGTATCCCCTTATTCTGTCTGAACAACTGCCTCTTGATCTATGTAAGGGTTCCTCCTGAGCACAATTAAGTGTTCTGGAATTCCCATTCTTTCCAGTGTTATTCATAATTTGTTATGATCCACGCAGTCGAATGCCATTGCATAGTCAATAGAACACAGGTAAACATCCTTCTGGTATTCTCTGCTTTCAGCCAGGATCCATGTGACATCAGCGATGATATCCCTGGTTCCACGTCCTCTTCTGAAACCAGCCTGAATTTCTGGCAGTTCCCTGTCAATATACACTGCTGCAGCCGTTTTTGAATGATCTTTAGCAAAATTTTGCTTGCATGTGATCTTAATGATATTGTTCTATAATTTCCACATTCGGTTGGATCACCTTTCTTGGGAATAGGCATAAATATGATCTCTTCAGTCAGTTGGCCTGGAAGCTGCCTTCCATATTTCTTGGCATAGACGAGTGAGCACCTCCAGCACTGTATCTGTTTGTTAAAACATCTCAATTGATATTCCTTCAATTTTTGGAGCCTTGTTTTTCGCCAATGCCTTCAGAGCAGCTTGGACTTCTTCCTTCAGTACCATCGGTTCCTGATCATATGCCACCTCTTGAAATGTTTGAATATCGACTAATTCTTATTAGTATAATGACTCTGTGTATTCCTTCCATCTTCTTTTGATGTTTCCTGCATTGTTTAATATTTTCCCCATGGAATCCTTCACTATTGCAACTGGAGGCTTGAATTTTTTTCTTCAGTTCTTTCAGCTTGAGAAACGCCGAGCGTGTTCTTCCCTTTTGGTTTTCCATTTCCAGCTCTTTGCACATGTCATTAAAATACTTTGTCTTCTCGAGAGGCCCTTTGAAATCTTCTGTTCAGTTCTTTTACTTCGTCAACTCTTCCTTTTGCTTTAGCTGCTCGACACTCAAGAGTAAGTTTCAGAGTCTCCTCTGACATCCATCTTGGTCTTTTCTTTCTCTCCTGTCTTTTCAGTGACCTCTTGCTTTCTTCATGGATGACGCCCTTGATGTCATTCCACAACTCGTCTGGTCTTTGGTCACTAGTGTTTCAATGCATCAAATCTATTCTTCAAATGGTCTCTAAATTCAGGTGGGATATACTCAAGGTCATATTTTGGCTCTCGTGGACTTGCTCGGATTTTCTTCAGTTTCATCTTGAACTTGCATATGAGCAATTGATGGTCTGTTCCACAGTTGGCCCCTGGCCTTGTTCTGACTGATGATATTGAGCTTTTCCATTGTCTCTTTACACAGATGTAGTCAGTTTGATTTCTGTGTGTTCCATCTGGTGAGGTCCATGTGTATAGTCACCATTTATGTTGGTGAAAGAAGGTATTTGCAATGAAGAAGTCGTTGGTCTTGCAAAAATCTATCATTCAATCTCCGGCATTGTTTGTATCACCAAGGCCGTATTTTCCAGCTACTGATCCTTCTTCTTTGTTTCCAACTTTCGCATTCCAATTGCCAGTAATTATCAATGCATCTTGATTGTATGTTTGATCAATTTCAGACTGCAGCAGCTGATAAAAATCTTCTATTTCTTCATCTTTGGCCCTAGTGGTTGGTACATAAATTTGAATAATAGTCGTATTAACTGGTCTTCCTTGTAGGCGTATGGATGTTATCCTATCACTGACAGCGTTGTACTTCAACATAGATCTTGAAATGTTCTTTTTAACGATGAATGCAACACCATTCCTCTTCGAGTTGTCATTTCCATCATAGTAGAGTATACGATTGTCCGATTCAAAATGGCCAATACCAGTCCATTTCAGCTCACTGATGCCTAGGATATCGATGTTTATGTGTTCCATTTCATTTTTGATGATTTCCAATTTTCCTAGATTCATACTTCGTACATTCCAGGTTCTGATTATTAACGGATGTTTGCAGCTGTTACCTCTCATTTTGAGCTGTGCCACATCAGCAAATGAAGGTCCTGAAAGCTTTACTCCATCCATGTCATTAAGGTCAACTCTACTTTGAGGAGGCAGCTCTTCCCCAGTCATCTTTTGAGTGCCTTCCAACCTGGGGGGCTCATCTTCCAGCACTATATCAGACAATGTTCCGCTGCTATTCATAAGGCTTTCACTGGGTAATGCTTTTCTGAAGTAGACTGCCAGGCCCTTCTTCCTAGCGTGTCTTAGTCTGGAAGCTCAGCTGAAACCTGTCCTCCGTGGTGACCCTTCTGGTATCTGAATACTGGTGGCATGGCTTCCGGCATGACAGCAACACACAAGCCCCCACAGTAGGACAAACTGACAGACACGTGGGGGCTTTACATACATTAGCTGATTTAATCCCCTTAACAAGTGAGATAGGTATCATGGTCGTCATATTCATTTCAAGGTTGGGGAAACTGAGAAAGATAATATAATTTACCCCAAATCACACAGAAAGTAAATGGAATTAAGTGGAATAGGATTTGAACCCTTACAATTTCGTCCAGGCCTGTCGATGGGTGGTGCAAATGGTTAAGTGCTCAGCTACTTATGAAAGGTTACCTGTGGGAATCCATTCAGAGGTACCTCAGAAGAAAGACCTGGAAGTATACTTCCAAAAAATCAACCACTGAAAGCCCTGTGGAGCACAATTCCACTCTGACATCCATAGGGTCACCATGAATCGGAATTGACTTCAAGACAACTGGTTTGGCTTTTTGGTTAAGTTTGGTCCACAGTCTGCCCTGTTTCTCTGGCTAATACTCACTGGGCCATTCCCACGTGCTGGGCACTGTTCTACAGGTAGCATCCTCTCAGTCCTCCCAGCCCCGTGAAATGGGTTCTAATACAGGTCCACAGTCCCTTATCTAAAACCCTTGTGGCCAGATGGATTTCAGGATTTAGGAGTTTTTAGATTTTAGGAAGGTAAGGCAATTCATATATGACACATAATACCTCTGGTGAGGTCTAGATTTAGGAGCCCTGGTGGTGTAGTGATTAAAGCGATGGACTGCTAACTGAAAGGTTGGCAGTTCAAAACCTCCAGCAGCTCTGTGGAGAAACATGTGGCAGTCTGTTTCCTTAGAGACATACAGCCTTGGAAATCCTATGGGGTTGCTATGAGTGAGAATTGACCCTATAATCAATGTGAATATTTATACCAAGGGGGATAAATACAGATTGCAAATAGCCTCCTGTCAGTTGAGGTCGGGCTTTGTCACCAATGGAGTCAGGAAAAAGCTTTTTGATTTTCTCATGGTTTTGGATTTTGAAATTGTGTTTAATGACTTATGGACATGTATTTTGATTCCCACATTGTAGGTGAAGGAACTGAGGCATGACGAAATTAAACCACTTGTCAGTGATCCCATAACAAGTAAGCAATTGAGCCAGGATTTGAGTCCTTGCTATTAGAACCAAAGTCTGAGGTCTCTACCCTACTCAATTCTGCCTCTGACTGGTCACTATCTGTTACTAGGTATTTACTGTGTACTAGGTATGTTGCGGAAACGCTGGTGGTGTAGTGGTTAAGTGCTACAGCTGCTAACCAAGAGGTTGGCAGTTCAAATTCACCAGGCGCTCCTTGGAAATTCTATGAGGCAGTTCTACTCTGTCCTATAGGGTCACTATGAGTCGGAATTGACTCGACAGCAGTGGGTTTGTTTTTTTGGTTTAGGCACATTGCACACCTGAACTCATTGTATCTTCTCAACTACCATACAAAGTAGGAATCATCTCCATTTTTCAGTTAAGTTATTGGGACTTAGATTAAGTAACTTCCTCCTGGTCCCATGGCTGGGATGTGGCATAGCCAAGATTTGAATCAAGGTCTGGTTGACTCCAAAGCCTGTTCAAAATGCCATAACAGCTTAGTTTTAAAAATGGAAGTTGGATGCCTTGAAGGATCAACAAAATATCCTCAGTAGTCTTGCTCTCAAAGCAGCTGGAGCTCTGTGCTCATAATAATGCCCTTTGTCACTAAAGTATGTCTTAACATTCCTCACATCTTAGTGCTTTTAGTTTAATCCCCCCTGACTGCAAAAAAGGCTGCCGAGCTCCCCAGCCGGAAGCGCTCAGAAGCATTTCCTTCATCATCATCCCAGTAGGAAGAAGCCCCAATTCAGCAGATGTAATTCATTCACATTTGTCCCATGAAACTCATTCACCACGGACACGGCTTTGTACCTGCACCAGTTTTGTACCCTTTCCTGGGTTATCTGCTGATGGCAAAGTGGAAAGTATCTGAGGAACAGAGTACATTCTTCCATGATTCTCACTCGCTGAGCAGGAGAGACTGCTGGGGACCAGAGAGACCTGTTTCAGGTAACCTCCCTCCAGCCTAGGTCGCCCTTCATTTTTCCCATTTTGCAGTGTAGGTTTGGCAATCACATGTCCTGGATTTTTAGCACAGTTCAAATACAGTTTAGCACATATGTATCTTAGATAGGCTACCATTTGTTGTTGTTAGTTGCTGTCTGCTTGGCCCCTGACTCACGGTGACCCCGTGCACAACAAAATGAAATGCTGCCCGGTCTTGCACCAACCCATGATCAGTTGTGGATTTGGCCATTTCATCCATAGGGTTTTCATTGGCTGATTTTTTGAAAGAAGATCACTAGGTCTTTCTTCCTAGTCTGTCTTAGTTCGGAAACTCTGCTAAAACTTGTCCAGCATCTGAGTAACATGCAAACCTCCACTGACAGACAGGTGGTGGCTGTGCCTTGAGGTGCCTTGGCCAGAAATCAAACCCCAGTCTCCAGCATGGAAGGTAAGAATCCTACCATTGAACCACCAATGGCCTCATAGTCTACTGTTTAGTGAATGGTTATTATATACGAGACACTGAACTACACACATACTAAAGTGACCTCATTCCAATCTCCCTACAATTTTAAGCGGTAGCTGTTACTAATCTCGTTTTACCGATGAGGAAACTAAGAGGCTAAACCCCACAGCTAATGTTAGTCACAAAGCCAAGATTCAAACCCAGGTCTGTCTGACCCTGAAGCCCATGCTACTAACCCCTGTCCTAGTCATCCAGTGCTGCTGTTATAGAAATACCACAAGAGGATGGCTTTAACAAAGAGAAATTTGTTCTCTTACAGTCTAGTAGGTTAGAAGTCCAAATTCAGGGCGTCAGCTCCAGGGGAAGGCTTTCTCTCTCTGTTGGCTCTGGAGGAAGGTCCTTCTCATCAATCTTCCCCTGGACTAGGAGCTTCTCCGTGTAGGAACCCCGAGTCCAAAGGATGCACTCTGCTCCCGGTGCTTCTTTCTTAGCGATACTCTTCCCTTTCGTTTTATCTCTTGTAAGATAAAAGATGGTGCAGGCCACACCCCAGGGAAACTCCCTTTACATTGGATCAGGGATGTGATCTAAGCCAGAGTGTCACATCCCACCCTAATTCTCTTTAACCACAGGCAGAGATTATGATTTATAACACATAGGAAAATCACAAAATGGAGGACAACCACAAATACTGGGAATCATGGCCTAACCAAGTTGACACATATTTTGGGGGACACAATTCAATCCATGACAACCCCTGTGCCACAGTGTCCCCTGAGAGTCACTTCTATTACCTCAAGAAGTACATTGCACTTGTCATACTGCGTGCCCTGATTTTAGATGTGGAGATCACCAATTCCATACGTAGTGCAACTTCTGCTCTACCAATACGTGAGTCTTACTCTGATTTCACCTAAAGTTTGGTTCAATTACACTTAAAATATCCCCAGTTATGCCGGCCCATCGAATCATGCTTTCGATGGGCACAAGGATGATATATTCTATTGCCATTAGCTTCTTTCACCTCAGAAATCTATGTGGGATCAAAACAGGTATTATTATTGTCATTGGGCAAATGAGGAATGTAATAGCGTGTGGAGGTTGAGAGATTTGTCCAAACAAGTTCATTTATTCATTCAATCACTATTTATGAGTGTCCATCATGTTCCAGGCACTATATCAAACTGTTGTTGTTGTTGGGTGCCACTGAGTCAGTTTCAACTCATAGTGACCCCATATACAACAGAATGAAACACTGCCCAGTCCTGTGTTGTCCTCATGATCGTTGTTATACCTGAGCTCATTGTTGCAGCCATTGTCTCAATCCATTTAGTTGAGGGCCTTCCTCTTTTTCGCTGACCCTCTACTTTACCAAGCATGATGTCCTTCTCCAGGGATAGATCCCTCCTGATAAGATGTCCAAAGTGTGAAAGATGAAGTCTCACCATCCTCACTTCTAAGGACCATTCTGGCTATACTTCTTCCAAGACAGTTTTGTTCATTCTTTTGGCAGTCCCCAGCATATTCAATATTTAACACCATCATTCAAAGGTGTCAATTCTTCTTCAGTCTTCCTTATTCATTGTGCAGTTTTCCCATGCATATGAGGTGATTAAAAACACCATGGATTGGGTTAGGTGCACCTTACCCTTAAAGTGACGTCTTTGCTTTTTCATACTTTAAATAGGTCTTTTGTGGCAGATTTGCCCAAAGCAATGCATCTTTTGATTTCTTGACCACTGCTTCCATGGGTGTTAACTGTGGATCCAAGTAAAATGAAATTCTTGGCAACTTGAATTTTCATGTTAAGCCTTAAAACACAGGGTGGGGGTGGGTGGGGGGGGTGGGACTGCACAAGGAACTTGGAGCCAGAGACTAGAGCAGAATGCTGACATTTATAAACATAATCAGGCCCTTGGCCCTCTCCTCAGCCTTGTCCCAAGCCCCTTTCTCTCATTTTATTCATGACTTCACATGCTGTTTCTTCTGCCTGGAATATTCTTTCCTGCCTACCAAGTCCCCCTCTCCAATTCCTGTCCACACTTCTAGTATCAGCTTAAAAGCTCTTTAGAAAAAAGAATATGTCATGGATTGAATTATGTCCTCCCAAAAATGTGTGTATCAACTTGGTTAGGCCATGATTCCCAATATTGTGTGGTTGTCCTCCATTTTGTGATTGTAATTTTATGTTGAGAGGATTAGGGTGGGATTGTAACACCCTTACTCGGGTCACCTCCCTGATCCAAGGTAAAGGGAGTTTCCCTGCAGTGTGGCCTGCACCACCTTTTATCTCTCAAGAGATAAAAGGAAAGGGAAGCAAGCAGAGAGTTGGGGACCTCATACCACTGAGAAAGCAGTGCTGGGAGCAGAGTGCATCCTTTGGACCTGGGGTCCCTGCACCGAGAAGCTCCCCAACCATGGGAAGATTGAGGACAAGGACCTTCTTCCAGAGCTGACAGAGAGAGAAAGCCTTCCCCTGGAGCTGATGCCTTGAATTTGGACTTTTAGTCTACTTTACCATGAGAAAATAAATTTCTCTTTGTTAAAGCCATCCACTTGTGGTATTTCTGTTATGGTAGCCCTGATGACTAAGACAGAATTAGACATGAAACTTGCAATCAAGCGCAACAACAGATACTTAATCAGCAACTACACAAGTAAATATTACAGTTGTGATACATATTGTGAAGGAGAAGAGTATTCTTTGGCTGACCACTTCTGGAGGTGAGGAAAGGTTTCCATGAAAAAAACAGAAGCTTTTAAGCAGAGATTAAAAGTGTAAATAGGAGTTGGGGAGGAGGACTTGATAGGTATGAAAGAATATTCCAGGCAGAAGAAACAGCATGTGAAAGGACAAAAACAAAGAGGCATGAGGCAAGGTTGACGAGAGAGCCAGGGGCCTGATTATGCTTATAAATGTCAGCATTCTGCTCTAGTCTCTGACTCCAAGTTCCTTGTGCAATTCTTGCCTCCAACCAGGTGGTATAAAGCCTAACGTGAAGACACAATATTATGTGTGTTTCCATATCTGGGAAAACCTAAAGAGACTCAAGTGGTCTACTGTATTTCTGTGCAAATAATGTGCACCTTCTGTGTTTGTTTGCCAGCTGCGCTCTCCCCAAGCCCCTCGAGGTACTTTTGTATGCTATGTTAATTTTTTTACAGTATCATGCAAGAAACAAAAAAAAATTGGCACAGCAGCACCTATGAAAATACCTTGGGGGGTGCACTGGCAAACAAACATGGAAGGCATGCGTTATTCCCATAACAATACAGTCATCGAAAGTTCCCCACCTACTCTCTTCCCACAGATAAAGTCCTCTAGCCAAACAACTCTCCTTATCAAAGGGACCAAATGCAGTTCTTACTTATCCCCGGGTAGTGGGTTTCAGTTCCTTGCCAGCCCCTGGAATGACTCAAGCAAGCCAATCAGATTCTCCTGCAGGAACCAGGGGCATCTCACCCTCTTGATACCACAAAGCCTGTCTCACACAGCCCCTGGTTGTCCACTCTATTTCCTGTGCAACGCCAACATGGCCTCGTATGGGGTGCAGGGTCCACTTCCTGGAGCTGTGAGGATAAGTGACTAATAAATAAACTCTTGTCAATCTCGTCTGTCCAGTGTTAGGTGTCATGTGTTCAACCACCCCCATAATCCTAAGGTGGGAATCCCTACTTCACCAACAGGGTAAAGAGGAGGTGATTAAACCACGTGCTTCCTATAACAGGTAGAATTCCCTAAAAGGGGTAAAATAGGCTGATACAAGGTATTCACCGTAAAAGCAAAACACAAAAGGACTGCACACACTAGTGTCTGACATACCCAGCAAGCTCCAAACCTAATATTGAAAACAAAAGGTAGTCTCAAATGTTAATTCCGCATTTGAAATACTTGCTCTCAATGGTGATTAAAACATACCCATATGAGCACGGCCTCAAGTGACCTGTATGGTGAGGGACGAGTTTTATCCAGAAGAGTTGATAACTTGTGCTGCACAATCTGGTTTGCTCTTGGACAACACCAACACTCTCACCTTGTCTGTTTCCATCATGGGGACACCAGCAGAGACAGTCGAATGCTGCTTGTTTTGACCTTAGCTGCCATCTTACCCAAACTCAAGGGTTCTGAGGTTTTTTTTAGCTACAGTCCAATGGTTTGTAATGTCAGTTTATTGCTGTAATGATCTTTATTCAATTTCTTAGGTTTCATGACTCTGAGTTCTGCTGGATGAGTGAAAGAGTATCCTGTTGCAATATAAAAGGAAATATTTATTATCTCAATTGCCTAAGACTTTTTTTTGGAGGCTATTGTAGCATCCAGGCTCAGTGTACAGGCCCCGGGGTTCATAGACCTGCGTTCAAATCTCAGCTCTTTCTTTTTCATCCTAGCCTACATCTCAGAGTTTTCATGGGCAAGGTGGAGAGAAAATAATATCTACTCATAATAAAGCCCTGTGAGAATTAAATAAAAAAAAAAAACCCAGAGTACCTGGCCCTTTGTAAGCATTCAGTTGATGTTGAATGGTATTAATATTACTTTTATCCTATTACCATTAATTAAAGCTTGCTACAGTGAGGCCACACTTTTATAGACTTTTAGGAGACTGAATGCATCCACATATTCTTTGTAATCAAGACTAAGCGCGGGTAAGTGATTAGTGGCTGTGTTGTTAATTAACTCTCTCCAGTAAAAAGGGACCATGGAGAACTCTGCACTTAAGCAGCCCATTGCAATGCAATAAGTTCTATTACACAAAGGCTCTCATTGGGGGCCCTTTGCCTTGCACTCAAAGAAATCAGAAGTTTGAGAGCAAAAAGCTCACTACTCCCCTCCTTTTTAATTAGAAAGCACTAAGAAGATGAAAACGCATAATAAGACTCGGCAGTGGTTAAGTGTAATTCGACTAATGTGTGTCTGGGGACTCTCTCCATCATTACTCCTGCATGCAGAGTGCTGCAGTTAAGAGCTAACATGTCAGGGACTGGGAACTCCTGGAGTTGGAATTTCAGCTCTGCCACTTACTACCTGTAGGACGTTGTCAGGGCACTTGACCTTTACTGTCTCCACTTCTTCATTGGTAAAAAAGAAGCCCATATCTCGGTATAGTTGTGAGAGTGGAAGGAGTTGATGTGATAAGTGGTGGTACCACCCACCTCGTGTTGAGCATCTAACGCATCCTGGCACATGGTAGGGAGCCTTGGTGGCACAGTGGTTAAGGGCTTGGGTGCTAACCAAAAGGTCAAGCAGTTCGAGTCCACCAGCCACTCCTTAGAAACTCTATGGGGTAGTTCTACTCTGTCCCACAGGGCTGCTATGGGTTGAAATTGACTTGATGGGCTTGGTTTGGGCACATGGTAGGGAGCCCATAGGTGACACAGATGGTTAAGCACTCCATCACTAACCAAACGGGCAGAGGTTCTAACCCACCCAGAGGTGCCTTGGAAGAAAAGCCTGGCAATCTTCTTCTGAAAGGTCACACAGTTGAAAACCCTATACGGCATAGTTCTTCTCTGATACACATGGGGTCGCCATGAGTTGGACTGACACTGTCTCCATTGCAACTAGTCTGGTTGTTTTTCGGCACGTAGTAAGAGCCCCATAGCGGCTAGCCCTTGGTGTTATTTAGAGAAAACTCAAGCATCCAGCATGGCTCTTTCATTTGTGAAACCTGGGTCAGAGGACATCGGAAGGGGTGTCAAGCAGATGGTACCTTCCTTGTTGAAGGCTGAATCTTTAAGATCAAGTCAACGGTAAAATCGGGAATAACAGCATGTGAGGAGTGGTGATAGGAAAGAAAGGGAGGAGACAAGGAGATTCTCAGTATTCTTTTTTGCAGCTTTCAGAGTCTAGAGAGTTCTTAGCAGTGAGGGCTACGTGACTTAGACTAAAGGAGTCAGTGTAGCACAATGGTCAAACGAACAGTCTCCAAATTCAGACTACCACTGCTGTGGGGTCATTCTGCTTCATGGTGAGCCCAGGTGTGTCAGAGTAGAACCGTGCTTCACGGGGTTTTCCACGCTGATTTTTCAGAAGTAGGTCACCAGGCCCTTCTTCCAAGGCCCCTCTGGGTGGACTTGAGCCTCCAGTCTCTTGGTTAGCAGCTGAGCACGTTAACTGTTTGCACCACCCAGCAACCCCAAACTCAGACCAGATGGATTCAAATCCGTATTACATCTCTAACTGTGTTACCTTAAACCCCGTTGCTGTCAAGTTGATTCCGATTCATAGCAATCATATAGGACAGAGTAGAACTGCCCCCATAGGTTTCCAAGGAGTGGTTGGTGGATTTGAACTGCCAACCTTTTGGTTAGCAGCTGAGCCCTTAACCACTGTGCCACCAGGTCTCCTGTGTTACCTTAGGCAGATTAAACCCAGTGCCTCCGTGTCTTCAACTGTAAAATGAACTTAAAATAGTACCCACCTGGTTAGGTAGTTGGTATTCAAACCAGTGCCTAGCATGTGACAAACATTTAAAAAACATTGTCTATTAGTAGAACTGAGATGACTTGCTAAATCTGCAACTAATTTGTTTGTGGTATTAATTCAAGGTTACACCTTGATATAGTGTTATTCAAATATTAAGCCTGGTCAAAGTTTTCTGACTTTAGGTTTGATCAAGTCAAGTATTTGATCCAAGAAATTCCTAAGAGAAAACCATTACACATAAAATTTTAGAAAAGACATTCTTGAAAGGATGGGGTGTAAGAATTTTCATTAGATGCTCGCCAGGAACTTAAACATGATTTCCCAATACATTCACAATACTTAACATTGATCCTATTTGAGACTCACAGAAGCCATACAGAAATATTAACTGGTTTTTTCTTTGTGTTTTCCTCTTTTGCTCTTTGTTTGGTCCTCTTTGCCTGAAGACTCAGGGAAAACTGGTAGAAAGCCAAAAAGAAGAGTTAAGTGTTTACAAACCCCTGCTGAAAATTTGCATTCCTAACAAGTTTCCAGGCGATGCTAATGCTGCTGGTTAGGGACCAATTCTGAGAACCACTAGTAAAGCAGTGGTTCTCAAAATTTACTAATCGAAAGAAACACCCAGGCCTCTTATTAAAAACGTAGATTCTGATTCAGCATGTCTGGGGGTGGAAAGGCAAATTCTTAGCAGGGGTTTGAACCAGAATGAACCAGTTCAAAGCCCTGAAAGAGTCTGCTTGGCTTTCACTCCCAAAGCTCATAGCCTTAAGGAAAACGGAAATGAAATTCTGAGCTGAAAGGGTGTGGGGTGGGAGTCGGGTGGGGCAGAATACATGGGAAGTGAGGGAATCAGGGACATTAATGAGTCCTGGAGAGAGGGAAATGAATTTGAACCTGAACTCCGCTTCCTGGGTTTGAATTCACAGGAGGGCCAATGCAGCAGATCTGGGAGACCAAGCTTTGTTTAAAACACAATTTGAGCTTCTTGAGACTTGTGTGGAATTGGGGAGGCCCTGAATCCTGATTGTGGCTGTGAAATAAGAGACCTAATAGGTTTTATTCAGGAGCCCTGGTGGTATAGTGGTTAAGAGTTTAGCCACTAACCAAAAGGTCAACAGTTCGAATCCACCAGCTGCTCCTTGGAAACCCTATGGGGCAGTTCTACTCTGTCCTATAGGGTTGCTATGAGTCAGAATCAACTTGACAGCAATGAGTTTTTAGGCCTTATTCAAGACTGACCAAAGTCTAAGACCCAGTTCCGAGATTAGAAAATCCCACTGCTCCAAATAGCCCCCTGCCTCTTCCCTTCTTCCAGTGTGCCCCGTTGTCTATTTTCTTGTTCATGTCACCTGATGACTTTTCACAAGAGACAAACCCTCAAGCTGTTCTGGGCCCTGTGATCTTCTAGCTGTAAGAGCCTGACTTCCCTGAAGGTCTGGACTATCTACAATGGTATGCCTTGTGAGCTGCCTCCCGAAATCATTGACTTAAGTCTGAGATGTGTGGCTGGAGTGATGACACGAAATAGAACAGCAGCCTATAGTCACTGAATCCCAGGGTGGTGGTTTTCATACTGCACCTGCTTGCATAGACCCAGCGTTCAGCTCTAAGCAGTGCTCTACTGGAGCCAGCTCTTACTGGCTGGAGAGAGCTAATTGTTAATATTTCAGACATTCTGGGAGCTGGTGGTTAAACAGAGCCATTAAAAAATTTAAGAAAACAGACTTATAACTAAACAAATTACATTAAAAACAAAAGAAATACACAAGACTCATCACGTTTTATCATTTTACTGCATTCATTTTTCTATTATCTGTGCTCTTGAGATTATTTGTCTGTTTTATCTATATGGTAAAAAACCCATGTGATGGTGCAGTAGTACATATCTCTCTCCAATTCCATGTTTAGTGAAATTGGCCGTGGTGGGAGTTACACATGACAGAAATAGGCAAAAGCTACAAAACAGGACTCTTTTTCCACTGGAGAGCCCCTTGTTAACAACTGGGGGGCTTTACATAGGCTTGGGAAGTCTTGAGGAAGACCAGAGCAGAAGCTGAGGTTGGGTGTTGGAGACTTGAGCATGCGACCCCCGTAATCAGAATGGGGGCTAGAGTGGTGACTGGATGAGGACTGTGTGAACACCTAGAAAGAGTGACACAAGGGCCCAGCAGAGAAATCCGGGTGTAAGCATGGGCCAGCCCAGGGCATCCTAATAGAGACATCAACACCTTATGAAGCCCACAGAGGGTGCGGGGAAGGGAGCAAGGCAGCTGAAATATTTTCAGACTCCTGCCTGCCTCAGTCAGCGTCCAGTCAGGAGACAGATCACACCAGTTATTGGAACTGCCAATAAGCCCATTGATGCAAAGTTGACTCCTAGACATGGTGATCCCATGTGTTTTAGAGTACAACTGCGTTCCATAAGGTTTCAATGACTGATTTTTCAGAAGTAGATCACCAGCCTGTCTTCTGAGGGCCTTCTGGGTGGATTCAGACCTCCAACATTTCAGTTAACAGCCGAGTACTTACCAGTTTGCAGTGCCCAGGGATTCCTTAGTTACTGGAAAGAGAGACCTTAATATCAAGAATTATTGGCTAGTTACAAAGTTGTGGAAACCCTGGTGGCGTAGTGGCTAAGTGCTACGGCTGCTAACCAAGAGGTTGGCAGTTCGAATCCGCCAGGCACTCCTTGCAAACTCTATGGGGCAGTTCTACTCTGTCCTATAGGGTCACTGTGAGTCAGAATCGACTTGATGGCAGTGGTGTTTTTTTTTTTTTTTTGGTTTTATGAAGTTGTTACCTAGATAAGCAAGAAAAAAGAAATAACTAAGGTTTTAAGGTATAGCAACTGCAGAAAGACCAGCCACCTCTAGGTCTGGAGGAACAAAGGGAAGGGTTTGGAATTTTTTTTCAACTTAGAAACTCAGGGGCTGAAACTCAGACAGTTGAGGAGGGGTGTCGCTTGGCTGCAGCTGAGGTCTCTGGGAATGGAGAGTATGTGTTATGGATGGAATTGTGACCCCCAACATTTATGTTGAAGTTTTAACCCCTATACCTATCAATGAGACCCTGTTTGAAAACAGGGGTTGGTATTTGTTATGTTAATGAGGTCATATCAGAGTAGGTGGGTTCTAAGCCTAATCTCTTGCAAGTGATGTCTATAAAAGGACCAGAATAGGCATAGAGGAAAATGCCACGTGAAGATGGAGACAGATGAATCTACACGTTCAGGAACACCAGGTTATTGCCTGCAACTACTAGAAGCTGAAAGAGACAAAAAAAAGGACCTTCTCCTAGAGCCAACACCCTGAATTTGAACTTGCAGCCTCCAGAACTGTGAGGAAATAAATTTCTATTCTTTAAAGTCACCCTCTTGGGATGCTTTTTGTTATGGTAGCCCTAGCAAACTCAGACAGTACAATAAAGCTGTTTTCTGCAAATGTTGAAAAAACTAGGTTCAGCTGCTGCCACAGGAAGGCACTGCTGCTAGCGAGGTGAAGAAGTGAGGGTAGAATGGAACAGAAAGGCACCAGAAGGGAGAAGTTCCTTCTCCTTCCTGTAACGTCATGGCTCCCCCTAGCGCCTCTTGTTGTTGTTAGTTGACTTCAAGTCAATTTTTGACTCATAGTGACCCCATGTGACAGAGTAGACCTGCCCCATAGGGTTTCCTAGGCTGTGATCTCTACAGGAGTGGAGTGCCAGGTCTTCATCCCGGCAGTTCGAATCCACCAGGTGCTCCTTGGAAACTCTATGGGGCAGTTCTACTCTGTCCTATAGGGTCGCTGTGAGTCGGAGTCGACTCAATGGCAAAGAGGTTTGGTTTTAAGGGGTTTATCCCATGGAGCTGCTGGGTTCGTTTGAGCCACCAACCTTTTGATTAGCAGCCTAGCACTTAACCATTGTGCCACCAGGGATCCTCCTGGCAGTGCCTAACAGGACAAAATTTGCTCTTAGTTGCCGTTGAGTCAGCTTTGACTCATAGTGACCCCGTATACAACAGGACAAAACATTGCCCAGTGCTGCGCCATCTTCATGATCTTCGGTATACTCGAGGTCGTTGTGGTGACCGCTGTGTATTTTGAGTGCCTTCTAGCCTAGGAGCGCATCTTCCGGCACTAGATCAGACAATAGTCTATCGTGATCCTCAGAGTTTTCATTGGCTAATCTTCAGGGGTATATTACCAGGCCTTTCTTCCTAGTTTTTCTTAGTCTGGAATTTCCACTGAAACCTGTCCACCGCAGGTGACCTTGGAGGCATTTGAAACGCTGCTGGTATAGCTTCCAGTATCATAGCAACATTGCAAGTCACCCCAGTGTGACAAACTGAGAGACGGGTTGTGCAGGACTCAGCTGGATGTGATTACAGGGGCGTCACAGAGCAGGGCATAGAAGGGTGGGTTTGGGGCTCAGAGAGCTGGTACATCTGCATACGGCAGGGTTGCCCCTAGACTTGAGATGACTAAGACTAGCCTTAGGCAAAGATCATGAAGCTCAATGACAGACAGCGTTTCCCTTCTGCTTAATCTGGAACGGAAGGGAGAGGCGGCCTTACTGCTACCTTGCCAAAGCATTGCTTTGGTTCCTCCAAAGTCAGTGTAGAAAGCAAAACATTGCATTGAATGTTTCCAGGGTTGGAAGCTTAAGGAATGGTGTTTGGGAAATGAGACAGGATTCCAGAAAAAGAAAAACATTCAATGTTGAGAGAGAAGGATCTGAAACAAAGCAGAAGCCTTGACAAGCCTACATACTATTGGCGCTTTTTTAAGTGGCCTGTTGACAAGTATTCTTTTAAGCTATTTTGCGTTAGGCAGGAATTTTGTCCTCTTAGGTTTTTGAGATTTTTAGGTGTATTTTAAGTTTCAGGCTCTTATTCTGTTATCTAGGAGGTCAGTCACCTTTCCTGATAACAATGCTTTCTCTACTCACTGGAGAAAAACTTTAGTCCTCCTGCAAAGTATCTTAGCAACTGAATCCCAATAGCTATTATCTACCATTGTCTCTCCTGGGCCAGGCTCTGGGTTACATGCAGAAAGACATCATGGTTAAGGAGATGCTCCCAAGAAGGTCATAACTTAAAGGAGGAGGAAGCAGCTCAAAGAACCATGACAGGACTTGGAGGAGAAGAAGTCCTGCCTGGGGACGAGGTAGAGGGGCTAGAAGTAGGTGAAGAGTGAGAAATCTGTAGAGAGAATGGAGCACTTGTGTTAGCCTCTGAAGAATGAGTAGAGAAGAGAGAACATTCCAGGCAAAGGGAAAGTTCAGGGCAGCAAGGAGGGGCTGGGCAGAAGTCTCTGAAGATAGGAGGACGCAGGTCAGAAAAGCATCATATCTTCCCAACTGGGGCATTTGATACGTATCCCAGAGGGGATGGGAAACCATTGGAAGAGGCTGTTTATGCAGCAATAATGCAGTAGCCAGTTTCTCACCTGTCTTCCTGCCAAACTGCGCTTGAAGATAAAGTCACTTTAGAAAAGCTCTGAGTCCTACCAAGCCCTGACCTACTCTGTGCATACCTTAGCTTTAGCTTCATCTAATTTAAAGGCTCTGTTAGGTACCAATCTCTCTTCCTTTTGTGCCATGGCTAGCAAGAGATGGCTCATGTCAGAGATGCCTTCTTTACCCTGAGAGCTGCACTTCCTACCCCACACGGCTCATTGCATAAAACAGTTGCAAAGGCTTAGACACAGCAACTGCTGGTAACCGGACAACTGCATGGCTGTCATTGATATTCATGTAAATATGTGTGATACTCCTGTAAATCAAAGTAGTGTTGATTAACTACTTTCGTGTAACAAACAACCCCAAAACATAGAGCTTAAAACAACCATGAATTATCATTGTTCTTATGTCTGCAATGGGACTAGGTGGTCCTCCAAGTGTTCCTGATCCTCCCCCTGGGGTCAGAGGGCTAGCCTGGCCATGTTCTTCTCAGAAAGACGGCAAAAGAGCGAGTGAGCAAGTGAATACACGTGCAGCCTCTTAAGGTTTAGACTGGGAACTACTTCACCGTTGGTTCCACCCATATTTTATCGGCTAAGGTACGTTGCATGGCCAGCCCCAAAGTCAAGGTGCAGGAAAGTACAATCCCCCTATTATGAGGCCATCAAGGGTGTGGATGCAGGGAGGGGTGAGGAATCAGAGCCAATTATACAATCTACCACAGCCTTCTTGGTGATTTCTTTCTCTGGCTTCTCTTCTGATTCCTTCCTTCTCATTCAGATGGGCCCTAACAGAGATGGAAGCCCAATTTTCAAAATGGTGCTTGGGTTTCACTTTGGGCAGGCTGTTTACAGTATATCTATTGTGTTGGCTCTGTACGGTATCAACTTTGCTACGTTGGAATTACACTTCCCAGAATTCTCCTCCGTGTATGATTTCTGGCTAGAGCTGGCTACAAGAAAAGTTTGTAATAGATTTGGAAGGTCAATGGAGGATCATCAGACACCATTGTAGCTTGTAATTTGCTGGCTCTCCTGGCTGGTGTAGAGCAGCAGGCAAGCCTTCAGCTTGTGCCAGATCTTCAGCTGCTCTGGGTCTTGGCCAAGTTATGTGTGTAGCTCCACGATAAAAAGCATCAGCATGACCTGCATCATGGCAGGAGTAAGTTCTAATTCTTTCTCATGGGTTCCAGTTGATACTCATAGGTTGTTCCAGTATGTCTGTGCTTCCCCAACTTCCTGTCCGTCTTTTCTTCCTGACTTCCTGCACTGTTGACTTCAGCCCCAACACCAGATGTAGATGCAGTAGCCTCACATAGACTGTTTAATCAGCTTTTACCCTGTGAGATCTAATTCTGATAACAAATCTCCTATTGTATATCACTCATTGCGGTTCTGTGTTTGTGATCAAATCTTAATACATGTATGATAAGAATGGGTAATTTAAACTCATTGAAAGGTGGATGGAGGGCTGCTCCCATTTCTTTATTTGTTCATACATGTTTTCATTCATCCCTACATACATTTACTGAACATTTACTACATGACAATTCAGTTGATTCTACTTTAAAGGTCCATAATATAGATTCTATACTATAGGGTTGCTGCCCTGGAGATGTTCACAGTCTACTGCCAGTAATGCAATACGGAAAGGATTATAATGCAGTGTAACTGCTGTAATAAAGAAGCACTAAAGCCCCTGGGATAGAGAGAAAGGTACACCTCATGCTGCTTGGGAAAATTAAAGAAAAAATTTCATGGAAGGTGTTGATGTACTGAAGTTTGAAGGCTGAGTAGGGGTTTACCAGTTGGACAAGGTGGGGAGGGGCTTCAGGAATGGCAGTGATATCCACGGATGGGAACTACCACTGAGAAGCTTACACATTTTTGAATAATGGCAGCCAAATGGCAACAAGTTTCCTTGTAGTGTCCTTTTTTACTTCATGATCTTTTATGTTTTTGGAGAATAGTTAGGATGTTTCAGCACCAAGGTGTGTCTTTATAAATTCCATTGTGAAAATCAATTCTTTTTCCCTCCATTCCTTACTCACCACTCTAAAATGTCGCATGGAAACAGAAAGAAATGCCAGGCACTGAGATTGCCGTGGAGTTGGTAACCAGGTCCTGGGATGTCGATTTTGACTCATGGCGACCCCGTGTGTAAGAGTAGAATTGTGCTCCGTGGCGTTTCAACGGCTGAATTTTCAGAAGTAGATCACCAAGACTTCCTTCCAAGGCTTCTCTAGTGGAACTCAAACCTTCAACCTTTTGGTTAGCAGCCAAGTGTGTTAACTGTTTGCACCATCCAGAGACTCTAGAGAGTTGGTAACACAGGTAAGACCAGTCATGGATTATAGAGCCATACCTGGGAATCCTGATCCAGGGATCCATTTGGTGACCATGGAGGAATGGTAGCTACCATTTGACCTGCGCTGCCTACAAATTAGAATCGTTGGGTGATGCAAATGGTTACACGCTGAACTCCTAACTGAAAGGTCAGAGATTCAAAATCGCCCAGAGGCATCTTAGAATTAAGGACTGGCAATTGGCTTCCAAAAGGTCACAGCCTTGAAAACCCTATGGAGCAGCTCTATTGTGCACACTTGGGGTCATCGTAAGTCTGAACCCACAGCAGATTGAAGATAGATGTACTTCCATCAGAAAGCATTACTAGGCCACTGTGATAGCACACTTCTCTTGTAAGAAACCCTAAACTTCGATCTTTATACAACTGGTCATGAACCACATTCTCTCTCTTCCATGTGGAAGTTCTTGGCCGTTGATGTGTTCTCCTCTGGCATTTACAACTACATGCCATAGTGGACATGATCGCCATGCTGCTCAGGGACTGCCCTCGCCAATACATGCTGTAGGATGGCCTGGGCCCATTGACACCAGTAGATCAATGTCTTGCAAACATGCCTGTGAATTTAATATTCTTTTATCTTCCATCTCTTGCTAACAGTATAACTTGGACAAGTTATTTAAACTCTCTATGCCTCGGTTTTCTCATGTATAATATTGGGATAGTAATTTTGGCTACATCATATGGTTGTTGGGAAGATGAAATGAGCTAATACACATAAAGTGTTTAGAATAGTGTCTGGCTTATCTGGTGATGTGTCTGTAAATGATAGATGTTGCTGTTATGACTATCCCCCTAACCATCCCTTTCTGTCCTCTGGTTTACTGTGTTCATTCACGTCACTAGCCTACAACAGTTGAATAAGACTGGGCAAAGAGGTGAGTAATCAGAATAAAGGTATGAAAGAACACAAACTCCCATAATCCTTAAATACAGTCTCTCCAGGTTGAGTGCTTGGCTACTAGCCAAAAGGTTGGTGGTTTGAATCCACCCACAGGTGCCAAGGAAGACAGGCCTGATGATCTTCTTCCAAAAGGTTGCGGCCTTGAAAATCCTATGGAGCAGTTCTACTCTGCACACTTGGGGTGGCCATGCCCCAGAATAAACTCCATAGCAAGTTGGCAACTAACAACAACAACAATAGTAAGACAAAGTTTTAATTAACACTTCAGAGAAAAGATTGTGACACCATTCAAGTTTCCTATGGAAACACTGATTGTGATTGTAATACAGTGGCTGTCTTATCTCTGTTGCCCTTTCCAGAATACAGTGTACTCGTAGAATGTCTTAGAGACCAAATACTCTGTGATCATGAAATATTAACGGCATCAATAATGGCTCTTACCTGGAAGAAAACAATCAATGTGAAACTTAATATTAAATGAGAGCTTAGTGACTGGAGGGAAGGAAGGAAGTATAGTACAAACTGTGTCAAAATAATGGGTTTAACCAAAATGGAAACCGCATAATGAGAAAGATTATAGTGATGCAGAAGTTGAGCTGTAGGAGAAAAGAGAGAGAGAGAGAGTTTCATTGACATTGAAGCAAAGGATTTGCTGATATGGGGGAAAAAGAAGAAGAAAGGAGCAAAAGTACTCAAGTGAGAACTGAAGTTCCCAAAGTCATTTGTGGGTGTGTGGCTTGTGTGTTGCTATAACGCTGCCAGATATGCCACTGGTATTTCAAATACCAACAGGGTCACCCATAGTGGACAGGTTTCAGCAGAACTTCCATGCTAAAACAGACGAGGAAGAAAGACCTGGCGATCTACTTCTGAAATGATCTGCAGTGAAAACTCTATGGATCATAGCAGAATAGTGCCTGGAGATGAGCCGCCTAGGTTGGAAGCAGCTCAGAACACACAGTGGACACAATGGCCTTGAGCACACTAACAATTGTGAAAATAGTACGGGGTCGGGCAACATTTTGTTCTGTTGCAGATGGGGTCACCACGAGTTAAAGCCAGCTTGACAGCAACTAACAACCACAAGAGAAAAGCGAGGGCACGGATTCCCTAGAACTCAAGTTAAAAGAAACAAAGTTTAGACAAACAGAAAAAGACATAGACAAGACCACGCTGGAGGCAACATTAGATCCGAAAGTAAAGTTTAAAAATGAGGGCCAGGGAGTGAAATTAGCATAGAGAGCCAACCTTTAAAAACCAAAGACTAAAGTGTATAGGAAACAAAGGAAGATGGCTTTAAGAATTCATAAAAGAAAAGGTGTGTGGTGGGGAGGACAGTCGGTCACAACAATGCCGTGAAAATAACTTCCTGTGAAATAATGGCTCTATTCTACAATATTTATTGAGTGTCTGTGATGGCCCTAGGCTGAGGCCTGAGCTAGAGTTAGAGAGATCAAAACAACAATGACACCAACCACCATAATAATGATTATTTACCTCAAAGATTTGCCACATCTAGCAATGCACAGTTGAAAGTGTCTACTTTTCAACTGGTTTTACAGAAGATATTTTATTCAAGCCTCACACAGCCCTGTGGGCTAGAGAGGGCAGATATGATTATTTTCATTTCACATGCGAGGAAGTACAAGCCCAGGGCAATGAAGTGAATGGTCCATTTGTCCCAGATGACCGTGTGCACGGCAGGGCTGGCAACCCAACCTCCTGACTCCTGCTCCCCCACCCCGACCACACTGAGGCCTTACAACTGGTTACCATTTGTGTTGATTAAACCCGAGGGCCTTTCCTGTGATACTTACAAATCTTTATTTCTATTTTTCACTTCTAGAACATTATTCTTCTAAAAGCCTGAGGCATTTCGCACATTTTAAATTCTGATTCATTCAATCCTCTTTGGGAGCTATAGAATGACACATAACTCCCAAGTGGTAGGTGCTTAATGGAAAAACAGAAATACAGCCATTTACAATTCCTTATTTAAAAAAAAAACCAAAAACCTCTGACCTCCTGGTAGGAAAGGAAATGTAAATTAGTCATGAAATGAGGTTAGAACCAATAACAAAGTTGGAACATAATGAGACAGTCCCAAGGAAGAGCAGGAATATTTGTATGCGAAGCCATTTGCCCAAAGGGTCCCAAGGCCAAGAAGATGAAAGTGAGGCTTTACCGGTGGAGCAGTCAAATAAACAGGATTGGAATAATGTCAAGGTTAGACGTAATCCTGGAAAATCTGTCCTCACAACATGGCCAGCTCTTTTTTTTTTTTCCTTGTAATTGCATTTTTCCTGCCACAGGGTATAAATTAATTGATTTAGTCTGTCAGAAGCTCATATTTTCAGAGTTCTTTGGGTCTTTGGGTGTATGTCTTGCCTTCCCAAACATATGTGCTTGAGTTGGGTCTGTACTTTAAAAAAAAAAGAAAGAAAGAAATGTTTTTCAGAAAAGGAAGTAATAACATGAACATAAATATGAATTTCCTCCTTTTTCTAAAAATTCCTGTTTATGACTGACTTCATTTTACCGACTGTATCAGCAATAGTCTAGATTGCTGATTCCCTTTCTCTCTTCCTTCATTTTTCATCCCCTCGGGGGGGTCCTGGACCCCTGGATTTCTGCCCTGCTCTCTGGTGCATGTGGAGGAGGGGCTCCTTATCGCCAGTGTCACCCCTTCAATCCATTCTTCATGCCGCCACCAGAGAGATACTTTTAAAATGCAGATACCACCATACCTTTTCTTTCCTTAAAATACCTCAAGGCCTCCTCATCATCTTTAGGATAAAGCTCATTCCCCTTAGTTTGGCAGGTAAGGTCCTTCAATTTCTGATCCTACTTTTACCATTACTCTCACTGGTGAAGAATTCCTAATTCATTCCCGTTCTTTGTGTAGGTGACTCACCTGTGCTTCTATGTCTTTGTGCATGTCAAGTCCTCTGACTAATATTCTTTTCTCTGTTCTCTGCCTTTAAAGGCCTGTGAGCTCCTATGCATCCCTTGCTTGAGATACCCTACCTCTTATCCCTTACCTCTCTAAAAAAAAAAAAAAAAAAACTCCCACTTATCACACATTTTTATTTTCTCTCTCTTTATCTATGTCTTCTTCTAGACCACTTCTATTCAATAGAAATAGAATGTATGCCTCATATATGATTTTAAATTTTCTAGCAGCCACATTATGAAAAAATAAGAAACAAAGAAATGACTAGTTTTAATAACATATTTATTTAACCAATATATCCAAATTCTTATCATTTCAACATGTATTAAGTATATAAATTGTTGAGACATTTTATATCCTTCTTTTGATACTAAATCTTAGAAATCCGCTGTGCACTTTACACTTAGAGTCCACCTCAATTTGGAGGTTAAATTTTCATTGGAAATACTTGACCTATATTTAAAAGTCATGAAATTTAGAGTTCAAAAAGGAAATTCACATTCCTAAGTTGTTCCAAGAGTACCTAAACATTTTCCAATCACTGAATTGAGTATAGTTTTTAAATCAAAATTAAAATTACAAATTCAATTTCTGAGTCACCCTAGTCACATTTCAAGTGCTCAATGGTCACAGGTGGCCAGTGGCTAGATACTGGAGAGCACAGGTCTAGGTAGTAAGGTCCTTGAGGTCAGGTGGTTTTTTCAGTTGCACAACTCCAGGGGGCACCAATCCTATTATATCCAGTCCCTTAATGAGAGCCTTGGGGCAGGAGCAATGTCTCTCTCCTCTCCATGACCCCAGCACCCAGGATGGAGCCTGGCACACAGCAGGTGCTCAAGACATGTTTGAATAAATGGGCCGTTGGGAATGTGGGTTATTGGTGAGGACAAGAGAAATGAATTTAAGCTGGGCTCTGCATTTCTGATTTTCAATGAAGATGTGTGAGCATAAAAAAAGCACCCAGACACTCCTTCTGAGTGACAAGAGGTTTCATACAGTAAGATTAAAAAGAACAAAAAACCCTTAGTTAACTTTATTTCCAGAAAGTTTGTCCAATTTCTAAGTGTTTCTGTGATTCTGGATTCCATCCAGACCCCAGTATGGCACAGCCAGGCTTATAGATTTCAGTGGCAGGCTGGTACCAATGGGAAAGAAGTTCCAGAAATGTGACAAGTGTTTTACAGTTTCTTTGGGAAGATGTAGGAGCTTTGAACAACTTTGTGATAAGCTTAAAAAGAAAGAATGTGAACAGCAAACTGCTTTTGGCCTCGGTAGGGTTTATGCTGGAGCCCCGGGGGGTGCAAATGGTTAATGCCCTGCTAACTCAAAGGTTGGAGGTTCGAGTCCACTCTGAGGCCCCTCAGAAGAAAGATCTGCAAATCTACTTCCAAAAATCAGCCATTGAAAACCCTATGGGGCACAGCTCTACTTTGACACACGTGGGGTTGCCACGAATCAGAGTCAACTGGACGGCAACTGGTTTTTTGGTTTTAGGGGTTATGCTAGGATGATACAGAAGTAGGTGGCAAAACTACGCCTATTCAACCATCTCATCCCTTGCACAGAAAGGGGTTGTCCAACTGGGATAACTCTGGCGCCACTGCAATCAGGAAAGAAAGGACACAGAAACAAGAAGGAATGTGGAAGGGCCCAGTGCTCTGGAAAAATAGAGTGCTGTGGCCAAACTGACGGTGTATTTGAAATAAAGTGTTTATAAATAGCAGGTTATAATTGTTGGACAAAGATGGAGAGCCTGTCATGCCACTTAAATCAGTGGTACGAATTTAAGAAGCAGCTGAATTCTTGAAGGCTTGTCTCTTGGTAAGTCTTTCTGGCAGCCAGTCCCAGCTGTAAGATTGCATGGCTTGAGGTGAAATCACAGTGACTGCTTGAAACGCTGGAGCCTCCCTGCCAGTCAGACCCAAACTTCAGATGAGGACAAATAGATCCTTCTAAAATAGGAAGATTCCAGAGGGAGCCAGAAGTTTGGCCCACAGCATTGCCCAGGGTCGTAAAACTCCCTGACACTCCTCTCTTCCTAAGGGAAAATATCAGTATATCCTTGTCCTTAAGAAATACATGCAATTCCTTTTCTGAGGAATGGGGCATTTAAGCTTGCCCTTTCCCCCTCCAGTGAGCACCTGTTGAAAATGGGATGTTGTTTTGTTAGGTGCCATCGAGTTGATTGCGATTCATTGCAACCTACAGGGTTTTCTGGGCCGTAGTCTTTTTTTTTTTAGTCTTTACAGGAGTAGGCCATCAGGGCTTTCTCCCACAGAGACACTAGGTGGGTTTGAACTGCCAGCCTTTTAGTTAGCAAACGAGTACTTAATCGAGGGTCAAGTTATGTGACGCAAGTAGTGCCTAAAATCTTTACTTCCTCCTCTCCCCCAGACTAATATGGTTCCACAGTAGAGTTAAAAAAAAGAAGGAGTTAAATGGAAGGTAAGCTGAAAAACTGTCATCAACCAATAGACTGAAGTCCAGAAAGCACCTTTAAATATGCAGAAAGAAACAATCTGCGAATGGCCAAGGGGAGACAAGAAAGAGGGAAACAGAGAAAACATTGGGTAGTGGATGCTGTGGTGTGCCACTCAGGTCCCCCCTTCAGGCCGGGATGTTGTCTGCTGACTGCTCACAGCTGAGTCTCTCCCCAGACATTGCCCTCAGCCTAAGGGTGCTGCCTTGCCCAAAGTTATGTCCACTCCTGGGATAGCTCACATTTAATGACTTGTCAGTGTGGTGGTTTGTCTTAGTTATGTAGTGCTGCTATAACAGAAACACCATAAGTGGATGGCTTTAGCAAAGAGAAGTTTATTTCTTCCCAGTAAAGTAGGTTAAACTTCCAAATTCAGGGCACCATCTCCAGGAGAAGGCTTTCTCTCTGTGTTAGCCTTCTCATCAATCTTCCCCTGGACTAGGAGCTTCTCCACACAGGGACCCTGGGTCCAAAGTACACACTCTGCTCTTGGCACTGCTTTCTTGGTAGTATGTGTTCCCCATTCTCTGCTTGCTTCCCTTTCCTTTTATCTCTTGTAAGATAAAAGGTGGTGCAGCCTACACCCCAGGGAAACTCCCTGTATGTTGGATCAGGGATATGACCTTAGTAAAGGTGTTACAATTCCACCCTAACCCTCTTTAACATAAAATTACAATCACAAAATGGAGAACAACCACACAATACTAGGAATTATGGCCCAGTCAAATTGATACACACATTTTGGGGGGGGGACATAATTCAATCCATGACATTCAGATCAAAGGCCCAGCCTCATTGGCTCAACTCATGACACCTCTCAAGGGCCATCCCAGCTTCAGAGTTCCCTGTAGGGTCAGCTGGGGCCTTAGTCGAGACTGCTTAGCAGCTCAGCTCTCTGCCAGTCTTCCCTCTAGTACTGGAACAGATCTCCTGTCCTTTAGGTAAGCAACAGATGAAGTAGTTGCCTTAAATTAGGGGCTATGATGTAAGAAAAATACTCATCTTTAAGTTCTAGAATCAGCTTCAATGGAGAAAGATGCTTGCAGGAACTCAGCTTGATTGAGGGTATGGGATATTTAGATCTTCCAAGTCAGGTGACCATCTGGGGGATAGAAATGACATGTCGGATATCTTTTCTGAGTGAGGTCAAGCACATATAATTGAATTCATCTAACTTAAAACTGAGTTTGGGGTGATTCCACTATCACTTTCATCTACACTTATGTGTACGTCACCCTCGTTAACTGTGAGCTCCTTGAGGAAACCCTTGAAAGGGACTATGATTTATCTTTACATCACCTGTGCCTAGTTAGGGTTTGGCATGTATTTCATTGTTTTGCTGTTGAGTCGATTCTGACTCATGGTGACCCCATGTGTTAATATTTATGGAAACAGTTCAACAAGCCTTTCTTCTGTGGAGTTGCTGGGTGGGTTTGAACCTCCAATCTTTAGGGTAGCAGGCAGTTGCAAACCTCTTGCACCACCCAGGCTCCTCTGACACATGCATCTGCTCAATGTTTGAACGGAACCCAGAGACTTCCTTTGTTCCCTGTCCATCCTTGCACATTGGTGACCTTTCCAACAACCTGCCTCCTACTGCCTGAACTCCTCAATGCCAGTGATGATCCTCCACTTAGCCGTAGCTAATCATTCATTGGAGCCCCCGGATGGTGCAAATTGTTAGCGCACTTGACTGCCAATGGAAAGGCTAGAGGTTGGAGTTTGTCCAGAGCTGTCTTGGAAGAAAGGCCTGGTAATATACTTCTGAAAAGTCAGCCATTGAATACCCTGTGGAGCACAGTTCTATTGTGAAACACATGGGTCACCAAGAATTAGAATCAACTGATGGCATCAGGCTTTTGTTCTTCTTGTTGTTTATTCATTCCTTATTTTAACAGCTACTTTTCTTGGCATCTCGTCTGTGCCAGGCACTTGGCACATTGAATTGAGATGCACAAGACAAGCACAGTCTCGGCTCTCATGGAACTCACTATGTGAGTTGTGGTAGATTCCTCTAGATGCCAGTACACTGCAAGGAGAGCTTGCATGAGTGAGACTGAAGCTAACCTGGGAGCTTGGCAAAGGCTTATTCTGGGAAACGACCTTTCAGCTGAGGTCAAAGGGTGAGTAGAAGTCAACCCGGAGCCAAGTGCAGAGAGAGGAGAGCACATGGGACTGGTGTGTGGCTGGGCCTGGGAAAGCTGGGTGCTAGGGGACGTTAGGCTGTGCTGGGGAAGTGGGAAAGGGCACTCATGCAGAATCATGATAAGGATTTTGGATTTTATTCCAAGAGCAGAGGTGATCTGTCGAAAGGTTCTAAACAAGACAGTGATGTGATCAGATTTAGAGTTTTCAAACGTTGCTCTGGTTCCTGTACTGGAGAGGGCTAAGAAGAGATCTGGGAGCCTAGTTGGCAGGCTTTTGCAGTTGTCTTAGAAGACGGATGATGGTAGCCTGAAAGAGGGTGGATTTTAGAGATAGTTAGCCGTTTCCTAGCCAAGATTTGGAGCCTGATCAGATCAGGGGAAGGAAGGTTTGAAGATAGACTCTCAGCATGGCCATGTCTAGGATTGTTTCTCCCATGTGATAGTGAGCCTCAAACTCAGACCTTCTCATGGGTGGTCGCCAGTGTGGTCGTGGAATTGACATGATTCAACACTACCATAGTAACAAGTACATTCTTCCACACAAAGAGTAGTCTTCGTAATTAGACAGACCTCAGCTTTAGGAGAACAGGGAGTCTACAAAGAGTGAATTAATGTAAAGGGTGGAACAATGATCAGAAGAGCACATCAGGCACAAAAATCCTTCTGGCATTGGCTGATGTTCTACTTAGCCATGAATTTGGAGCTAGGTAGGTACATTTTTTCCCTGTGTGAAAGAGAATACAGCCTTGTAGTTCCAGCAGAGTCACGGAAGTCAGCTGGAGAATGGCAACCTTCCAGTTATAATTTTCTTTTTTTAATTTCAGAAGTGATTGAGCCCTTGCCTCTCATTAGCGTCACTTACAATTATGCAAGTCAACAAGCAAATGGCAAGAATGAAATTCTACTTCATCTCATTGAGAAGCAGAACCTTTACCACCTAAAACATACAAGTTGCCCAGGAAGTGCTGTGTCTAAGCAGATTCTAAAAGTTGCCACTCTATTGCTCTGTAACTGTGGAGATATAGAACGGGATAATCATGAGCAGTTTGATAGCAATTTCTTCTTCTAGTTACTCTGCACTGATATCTCCAATCATATAATGCATATGTTAATTTATCAGGTGTTTATTGAACAAATTATATGCATATGAACATTTACAAAACAATGCATAGCATGTGTGAGTAAGAACTCCTAAAAAGGGACAGTTAATAAAAACTTTTTTTTTTCTTGAATTGCCATAAACTCCATGATGACTCATGGCGACCCCATGGGAGTCAGAGCAGAACCACAGGGTTTTCAATGGCTGATATTTTGGAAGGAGTTTGCTGCTTTTTCAGGGTGAAATCCTTCCAATTGCAGTCGAGTCAATTCTGACTCATGGAGACCCCACGTGTGTCAGAGTAGAATTGTGCTTCATAGGGGTTTCAGTGGCTGATATTTCAGAAACAGATCTCCAGGCCTTTCTTCTGAGGTGCCTGCCTCTGGGTGAACTTGAACTTCCAACCTTTCAGTTAGCAGCTAAACTCATTAACTGCTTGTACCACCCAGGGACTAATAAGAACCACACTACAGAATTCCAGCTGAAGCTGCCCAGGAAAAGGAGAACAAAAATAGAGACAGCTGTAACTCTTGGATCCTCCTTAACTAGAGGCAGAGTGGCTGGGGTTCCAGACTGAAATGCCTAAGTCCTGAACTTTGCATGTTGGAAACCTAGATCTCACGTTCTTCATCTGAAAATTGCTCACAGTAGTTGAATTGCCAAAGATCATTGAAGGTGCTTGGGGTTCTGGAAATTTGTATTTTACTGTGAGATCTGTCTTGTTCTCATATGATACACCGGGGGTCACACATTACTGTAAATCTGCCACGCCTCCGAGAGAGGTAAAATTGCTTTGGGGGCTGGCTTAGCACCGCCGCCCCCCCCACAAGTTAAGCTTCTAGCAAAGACTTTACAGCATGTGAAATCAGTCCATTCCAAGTCAAAAGACAAGGTATTGCTTCTTTAAATTTTAAACAAAACAAAACTTCATTGAGATATTGCTTGGGAAGAGTGATTTAAATTTTACCTCTTTCTAATACATTTGCAAGAATGCACATGATAATATGACACTGATTGAGGCACAAAAAAAATCTGTCGCAGCTTTAAGGACATGGCAGACACAATCAGAATGAACCCTGGAGGCACACTATGTACTCCTGTCAACCATGAAAACACTAAATTCCTCATTAACAATGAAACATGAACTGGCCCCACTTAGGGTGGCAAAGTCTTGGGGGGCGGGGGGGATTGGAGTGTCCTGGTGTGACACTCCAATCCCCCCCCAAGAGTCATAGTTCCAGATGTGATTTCCCTAAGCTGTGTCCCCATCCCACAAAGACTATGACTCTTGGGAGAAAAATCCCTGGGATGATTATCTCTTAGAGCAAGTTTCCAAAAACTAGTCAGAGGAAAATATCTCCATTTCCTTAGCAGTATTTTGGAAGCGACTTTTTCTCATTTGTTCCAGATGCCCAAACCCTACAATCAATTTCCCTGACATCATACTAAATTAACCTCTCATTTGAGGCAGCCGCTTTCTATGACTCAACGATTGGGGGAAAGAAAAACCAAACCAAACCAGCATCCATGGCGCTATGTAGGGCAGGATTTAGCTTCCACCACAGGCCCATCTGCCTCCAGGACTGAATCTTATCTGATCATTTCCATGGCAACAGCTGTGGGATTAGAATAGGATGAAGGTTTAGGAAGAGTTGCTGGAATTCAGTCCTAGACGAGTGAGGATTATTTAACTACACACTTGTGTTGCCATGGAAACACAAATTTACAAATCAAGCAGGATTTTTGTAGCTCAATAGCACTGCATTATATCTTAGGGCTGCTTCAAATCCCCCAATTTCATCTCCTCTCCCATCGGGGGGAAATATCTCACTAGGCAGAATTTAATTATTCGCCAAATACTCCAGTTTAATTTTTAAGGAGAAATATGGATAGACTAAAATTGGGACCAAAGTGATTATTCTTAAAATGCTTTTCTCTTGTATATTTTAAAGAAAATCCTGTTTAGTCTAAAGAAAGGGAATTTTAAACATGACAGAGAACATGCTCATACAAGGATTAGTTAAACACCATGGAAGTCCAAACAAAAATTATGCCGATTAAAAAAAAGTTATGTCTTGTAGGACCTGTAACACTGAGTATTTAATTCATTTAAGAGCCAGTTTATTTCAGGACATGAAAGAAAAGCCTGGTGATCTGCTTCCATAAAGATTACAGCCAAGAAAACCCTATGAAGCAGCTCTACTCTGTAACACATAAGGTTGCCATGAGTTGGAATCAACAACAGTGACAATGAGTTTGGTTTTTATTTTCAGTTTAATTTCAGGATATCAACAGTACTTCATCTTTGACCACTGTTTTAGAATTTATAAGCCACTTTCACTGGCAATAACTGATTTGATTTCACCACCTGTCTATGTGGCGGGAAGGGCAGGAGTCGAGACCTGTGTTCATGGATGGGAAACCATGGTCTAGAGTGGTCGTGTGGCTTGCCAAAGGCCAGGCAGTCTTTGCTCATATCCTGTGATTTTTTTTCGGCACTTTGGTCTGTTGATGGGAATACCCAATAGGACTCCAGTGAGGACTTTATTTAACTCCTTAAACTGTTAGAGAATTCCTCAGAAATGTATCCATTTTTCTCTTCTCACCTCTCCTTCCTTCCCCAAGTCTCCCATCTTCTTGGAGGAATGAGGTCTTGCAGCATGTTCTTCAGGTTGTGAAGACCTATGACCACTCTTGTCTCCTATTTCTGAAGGAGAAGTGTGGGAACCAGTGTGACAGCATGTCTTAGAATGCACTTGTACAAGGATCATTTAAACATGGCAAGATGGGGCTGACTGAGAAGCGCTGGGGCTTGGACACTTTCTCAACCCAGAGGTGAAGCAGGTCCTAGGAGTTAGACCCACCTTTCAGGTGCTATTAGAAGTCTTCGTACAGTAGCCAGAGTGAGTAACTAGTCTGCACCAGTAACAAGGAAGTGGCATGGGGGTCTGACAGGAGATGGAGCGTTTTGAACATTCTCACCACCTAAGAATCCACAGTCCCTATATTCAGAACCAGCAGGGGAAGCAGGGAGGTTGGGAGAAGCTGACAACTAGTGAGATAGATGTAGTTGGGATGTCAGTTTATTACTGAGACTGCAACTCAGATAGTGGTTGTGGGACATGAGGAAGGGGATCATGCCTCTTATGATTTGAATTGTGTGCCCCCAAAATATATAAAGTCTTAAACCCTATACCTGTGAATGTGACCCTGTTTGGAAATAGGGGTTTTCTTTTGTTGTGAAGTCATACTGGAGTAGAGTGTATCCTCAACCTATTTGCTTTGAGTGGTATCTTAAAAAGGGCAGTATAGACACAGACACAGACAGACATACATGGGCAGAAGATGCCAAGGATTGCCAACAACTACTAGAAGCCGAAAGAGACAAAGAAGGACTTTCCCCTAGAGCCAGTGCCCTAAACTGAGACTTCTAGCTTTTTAAACTGTGAGAAGATAAATATCTGTTCTTTAAAGCCACCCACTTTGTGATATTTTGTTATGAAAGCCCTAGGAGACTAAGACAATGCCTAAGATGCTTACTGGATTCAAGGTCAGCTGGAGCAGCCATCAGGTGGAATTGAGGTTGGGTCCTGAACACGTGGCTGGAACGTAAGCCTGGACTCAGAGGCTGGGCATTACAGTGAATAGGGCAAGGATGGAGATGACTCAGCTGTAGAAGGAAGGCAATCATACAGGCTGGAGCTGAGCAATGACCACATCAGGGAACCACACCTCTCAGTGGTTTGGAGACTGGACTCTGGAGTCAGACTCGCCCAGTCAAACTCTAGTTCTACCACTTGCTAGAAATGTAACCTCAAATCAGTTACATCACTTCTCCAAGCCTCTGCTGTCTCTTTGGTAAATGGGGATATCTATAGTCTCTATATCACTGGGTTGCTTTGAGAATTTAATCTGCTACTTCTTATTAAGCACTCAGCACAGTGCACAAACTCTCTTCTTATTGTAGTTAGCCGCTGTTGAGTTGGCCCCTGACTCATGGCAACCCCATACCCAAGAGGATCAGACGGTTGTGTTCCATAGGTTTTCATTAGCTGAGTTTCAGAAGTAGATCGCCTAGTCTATCCAGATCTTCCTAGTCTATCTTAGTGTAGAAGCTCCACTGAAACCTGTTTAGCATCATAGCAACATGCATGCCTTCACCGACAGATGGGTAATGGCTGTGCTTCAGGTGTATTGGCCATGAATCAAAACCAGTTCTCCCACATGGAGAGTGAGAATTCTACCACTGAACCACCACTGCCCTCATATGTAAAGTTAATAAGAACTCAGTAGATGTATAGTTCAGTGACTCTGACTTCATACTATTTGTAATGCTAAAATGCCAGAGCTATCTGTAAGCGGCACCAGGCTTGCAGACCTGTTGTTTTGTTTGGCCCAGAGAGTGTGTAAATTTTCTGTACATAATTGCCAACATTTAAAATTAGAGGGTGTGGCAATCCCCCAATTCTGCATGCAGCCGTCAGCTATAACTGAGGAGTGGCTGCCCCAGACCTGGATGAGGCTTGAGGTCTCCTGTATGCTGATCTCCCTGACCTACAGCAATCATCCAGGTACCTGCCTGACCCCTATAGGCATCTCAGGTCATGATCTTAGTCTAGAACAACACCTTCATTTTCTACTGAAGGGAATGAGTGTCAAGAAAACTCAAGTGCTGTCCCTTCCCCTCCAAAAACATCTCTGCTTGTCAGTGTCAGAGCTGAGCCTCAAACCTGCATACAGAGAATGGAAGTGGGAGCTTGAGAAAAGTGAGTGTTTTTGCTTCACCTGATGTCACTTCTGGACCATTTTAAGGTTAACCAAGTGTCAAAACTCCCATCTAGAAAGTGCCAGAAGTTTGATTCTGGATAAAGATAATACGGTGATGTTAGGCTGAAATAAAAAAATCAGGGCCACTTCCTATAAGCTAAGAGTGTAAGCTACCACTTGTCTGTGAGTTTGCTGTACTGAGGTGGATTGCGTGTTGCTGTGATGCTGAAAGCCATGCCACCGGTATTTCAAATACCAACAAGATACCCATGGTGGACAGATTTTAGCAGAACTTCCAGATGAAGACAGACTGGGAAGAAGGAACTGGCTATCTATTTCTAAAAAATTGGCCAGTGAAAATCTTATGAATAGCTGCAAAACACCGTCTGATATAGTGCCAGAAGTTGAGCCCCTCAGTTGGAAAGTCACTCAAAATATAGCTGGGGAAAAGCGGCCTCCTCAAAGTAGAGTCTACCTTAATGATGTGGATAGAGTAGAGCTTTTGGGACCTTCATCTGCTGATGTGGCATGACTCAAAATGAGAAGAAACAACTGTAAACATCCATTAATAATCGGAATGTGGAATGTACAAAGCATGAATCTAGGAAAATTGGAAGAACTCTTGAAGGTAGATATCCTAGGCATTAGTGAGCTGAAATGGACTGGTATTGGCCTTTTTGAATCAGACAACCATATGATCTACTATGCCAGGTGTCATGGATTGAATTACGTCCCCCCAAAAATGTATGTATTAACTTGTTTAGGCCATGATTCCCAGTTCTGTGTTTGTCCTCCATTTTGTGGTTGTAATTTCATGTTAAAGAGGATTAGGGTGGAATTGTAACACCCTTACCGGGTCACATCCCTGATCCAATGTAAAGGGAGTTTCCCTAGGGTGTGGCCTGGACCAGCTCTTATCTCTCAAGAGATAAAAGGAAAGTGAAGCAAGCAGAGAGATGGGGGACCTCATATCACCAAGAAAGCAGCACTGGAAGCAGAGTGCATCCTTTGGACCTGAGGTTCCTGCCCTGAGATGCTCCCAGACAAAGGGAAGACTGGTGCATCACAAGGAGCTTCTTCTATTGCCAACAGAGACAGAAATCCTTCCCCTGGAGCCGGCACCCTGAATTCAGACTTGTAGCCTACTGGACTGTGAGAAAATAAAACTTCCCTTTGTTGAAGCCGTCCACTTGTGATATTTCTGTTACAGCAGCACTAGATGACTAGGACACCTGGGTCCCTGTCTCTCTGCTTTCATCTCTTTTTTATATCTCAAAAGAGATTGGCTTAAGATCCTATCTAATAATCTTGTAAACCTCTTCAGTGTAACTGCCACCAGTCCATCTTATTACATCATAGTGATAGGATTTACAATATATAGGGAAATCACATCCGAAGATAAAATGGTAGACAGTCAGACAATCATACAAGGGAATCATGACCTAGCCAAGTTGACAGATACTTTTGGGGGACACATTTTAATCCATAATACCAGAAATGACAAATTGAAGAGGAATGGCATCTCATTCATTGTCAAAAAGAACATTTCAAGGTCTATCCTGAAGTACAATGCTGTCAGTGATACAATAATATTCATACACCTATAAGGAAGACCAGTTAATATGACTATTATTCAAATTTACCCTTCAATCACTAATGCCAAAGATGAAGAAATTGAAGAGTTTTACGAACATTGCAGTCTGAAGTTGATCAAACATGCAATCAAAATGCAATGATAATTACTAGTGATTGGAATGTGAAAGTTGGAAACATAGAAGAAAGATAAGTAGTTGGAAAATATGGCTTTGGCAGCAGAAGTGATTTCCAATTTCAACAACCTATTTATTAGAAATACCTTCTTCAACATAAACAGTGACTATACACATGGACCTCGCCAGATAGAATAACCATGAAACAAATTGACTATATCTGTAGAAAGAGATGACGGAGAAGCTCAATATCATCAGTCAGAACAAGGCCAGGGCCCGACTGTGGAACAGACCATCAATTGCTCATATGCAAGTTCACCTTGAAGCTGAAGAAATTAGAACAAGTCCATGAGAGCCGAATTTGACCGTGAGTATATCCCATGGAAACCCTGGTGGCGTAGTGGTTAAGTGCTATGGCTGCTTACCAAAAGGTCAGCAGTTCAAATCCACCAAGCACTCCTTGGAAACTCTATGACACAGTTCTACTCTGTTGCATAGAGTTGCTATGAGTTGGAATTGGCTCAGTGGCAACAGGTTTGGTTTTTTTGGTTATAGTCCATCTGAATTTAGAGACCATCTCAAGAGTAGATATGATGCAATGAACACTAATGACCAAAGACCAGGCAAGCTGTAGGATGACATCGAGGACATCATACTTGAAGAAAGCAAAACAAACAAAATAACATTGCCATTGAGTTGATTCTGACTCATAGTGATCCTACAGGACACAGTAGAACTGCTCCATAGATTTTCCAAGGCTGTAATCTTTATGGGGGTAGAATGCCACATCTTTCTCCTGTGGAGTGGTTGGACAGTTAAAAGGTCATTAAAAAGGCAGGAAAGAAAGAGAAGACCAAAATGGATGTCAGAAGAGACTCTGAAACTTGCTGTTAAATGTGGAGTTACTGAAGCAAATGAAAGAAATGATGAAGTAAAAGAGCTGAACAGAAGATTTCAAAGGCCAGCTTGAGAAGACAAAGTAGAGTGGTATAATGAAATGTGCAAAGACCTGGAATTTCAAAAGGTGGAAGAACTGAAGAAAAAACTCATGCCTCGAGTTGTAGTATTGAAGGATTCTGTGGGCAAAATATTGAATGACAAAGGAAGCATCAAAAGAAGTTGGAAAGAATACACAGTCATTGCACCAAGAAAAGGTGGTCCACATTCAACCATTTAAGGAGGTAGCATGTGATCCAGAGCCATTGATACTGAAGGAAGAGATCCAAACTGCACTGAAGGCATTGGTGAAAAACGAGTCTCTGGGAATTGACGGGATGCTAATTAAGATGTTTCAACAAATAGTTGCAACACTGGAAGCATTTACTCATCTTTGCCAACAAATTTGGAAGACAGCTTCTTGGCCAACTGACTGGAACAGATCCATATTTGTGCCCATTCCGAAGAAAGGTGATCCAACAGAATGTAGAAATTATTGAACAATATCATTAATATCACACACAAGTAAAATTTTGCTGAAGATCATTCAAAAGCAGTTGCAGCAGTACATCAACAGGAAACTGCCAGAAATTGAAGCTGGATTCAGAAGAGGACATGGAATGAGGGATATCACTGCTGATGCCAGATGGATCTTGGCTGAAAGCAGAGAGGACTAGAAAGTTGTTTACCTGTGTTTCATTGACTATGCAAAGGTATCTGACTGTGTGGATCACACCAAACTACGGATAACACTGCAAAGAACAGGAATTCCAGAACACTTAATTGTGCTCATGCAGAACCTGTACATAGACCAAGAGGTCATCATTCAAAAGAGCAAGAGGATACTGCATGGTTTAAAGTCAGGAAAGGTGTGTGTCAGAGTTATATCCTTTCTCCATACTTATTCAGTCTGTATACTGAACAAATAATCTGAGAAGCTGGACTATATGAAGAAGGACATAGCATCAGGATTGAAGTGGACTCTTTAACAAGCTGAGATATTCAGATGACACATCCTTGCTTGCTGAAAGCGAAGAGAATTTGAAACACTGATGAAAATCAAGGACTACAGCCTACAGTGTGGATTACATCTCAACATAAAGAAAACAAAAATCCTCACAACTGAACCAATAAGCAACATCATGATAAATGGAGAAAATACTGAAGTTGTCAAGGATTTCATTTTACTTGGATCCACAATCAACACCCATGGAAGCAGCAGTCAAGAAATCAAGAGATGTATTGCATCAGGTAAATCTGCTGCAAAAGACCTCTTCAAAGTGGTAAAAAGCAAAGATGTCACTTTAGGGACCCAAGCCATGGTATTTTTAATCTTCTCATGTGCATGTGAAAGCTGGGCAATGATTAAGAAAAACCGAAGAAGAATTGACGCCTTTGAAGTATGGTATTAGTGAAGAATCTTGACTATACCATAGACTGTCAGAAGAACGAACAAATCTGTCTTGGAGCAAGTACAGCAAGAATGCTCCTTAGAAGCAAGGATGGCGAGACTTCGTCTCACGTGCTTTGGACATGTTATCAGGAGGGACAAGTCCCTGGAGAAGGACATTATGCTTGGTAAAGCAGCGGGCCAGTGAAAAAAGAGGAAGATCTTCAGCAAGACGGATCGACACATTGGCTACAACGATGGGCTCAAACATAGCAATGATTGTGAGGATGGTGCAGGACCATGCAGCGTTTTGTTCTGTTGTACATAGGGTCGCTATGAGTCGGAATCAACTGGAGGGCACCTAACAACAACAACAAGAGTGTAAGAGGGACAATGGTCTGATTCTGACAGGATAAGTATAGTCAGCCTTGGGCAGGCTTGGATGTCTCTATACCGCGGAAAGTCTCTTCTCAGGAGCTGAAATCACATCATATTTAGTATCATCAGAGCATTTGCAAGAGACCCGAAGATGCTCACAATGTTATTCTATTGATCATTGAGTTGTCTGCAAACTCAAAAACCCCAAAATAGCCATTTAGTACTGTTATCCCCTGGTCTGTGCTCCCCTACACACCCCTCCGTGCACGCAAAGCCTCACACATGGCTAACACCACCCCACCACTATCACTCCCACCAGCTGCTGAATTAGATGCAGAAACAGAAATTGTTGAAGCTAAGTGACTTTCCTCAAGGTTAAGCAGGAACACAGAGGGAGGACTAGGACCCTTAGTCAGGGAGTGAGAACAGGAGCTGACACCACCCTTTCTTGAACAGCCCAGATATCTGCATATTGATTGTGTCTCTGGTATAAGGCACCGAGGCCTGGCTGTCAAGAAGGAAAACTGCAGAGAACAGAGGAGACAGAACAGCTTTCTGTGAAGAAGGTGGAATGCGAAGTACAAACCATGTAATTACAGCGTTGACACATTACGGAGTTTGGGTGTGGTCAGGGCTGTGGGCAGAAGGAGAGTGGAACTTGTTCTAGACCTGGGGAACTTACAAATACAAGTCTGCTCTCTCATCCACTGAAGACAGGATTGTAGGGGAGAGGGTGGAGACACTATTTTGCAGGGCAAGCTAGAAAAATTTACCAACATTCAAAGGCACAGGGATTTTAACTCATGCACTACACAAATAAACAACAAAAAAATAAAAACAAACAAAACCAGTTTGCCACAGAGTCACCTTTGACTCACGGCGACCCTGTGTATGTCCGAGTAGAACTGCACTCAGTAGGGTTTTTGACGGCTGATTTTTTGGAAGTAGATCACCAGCTCTTTCGTCTGAGGCACCCCATTTGGTTAGCAGCTGAGCTGGTTAACTGCACCACCCAGGGACTCCTTAACCCATGAACACTTCCTACTGATTATCCTACACCAATACACGAAGACAATTGCTCAAGGGTGTTTATTGCAGTATCGTTTGTAAGACCGAAACATGTAAAACAAAAATGATCCACATCTGGAGGCAATCTTAATATCTCTTAATATAGAACTGCTTATGTAAATATGGCAACAAATATTCAAGGAGCACTATGCTGCTGTTGGAAACATGTGTTCCATCTATATGCGTAAAAATGAAAAAAAAAAAATCTCCAAATACAGCCCCAGATGGGACAAAAAAGGCACAGGATAGAATGTGGTCCAATTCATGTAAAAATGTAGGCAACATATGGCTATGGGCTATGATTGTGTACATACATTCTAAAAGGGCCCACAGGAAATTGCTTACAGCAATTACATCTGCATAGTGGGCCAGTGGTTCACAGAGAAGTAGATAGCACGCACTTCTCATTTTATACTTTTCAATGTTGACTGTAATGTTTAAACTGTACATACTTAGTCCTTATTAGTTTTCTTAGTTATCTAGTGCTGCTATAACAGAAATACCACAAGTAGATGGTTTTAACAAACAGATCTATTTGCTCACAGTCTAGGAGGCTAGATGTCTGAATTCAGGCTGCCAGCTCCTGGGGAACGCTTTCTCTCTCTGTCGGTTCTGGTGGAAGGTCCTTGTCATCAATCTCCCCCTGGTCTAGGAGCTTCTCGGTGCAGGGACTCCCAGGTCCAAAGGATATGCTCCACTTCTGGCACTTCTTTCTTGGTGGCATGAAGTTCCTCTTCTCTCTGCTAGATTCTCTATTTTATATCTCAAAAGAGATTGATTCAAGATACAACTTAATTCTATAGGTTGAGTCTTGCCTCATTAACATAACTACCTCTAATCCTCATTACATAGAATAATCACATCAGGTCACAAAATGGTGGACAACCACACAATGCTTGGAATCATGGCCTAGCCAGGTTGACTCATTTTTGGGGAATGAGAATTCAATCCATAACTTTAGTAAATATTAGGTTATTTTTAAAAGTGGAAGAGATTTATTTGGTACAGCAGGCCAAGAAAAGATTGGGGAGAGAAAAAAGAAAAAAAGAGGATGGGGAGGGAGTATAAAGAAACTACTTTAATTGGCAGTTGTGAAATCCTTTATAGAATCTTTAAAAAAAAAAAAAAAAACCTTAGTTGACATCATTTACATACCATGAAACTCACCCATTTGAGGCATATATTTATAGAGTCATGTAGCCATCACCATAATCTAATTTTAGAACATTTTCATCACCCCAGAAAGAAACCTTGGACCCATTAGAAGTCATTCCTCATTTCCCACCCCCTTCTAGCCCCAGTCCTAGGCAACCACTAATCTACATCCTGTCTCTATAGATTTGATTGTAGACATTTCATATACATGTAATCATACACTATGTGATCTTTTGTAACTGGCTTCTTCTTTTAGCATAATGTTTTCACGGTTCATCCATACTGTAGTACATATCAGTGCTTCCTTTCTTTTCTTTCCATTTTTTTTATTAAGGTGCAATTCACATAACATAAAATTAACAACTTTAAAGTGAACAATTCAGTAGCATTTAGTATATTCTCCATGTTGTGTAACCACCACGTCTATCTAGCTCTAAAACCTTTTCATCACCCTAAAAGAAACCCCAGTGCCCATTTAGCAGTTACTCCCCATTTCCCCCTCCTGGCAGTCCTTAGCAACCATCCATCTACTTTCTGTCTTAATGAATTTGCACATTTTGGATCTTTCATATAAATGGAATGCCATAATATGTGATCTTTTTTATATGGCTACTTTCATTTAGCATAATGTTTTGAGATTCATCTATGTTTTAGCATATATCAGTGCTTCATTCCTTTTTATTGCCAAATAATAGTCCATTGTATGAATATGCCACCTTTTGTTTATCCATTCCCCAGCTGATAAACATTTGAGTTGATTCTTTTGGGCTACTATGAATAACACTGCTATGAAAATTCATGGAAAAAGTTTTCATGTGGATGTATGTTTTTGTTTCTCTAGGTAGGTATTAAGAATGGCTGGATAATAAAGCTACATCTGTTGAACTTTTGAAGAAATTGACAAACTATTTTCCAAAATGAATATATCATGTTACTTTCCCACCAGTAGTATATGAGAGTTGCAGTTTCTCCATTTCTTTACCAACACTTGGTATGGTCAATCTTTTAAATTGTAGCAATTCTCACTGTTGTGTAGCGGTATCTTATTGCGGTTTTGATTTGCATTTCCCTAATGAACACCTTTTCGTGTGTTTATTTCCCATTTGCCTTTTTTTTGAGAAATATGTATTCAGATATTTTCCCTGTTTTTAGAATGGAATATTTATCATTTTATTATTGTGGTTTTTTCTTTAATATACTCTGGATATAAATCCCTTATCATATGTATGATTTGCAAATATTTTTTTCCCAGTTCTGTGGATTACCTTTTCAATTATGGCATTGTTTAAAAGACAAAATTTTAATTTTGATGAAGTCCAATTTATCTGTTTTTTCTTTTATCTTTCATCCTTTTGAAGTCATACCTAGAAACCATTTCCTAAATCAAGGTCATGAAGTTTTACACCTATATTTTTTATAAAGATTGTTATAGCTTTTAGCACTTACATTTAAGTTCTTGATCCATTTAGACTTAACTTTTGTGTACAGTGTAAGGTAGTAGTCCAACTTCTTTCTTTTGCATGTGGGTATCCAGTTTTTCTAGCACCGTCCTTTTCCTCATTTAATTGTCTTTGCTCTCTCGTTAAAAATTAATTGACCATAAATGTAGGGTCCTACACTGTCTTGATTATTGTAGCTTTGTAGTATATTTAGTAATCAGTAAGTATGAAAAAAAAATTTTTTTTTTTTAAGTGTGAATCATCCAACTTTATCCTTCTTTTTACAGATTGTTTTGGGTCCCTTGAATTTCCATACAAATTTTAAGGATTGGGTTGTCCATATCTGTAAAAAAAAAAAAAAAAACAGTTGGGATTTTGACAGGCATTGCATTAAATCTGTAGCTCAGTTTGGAGAGTATTGTCATCTTAACAATATCAGGTCTTCCAATCTATGAACATAGGATGTCTTTTCATCTATTTACATCTTCTTTAATTCTTTAACAATGTTTTGTAGCTTTCAGAGTATAAGTTTTATAATTCTTTTTTGTTAATTTTATTCCTATTTATTATTTTTGATGCTATTATAAACAGAATTGTTTTTAAAAAGGTTGTTTTCAAGTTGATCATTGCAAGAGTATAGATATATAATCAATTTTTGTATGTTGATCTTATATCCAGAAAATTTATTGAACTTGTTATTAGTTCTGTTTTTAGTGGATTCCTCAGGATTTTCTATGTACATGAAACATGTATGTGCATATATAATTTTGCTTCTTCCTTTTTAATATGAATGCCTTTTATTTTTTTTCGTGCCTGTTTGCCCTGGCTAGATCATCTATTGTGTTGTTATTAGGTGCCATTGAGTCATTTTCGACTCAGAGTGACCCCATGAATCAGAGTGGAACTGTCCCGTATGGTTTTCTTGGCTGTAATCTCTATGGAAGCAGATTGTCAGATCTGGAGTAGCTCGTTGGATTCGAACTGATAACCTTTTGGTTAGCAGCTGATCACGTAACCATTTGTACTACCGGGGCTCCTGGAACCCCTGTTACAATGTTGAGTAGAAGTAGTGAGAATGAACTTCTGTTTGGTCCCTAATCTTAGGGAAAATACGCTCAGTATTTTACCATTAGGTATGTTAGGTATGCGTTTTCCGCAGGTGGTCTTTATCAGTTTGAGGGAATTCTTTTCTATTCTTAATTTGTTGACTATTTTTATCAGGAAAGGGTGTTGAATTTTGTCAGACGGTTTTTCTGCGTTTACTGAGAAAATCATGTGGTTTTTGTCCTGTGTTCTATTGATATAGTATATTACATTGATTTTTTAAGTCAACCTTGCATTCGTAGTTTAAATCTCACTTGATCACGGTATAAGGCGTTCTGGTGGTACAATGATTACGTGCTTGGCTGCTAACTGAAAGGTTGGTGGTTCAAACCCACCCAGTAGCTCCTGGTGACCTGCTCCCATAAAGATTACATCCTAGGAGTCCCTCTGTCACATGGGGTCGCTATGAGTCAAAATTGCCTTGATGACACCTAACAACAATAACAAATCACGGTGTATAATTATTTTCATATGTTGCTAGATTTGGCTTGTTAGTCTTTTCTTGAGCATTTTTGTCTGTATATCCATGAGGAATATTGGTCTGTAGTTTTCTTGTGATGTCTTTGTCTGGTTTTGGTACCAGGGTAACACTGGCCCCAGTATGACTTGGGAAGTGTTCCCTTCTCGTCTATTTTTTGCAGGAGTTAGTGAAGACTAGGTATTAATTCTTCTTGAAATGTTTTGTTGAATCCACTGGTGAAACCATCTAGGCCTTAATTATTGACTCAATCTCTTTACTTTTTATAGGTCTACTCAGATTTTCTGAATCTTTTTGAGTCAGTTTCAGTAGCTCGTGACATTCTAAGAATTAGACTATTTTATTTAAGCTATCTAGTTTGTTGGCATACAGTTGTTCATAGTGTTGCCTTATAATCTTTTTTATTTATTTTTTCTGTAATGTCAATATTATCATTCCTATTTTTACTTTTGGAAAGATACCTGTCCGAATCTGGGTTCTCTAGAGGAGTAAAACCAGTGAGACGTATATATATAGAAAAAACTGTGAAAGCTAGAACCTGTGTAAGGCAGAAACCTCTCAGAGAAGGAAAACATGAATATTTCTACTAATAGAGAGTGATAGAAGAGTAGTAAGACTGCAACCTATCAAAGGTGGAAAATTTGCAAGACCCAGAAAAACAAGGCAGTCCCATCGAGTTCCGGCTCTCACAGATTTCACTGTACATATACATAGACAGATTTACTTCAGGAAAATGAATTATGTAATTGTGGGAACTAATATCGATAGGCTGGAGACCTCTGCTGGCTCCTGGGGTTGTAGCGGTTGGCAAATCTAAAATCTGCGGGTCAGGCAGTAGGCTGGAGGCTTCTGCAGGCTTCCGTTCTGCACCCCACTTTGGTGAGTGGCGTCTGGGGTCTCAAAAGCTTGTGGTAGTAGAGTTTAGGCTAGAAGGCTTTTTTTTTTTTTTTAGAAGTCAGGGAAGTTTGTAAAAACAATCTAATTCCAGGAAGACAGAGAAGAGGGAATCTTATCACAGATGTTTATCATAGCAAACACCAATGGGAACTGTGACCCCTGAAGTTCTTGTATTTTTGCATAGTCTTCTGAAGTAGCCTGTCTTATCAAGTAGCCTGAAGGAACGTAAATAGGTATAAAGAAATGTTTTTGATCAAACTCTGTTTTGTTGAACTGAGAAATTTTGTGCACCTGCTGAGGTAAACACTGGAAATAGTTTTTAAGTACCACATAAACTCTGATTCAAAGAACGTGATCTAACGTGGGTCAGTGAGAAACGTGGAATTTCATGAAATGCCAAATTGGATCTGAAAGCAGCTTGCAGCAAGGTGGTGAAAGTGAACAAAAGGACCCAAACATTATTAGGACCAAGGCATTTCCCTGGCTCTTCCTGGCCAAATGCCTGCTCCTGTCCTAGTGAGGGGACATTGGTAGTTAAGACCAGATCCAGGCTGCAGGGACATCTATTTGTAGTTTGCTGTGGGTGTGTGACACTGTATAATAGAAAATAACTTCATTCATCTCATAGTGGTCTACATTTTTTCTCAGTTAAACATTTTGGGTTTCATTATAAAGCTCCAAGACCCCCTTGGGATGTCCCCAAGTAAATGCTACAGTCAGTATTCCAGTGCTCAGGCTCTGCAGGCCAGATTAACAATTGCACTCAAGTACCGACCATATCTGCCCTGTGGCTGAACCCATGGCAATCAGCTAGAACAGGAAAGTGCCTCTGCAAGACCTGGCTTAGGGGAGTTTTTCCTGAGTGAGCCTGTTCTTGGTCACATTTTAGAAACAATCCTGTTTTCCTTGATAAGCCTCCCTATTAGTAAAAGCATTCTGAGTGTGCTGACCAGGAGAGTTTGGTGAACTTGCTTTGTACCGAGTTTAGTTTGGTACAACATCTTTTGTGATTGGTTTTGAAGACATAGATGACTACATGAGTGCTCTCCAATTCGCTGAGGTAACCCCGGATGGACGCAGCATATTCTTAAGATAACGGCTTTCACTAGCGATCCGCGGGGTGCTTTATCAATGAACGGAGGTAATTACTGTTGCTTTAGCTAGACCACTAATGAATTTTCATTAAAGTTTTCTGCTGTTTCCAATAGTAAGCCCTTGCTCCTTTTTCTCTGTTTCTGTTGGTCTCCTGTCTCCCCTGTCTCTCAGTTAGAGCAGTGAGACTGGCCTCTGTGCTTATTATTCCTTGATGTCTTGGTGTGTCACAGGTGATGGAAAGGAAGAAATTAAAGGAGCTGGATTCCGACTCATCAGTTCTCCCACGTGACAGAGTAGAACTGCTCCATAGGGTGTTCTAGGCTGTATTCTTTATGGAAGCAGATCACCAGTTCTTTCCCTGAGGAGCCACTGGGTGGGTTCGAACCGCCAACCTTTCACTTAGCAGCCCAGTGCTTAGCCATTAGCACTTAGCGCTTAGCAAAGGCTTAGTGTCTCTTGTCTCACAGCTGTCTGAGGCCTGAGGTGTCCTTTTTTAAGCCTGAGGTGTAATTTCTAAGTATCCAAAAGCAGACCCTTGTGGTAGACCCTCGTGGTACATTAGCTTCATGAAATACTCCACAGAAAAACAAATGGACAAAACAAACAACGGCCACAACACACACACACAATGGTTTTGTGGTCCTGTGATCTTGGGAAATGCTGCATACTGCGTACACATCATGGAGACTGCAGATTTTAGGAAACCCTGCTGTAAAGAAACTTGCTCACCTTTGCTTCATTCAGAATTTCCCAATCTCATTTAGGTCCCTGTGCAGGATAGACAGCCCCTGTGTCCTCACGTGCAGAGAGAAGATATAGACATGAGAGTCACAGCAGATTGAAGAGATGAACGCATTTGTCACATAGAAAGTTTTTGTTTTCTTTTTTTAATTTCAGTGATTTTCCCAAAGAAGGCAAGTCTTGAATATCCTATGGGTAGTCGGCTGCCTTCCAACATCCCTAAACTAAATGTTCCCCAGTGAATAAACTTACTGCCTCTTCTTCCACCTGCGTGGAGCCTGCTAAACTCTGAATGCTTAAACAACGTTTCTATCATAATCCCCACAGAGACAGTTCCTAGATAAATACTGGAAGTTATTTCCATCTCGGGCCAAGCTTTTTGCATCCTTTGGTTGGGTGAGTCTGCAGTGACTATGTGCTCTTCAGCAATCCTCTCGCAGAGAAATTCATTAAAAAGCCAGTCAGCTTGTCTCCTGGCTGAACTGGTCCAAGGTGGTGTGTCTGAGTTCCAGGGGAGGAATCCGTTAGTCTAGACTTAAATAACGAACGCATAGAGTTTGGAGTGCTGCCTGCAGGAGAGTGAAAGGAAGTTGTTTTTGTTTTTTTTTTAATTAACTTTTATTAAGCTTCAAGTGAACATTTACAATTCCAATCAGTCTGTCACATGTAAGTTTACATGTATCTTACTCCCTTCTCCCACTTGCTCTCCCCCTATTGAGTCAGCCCTTTCAGTCTCTCGTTTCGTGCCAATTTTGCCATCTTCCCTCTCTCTCTATCTTCCCATCCCCCCTCCAGTCAAGAGTTGCCAACACACTCTCCAGTGTCCACCTGATTTAATTAGCTCACTCTTCAACAGCATCTCTCCCCCCCCCACTGACCAGTCCTTTTCATGCCTGATGAGTTGTCTTCGGGGATGGTTCCTGTCCTGTGCCAACAGAAGGTCTGGGGAGCATTGCCGCTGGGATTCCTCTAGTCGCAGTCAGACCATTAAGTATGGTCTTTTTATGAGAATTTGGGGTCTGTATCCCACTGATCTCCTGCTCCCTCAGGAGTTGTCTGTTGTGCTCCCTGACAGGGCAGTCATCGATTGTGGCCAGGCACCAACTAGTTCTTCTGGTCTCAGGATGATGTAGGTCTCTGGTTCATGTGGCCCTTTCTGTCTCTTGGGTTCTTAGTTGTCGTGTGACCTTGGTGTTCTTCATTTTCCTTTGCTCCAGGTGGGTTGAGACCAATTGATGCATCTTAGATGGCCGCTTGTTAGCATTTAAGACCCCAGATGCCACATTTCAAAGTGGGATGCAGAATGTGTTCATAATAGAATTATTTTGCCAATTGACTTAGAAGTCCCCTCAAACCATGTTCCCCAGACCCCAGCCCCTGCTCCGCTGACCTTTGAAGCATTCATTTTATCCCGGAAACCTCTTTGCTTTTAGTCCAGTCCAATTGGGCTGACCTTCCTTGTATTGAGTGTTGTCTTTCCCTTCACCCAAAGTAGTTCTTATCTACTGATTGATCAATTAAAAACCCTCTCCCTCCCTCCCTCCCTCTCCTCTTCGTAACCACAAAAGTATGTGTTCTTCTCAGTTTTTTCTATTTCTCAAGATCTTATAATAGTGGTCTTATACAATATTTGTCCTTTTGCCTCTGACTGATTTCGCTCAGCATAATGCCTTCCAGGTTCCTCCATGTTATGAAATGTTTCACAGATTCGTCACTGTTCTTTATCGATGTGTAGTATTCCATTGTGTGAATATACCACAATTTATTTACCCATTCATCCGTTGATGGACACCTTGGTTGCTTACAGCTTTTTGCTATTGTAAACAGAGCTGCAATAAACATGGGTGTGCATATATCTGTTAGTGTGAAGGCTCTTGTATCTCTAGGGTATATTCCAAGGAGTGGGATTTCTGGGTTGTATGGTAGTTCTATTTCTAACTGTTTAAGATAACGCCAGATGGATTTCCAAAGTGGTTGTACCATTTTACATTCCCACCAGCAGTGTATGAGAGTTCCAATCTCTCCGCAGCCTCTCCAACATTTATTATTTTGTGTTTTTTGGATTAATGCCAGTCTAGTTGGTGTGAGATGGAATCTCATCGTAGTTTTAATTTACATTTCTCTAATGGCTAATGATCGGGAGCATTTTCTCATGTATCTGTTGGCTGCCTGAATATCTTCTTTAGTGAAATGTGTGTTCATATCCTTTGCCCACTTCTTGATTGGGTTGTTTGTCTTTTTGTGGTTGAGTTTTGACAGAATCATGTAGATTTTAGAGATCAGGCGCTGGTCTGAGATGTCATAGCTGAATATTCTTTCCCAGTCTGTAGGTGGTCTTTTTACTCTTTTGGTGAAATCTTTAGATGAGCATAGGTGTTTGATTTTTAGGAGCTCCCAGTTATCTGGTTTCTCTTCATCATTTTTGGTAATGTTTTGTATTCTGTTTATGCCCTGTATTAGGGCTCCTAGGGTTGTCCCTATTTTTTCTTCCATGATCTTTCTCGTTTTAGTCTTTATGTTTAGGTCTTTGATCCACTTGGAGTTAGTTTTTGTGCATGGTGTGAGGTATGGGTCCTGTTTCATTCTTTTGCAAATGGATATCCAGTTATGCCAGCACCATTTGTTAAAAAGACTATCTTTTCCCCAATTAACTGACACTGGTCCTTTGTCAAATATCAGCTGCTCATACATGGATGGATTTATATCTGGGTTCTCAATTCTGTTCCATTGGTCTATGTGCCTGTTGTTGTACCAGTACCAGGCTGTTTTGACTACTGTAGCTGTATAATAGGTTCTGAAATCAGGTAGAGTGAGGCCTCCCACTTTCTTCTTCTTTTTCAGTAATGCTTTGCTTATCCGGGGGTTCTTTCCCTTCCATATGAAATTGGTGATTTGTTTCTCTATCCCCTTAAAATATGACATTGGAATTTGGATCGGAAGTGCGTTATATGTATAGATGGCTTTTGGTAGAATAGACATTTTTACTATGTTAAGTCTTCCTATCCATGAGCAGGGTATGTTTTTCCACTTAAGTATGTCCTTTTGAATTTCTTGTAGTAGAGCTTTGTAGTTTTCTTTGTATAGGTCTTTTACATCCTTGGTAAGATTTATTCCTAAGTATTTTATCTTCTTGGGGGCTACTGTGAATGGTATTGATTTGGTGATTTCCTCTTCGGTGTTCTTTTTGTTGATGTAGAGGAATCCAAGTGATTTTTGTATGTTTATTTTATAACCTGAGACTCTGCCAAACTCTTTTATTAGTTTCAGTAGTTTTCTGGAGGATTCCTTAGGGTTTTCCGTGTATACAATTATGTCATCTGCAAATAGTGACAGCTTTACTTCCTCCTTGCCAATCCGGATACCCTTTATTTCTTTGTCTAGCCTAATTGCCCTGGCTAGGACTTCAAGTACGATGTTGAATAAGAGTGGTGATAAAGGGCATCCTTGTCTGGTTCCCGTTCTCAAGGGAAATGCTTTCAGGTTCTCTCCATTTAGAGTGATATTGGCTGTTGGCTTTGCATAGATGCCCTTTATTATGTTGAGGAATTTTCCTTCAATTCCTATTTTGGTAAGAGTTTTTATCATAAATGGGTGTTGAACTTTGTCAAATGCCTTTTCTGCATCTATTGATAAGATCATGTGGTTTTTATCTTTTGTTTTATTTATGTGCTGGATTACATTAATGGTTTTTCTGATATTAAACCAGCCTTGCATAAAAAAAAAAAATTGGCTACCTGGTATAAATCCCACTTGATCAGGGTGAATTATTTTTTTGATATGTCGGTGAATTCTATTGGCTAGAATTTTGTTGAGGATTTTTGCATCTATGTTCATGAGGGATATAGGTCTATAATTTTCTTTTTTTGTAATGTCTTTACCTGGTTTTGGTATCAGGGAGATGGTAGCTTCATAGAATGAGTTGGGTAGTATTCCGTCTTTTTCTATGCTTTGAAATACCTTCAGTAGTAGTGGTGTTAAGTCTTCTCTGAAGGTTTGGTAGAACTCTGCAGTGAAGCCGTCCGGGCCAGGACTTTTTTTTGTTGGAAGTTTTTTGATTACCGTTTCAATCTCTTTTTTTGTTATAGGTCTATTTAGTTTTTCTACTTCTGAATGTGTTAGTTTAGGTAGGTAGTGTTTTTCCAAGAATTTATCCATTTCTTCTAGGTTTTCAAATTTGTTAGAGTACAATTTTTCGTAGTAATCTGAAATGATTCTTTTAATTTCATTTGGTTCTGTTGTGATGTGGTCCTTCTCGTTTCTTATTTGGGTTATTTGTTTCCTTTCCTGTTTTTCTTTAGTCAGTCTAGCCAATGGTTTATCAATTTTGTTAATTTTTTCAAAGAACCAGCTTTTGGCTTTGGTAATTCTTTCAATTGTTTTTCTGTTCTCTAATTCATTTAGTTCAGCTCTAATTTTTATTATTTGTTTTCTTCTGGTGCCTGATGGATTCTTTTGTTGCTCACTTTCCATTTGTTGAAGTTGTAGGGACAGTTCTCAGATTTTGGCTCTTTCTTCTTTTTGTATGTGTGCATTTATCGATATAAATTGACCTCTGAGCACTGCTTTTGCTGTGTCCCAGAGGTTTTGATAGGAAGTATTTTCATTCTCGTTGCTTTCTATGAATTTCCTTATTCTCTCCTTGATGTCTTCTATAACCCAGTCTTTTTTCAGGAGGGTATTGTTCATTTTCCAAGTATTTGATTTCTTTTCCCTAGTTTTTCTGTTATTGATTTCCAGTTTCATTGCCTTGTGGTCTGAGAAGATGCTTTGTAATATTTCGATGTTTTGGACTCTGCAAAGGTTTGTTTTATGACCTAATATGTGATCTATTCTAGAGAATGTTCCATGTGCACTAGAAAAAAAAGTATATTTTGCAGCAGTTGGGTGGAGAGTTCTGTATAAATCAATGAGGTCAAGTTGGTTGATTGTTGTAAGTGGGTCTTCCGTGTCTCTACTGAGCTTCTTACTGGATGTCCTGTCCTTCTCCAAAAGTGGTGTGTTGAAGTCTCCTACTATAAATGTGGAGGTGTCTATCTCACTTTTCAATTCTGTTAAAATTTGATTTATGTATCTTGCAGCCCTGTCATGGGGTGCATAAATATTTAATATGGTTATGTCTTCCTGATCAATTGTCCCTTTTATCATTATATAGTGTCCTTCTTTATCCTTTGTGGTGGATTTAAGTCTAAAGTCTATTTTGTTAGAAATTAATATTGCTACTCCTTTTTTGCTTATTGTTTGCTTGATATATTTTTTTCCATCCTTTGAGTTTTAGTTTGTTTGTGTCTCTAAGTCTAAGGTGTGTCTCTTGTAGGCAGCATATAGATGGATCGTGTTTCTTTATGCAGTCCGAGACTCTCTGTCTCTTTATTGGTGCATTTAGTCCATTTACATTCAGTGTAATTATAGATAAATAAGTTTTTAGTGCTGTCATTTTGATGCCTTTTCATGTGTGTTGTTGGCCATTTCATTTTTCCACATACTTTTTTGTGCTGAGACGTTTTTCTTAGTAAATTGTGAGCTCCTCATTTTCATAGTGTTTAACTTTATGTTAGTTGAGTCGTTACGTTTTTCTTGGCTTTTTTCTTGAGTTATGGAGTTGATATTCCTTTTTGTGGTTACCTTATTATTCACCCCTATTTTTCTAAGTAAAAACCTAACTTGTATCGTTCTATATCGCCTTGTATCACTCTCCATCTGGCAGTTCAATGCCTCCTATATTTAGTCCCTCTTTTGGATTATTGTGATCTTTTACCTATTGATTTCCGTGATTCCCTGTTATGTGTATTATTTTATTTATTTATTTATTTTTTAGAATTAATCTTAATTTGTTTGTTTTTGTGCTTTCCCTATTTGAGTTGATATCAGGACGTTCTGTTTTGTGACCTTGTATTGTGCTGGTACCTGATATTATTGGTCATCTGACCAAACAATCTCGAAAGGAAGTTTTTATATGTGGTGTTGCAACACCAACTGCTAGAGATTTAGAAGGGGTCTAAAAGTAAGAGCCCACGGGCTGCGGAAAGTTTATTCCCGGAACAAACAGACTGCAGCCCACAGATCCTTCTTTTTTGGTTGTTTTTCCTTTGATGTCTTATACCTTCCTTTGCCCTGATTATGCTTACGGTCATTGTATGTGCTCAAAAATTACACGATCATAGTCTGGAAAGACGATGTTTCAGACCACCCAGTGGGGGATTAATGGAGATTTCAAACCATTGATATACATTTTTTTTATTATTAACTTTTATTGAGCTTCAAGTGAACGTTTACAAATCAAGTCAGACTGTCACATATAAGTTTATATACACCTTACTCCATACTCCCACTTGCTCTCCCCCTAATGAGTCAGCCCTTCCAGTCTCTCCTTTCGTGACAATTTTGCCAGCTCCCAACTCTCTCTATCCTCCCATGCCCCCTCCAGACAGGAGATGCCAACACAGTCTCAAGTGTCCATCTGATATAAATAGCTCACTCTTCATCAGCATCTCTCTCCTACCCACTGTCCAGTTCCTTTCATGTCTGAGGAGTTGTCTTTGGGAATGGTTCCTGTCCTGGGCCAACAGAAGGTTTGGGGACCATGACCACTGGGATTCCTCTAGTCTCAGTCAGACCATTAAGTATGGTCTTTTTATGAGAATTTGGGGTCTGCATCCCACTGATCTCCTGCTCCCTCAGGAGTTCTCTGTTGTGCTCCCTGTCAGGGCAGTCATCGGTTGTGGCCAGGCACCAACTAGTTCTTCTGGTCTCAGGATGATGTAAGTCTCTGGTTCATGTGGCCCTTTCTGTTTCTTGGGCTCTTAGTTATCGTGTGACCTTGGTGTTCTTCATTCTCCTTTGATCCAGCTGGGTTGAGACCAATTGATGCATCTTAGATGGCCGCTTGTTAGCATTTAAGACCCCAGATGCCACATTTCAAAGTGGGATGCAGAATGTTCTCATAATAGAATTATTTTGCCAATTGACTTAGAAGACCCCTTAAACCATGGTCCCCAAACCCCCGCCCTTGCTCCGCTGACCTTTGAAGCATTCATTCAGTTTATCCCGGAAACTTCTTTGCTTTTGGTCCAGTATAGTTGAGCTGACCTTCCATGTATTGAGTATTGTCCTTCCCTTCACCTAAAGCAGTTCTTATCTACTAACTAATCAGTAAAAAACCCTCTCCCACCCTCCCTCCCTCCCCCCTTGTAACCACAAAAGTATGTGTTCTTCTCAGTTTTTTCTATTTCTCAAGATCTTATAATAGTGGTCTTATACAATATTTGTCCTTTTGCCTCTGACTCATTTCGCTCAGCATAATGCCTTCCAGGTTCCTCCATGTTATGAAATGTTTCACAGATTCGTCACTGTTCTTTATCGATGCGTAGTATTCCATTGTGTGAATATACCACAATTTATTTACCCATTCATCTGTTGATGGACACCTTGGTTGCTTACAGCTTTTTGCTATTGTAAACAGAGCTGCAATAAACATGGGTGTGCATATATCTGTTAGTGTGAAGGCTCTTGTATCTCTAGGGTATATTCCGAGGAGTGGGATTTCTGGGTTGTATGGTAGTTCTATTTCTAACTGTTTAAGATAACGCCAGATGGATTTCCAAAGTGGTTGTACCATTTTACATTCCCACCAGCAGTATATAAGAGTTCCAATCTCTCCTGATATATTTTTAGTTAGTAGGTTTTGTAAACTTTATAACTAGTTATTCTATGATGTGCATAATCTTGTTCTTGTTGCTAGCTGCCGTTAAGTTGCTCTCCAATTCTTGGTAAGCCCGCGCACAACGAGATCTAACTATTGTGGTCCATAGAGTTTTCATTGGCTGATTTTTGGAAAGAGATTGCCAGACCTTTCTTCTTAGTCTGTCTTCATCTGAAAGCTCTGCTGAAACCTGTTCAGCTTCACAGCAATATGCAAGCCTCTATTGACAGACAGGTGGTGGCTGCACACATTGGGCATTGGCCGGGAATCAAACCCAGGTCTCCTGCATGGAAGGTGAGAATTCTACCACTGAACCACAACTGCCTTCGAGAATAATCTTAGCCCCTGTGATTTCAGCTCAGCTTTTCATCATTCATCATTACACTTCAATGAAAGGGAAAAATGAGCAAGGAGATCACGATAAAGCATGGTGGTAAGCACAGGGTACCTGGGTGCACTGTAGAAGAACAGGTAATTAGGACTTAGAGGGCCAAAGAGGGCTTCTTAAGGGAAGTGACACAACACTCAGGAGCCCTATAAGACAGGCATTCCCAATGCCAAGAAGAGGGCAAAAGGCATTTCAGGAAGAGGAAGCTGTGTGAGCAAAGGCATACAAGCACGAAACACAGTGTAACCGAGGCCTGATGTGTCACCTGGATACTGATGGTGTATTGACTACAAAGGAAACAGTGGTGGGGGATGTATCAGTCGGGTTCTCCAGAGAGACAGAACCAGTATAACATATAATTATACTATATATATACATACCAAAAAAAAAAAAAAATCCAGTGCCGCCGAGTCGATTCCGACTCATAGCGACCTTATAGAACAAAGTAGAACTGCCCCCTAGAGTTTCCAAAGAGGGCCTGGCAAATTTGAACTGCCATTGGTTAGCAGCCATAGCACTTAACCACTACGCCGCCAGGGTTTCCATATATCCATACATATATGGATATATGTATGAGTGTGTATATATGTATGTATGTACATGTACATTGTGTGTGTGTGTGTATATATATATCCCATTGCCATCGAGTCTATTCTGACTCATGGCAACCCTGTAGGACAGAGCAGAACTGTCCCATAGGATTTTCGAGGCTGCAATCTTTATGGAAGCAGACTGCCATATCTTTTCCCCATGGAGCAGCTGGTGAATTCAGACTGCCAATCTTTTGAATTGCCAACATTTTTAAACCGTGAACCTTTCAGTTAGCAGCAGAGCACTTAACCACTGGGCCACCAGGTCTTCATATGTGTGTGTATATATATATATATATATATACCCAGTTCTGTCAAGTATATATATACATATATATACACGCACTATAATATTAATAGTATATATAGGGGAGTATGTGTATGTGTGTGTAGATAGAGAGATATATATAGAGAGAGAAAGACAAAAAGAGAGAGAGAGTGATTTTAATGAATTGGCTCAAGCGATGTGGGGGCTGGAAAGTCCAAAATCTGTAGGTCAGGTGACAGACTGGAGACTTGACAGGATATCCATGTTGTAGTCTTCAGGCAGAATCCTTCTTCTCTTGGAAACCTTAGTTTTTGGTCTTAAGGCCTTCAACTGATTGAATCAGGTCCATCCATATTATTGAGGGTAATCACCTTTACGTGCAGTCAGCTGGTTATAAATGTCAATCACATCAACAAAATATCTTCACAGCAACTTCTAGACTAGTGTTTGACCAAACAGCTGGGCACCATAGCCTAGCCAAATTAGCACACCAAAATCACCCATCGAAGGGGGTAAACGGTATTTACCGCTGGCCTAAAAAAAAAAAAAAAATTTTTTTTTTTTTTTTTATTCCTCAAAGGCAACTGGCTAATGAGTTCAGCAATGTGTGCTCACAGGGCTGATGCAGGTTTTCAGCCCAGCACATCGTAGTCACTCTCTAAGTGTTTGTCAACTATTATTATTAACTTAAGGATTTGTGCTAATAGATTATATTAGACTTTTCTTTGGGAAATAAGACTTCTGCACCGGCCTACCTCAATGCTATTTTTCAAAAAGGAACATTTTGCTAAAATAAGTTCCTTTCTACATAAAATACTTTTCTTTTTTAAAAAAGTTGCTTAAGCATCTAAACTGAGTAACCATTTAACCAGAACATCACTTCTGTCAAGTATTTGTATTTACTTCTTTATCCAGGCAGCAGGAGGATCTGGATAATGCATTTTCTCTGATCAGTCATTTGATCCCTGGGCTTGCACAGAAATCTGTCTTTTAGCAAGGGAGGAGGAGAAATCAGGATAACATAGATAAGTTAAATGATGCTGTAGTTATTCTCTGATGAGGTGGTGAGTGAAGCCTAGGCTTTGGAGTCAGCTCCAAGTTCAAATCCTTGCCCGGCCACAAATGAGCTGTGAGCATTTGGACAAGTTATCTGAGCTCTCTAAGCCTCATTGTTCCCATTGATAAAATGGGGGCTAAAGCACCTTGGGGTGTTCTGAGGATTAAGTAAGATAACACATATGAAGCATCTAACATTTGTCTGGCACGTAAGAACCAACCAAAACCAAACCGAGTGCCATCGAGTGGATTCCAACTCATAGCGACCCTATAGGATGGAGTAGAACTGCCTCATAAAGTTTTCAAGGAGCACCTGGCAGATTCGAACTGCCGACCCTTTGGTTTGCAGCCGTAGCACTTAATCGCTACGCCACCCAGGTTTCCGTCTGGCACATACTGAGCCTTAAATAAATAATAGTCATCACTATCAGTCAGCCACTCATCTGTCAGCTTGTCCTATTGTGGTAGCTTACACATTCCTATGATGCTGGAAGCTATGCCACCAGTATTTTAAATACCAGCAGGATAACCCATGGTGGGCAGATTTTATTGGAGCTTCCAGACTAAGACAGACTAAGAAGAAAGGCAATCAGCCAATGAAAACCCTATAGGTCACAACAGAATTGTTTGATACAGTGCTAAAAGATGAGCCCCCTACATTGGAAGGCTCTCAAAATATACAGTGGCTGCAACAACGGACTCAAGCACACCAATGATCATGAAGGTGGCACAAGACCAGGTAATGATCCATTCTTCTGTACATGGGGTTGCCATGAGTCAGAGCTGACGCCACAATAACTAACAACATTATTATCCATGTCATTGTTCAGTAGTACTCTCTCGAAGTTGAGTAAATCATAGCAAAGCCTGAAGCCTAACGTCTCCTAAGGCTTATACTTTAGGGAAACAATGGCAAAAGTTAGAAAGAGGGTGTGTCATTGGCCAAGACCTGCCTGTTATCAGTTCAGGTTCTTCCATTCAATTCATTCTTTCATCCGATGAGCATTTATTGAGTGCCTACTCTATGCCAGGTATCTTTCTAAATATCGGGGATATAACAAAACAGACAGAAATTCCTGCTCTTGTGAAGCTTACATTCCAGTGGAAGGAGAAAGACAATAAAAACTCAAATCAGTAAAATGTGCAGCATGCCAGATGGTGATAAGTACTATGCTGAAAAAAAATGAAGCAAAGGAGGGGACTAGGCATGCTGAAGTCAGGAAGAGGGTTTGTAATTCTCAGTAGGAGTAGGGTGGTCAATGCTAAAAAGCTTCCTGTGGAGGCAATTGAGGATTTGCACCCATTCACAGAACATACTCTTGGGAACCAAAATGGCACCTGCAATTTGGAGGAGAAATTAGGAGCTAGAAGGTGCGTATCGGTGACACCCCAGACACTCCTCGTAACTTGCACAGCTGATGTTCAACGTTAGCATCTGTTGTTGTGCACTGGGGTCAGTCCCGTTAGAATAGGTGACTGTCACGCACAAGCCACAAATGCCACCCCAGCATGTTTGGGACTTGAAGAGGTCCTCGCTGCTGTTCTGGAGCTCACTTGGATCTCCAAGTAATTGAGCTGGTGCTGCGTTGCAGGGAAGCTGCCAGCCCCAAATGCTGTGCTGTGAGGATTGCTCCTCTGGCAGAAATAACAATTCTCTTATTGCATAAAGTCCCAGGGAACCAAGAGGTGGTGTTGGGTGAAATGTCCTGAAAGTAGGGATGGGAGAGGAACAGGACTGGGGTCTGGTGTGACCTTCTTGGTGAGACTTTTAGTCCCAGTGGATCTCTTCCTTTTGGACTTGGATAAGGTAATGCCAAGGAGATTGGCATTTTGATCCCTTGCTTTTGGGCTCACAGACAGAAGTGACTTCATTCAGGGAAGAAACAGCTTTATAACATGCAGAGCTGCTTTCCCTGCCCAAGGCATTAAGAAATAGAATGTTGCTCAAAGCTGTGATCTCCACGGGGAGGAAAATGTTTAGCAGATATTTTTTACACAGAAATGACTTATATGAACAGACAATAATATTCTCCAACTCTACTTAGAGGAACAAGCAATTCTTGATTTCCCACTACTTTGGAGCCCTGGTGGCACAGTGGTTAAGAGCTCGGCTGCTAACCAAAAGGTCTGCAGTTGGAATCCACCAGCCGCTCCTTGGAAACCCTGTGGGGCAGTTCTCTTTCCTACAGGGTAGATGAGTTGGAATTGACTTGATGGCAATGGGTTGGATTTTATTTTTTTTACTATGTGCTAGGTAGAAACCTTACATGACTATGAGGTATCCATTTATCTGTAACAGAATACTCAGTTATCAATGAGTTAAATGATAAATGCATCTAACTAAGTAAAAGCAGACATTTTGGGACTGGTGGTGTCAAGAACCTAGAGGTATGTATCCTTCTACCCTGTCACTCTTATCAAGTTGGGTTTTTCAGTTCTCATGCATTTAGCCTCTTATTCACAGTTCTAGCGTCAATGCCACAATTCCAGGTGTCAATCAGCATTCTGTGCTAAAGTAAAGAAAATAGGCAGTGCCAGCCTTATCTGTTCCTTTTATCAGGAAAGCAAAACTTTTCCTGTAAGTTCTCTCAAGCAGACTTCTTCTTAACTCTCATTCGCCGGAACTAGACCCACACAGTTATCTGTAGCTGTAAAGGAAGTTGAGATATGGTTTAAAACAGTGGTTCTCAAGCTTGAAAGTGCATCGGAATCACCTGGAGAACACAGATTATTGGGCACCAACCACCTCAGAGTTTCTGACTCAACAGGTCTGGGTGGGGCTGAGAATTTGAATTTCTAACAACTTCCCTGGTATTACTACTAGTGCTGCTCTAGGGGCCCATTCTGAGAACCACTGGTTTAAAGAAAGTCTTTTAGATTTTTATCAACACTATCCTAAACAGGGGAGCCCTGATGGCACAATGGTTAAGAACTTGGCTGCTAACCAAAAAGTCAGCAGTTTGAATCTGCCAGCCTCTTCTTGGAAACCATATGGGGCTGTTCTACTCTGTCCTATGGGGTTGCTATGAGATGGAATTGACTTGATGGTGTCATGAATTGAATTGTGTCCCCCCAAAATTTGTGTATCAATTTGGCTAGGCCATGATTCCCAGGACTGTGTGATTGTTCACCATTTTGTCATCTGATGTGATTTTCCTATGTGTTGTAAATCCTACCTCTATGACATTAATGAGGTGGGATAGGTGGCAGTTATGTTAATGAGGCAGGACTCAATCTACAAGATTGACTTGTATCTGGAGCCAATGTTTTTGAGATATAAAAGAGAGAAGCAAGCAGAAAGACGGGGACCCACATATCACTAAGAAAACAGCGCCAGGAACAGAGTGTGTCCTTTGGACCCGGGGTTCCTGTGAGGAGAAGCTCCTAGTCCAGGGTAAGACTGATGACAAAGACCTTCCTCCAGAGCCAACAGAGAAATCCTTCCCCTGGAGCCAATGCCCTGAATTTAGACTTCTATCCTACTAGACTGTAAGAGAATAAACTTCTGTTTCTTAAAGGCATTCACTTGTGGCATTTCTGCTACAACAGCGCTAGATGACTAAGATAGCAGCAGGTTTGGTTTTGGCTTTTTATCCTAAACAGGAGTCCCTGGGTGATGCAAACAGTTAATGTGCTTGGCTGCTAACTGAAGGTTGGAGGTTCACTAGCAGTGCCTTGGAAGAAAATTGTGGTGATCTATTTCCAAGAAATGAGCCATTGAAAACCCTATGGAGTACAGCTCTGCTTGGATATAATAGGTTCGCCATGAGCTGGAATTGGCTTGATCGCAACCAGTATCCTAAATTTGCTTTTACCTGAACTTTGCAAATAACCTCTTAAATATTTTTCTCACCTTTCATGTTTCACTCTTTAAGTAATATATCATTGCCATATTTACTTTTATAAATTCTAGCCCTGATCATATCACCCTTTCCTTAGAAAGTGTCAGAGATCCCTATTTTTCAGTATTTTCTGGAATTCAAAGCCTTTCACGATTGAATGCCGATGTATGTTTATTCCTAACCATTCATTGTTCATAATTTATGCTCAATTTACACATGGCCCTTAAAAAGAACCTTGTAATGACTAAGTTGTATCAGACCAATCACCTTGCTGAGGACAATTATAAAAGCTGGATAAAATTTTTAAAAAAGAGAGAGAAAGTGTCTTAGGCTGGATTCTCTAGAGAAGCAAAACCAGTAAAGGGTATTAAAAATATACATAGAGAGTTCTACTCTGTTCTATAGGGTCACTATGAGTCGGAATCGACTCAACGGCACTGGGTTTTGGGTTTTAGAGAGAGATTTATATTAAGGAAATGGCTTATGTGGTTGTAGAGGTTGGAAAGTCCCAAGTCCATGCGTAAGGTTGGAAGCTTCTCCTGACTTACATAGCTGCAGGGGCTGGAGAACTAAAGATTGGCCAATCAGACAGCAGGCTTCTGGCTCACAGGCTGCAGAGACCATTGCATCCCAAGACTGGTAGGCAAGATGGTAAGTAAGCTGCTACCTCAAGCCCCAAGAACCAGAGGTCAGATGAACAGGAGCCAGCTGCAGGATACAGAGTGAGCAAAAGCCCATGAGCCTTGCCAGAAAGTCCACCTATACTGGATGCAGGCCACACTTCCAGGGAAACCCCCTTTCAGAAAGAAAGGAAGAAAGAAAGAAAAAAAGCTGTGTGAAAGCATCACAAAGTAACCAAGACAAGCAGGACTCAGGTCAAGATCCAAGAAAACAGGGACCCAAAGGTAAAGAGAAGGCAGGAAGGGTAGGAAAACCAGAGGAAAGGAAACAAGGAACCCAGGGTAGAAATGGGGAGAGTGCTGATACGGGCAGCCAATGTCATGGACCAGTTTGTGTACAATTTGTTGAATGGGAAAGCAATTTGCTCTGTAAACTTTCACCTAAAGCACAATAATTTTTTTTTTTAAGTACCAAAAAAAAAAAAAAAAAACTAGAAAACAAACAAAAAGCCTGGAGGAGAGCTCTGTTACCCTTCCTGATATTTGGAATTTTGACATGACGGCTGAAGCCTCAGCATCTACCTTGGAACAGAAATTATGAGGATGCAATCAATGACAAGGGTGGTGAAGCAGAAAGATGGGAGCACCCTAGGCCTCTCTGTGGTGACTTAGGGAATTTCCATATCAGCTAGGGACATGATTTATGTGAAAGAATCAATCCTGATATGTTAAGTCACTTAAAAAAAAAAAAAAAGGAAATGAATAAACAAAGTCTTCCAAACATTTAAGAAATTAAGAAAAAAAAAAAAAAAACCCAATCTTCAACAAACTCTTCAGAGAATAGAAAAATAGAGAAAGCTTCATAATATGTTTTATAAAGCCAGCATAACTTTGATATCAAACCCAATGAGAATAGTATAAGAGAGGAGATATACCAACATCTTTCATGAACATAGATGCAACTTCCCAAGGAAAATAATATAACAAACTGAATCCAGCAATATTTATAAAAATAAGACATCACAAACCAAGCCGGAATCTTGGAACATAAGGTTAGTTTAACACTACCAGAGAAAAGGAGAAAAATCATATGATCATCTCATTAGATAGAATAAAAGCATTTGATAAAAGTCAATCCTCATTCACGAAAAAAAAAAACACCTTTTAGCTGATTAAGAATAGAAGGTAATTTCCTTAATGCGATGAAGAATATCTACAGAAACTCTCCCACAGACATATTTAATGGTGAAATAGTGAACACCAAAGTTGGGAATGAGGCAAGGATGCTCTTTATAACCATTTCTATTTTAACATCGTACTGGAGGCCTTAGGTTGCACACTAAAGCAAGGGAAAGAAAGAAAAGGCAAAAGGATTCCAAATGAAGAAATAAAACAGTAATTTTCACAGATGACCTTACTGTATATGCCAAAATTAAGAGTGGTACTAGATATTTGCAATCAATTATCCAAGAAAGGATTCATATCTAGAATATATAAAGAACATCTAAAAATCAATAAGAAAAATGTAAATAGCTTGTTGAAAACTGAGCAAAAGAATTGTTGACAAGCGTTGAGATGAATTTGAAGCCACTGGAACTCATAAACAGCTGCTTGGACTGTCAATTGGGACAACTACTTTGGAAAACAAACATAGGTATATCCTGCGATCCAGAATTTCCACCCCTAGATATGCCCAGTAGAAATGTATTCATGTGTGAGGTAGGTTAGGATCCTCAGAAACAGATCCTGGGACAAGAAATTGTGTACAAGCAATTTATTAAGGACTTGCCTTCTAGAGAGACCTGTAAGGGAGTGGGGACAGTAGGACAGAAATGAGGTAGAAGCCAAGCAAGAGTGCGATTTCAGGCAAGCTCCTAGGAAGGAGGTCTTCAGGCTCACCTTGCAGTGGAACCATGGGATGGGAAATATGCCTCAGTTTTTTTTTTTTTTTTTTTTTTTGAGGCAAGAGAATTGGACTTTCATAAGCCCTGGTAGCATAGTGGTTTAGAGCTACAGCTGCCTTACCAAAATGTCGGCAGTTCAAACCCCCAGCCACACCTTGGAAACCTTATGGGGCAGTTCTACTCCATCCTATCGGATTGTTATGAGTTGGAATCCCCACATGGCACTGGGCTCTGTTTTCGGTTTTGCAGCTGTCAGGCATGGGCTAAGGGTGGTGGTGGTGGGGGTGGGATGGGGAAAGAAAGACAAAATGGCTCTAGTAGCCTGAGGTTCACAGGTGTGTCTTCAAGAGGAAAGACATGGAGGCTGGGGGAGCGGCAGGTGGTGGCCTGGACAGAGCACCAACTGTGTCTGCTGTAACATGTTCACCAAAAATCACGTATTATAATTTCAAGGTAACATTATTGCAATAGTTAAACACTGTAAACAATCTAAAAGTCCATCAATAGTGTCTTAGTTATCCAGTGCTGCTGTAGCAGAAATACCACAAGTGAATGGCTTTGACAAACAGAAATTTATTTTCTCACAATTTAGGAGGCTAGAAGCCCACATTCAGAGCGCCAGCCAGCTCTAGGAGAAGGCTTTCTCTCTGATTAGGCTCTGGAGGAAGGTACTTGTCTCTTCAGCTTCTGCTTCCTGATTCCTTGGGGATTCTGCCTCCTGGTTCTTTGGAGATCTCCGTGTGGCTTGTCATCTATCCTATCCCATCTCTGCTTCTCTCACTGACTTGTTTAATCTTTTTTATATCTCAAAAGAGATTGACTCAAGACATAGCCTACACTAATCCTGCCTTATTCATATAACAAAGACAACCCATTCCCAAATGGGATTATAACCACAGGCACAGAGGCTAGGGCTTGCTTATAACACGTATTTTTTGAGGACACAAATTCAATACATAGCAAATAGCAAAATAAATACATGTGGAATAATCTTTAACAGAATACCATATAGCTGGTGCAAACAATTAACGTGCTCAACTGCTAACCAAAAATCTGGAGGTGTCAGCCCACCCAGAGGCGCCTCAGAAGAGAAATCTGGTGATCCTACTTCCAAAAAAAATCACAACTGAAAACCCTGTGGAGCGGAGTTCTACTCTGACACCTAGAGGATCACCATGAGTCAGAATCAACTTCGTGGCAACTGGTTTTGTTTTATACAGCAAAACAAATGAATAAGGATCAACTTCACAAACACGCTGAGCAAAAAAGGAGATACAAACAACTACATATTGTATAATTTCATTTATATAGTTTGGTTGTTGTCGTTAGTTGTTGTAGTGTTAATTCTGACTCATGTCAACTCCATGTACAACAGAACGGAACGTTGCCCGATCCTGCACCATCTCCATGTTCATTGGTCTGCTCAAGTTCATTGTTGCAACCACCATGCCTTTTGAGTCCCTTCCAACACAGGGGGCTCACCTTCCAGCAATATACGGAACATTCTTCTGTTGCGATCCATGAAGTTTTCATTGGGCAATTTATAAAAGTAGATTGCCAGGACTTTCTTCCAAGTCTGTCTTAGTCTGGAAGCTCTGTTGAAACCGTTCACCATGGGTGACCCTGCTGGTATTTGAAATAAGGTGGCGTATCTTCCAGCATCACAGCAACACACAAGCCAGTGCAGTATGACAAACTGACAGATGGGTGGTGGATATAAAGTTCACAAAGAAGCAAAAGCAAACTTTGGTGACAGAAGCCAGGACAGAGGTTACTTTTGGGGATAATGCCTGAGAGGAGGCATGGGGGGATTCTGGGGACTGGAAATATACTATTTCTTGGTATGGGTTGTGGTGAAAAGCTCATGCTCACTTCACAGAAGTTCTTTAGTAGGACATTTGATATTTGTGTACTTTTCTCTTTGTATGTTACACATCAATAAAATTTTCAAACAAAAACAAACATAACAAAATGAAATAAATAAACCTGTGACTTAAGTTCATAACATTCTCTTTTTTTTCTACTGTGCCCTTTTCCCTCTTTTTTTTTTTTTTAAACCTGTTTACATCCACCCAGCACCAGAGGTCCAACTCAAAAGCCTAATTTCAATCTCCGAGACAGAATTACCATCTCCTCTGTGATCCCGTTGAATTTTGGGATCTTCAGTGCAGCTCTTGCATCTTAATGGTTCTGTGAGTCCAGGTCCTGTACCCCTGGGTGCTGGTTATGGTGTTTGAGCTGTGAGGAAAACAAAGTTCCTAGCAGTGCTTACGGTCTTATGAAGAGAAAATATGTGTCCGTGTGAAAGGAAAAAAGAACAAAACAATTAAAAAAAAAAGACTAAATTGAGGTAAGTGAAGTGTCTAAATACGTGATACAGAAAATAATTGCTATGTGTCGTTAGAAACACCAGGAGAGAGCACACCACCACCTGCTGCCACGGAGTTAATTCCGGCTCATGGTGACTTCATGTGTATTAGAGTAGAGCTGGGCTCTGTAGGGTTTTTAATGGCTGATCTTTCAGAAAGTAGATCGCTAGGCCTTTCTTCCAAGTTGCCTCTGGGTAGACTTGAACCTCCAGCCTTTCGGTTAGCAGCCGAGCACGTTAAACATTTGTGCCACCCAGAGACTCAATCAAGAGAAAGGGCCTAGAAAAACAGCAAGTACAAAGGCCCTGAGTATGGAAAAGATTTGTCTTGTTCTAGAAACTGTTAGAAGGCCAATGTGACTGGACTTAGTGATCTAGGAGCAAAGGGGCAGAAAGGCCAGGAGGGCCTAAGCCTCCTGGGTCATGGTAGGGACTTCAGTTTTTATTCTAATTCATTGGGAAGCCACAGAAGAGTTGAAGGCAGAGGCAAGGCATTATTTCTTGCCTCTTGGCCTGGGGCCCTAAGCCACCAGTCCTCTCCCAAGCTCTTAGACCTATGCTGACTAACACAGTTTTCTTCCAAAGATGTTGGCACAGCCACTACTTTCAAATGAATGACCTGGGTAAAAGCTGAGTGAGCACTGAAATAGAAATGAATTTCCTCATTAACATGACCAATAATTATGAGTAATGCTGATTAAAAAAAAAACAAAAAACGTTGCCATCAAGTTGATTCCAACTCATAGTGACCCTATAGGACAGAGTAGAGCTGTCTCATAGGGTTTCCAAGGAGCACCTAATGGATTTGAATTGCCAGCATTTGGTTAGCAGCTGTAGCTCTTAACCACTATGCCACCAGGGTTGCCTATGCTGATTACTCCTTTATTATTATACAAATATACAGGCATACCTTGGAGATATTGCGGGTTTGGTTCCGGGATTCCAGACCACTGCAATAAAGTGGATATCGAAATAAAGCAAGTCACACAAATTTTTTTTTCATTTCTCAGAGCAAATAAAAGTTATGTTTACATTATACTGTAATCTATTAAGTGTGTAATAGAATTATGTCTTAAAAAACAATGTACATACCTTAATTGAAAAATACTTTATTGCTAAAAAAGGCTAACCATCATCTGAGCCTTCAGAGAGTCGTAATCTTTTGGCTGATGGAGGGTTAAGGCTTGATGTTCATGGCTGCTGACTGATCAGGGTAGTGGTTACTGAAGGTTGGGGTGGCTGCGGCAATTTCTTAAAATAAGACAATGAAGTTTGCCACATCTATTGACTCTTCCTTTCACAAAAGATTTCTCTGTAGCATCTGATGCTGTTTGATAGCACTGTACCTACAGTAGAACTTCTTTCAGAATTGGAGTCAATCCTCTCAAACCCTGCCGCTGCTTTATCAGCTGAATTTATGTATTATTCTAAACCCTTGGCTGTCATTTCAACAATGTTCACAGCATCTTCACCAGGAGTAGAGTCCATCTCACGAAACCACTTTCTTTGCTCATCCATAAGGAGTCACTCCTCCTTCTTTAAAGTTTTATCATGAGATGGTGCCAATTCAATCACATCTTCAGGCTCCACTTCTAATTTTAGTTCTTTTGGTATTTCTACCACATCTGCAGTTACTTTCTCCACTGAAGACTTGAACCCCTCAAAGTCATCCATGAGGGTTGGAATCGACTTCTTCCAAATTCCTGTTAATATTTTGATCCCCTCCCATGGGCCACTAATATATTTTTTAATAATTTTTATTGTGCTTTAAGTGAAAGTTTACAAATCAAGTCAGTCTGTCACATATCAGCTTATATACACCTTACTACATACTCCCATTTACTCTCCCCCAATGAGTCAGCCCGCTCCCTCCTTCCAGTCCCTCCTTTTGTGACCCTTTTGCCAGTTCCTAACCCTCTCTACCCTTCCATCTTCCCTTCCAACAGGAGATGCCAACACAGTCTCAAGCGTCCACCTGATACAAGTAGCTCACTCTTCATCAACATCTCTCTTCAACACATCGTCCAGTCCCTTCCATATCTGATGAGTTGTCTTCGGGAATCGTTCCTGTCTTGGGCCAACTGAAGGTTTGGGGACCATGACCACTGGGATTCTTCTAGTCTCAGTCAGACCATTAAGTCTAGTCTTTTTATGAGAATTTGGAGTCTGCATCCCACTATTCTCTTGCTCCCTCAGGGGTTCTCTCTTGTGCTCCCTGTCAGGGCAGTCAGCGGTTGTGGCCAGGCATCATCTAGTTCTTCTGGTCTCAGGATGATGTAAGTCTCTAGTTCATGTGGCCCTTTCTGTCTCTTGGGCTCACTAGTTATCGAGTGACCTTGGTGTTCTTCATTCTCCTTTGATCCATGTGGGTTGAGACCAATTGATGCATCTTAGATGGCTGCTTGTTAGCATTTAAGACCCCAGATGCCACACTTCAAAGTGGGATGCAGAATGTTTTCATAATAGAATTTATTTTGCCAATTGACTTAGAAGTCCCCTTAAGCCATAGTCCCCAAACGCCCGCCCTTGCTCCGCTGACCTTCGAAACATTCAGTTTATCCCGGAAACTTCTTTGCTTTTGGTCCAGTCCAGTTGAGCTGACCTTCCCTGTATTAAGTATTGTCCTTACCTTCACCTAAAGTAGTTCTTATCTACTAACTAATCAGTAAATAACCCTCTTCCACCCTCCCTCCCTCCCCCGTCTCGTAACCACAAAAGAATGTGTTCTTCTCAGTTTATAGTATTTCTCAAGATCTTATAATAGGGGTCTTATATAATATTTGTCCTTTTGTATCTGACTAATTTCACTCAGCATAATGCCTTCCAGGTTCCTCCATGTTATGAAATTTTTCACAGATTCGTCACTGTTCTTTATCGATGCGTAGTATTCCATTGTGTGAATATACCACAATTTATTTAACCATTCATCCGTTGACGGACACCTTGGTTGCTTCCAGCTTTTTGCTATTGTAAACAGAGCTGCAATAAACATGGGTGTGCATATATCTGTTTGTGTGAAGGCTCTTATTTCTCTAGGGTATATTCCGAGGAGTGGGATTTCTGGGTTGTATGGTAGTTCTATTTCTAACTGTTTAAGATAACCCCAGATAGACTTCCAAAGTGGTTGTACCATTTTACATTCCCACCAGCAGTGTATAAGTGTTCCAATCTCTCCGCAGCCTCTCCAACATTTATTATTTTGTGTTTTTTGGATTAATGGCAGCCTTGTTGGAGTGAGATGGAATCTCATCGTAGTTTTAATTTGCATTTCTCTAATGGCAAAAATTTTTTTTTTAAATGGCTAATGATCAAGAGCATTTTCTCATGTATCCGTTAGCTGCCTGAATATCTTCTTTAGTGAAGTGCGTGTACATATCCTTTGCCCACTTCTCGATTGGGTTGTTTGTCTTTTTGTGGTTGAGTTCTAACAGAATCATATAGATTTTAGAGATCAGGCGCTGGTCGGAGATGTCATAGCTGAAAATTCTTTCCCAATATGTAGGTGGTCTTTTTACTCTTTTGGTGAAGTCTTTAGATGAGCATAGGTGTTTGATTTTTAGGAGCTCCCAGTTATCTGGTTTCTCTTCGTCATTTTTAGTAATGTTTTGTATTCAGTTTATGCCTTGTATTAAGGCTCCTAACGTTGTCTCTATTTTTTCTTCCATGATCTTTATCGTTTTAGTCTTTATGTTTAGGTCTTTGATCCACTTGGAGTTAGTTTTTGTGCATGGTGTGAGGTATGGGTCCTGTTTCGTTTTTTTGCAAATGGATATCCAGTTATGCCAGCACACTTTGTTAAAAAGACTAACTTTTCCCCAATTAACTGACACTGGACCTTTGTCAAATATCAGCTGCTCATATGCGGATGGATTTATATCTGGGTTCTCAATTCTGTTCCATTGGTCTATGTGCCTGTTGTTGTACCAGTATCAGGCTGTTTTGACTACTGTGGCTGTATAATAGGTTCTAAAATCAGGTAGAGTGAGGCCTCCCACTTTCTTCTTCTTTTTCAGTAATGCTTTACTTATCCGGGGCTTCTTTCCCTTCCATATGAAGTTGGTGATTTGTTTCTCCATCACATTAAAAAATGTCATTGGAATTTGGATCGGAAATGCATTGTATGTGTAGATGGCTTTTGGTAGAATAGACATTTTTACTATGTTAAGTCTTCCTATCCATGAGCAAGGTATGTTTTTCCACTTATGTAGGTCCCTTTTAGTGTCTTGCACTAGTACTTTGTGGTTTTCTTTGTATAGGTCTTTTACATCTTTGGTAAGATTTATTCCTAAGTATTTTATCTTCTTGGGGGCTACTGTGAATGGTATTGATTTGGTGATTTCCTCTTTGATGTTCTTTTTGTTGATGTAGAGGAATCCAAGTGATTTTTGTATGCTTATCTTATAACCTGAGACTCTGCCAAACTCTTCTATTAGTTTCAGTAGTTTTCTGGAGGATTCCTTAGGGTTTTCTGTGTATAAGATCATGTCATCTGCAAACAGAGATAATTTTACTTCCTCCTTGCCAATCCGGATGCCCTTTATTTCTTTGTCTAGCCTAATTGCTCTGGCTAGGACCTCTAGCACAATGTTGAATAAGAGCGGTGATAAAGGGCATCCTTGTCTGGTTCCTGTTCTCAAGGGAAATGATTTCAGGCTCTCTCCATTTGGAATGATGTTGGCTGTTGGCTTTGTATTAAAAAAATTTTTTTTTTTTTTGTATAGATGCCCTTTATTATGTTGAGGAATTTTCCTTCAATTCCTATTTTGCTGAGTGTTTATCATGAAAGGGTGTTGGACTTTGTCAATGCCTTTTCTGCATCAATTGATAAGATCATGTGGTTTTTGTCTTTTGTTTTATGGTGGATTACATTAATGGTTTTTCTAATATTAAACCAGCCTTGCATACCTGGTATAAATCCCACTTGGTCGTGGTGGATTATTTTTTTGATATGTTGTTGTATTCTATTGGCCAGAATTTTGTTGAGGATTTTTGTATCTATGTTCATGAGGGATATAGGTCTGTAATTTTCTTTTTTTGTGGTGTCATTACCTGGTTTTGGTGTCAAGGATATGGTGGCTTCATAGAATGAGTTAGGTAGTATTCCGTCATTTTCTATGCTTTGAAATACCTTTAGTAGTAGTGGTGTTAACTCTTCTCTGAAAGTTTGGTAGAACTCTGCAGTGAAGCCATCTGGGCCAGGGTTTTTTTTTTGTTGGGAGTTTTTTGATTACCTTTTCAATCTCTTTTTTCATTATGGGTCTATTTAGTTGTTCTACTTCTGATTGTGTTAGTTTAGGTACGTAGTGTTTTTCTATGAATTCATCCATTTCTTCTAGGTTTGCAAATTTGTTAGAGTACAATTTTTCATAATAATCTGATATGATTCTTTTAATTTCAGTTGGGTCTGTTGTGATATGGCCCATCTCGTTTCTTATTTGAGTTATTTGTTTCCTTCCCTGTATTTCTTTAGTCAGTTTGGCCACTGTTTTATCAATTTTGTTAATTTTTTCAAAGAACCAGCTTTTGGCTTTGGTAATTCTTTCAATTGTTTTTCTGTTCTCTAATTCATTTAGTTCAGCTCTAATTTTTATTATTTGTTTTCTTCTGGTGCCTGATGGATTCTTTTGTTGCTCGCTTTCTATTTGTTCAAGTTGTAGGGACAGTTCTCTGATTTTTGGCTCTTTCTTCTTTATGTGTGTGTGCATTTATTGATACAAATTGACCTCTGAGCACTGCTTTTGCTGTGTCCCAGAGGTTTTGATAGGAAGTGCTTTCATTCTCGTTGCATTCTATGAATTTCTTTATTCCCTCCTTAATGTCTTCTATAACCCAGTCTTTTCTGAGCAGGGTATTGTTCAGTTTCCAAGTATTTGATTTCTTTTCCCTGATTTTTCTGTTATTGATTTCTACTTTTATGGCCTTGTGGTCTGAGAAGATGCTTTGTAATATTTCGATGTTGTGGATTCTGCAAATGTTTGTTTTATGACCTAATATGTGATCTATTCTAGAAAATGTTCCGTGTGCACTAGAAAAAAAAGCATCCTTTGAAGCTGTTGGGTGGAGTGTTCTGTATAAGTCTATGAGGTCAAGTTGGTTGATTGTAGCAATTAGGTCTTCCGTGTCTCTATTGAGCTTCTTACTGGAAGTCCTGTCCTTCTCCGAAAGTGGTGTGTTGAAGTCTCCTACTATAATTGTGGAGGTGTCTATCTCACTTTTCAGTTCTGTTAAAGTTTGTTTTATGTATCTTGCAGCCCTGTCATTGGGTGCATAAATATTTAATATGTTATATCTTCCTGGTCAGTTGTCCCTTTAATCATTATGTAGTGTCCTTCTTTATCTTTTGTGGTGGATTTAACTTTAAAGTCTATTTTGTCAGAAATTAAAATTGCTACTCCTGCTCTTTTTTGTTGTTTGCTTGATATATTTTTTTCCATCCTTTGAGTTTTAGTTTGTTTGTGTCTCTAAGTCTAAGGTGTGTCTCTTGTAGGTGGCATATAGACGGACCATGTTTCTTTATCCAGTCTGAGACTCTCTGTCTCTATTGGTGCATTTAGTCCATTTACGTTCAGTGTAATTATAGATAAGTATGTGTTTAGTGCTGCATTTTGATGCCTTTATGTGACTGTTGTTGACAATTTCATTTTTCCACTTACTTTGTTGTGCTGAGACTTTTTTTCTTTGTAAATTGTGTGTTCCTCATTTTCATAGTAGTCGAATTTATGTTTGCTGAGTCATTATGTTTTTCTTGGTTTTTCTTTTGAGTTATGGAATTGTTATACCTCTTTGTGGTTACCTTAATATTTACCCCTATTTTTCTAAGTAAAAACCTAACTTGTATCGTCCTATATCGCCTTGTTTTCCTCTCCATATGGCAGTTCTATGCCTCCTGTGTTCAGTCCCTCTTTTTGATTATTGTGATCTTTTACATAATGACTTCAATGATTCCCTGTTTTGGGCATTTTTTTCTTTTTAAAATTAATCTTAATTTGTTTTTGTGATTTCCCTGTTTGAGTTGGTATCAGGATGTCCTGTTCTGTGACCTTGTGTTGTGTTGGTATCCGATATTATTGGTTTTCTGACCAAACAATTTACTTTAGTATTTCTTGTAGCTTTGGTTTGGTTTTTGCAAATTCTCTAAGCTTGTGTTTATCTGTAAATGTTTTAATTTCGCCTTCATATTTGAGAGAGAGTTTTGCTGGATATACGATCCTTGGCTGGCAGTTTTTCTCTTTCAGTGCTCTATATATGTCATCCCATTGCCTTCTTGACTGCATGGTTTCTGCTGAGTAGTCTGAACTTCTTCTTACTGATTCTCCTTTGTAGGAGACCTCTCTTTTATCCCTGGCTGCTTTTAAAATTTTCTGTTTATCTTTGGTTTTGGCAAGTTTGGTGATAATATGTCTTGGTGATTTTGTTTTTGGATCAACCTTATATGGGGTTCGATGAGCATCTTGGATAGATATCCTTTCGTCTTTCATGATGTCGGGAAAGTTTTCTGCCAACAGATCTTCAACTATTCTCTCTGTATTTTCTGTTATCCCTCCCTGTTCTGGGACTCCAATCACACACAAGTTATTCTTCTTGATAGAGTCCCACATGATTCTTAGGGTTTCTTCATTTTTTTAAATTCTTTTATCTGATTTTTCTTCAACTATATTGGTGTCAATTGCCTTATCCTCCAACTCCCCCACTCTGCATTCCAATTGTTCGATTCTGCTCCTCTGACTTCCTATTGAGTTGTCTAATTCTGTAATTTTACTGTTAATCTTTTGGATTTCTGAATGCTTTCTCTCTATGGATTCTTGCAGCTTGTTAATTTTTCCACTATGTTCTTGAATAATCTTTTTGATTTTTTCAACTGCTTTATCAGTGTGTTCCTTGGCTTTTTCTGTAGATTGCCTTATTTCATTTATGAGGTCATCCCTGGTGTCTTGAAGCATTCTGTAAATTAGTTTTTTATATTCTGTATCTGGCAATTCCAGAATTGTATCTTCATTTGGGAAAGATTTTGATTCTTTAATTTGGGGAGTTGTAGAAGCAATCATTGTCTGCTTCTTTATGTGGTTTGATATCGACTGCTGTCTCCGAGCCATCTATAAGATATTGTAGTGATTTAATTTTTATTTGCTCACTGAGTCTTATCTTGTTTTGTTTTCTTTCAGTATACATAGATGGGCTACTAGATTGCACTGTCTTGATTGTTGTAGACTTTGAATTGCTTATGTCCTATTACCAGGTGGTTTGGGCTATTACCAGATATATAAGCCTAAGAGTCCATTCACTATTCTTGAGTAGAATCTGATTTTGGGTTACCAAGTGTTTGGTGTAGACTGTCAGCTATTCACTTAGACAAGTAGTGGTGATAGTTGTGTGCACCAGATTCTAGTAGCAGCAGGGGGTCACACTCCAGTGGGGCAGGATGCTGACAGGCTTCCCCCAAGTGCCAGTGAAGTAGGTGTGTCTCTATTCCTAAAGCACTTTGGTGGGTGGGCTCTACAGCTGTACCTTAGGCACCCAATGCATGTACCTCTACAGATCGGTAGGTGTCACTATCCTCAGACCCCTATGGAAGGAGGCTAGGTGGTTTGGGTCGAGCTTCAGCCCTCAGTTCCCCGTTGTGGGTCAGTGAGGGCTCTGTTTAATAGGTAGAGATATCAGACCTGGGAAACTTGTCTTTCCAGTAATCCGCTAAAACAATTACAGTCAGATCAGTATCAGAATTGCCTTTGCAGTATAATAGCCACCTTGTTCCCTGTAGGGATGAAAGCCCAAGACTGTGGATCTCATATGCTTGGCTGGAGCTTGTTCTGTATTTTTAATCCAATTTCGGGAAGTCAGGGAAGGATTTTTGGTCTCTGGGTTTTTTGTAGCTGCTTCTCTCAGGTCAGGAGAATGGGTTAGGAAAAGACAAAAAACAAACAAACAAAAAGACAACCGCAGAGCACTTCACTCTCTGGCCCAGGAAATTCCAATGTTAATGAAGCTGCCTGGGAAGGGGAGGGGATGGATCAGATAGATAGGAGAGGGTCCCAAACCCCCAGGAATATAGACAAAGTTACTTATCTTGCTTGGTGATGACTGTTTTATCTGAGATTCCTGGGGGGGGGGTGTAGCCTGTGTGCATTGGCTGGGTTGAGATTGTCCCCGAGGGTCAGGCCCGCGTCCTGTGCTTGTGCTGTCTCAGAAGCCATGACAGTTCCTGCACTCCCAGTCCAAAGCCCAGCGCCAAGGCTCCCCGCCTGGGATGCCGCACTCCAGGCTCCAAAACCAGTCACTGCCTCCTGGTGACTTCTCCTCCTGTCAGCCGTGTCTCTGCGCTGTCTGTGTGCACTGGCTGGGCTTCCCCCGAGGTCACTTCTGGGGGCTAGGGCTGCGTCCCGTGTTTGCACCATCTCAGGATGCCGTGCTCAGCTCCCCTGCACCCAGTCCAAAGCCCGGCGCCAAGGTTTTCTGACTGGGATGCTTGCTCCAGGCTCCGAAAACAGTCGCTGCTTCCCTGTGGTTGCTCGTTCTCTCATTAGCTGCATCAGTGTGCAGCCTGCTTGTGCTGGCTGAGTCCCTGTCACTCAGGTCAACTCTTTAAATCTGTGTTTGATGGTCAGGGTTCATAGATTGTCATGTATGTGATCGATTCACTTGTTTTTCTGAGTCTGTGTTGCAAGAGGGATCTGAGGTAGCTTCTACCTAGTCAGCCATCTTGGCCCCCCCACTAATATTTTTAATGGCCTCTAGAATGGTGAATCTTTCCAGAAGGTTTTGAATTTACGTTTGCCCAGATCCATCAGAGGAATCACTGTCTTTGGTAGTTATAGCCTTACGAAATGTATTTTTCAAATATAAGACCTGAAAGTCAAAATTACTCCTTGATCCATGGCTGTAGAATGGATGTTGTGTTAGCAGGTATGAAAACAACATTAATCTCTTTGTAAATCTCCATCAGTGGTCTTGGGTGACCAGGTGCATTATAATTGAGCATTAATATTTTGAAAGGAATCTTTTTTTTTGAGCGGTAGTTCTCAACAGTCACCTTAAAGTATTTGTCAAACCATGTTGTAAACAGATGTGCAGTCATCGAGGCTTTGTTGTTCCATTTATAAGGCACAGGCAGAATAGAGTTAGCATAATTCTTAAGGGCCCTAGGATTTTCTGAATGGTAAATGAGCACTGGCTTCAATTTAAAGTCACCAGCTGCATTAGCCCCTAGCAAGAGAGTCAGCCTGTCCTTTGAAACTTTAAAGCTAGACATTGACGTCTCTTTTCTAGCTGTGAAAGTCCTAGATGGCATCTTCTTCCAATACAAAGGCTGTTCTGTCTACACTGAAAAGTTGCTGTTTAGTGTGGCCGCCTTCATTCCTTATCTTAGCTAGATCTTTGGGATAACTTGCTGTAGCTTCTATATCAGTACTTGCTTCTTCACCTTGTACTTTTGTTATGGAGACGGCTTCTTTCCTTAAACCTTGTGAGCCAACCTCTGCTGGCTTCAAACTTTTCTTCTGCAGCTTCCTCACCTCTCTCAGCCTTCACAGAGTTGAAGAGAGTTGGGGCCTTGCTCTGGATTATGCTTTGGCTTAAGGGAATGTTATGGCTGGCTTGATCTTCTATCCAGACCACTAAAACTTTCTGTATATCTGCAATAAGGCTGTTTCCCTTCCTTATAATTCATGTGTTTACTGGAGTAGCACTCTTAATTTCCTTCAAGAACTTTTCCCTTGCATTCACAGCTTGGATGACTGTTTGGCACAAGAGGCCTAGCTTTTGGCTCATCTTGGCTTTCTACATGGTTTCCTCACTGAGCTTAATCATTTCTAACTTTTGATTTAAAGTGAAGTGAGAGACATGAGACTTTTCCTTTCATTTGAAAACTTAGAGGCCAATGTAGGGTTATTAATTGGCCTAACTGGACTATATGAAGAAGAACATGGCATCGGGATAGGAGGAAGATTCAATAACAACCTGTGATATGCAGATGACACAACTTTCCTTACTGAAAGCAAAGAGGACTTGAAGCACTTCTTGATAAAGATCGAAGACTACAGCCTTCAGTATGGAGTACACCTCAACATAAAGAAAACAGAAATCCTCACAACTGGGCCAATAAGCAACATCATGGTGAAAGAAGAAAATATTGAAGTTGTCAAGAATTTCATTTTACTTCGCTCCACTATCAGTGCCCATGGAAGTAGCAGTCAAGAAATCAAACTATGTATTGCATTGGGAAAATCTTCTGCAAAAAGACCTCTTTAAAGTGATGGAAAGCAAAGATTTTACTTTGAGGACTAAGGTGCAGCTGACCAAAGCCATGGTGTTTTCAATTGCCTCATATGTATGTGAAAGCTGGACAATGAATAAGGAAGACTGAAGAAGAATTGATGCCTTTGAATTATGGTGTTGGCGAAGAATACTGAATATACCATGGACTGCCAGAAGAATGAACAAGTCTGTCTTGGAAGAAGTACAGCCAGAGTGCTCTTTGGAAGCAAGGGTGGCAAATCTTCGTTTCACTAACTTTGAATGTATTATTAGGAGGACCAGTACCTGGTGAAGGACATCATGCTTGGTAAGGTAGAGAGAGGGTCAGTGGAAAAGAGGGAGACCCTTGATGAGATGAATTGACACGGCGGCTGTGACAATAAGCTAAAACATAACAAATTGTGAGGACAGGACAAGACCGAGCAGTGTTTCGTTTTATTGTACATAGGGTCTCTATGAGTCAGAACGAACTCAACCGCACCTAACAAAACAACAATTTCAATATTGTCGTGTGTCAGGGAATAGGGAGGTCAGGGAAGAGGGAGAGAGACAGAGAAACAGCTGGTCGGTGGAGCAGTCAGAACACACACAACATTTATTGGTTAATAAATGTGCCCATCTTTTATGGGCAAGGTTCGTGGTACTCCAAAACAATTACCACAGTAACATCAAAGATCACTGATCACAGATCACCATAACAGATATAATAATAGTGAACAAGTTTGAAATATTGTGAGAATTACCCAAATGTGACGCAAAGACATGAAATGAACGCATGCTGTTGGAAAAATGGTGCCCATAGGCTTGCTCGATGCAGGGTTGCCACAAGCCTTCAATTTGTAAAAATGCAGTATCTGCAAAGTGCACTATAGCGAAGTGCCATTTGCATACGCCTGTACTGTCTTTCAGTCAGTCAGTCAGCAAGTAATAATGCACAGGGGAAACAGCAGGATTTAGTGGTCATGAGCATAGACTCTAGGTCTAGACCCTCCTTATTCAAAGCAGGGTCCCTGGACCTGCAGAGTCAGCATCCCTGGACTTTGTTAAAAATGCAGAATCTCAGATTCCACGCAGACTTGCTGAATCAGAAACACTGGGGCTGGGGCCCAGGAATCTGTTTTAGCAAGGTGCCCAGGTGACTCTCACGCTTGCTCATGCTGAGAAGTGCAGATCAAGACTGCCTGGGCTTGAACCCTGGCTCATCACTTAGTACCTAGACAACCTATGGCAAGTTTTTCAAACTCTTTGCCCCGGTTTTCTCTTTTGAAAATGCAAGACAATAATAATTCATTGGGTTGTTGTGCAATGTCTGGCAGTCAATGAATATTATTATTATTGTGTGCTTGCTGCAAGCTCAGTATGAAAATACCAAAGTAAGAGAGAGACCATGGTCTCTGCCTTTCTGGAGCCTAGCTCTGGTTAGGAGGGGCATAATCTGAATTTTTTCCTTAGTGTGAATTCTACATCCTAACTCTATGACTTGGGTATATATGGGTATAAGCCTCAGTTTCCTCATCTGCAGAAACGGAGGTAAAAATTCTGCTTTCCTTTTAAGGTTGCTGTGTGAATGTTTGAGATTATACATGTTAAGAGAAAATTTTGAAGTTGAAGTTGTCAAGGATTTCATTTCACTTGGATCCACAATCAACACCCATGGAAGCAGTAGTCCAGAAATCAAACAATGTGTTGCATTGGGCAAATGTGCTGTGAAAGACTTCTTTAAAGTGTTAAAAAATAAAAAAATAAAAAAAACATTACTCTCCCACCCTAGCCCCTGGCAAATATTAATCCACTTTCTCTCTCTATAGATTTTTGTATTCTGAACATTTCACATAAGTGAAATCGAAAAATATGGGACTGGGTTGTTGCACTTATAATCATGTTTTCAAGGTTCATCAGTGTACTAGGATGGGTCAGTTTATCATTCCTTTTTACGGCTAAATAGTAATCCATTACATAGATATACCACATTTGTTCTTTTTTTATTAAATATAGTTTACATAGCATAAAATCTACCACTTTAAAGTGAAACTACTCGGTGGTTTTAAGTATATTCCCTGTGTTGTACAGCTAGCGCACCACTATCCAATTCCAGAATATTTCTATCGCCACAAAAAGAAACTCGTGTACTAGCTGTCAGTCCCAAGTTCCTCCTCTCTCCTCCCAGTCAGCCACTAAGATACAGTCTGTCTCTAAGGATTTTCCTATTCTGGATATTATATAAAAATGACAACATGTGGCCTTTTGTGTCTGGCTTCTTTCACTTAGCATAATGTTTTCCCGTTTCGATGTTGTAGCATGTATTTGTGCTCTATTCCTTCGTATGGCTTAATAAAGATTCCTGTGTTTGGATATACCACAGTTTGTTTATCCGCTCATCAGCTGATGGGCATTTAGGTTGTTCCCATTTTTTGACTATTATCAACACTGCTGCTATGAGCGTTTATGCATAATTCTTTGCGTGAATGTAAGTTTCCAAATCTCATAGGTATCTACCTAAGAGTAGAATTACAGGGTCATATGGTAATCATATGTTTAATTTTCTGAGTAGTTGCTAAATTGTTTTCCACAGTGGCTGCACCACTTTATATTCCTACCCACACTGTATAAAGGTTCCAGTTTCTCCGTATCTTCACCAACACTTGCGAATTTCCTTTTTATTTTTTTTAATAGTCATTCTGCTGGATGTGAAATGGTACCTCATTGTGCTTTTGAATTCCATTGCCCTAATGACTAATGATATTGACTGCTAGGCCCTTATCAGATATGATTGCAAATCTTTTCTCTCATTTTGTGGTTTATCTGTTCACTTTCTTGATAGTGTCCTTTTTTTTTTTTTCTTTAAATTATTTTTTTTATTGAACTTTAGATGAGGGTTTACAGAACAAACTAATTTCTCATCAAACAGTTAGTACACACATTGTTGTATGACATTTGTTAACAACCCCATGACATGTCAACATTCTCCCTTCTCAACCCTGGGTTCCCTGTTACTAACTTTCCTGTTCCCTCCTACTTTCCAGTCCCCGCCCCAGGGCTGGTGCACCCCTTTAGTCTTGTTTTGTTCTATGGGCCTGTTCAATCTTTGGCTGAAAGGTGAACCTCACCAGTGGCCTCATTACTGAGCTGAAAGAGTGTCTAAGGTCCATACTCTCAGGGTTTCTCCAGTCTCTGTCAGGCCAGCAAGTCTGGTCTTTCTTTCCAAGTTAGAATTTTTTTTTTTAATAATTTTTATTGTGCCTTAAGTGAAAGTTTACAAATCAAGTCAGTCTCTCACATATAAACTTATATACCTTACTACATACTCCCATTTACTCTCCCCCTAATGAGTCAGCATGCTCCCTCCTTCCAGTCTCTCCTTTTGTGACCATTTTGCCAGTTTCTAACTGCCTCTACCCTCCCATCTTCCCTCCAGACAGGAGATGCCAACATAGTCTCAAGTGTCCACATGGTGCAAGTAGCTCACTCCTCATCAGCATCTCTCTCCACCCCATTCTCCAGTCCAATCCAAGTCTGAAGAGTTGGCTTCGGGAATGGTTCCTGTCCTGGGCCAGTGGAAGGTTTGGGGACCCTGACCACCGGGATCCTTCTAGTCTCAATCAGACCATTAAGTCTGGTCTTTTTATGAGAATTTGGGGTCTGCATCCCACTGTTCTTCTGCTCCCTCAGGGGTTCTCTGTTGTGTTCTCTGTCAGGGAAGTTATCAGTTGTAGCCTGGTTCTCTGGTCTCAGGGTGACGTACTCTCTAGTTCATGTAGCCCTTTCTGTCCCTTGGGCTCATAATTACCTTGTGTCCTTGGTGTTCTTCATTCTCTTTTGATCTAGGTGGGTTGAGTGAGACTCATTGATGCATCTTGGATGGCCCCTTGCTAGCGTTTAAAACCCCAGATGCCACACTTCAAAGTGGGATGCAGAATGTTTTCTTAATAGATTTTATTTTGCCAATTGACTTAGATGTCCCCTGAAGCCATAGTCCCCAAACCCCTGCCCCTGCTTTGCTGACCTTTGAAGCATTCAATTTATTCAGGAAACTTCTTTGCTTTTGGTTTAGTCCAGTTATGTTGACCTTCCCTGTGTGGAGTGTTGTCCTTCCCTTTACCTAAAGTAGGTCTTAACTACTCTCTAATCAATAAATAACCCTCTCCCTCCCTCCCTCCCTCCCGCCTCTAGTAACCACAAAAGAGTGTGTTCCTCTCTGTTTAAACTATTCCTCAAGATCTTATTTGTCCTTTTGCAACTGACTAATTTCACTCAGCATAATGCCTTCCGGGTTCCTCCATGTTAAGAAATGTTTCACAGATTCCTCACTGTTCTTTATCGATGCGTAGTATTCCACTGTGTGAATATACCATAATTTATTTATCCATTCAACCGTTGATGGACATCTTGGTTGCTTCCATCTTTTTGCTATTGTAAACAGTGCTGCAATAAACATGGGTATGCATATATCTGTTTGTGTAAAGGCTCTTATTTCTCTAGGATATATTCTGAGGAATGGGATTGCTGGGTCTTATGGTAGTTCTATTTCCAGCTTTTTAAGGAAACGCCAGATCGATTTCCAAAGTGGTTGTACCATTTTACCCTCCCACCAGCAGTGTATAAGTGTTCCAATCCCTCCACATCCTCTCCAACATTTATTTTTTGGATTAATGCCAGCCTTGTTGGAGTGTGGGTTTTTTTTTTTTTTTTTTTTTTTGGTTGTTGGAGTGAGATGGAATCTCGCTGTAGTTTTAATTTGCATTTCTCTAAGGGTTGATAGTGTCCTTTGATGCACAACAATTTTAATTTTGATGAAATCCTATTTATTTTTTCTTTGGTTGCATGTGCTTTTGGTGTCATATCTAAGAAACCACCTAAGGCAGATAATTTACTTTGCAGCAGCTTATTCCTTTTAAGGGCTCTTTTTTTTTTTTTTTTAACTTTATTCATATAGGTCTAGCACAGCCTTTACTCTAGACCTACACTAGCCCCAGAGGGTAGTGATGGTTCAGTGGTAGAATTCTCGTCTTCCAGGCGGGAGACTCAGGTTCAATTCCCAACCAATCTCCTTAAGTGCAGCTACCACCCATCTGTCAGTTGAGAGATGCCTGATGCAGAACAGGGTTTCAGCAGAGATTCCCGACTAAGATGGTAGCCAACAAGGGATCAGCTCCACTCTTTATTGTTGTTGTCTGCAGTTAAGTCACTTTTTATAGGTCATAGCAACCCTGTAGGACAGAGTAGAACTGCCCCGTAGGGTCACCAAGGCTGTAATCTTTATGGGGACAGATTCCCAGGTCTTTTCTACCATAGAGTGGCTGGTGAGTTCAAACCATGGAATCGTTCAGTTAGTAGACCAGCACTTAACCACTGTACCACCAGGGCTCCTGCACCACTCTTAGACTACAGATTTCTGATCTCTCTCCTGAAACCAGGTGTTAACAAAGTTTCTTAATTCCAGCTCCTGCATGAGGTTCAGTTACCACGTATGCAAGTTATGAACAACACGTATGATCATCTGTTTTTTTACATCTTTTTTGGTAGTAATATATACTACAGACAATGTTGCAGTGAGTAATTAGCTGGTGTTATCATTTTCAGATGTAATGTTTCCTGCCCCCAAAGACAAATACAGACCGGATTTATAAAGATGCTGCTAATAAAAGGCAACAACGATGAAAACCTAAGGAAAAAGGAATGACGTATTCTATTTACCTCAGAACAGACTACCTGTAGGTGCCCTTTGCCTTGTCTAATGGAGCCTCACTTTGCGTATCTTATTTGGCCAAAGGCCCACAGGGCCAGCTGTATAGTTTTGGAGTTTTTCTCTGCACAACTCCCTTTTCTTTGATACCCTGCCCTGCGAAATCTGTCTCAGTAGCCCTGAATTGATCTGTTTGCTCACCTCAGTGAGATTACTCTACTCTGGGACTCCTCTTCCCTGAGTCTTAGCATGGAAAGTGCCTCTTGGCAGAAAGCTGGGGTAATAGTGGAGCTTGGCCTCATTTGCTTCTTTTCTCTCAGGGATCACATCCCTAGGCTGCCTAGTCTCGTATTTGAATCCAGTTATTTCCATTATTTTGCCCAGTTTTCGGGTTGTTTGTGGGGGAAGGGTAAACTGGTACCAGCTACTCCATCATTACCGGAAATAGGTCACTCTGATTGCTCTGTGGAGAACGAAGTGAAGGTAGGAGGACAGAGAGAAGGCTGACTAGTTAAGATGCTACTGCAGTAATTCCGGTAAGAAATGATGAAGGTTTGGGCTATAGAAATAGGATTTTGATGGAGAGCTTATGGAATGGAGAAATGCCCATAAATATCTGATTTTGGGTTGTTTTTGAAACTTTTTATCTCCAGAAGCTTGGGGGGTTGCTGGAAAGTCTAAGAAAGAGGGAAATTTTAGAGATAACACACAGCATTTAGTTTTGTCTGCATATCATACCTATGTGCTGCCATCAGAAGATTTTCATCTGGACACTAGGAGATAAAATTTTTACTTTCTTGAGTTTTTGACAAATACAGTGAATGGCATTTTGAAAAATTTGATTCCACCCATGCCAATTTTAGCTATCTCCTTTTCCCTAAAACATCTCACTATATACAGCTGTGCTAGAGAAATGGTCAATAATTGTTCCCATAGTGTGCTGAAAACAGCAATTTGTTAACTCTCTTTATGCCCCCTGAGGAGTATACAATCAGTGATTCAATGTTTTATTAAATGCCTACTGTGTATATGACACTTTATTAGGCATTGTGGGACAGTCTGTATCAAAGAAACTGACACTGAGAAAAATGCAGCCACTTGCCTAAAATCATAAAAATAGTAAGTGGCAGAGGTGACTAGCACTTAGGTCGACTCTTCCGCCCAGCCTCAACAGTGCAGGACCTGTGAGGCTAATGAAGCTTAAGCTGTAGGCCTCCTCATTTGTATGGGCCCTTCCCAAGATCCTAGGAAGAGCTTTAGCAATTTTTGTTTAATATGTATTTTTTAAGTGTAATTCATATAAAGTAAACAATCATTTTAAAGTGTACAATTCAGTGGAATTCAGTATTTCCACATAGCTGTGCAGCCATCACCCCATCTAGTTCCAAAGCATTTCCGTCATTTCTTTACCCCCAAAAGAAAACCTGCACTCCTTAAGCAAAGAGCCTGGGTGGCACAAGCAGTTTGAGATCAGCTGCTAACCTAAAGTTGGTGTTTTGAACCACCAGTGGCCCGAGGAAGAAAGGGCTGGTGAGCTGCTTCTGTAAAGGTCACAACCAAAAAATCCCTATGGAGATGATCTACTCTGTAACGTATGAGACCACCACGCACTGGGGGCTGGCTTGATGGCAGCTAACAATACCCATTAAGCCATCACCCCCTGAGCTCACCCCTCACCCCCTGCCTCTGACAAACACTGATGTATTTTCTGACTCTATGGCTTTACCTGTTCTAATCATTTGATATAAATGGAATCATACAATATGTGACCTTTTGTGTCTGGCTTCTTTCACTTAGCGTAATGTTCTTAAGTTTCATCCATATTGTAATGCCTTAGTAATTAAAAAAGAAAAAAGTTTTATATCCTTTTTCTCAAAGAGTGCTGTGATAAGCTTCCGGTCCCCTTCTTCCAAAACTAGATTTGATCTCTGCCTATCTTCTTTATCCAGCACCTGGCTGTCTCCCCTGCTTGCCATAGTAGGCTGCTTTGGAAAACATTCCAAATTCAGATACTTATACCGATTCTGAACCGAAACATCCTCTGGACTCCCTAGAAGAACCTAATTACTCCCTACCCCCAGCACATTCTTTGAAGGCCTCCTGGGATACCTGTCACAGGCTCCCTTGTGTTGTTTTAATTATTTATATCTTACTTTCCTACTAAAATGTGAGCCATTCTCAGGGTGACTTACTTGATTTCATAGTCTCCGTGGTGTAAGCACATTGCCTCCTAGAATGTACACACCCAATACATGTGGTATGGATGGATAAAGGCTGAATGCATACCAAGTGTGTCTTTGTTGGTCTTCCTGGAACCCCTGACTTTTTTGTTTTTTGGGGCAACTCTTTACCTCAGTTTTCTCAAAATAAGAACTTAATTTCTCTATGCCAATGGTTGTTGAGGATTTTCTAAGTAGCAGGCTTTAAAAAGGAGCCCTGGTGGCATAGTGGTTAAGAGCTCAGGCTGCTAGCCAAAAGATTGGCAGTTCGAATCCACCAGCTTCTCCTTGGAAACCCTATAGGGCAGCTCTACTCTGTCCTATAGGGTGGCTGTGAGTTGGAATCGACACAATGGCAATGGGTTTTAGGCTTTAAAATACAGAGGTGTGAATTGTATTGCAGACCAGATATTCTTTTAGTTTTGCAGGGTCATAACTAAGGAAGCCACTAAAATGCTGCCTCTTATAATTTCCCTGTATGTCTCTCCCCTCGGACATTTTCACCGCTTATTTGAATGCTTAAATGGTGGTTGAGTTGTTGTCAAGTCTTTCCTGGTAAATATTTAATCAGTAAGAGCCTTCTCCAAGTCTCCCTAATGGTGCATGCACCAAATTGTACAGAAATAATAAACTTCTCTCAAATGTATCCCGGACAACCTGTAGAAAATCCACAACTCCTCTGCAGAAGCAGGAATGCTATTTTCTGCACATGATAACCTGACTAGTTGGTTTTGTATTAGATGTATCTTTAAGGACTGCATTTTCTCTGATTGATTTTAAATGCAATTTATTTTTACCTATTGAAAATATAATACATGCTCATTGCAGAAAGCAGAAAAATATGTACAAGGGAAAAATGCCTGCATGAATATTTTCTTTTGCAGTTTTCTGAATAGTTTTAGCCAAGGTTTTAAGCGCATTGGTAAAGGATCATTAATTTTCTTCTCATGGTATATCTCTGTGTGTGCCCCCATGGAGACCTCAAGATGCTATCTTAGAACAACTGGAAAGGAAGCATCACTTCATCAGCCAGTAGAAACAGCTTACCAATCTGTTAATGAACGTGATTAAGCTTACCAATCTGCTAATGAATGTGATTAAGGTGAAACGAGCAGACCAGAGAAGCAGGTTTACATACATCCAGGAAAACTGATCAGGGCCTAGGTGGCCTGTGACTGCAAGAAACCTTATTTGCATACAGATTCTAGTTACATTTCAATTTCAATGAGCAGATTACATTCTGATTGTATTCTATTGTTAGGCTTTCAGAATTTTTTTGTTGTCGTTAGTTTACTCTAGTATAAGTGGCTTTTGGAAAACTCCTACATTCTTTTATGTGGAATAGGAGGGGAAGGGAGTTGTTATACCAGGTCCAGGAGCAAAGAGGAATTAGAGACCCTTGAGAGGCCAGGTGTAGTGTTTATGAAGACCAGAACTGATCCCTGGAGGTTGGGGAGCAGAGTGTGGGGTTTCCAAAATGGAACATTTCCCACCTGAGCCATTCCCTTACCTCTGTCTTGACCCTCCATGATCCCTGCCATCTCACCGACCGTTTGTGAGATGATCTCCAAACTCTTAGAATTCTCCAAGTGAAAAGAGTGTCTTTATTACTGATGGTTGGCCCCTTGGCCACAATTGATAGTTCCCCCTAACAGTATGACTCATGGTGGGCTCCTGTATAATTTATGCTAAAGAGATGACTCAGAGTGTGAACTGGTCATGCCAGAAAGATTAATCATGTGATTACAGTGTTGGGGCTTTGGGCCATGTGATATCAATCTGACCTTCAGGGAGAGGGAGTGCAGTAGATTGAGTTAAACCAAATGGGCAATAATTTAATCAATCATCCCTGTGTAATGCATCCTTAATAAAAACTCTGGACACTGAAGCTCGAGTGAGCTTCCTACGTTGGCAATACTCCATGCACATTGTCACATATCCATGCTGGGTGGGTAACATTATCCATGGATCCATGGAGAGAAAATGACTGGAAGCTCCATGCTTGGAACCATTCCAGATTCTGCCCTATGTTTGTTTGTCTCTTCAGCTGACTGGTCCTTGTATATATACCATTTACCCATTATAAACCTGACTGAGTAGAAAAGCTTTTGGTATCTTCCGTGAGTCTTTATAGTGAATTATCAAACCTGATGGTTGTTGTGGAGACCCCTGAGTTGTAACTAGCTTCTCAGAAGTGAGGGTGGTCCTGGGGACCACTGAACTTGTGGCTGGTGTTGTAAGGAATCTTATAGGTACTGTTATCTCAGACTTTGCAGTTTGGCTAACCTCTGGGTAAGATGACACTCAAATCTCCAGCCTCAACCCCTACTGATGCCAAGCCTGTATTGTAAAAAGCCATCTCAGTATGGCCACTTCCTCACACCTCAGTATAACTGATCCTCCTCTTATTTCTATTAAGTGTACCTCCAGTTTCATAATGTCCCCAGTCTGTTACTGTAGTCATTTTTGGATCCTCCTTGTCAGTTACCTTCTCTCATCCACTTTCCTCTACCCCTCGCCAAGATAATTGCCAATTCCTATTAGTTACTCCTTGTAATTGTTTTTAAATTTTCACACCAAGCCCTGTCAAAATTCTGACAGAGTTGAAGGTGCACACAGAAGATCCATCCAAAACCTGACATCTCAATCTCTTGGTCTCCAGTGGCTTTCCCTGCCCCTCGACCTCAGCCTATAACTCCACGTGGTCACTTGAAAGTGCTCCATCCTCAAAATTATTAATTGAAACACCTCAGTCTCTCACAGTATCATACTTTCATTCCAGCTTGTTAGTACCCACAGGAACCTCACTGGCATATCCAGGCAACGGACCCCTCTATTATCTTCACATTCATCAGTTCTCTCTTTTCTTCACTTTTCTCCTTATCTAGCCCATTTTTTTTTCAACAAAGTTCTTGTAAATACCCTAAACATTCTTGCCCCTCTATCTTTTTTGTCTTTTCCATATGGCAAAATCCCAAGCTTTAATAAATTCATCTGTCTGTTTTCCTTTAGTAGATGTGGGCTCTTGAGAAAGACTGATCCACTATGAACCCATGATTTCCAATTTCAAATAGGGACTGAGCAAGCACCCGTTCTATGAAGCTATTCCCAGACATCTTTGCTCTCCTCAAAACTTATGCCACTCAGCTTTATCTCCTCTACCAATGATCACAACCTTTTTCTTTTCAGAGTATGGTTTTGTCCCCTACCTCAAAGAGAAAATGAGTGCTATTAAATAGGAATACCCTAAATGTCCTCTTATTAGACTTACAACCCTAACTCCATCTTCACCCATCTTCTTTCTCTTCCCACCACTTGCAATAGAGAAGCTGTACAGCTGCTTCTCTATGCTCGCTATCTCCATCTATGTTTGGATGCCACCTCCCCTCCCCCCATTTCCTCAGTGTCTTTGGAGAACACTCATTACTAGAGATCTCTCATCTTTAGTTCCTTCCCATGGGCAGGTGTATCTCCATCCCAGCTGGTTGTTGCCTCTTTCCTCAGCACCCAACCATCTGGTGATATATCCAACATCTTTCTGCTAAAGTCTATTCACACCCGAAAATGGCTCTCATGGATATGTCCTAACATGGCTTCACTCCAGTTCTCCTCTGTGCGTGGCCTACCTCTAGTCTATGGAGATCTCTTACTCCTTTTTGCCATGAAAAACTCTAGAAGTGAAGGCTGATGCCAGGGCAGCTGCCTTCCCTTTGCTTTCACATGACTCTCATAGGCTACTTCTGCCTCTCTCTCACCCTTTAGATTTTTAAGGCATGAGCCAGGTCCCAGGCAACTTTTTCACTTCCTCCCAAAATTGAGGGACATAAAAGAGTTCTCTGTCTTGACTTGTCAAGGGGAAGCACCACTTCACCCCTGTCTTGACTTGTAAAGAGGAGAGAGGCACCACTTGCCAGCAATCCAATAGCAGTCTTTAAATATCTTCTGTAAATCTTCTCTCTGGATCACTTCTCACCAGACTTGGAGCTAAGAGCTGTTAACTTCACCCCTAAAACACTTCTATGTCTTTGAAGCAGGTGAGGGGCTAAGTTGTGTAGCTAGCTTTTGGCAGCTCTTTCACATATTTTGCATATGGTCTAGCAACTCCTTTAGAATGTAATGCTCATTACATCATGCTGCATCACATGAAATTTCCACAACACTGACGAGGAGTGGGTTTCCCAAGAAAAATTAGGCTGAATAATATGGGGAAGGGGATGCTGGACATTCCATCTAGTCAACCTATAGTACTATACTTGAGACTCAGACATTTATTTCTCCAGCCCACAACTCTTCCCTGAGTAATGGGCTCATCACTCCACCTGCCAATTTGATATCTCCACTTAGGTGATGCCAAGGTATCTCCAATTCAGCAAGTTCAAAACTACTCATAATCTGGTTTCCAAAATATGGACCAGTCTTTTGTCGGTGTTCTCTAACTTGATGGGTATCATGGATTGAATTATGTTCCCCCAAAAATGTGTGTATCAACTTGTTTAGGCCATGATTCCCAGTATTCTGTGGTGGTCTTCCATCTTGTGATTATAATTTTATGTTAGAGGAGATTAGGATGGGATCCTTTAACACTCTTACCAGATCACATTCCTGATCCAATGTAAAGGAAATTTCCCCAGGGTGTGGCCTGCACCACCTTTTATCTCTCAAGAGATAAAAGGAAACGGAAGCAAGCAGAGAGTTGGGGACCTCATACCACCAAGAAAGCAGTGCCAGGAGCGGAGCACATCCTTTGGACCCAGGGTCCCTGTGCAGAGAAGCTCTTAGTCTGGGGAACATTGATGAGAAGGTCGACAGAATAAGAAAGCCTTCCGCTGGAGCTGACACCCTGAATTTGGACTTTTAGCCTACTTTACTGTGAGAAAATAAACTTTTCTTTGTTAAAACCATCCACTTGTGGTATTTCTGTTATAGCAGTACTAGATGACTAAGACAGTGGGTAACACCACACTTAATTCCTTTCTTTTGTCCACTTCAAGTCATTATCAAGACCTACGATTTCATCTCATCAACACATCTGTAAGGTTTGGAGTTGTCTTTCTAGCATAACCCGCCTAGCCTGCCTGATAGTCTCCTGACTGGCTTGATTGCTAATACTTTTTATTCTTTCCAATTATTCGTTTACACCACTGCCAGATTGATGTTCTGTAATGATGTTTTTCTTCATGTTTTGTCTCTAATGAAAGTATTTAATCGTCCCGTTATGTCCCCTGCCCCACAGCAAGAACATCAAGTCCCAACTTTTTGGCAAAACAGCCAAAGCTTTCCAACTGTGTCCTCACAGCTGCCTTTTCTATCTTGTTGCTCATGATCTCTTTGTACAAAATCACAATTTTTCAACATTTTTTTACTTTTTCTATGCTTTACCTTTGCCTCTACCTGATGCAGAGCACTTACCTCAATCAAACAATTCTGATTTCAGATGTACTGCTAAGGACATAATGATACAGACACACAGAGAGAGCATTTTCTGGTTCCTTTCAAATAAATGTGAGTATCCTCAAGGTCTCAAGGCGTTTACTAACTAGCAGAAATTCTCTCCCTTATGATCATGAATAGCTCTTAAACACACACACACTCGCTCACACTCTTACACAGTACACTCACTCTCACACAACACACACACTCACATGCACACACACAAATTATAATGCTGAGAGACGAGAAAGAAGCATAGGGATACAGTTGGACAAAGAGAAAAGAAACAAAAAAGAGAGAAGACGTAAGAGGAAAATGAGTGACAGAAAACCCAAATCGAAAAGACTAGGAACAGTGATGAATAGCAAGAAGCGCGTTCACTGAAAACACTAAAAACCAGCGCCTGAGAAGAGCACGTGGAGGAGGCTGAAGAAGCATCATCACACAGTAATTCAAGGTACAGAGGGCAATAAAAAAAAGAAAGAATGCTGATGTTTACTGAGTGCCTTCTATGTGCCAGACGCTGGAAAAGGCCTTTCTGTGGGTCACCTCATTCAATTCTCACCTTTCTATGAGGTGCAGATATTATCCATTTTTCAGATTTAGAAATTAAGACTTAAAGACTTTAAGTAATTTGCCCAAGGCCTTATAGCTGGTGAGTTAAGGTTCCTTGCTCACTCTTTATCCCCCTCTCCTTCCTTCTTCTTGGTACAGTCCCAGTTTTGCACAGTTTCTCCATGGTGTCATGTGCTGTGTCCCAGGGGACGGATCCTGATTGGTCTAAGCCGATCCTGACAACTCCATTCCTCTGCCAGTGAATCGGGATTGACTAGACGGCAATAGGTTTGTTTGTTTTTGGCCAGTGAATGGTTCAGGGGTATGTGTATAACCCAATTCTAAATCATGATATATGATACATGAGGAGAAGGATCTTCTTCAGCTTCAGGGAAAGGCCTTGGCCCTTTCAAAATGAGATTTGGAGACACCCTTCTTTTACTGAATGCTGCTGTGACTGAGGAGTCGAGTCTCTGGGTGGTGCAAATGTTTAATGCACTCAGCTGCTAACCGAAAGGTTGGAGGTTTGAGTTCACCCAGAGGTGCCTTGGAAGAAAGGCCTGGTGATCTACTTCCTAAAAATCCTCCATTGAAAACCTTATGGAGCCCAATTCTTCTCTGACACACATGGGGTCACCACGAGTCAGGATCGACTCAGTGGCAACTGGCTACTGTGACTGGATCTGACACATACAACTCCTATAATATCCAGCTATAGCCTGAGGACAAATTCCAAACCCTGAGATGGCAAAGAATAGAGAGAAAGAGTCTGGGTCCATGAAGACTTCTTGAAGTTAGAAATTAACCAGCCCTGAAACCACCCTACCATCCAAAGTCTTGATTGTAATACAGTAATTTCTTAACTAGGTGAGGCACTTGAATGGGGGGTTAAATTTGCTTGTACCCCAAAGCATCCTAAGTAATAAAGCAAGGATTTAAATCCAGCTCTGCTTGGCCCCAAAGACTATTATCTTTATAACTCCACATATATAGCCTACGTGGGCATTGCTTGAGGTTCCCAACAATTACCCTAGATCATGAACACAATGATAAATCATATCAATATGACACGCTGTTTTCTTAGGCAGAGAAATATGTCTTCTATTTTATAAATGGATTTTTTTTCTCAATTCATGACTTAAAGAGATAATTTTCAAGTTCTTAAGACTCACTTAGTCAGAATGGATTCCTCCTTAACCTTCAAGATACCTACGTGTTACTATAGATTATGTCCAACCCAAATGTGGTGATTCTGAGGAATTTGTGGTTGCCATATACCAGGGCTTAGTGAGTTTCAGATATTTAGCAAATACCATGACATATATCAGCTCCTTGAAAGATCAATGTGATGTGAGGTCAAAGTAATATTCTTCTTCAAATCAAATAACCTATTATAATAGTTTGTAATGATGATTTATTTTCAGTGCCCTTGCAGTTACTCTCTGCCCCTGATTATAATTCAGATGACAGACATAGAGTGTAGTTGATACAACGTATACATTCAAGTGGTTGACTTGATGTGATGTGCTTCTTAGGTAAAGAGTAATCATGGATATTGAAGTAAGAGATACTGAATGTAATAAACAGTGTGAATTTGAATTTATAACTGTGTGAGTGTACTGAAAAAGCTGAGAGGTTTTTAGAAAGCATGGTAAAAAGTCATATAGTTCAAATTAAAAAGGACCAAGAAGTTTAGACAACGTGATCTCTGATCCTACATTTGAAGCCTGGAAGTTCTCTTGGTCAAAAATGTGGATATACTGTAGGAAAGAAAGCCCAGCAATGGAAGATGGTATTCTTTCTCTAAAGAGATACACAATAACAGGGTTGCAAGATGCAGATATTAGGAGAACTGGCCCTGAAAACTAAATAATAATATAGTAGCAACATTGTAAGTAAGTTCTGAGGAAGAAAGGCTGGGAGATCTGCTGAAAAGGCAGTCATTAAAAACCCTATGGAGTGCGGCTGGACTCTGACTCATACGGGGCCATCCTGAGTCGGCACTGACTTGACAGAAACTTTTTTTTTTTTTAAGTAAGATATGAAGGAAATGTGGGTCCATTTCATTCATTCATTCCCATTGCCACTGAGTCAATTCCAACTCACAGTGACCCTAGAGGACAGAGTAGAACTTCCTCATAGGATTTCCAAGGCTATAATCTTTACAGAAGCAGACCGCCACATCTTTTTCCGAGGGAGCAGCTTGTGGGCTGCTAAGCAAAATGTTGAGCCTTGGAGTCCACCCAGAGGTGCCTCAGAAGAAAGGCCTAGCAACCTACTTCTGAAAAATCGGCCACCGAAAACCCTATGGAGTACAGTTCTACTCTGATACATATGGGGTTGCCGTGAATCAGGATCAACTTAATGGCAACTGGTTTCTTTTCTGGTTAGGCAAGAAAATAAAGCTCTCATTCTCAATTCACTCATCTATAAAATCTAGACAGTAACTCACCCTGCTTTTCACAAAGACAGAAGGAATTACAAAGGGTAGATTCTATAGCTTAGAGTAGCATTGTTCAATAGAACTGGAGGTGATGCTAAAAATGTTCTATATATCTGCATTATCCAGCATGGTAGCTACTAGTCCCATGTGGCTGTTAAGCGCTTGAAATGTAGCTAGTTAGACTGAGAAACTGAGTTTTTAATTTTAATTAACTTAAATTTAAATAACTGCATGTGGATAGTGGCTACTGCATTGGACAGTACAGAGAATTTATATGATCCAACTACATATCTTCATCCACATTCTTTCTAAAATATCCCAAACCTATAACTCAGACATTGCCTGGACATCTCCAACGATGAGAAAATCATGGTCTCCCAAGATGGTCCTTTCCACTTTGGGCTCCTACTAAAGAAAGAGGAGCCTACTGTCGTACTCAGCTCAGCTTTTTTGTCTCTTCCACTTTCGTCCTAGCACTTTCTTCGGAGGACACCCATAGATATAATTTCTCAATCTAATTGAGGGGCTTTTGAGAATTGGGGAACATTCAACATGTTGCTGGCTAGTCTATACCCCAGACTAAACTTTCCACAGAATGTGCTTTGAATACTGTCTAGTGGTTAAGAGCATAGCTTCTGCAATTAAACTGCCTGGGTCTAAATCTCAACTTCGCCATTTACCGAATACATGACAGAGCACAAGTTACTAGTCATATCCTCCAATCATGATTTTCATCATCTGTAAAATCATAGGAGAGTTGAAAAAACTAGATAAGACTGAACACAAAAAACCACTGGTAGAGTGCATGGCCCTCTGTAAACTGTCCAGAAGCCTTAGCACCTTTCATTGTTATCAGTCTCCTCTGGATGCTCTCGCATTTATCAATGTCCTCTTAAAATGCAATACCCATAGCTGCGAGGATGTGTGTGCCAGTAATTCACGAACTAAAGGGCTATAGGACATATGGTTTTTGATCTTCTTGGTATGGTCACCAGAGCTTGTCTCTCTCCTTTTCCCCTTCATTAAAAAAAAAAAAAAATTATTGTAATAGGATATGTGTAACAGAATATTTGTCATTTCAACCATATTTATGGGTATGATTCAGTAACATTAATTACGTTTCCCGTGTTGTACAACCATCACCACTGTTTCCAGAATTTTCCATGACCCTCTATAGAAGCTCAGTATCCCTTAAGCAATACCGCCCCACGGCCTGCACACCTGCCTCTGGTAACCACTGATAAACTTTGTTCTCTATAAACCAAAAACCAAACCGGTTGCTGTCAGGTGGATTCCAACTCATGATAATCCCATGGTCTCTGTACATTTGCCTGTTCTGGATTTTTCATATCAGGGGGGTGGGTCATACAATATTTGTTTTTTTTTTTTGGAGTGTAACTTATTTCACTCAGCATAATGTTTTCAAGGTTCATCCATATGGTAGCATGTATCAGAACTTCATTTCTCTTTATGGCTGAACTTCCCCCTCACTTGAATCAGCATAGTGTTTTGAGGCAACGTATCCCAAAGTAATATAGCAACTTCTTGGCTGGAAGGATAATGGGAACTTTTATTGTTTCAAACTTGACACAGAGAAGAGCTTTCACAAACAGTTATAAGCCGATTGCCATATTTTCCCCGTCTCTGTTTATGAGCTGCTCCCTTCTATAGGGCCATATGCCAGAAGAGCTGAAGGAGAGATGCTAGAAAGGATATAGTCATAAGACTTTCTCTTCCTTCATATGGCAGGATTTCTACCCATATCACAGCCAAAAAGCAATTAACTTACATTTTACATATCAGGGACAAGGAAAAATAATTACAGCCAATCAGAAAACAAAAACAAGAGCATTATGTAAATCTGTGATTATCAAAGCCATGGGTTCAGGTGGTGATCCAGAGAAATGACAGGCAGAAGATGGCCAGTGTCATGCTGGATGCTACTCATATTGGCTTGAGAGAGGTAATTGTTAAATTTCCAGGAATTTTGAGAGCTGGTTAACTTCACAGTGTTGTTCGGTGCCGTCAAGTTGATTCCAACTCACAGTGACCCTATAGGACAGAAAAGTGCCCTGTGGAGTTTCCTAGGCTGTAATCTTCATGGGAGCAAATTGCCAGGTCTTTCTCCTATGGAGAGCCACTGGAGGGGGTGAGGGTTGAACCATCTACGTTTCAGTTAGCAGCCAAGCGCTTAACTACTGTGCCAGCAGGTCTCCTTAACTTCACAGTGGTGGTTTGAACCTGGCCATAGTGGGAATGGAAACCCTGGTGGTACAGTGGTTAAGAGCTCTGGCTGCTAACTAAAAGGTTGGCAGTTCAAATCCACCTTGGAAACTATTTGAAATTGGCTCAGCTACAATGGGTTTGGTTTGGTATAGTGGGAATATTTACATAGTGGGAAATAGGCAAACACTCCTACCTCCTAACTCTGTCTTTCGCACTCCAAACCCCTTACTTCATGAATATTTCATTTCTGCCTCCAACTCAAAGATAAAGGATATCCACATATTGAGGTTGTTTTGGGGGGGGTGTATGCGTGATTTATTTCTTATTATTTGTTTTTAGTCACAATATTTATTTTAATTAGTAATTTGAAAGAGCATCTTAAGAAGGGACAAGTTTTTATCTTTTATTTTTGTTGTCTGATTTTCAAAATGAGACATGGACTTGAACAATTTGAAAAACGTGACTTGAAGACTACCACTTGCCAAAGCTAATTGCCGTTTTTTTTTTTTTTTTTTAACCTGTGGTAAAAATATACACACCAAAGCATTTGCCAATACAACAATTCCACTTACTGAGCTTTAACACGGTATTTTAAAAGCTTTGATATTACCAGATACTCTGGAATAATTGCAATTATTGAGCACCCAAGGAATACATTTTTAAATATTGTGTCTGAAATTTCTTTGCTTACAGATCTTGTAGAATAAAATGATTGCGTTAGATTCGAGCACCAGATTAGCAATTAGAAATTCAGCTCTAATGCTGTTGGTATCACTTGATTCACAAGTCCTGGGAAAATCATGTAGCCTTTAATTAGCTGCCTGGGCACTTGTAACCTTCTCGAGTCTTCTCTGGCATAGCTCTTAAGTTGTTTAACTAGAGAATAAGCTATAGATTACAGTGGAAAGTATAGAATGAAATTTCATGAAAGCCTCTTTGATGGCCAACTTGGCTAGGATAATGACTATGTGGATTCTACTAGGAAAGACAACTGCATTATGGGATGCAATAGCTGCACTGAGCTGAAAAGAAGCAGAGATTGATGCCAAAAGAGCAATGTTGGTGTTGTTTGTTGCCGTTGAGTCAATTCTGACTGATGGTGACCCCATGTGTATAGAGTAGAACTGCTTCATAGGGTTTTCAAGGCTATGACCTTTCAGAACCAGACTACTAGGCTTTCCGGGTGAATATGAACCACCAGTGTTGTAGTTAATAGTCTAGCACTTAACCATTTACGCCACCGCAGGACTCCAAAAGAGCAATATCAGTCATCATTTCCAATGAGGAAGTATGAGGCCAGAGGCAATGGACCATGCAATGTTAAAACTACACAGCGTTGCTGATGGTCTATGAGGTTCCACCAGTCCTCACTGGAGGTGAAGCGATGTGTCTATGGCCAAGAAGTTGGTGGTCAAAGAAGAAAATCAAGTCAGTTCTGAACTGGCACAGAACAGATAGGTCGATGTACATATATTTGGAGAAGAGGAGTGATAGAATCAAGCATAAGTCTCACTGCAGAAACAGTACAGAGCAGAAACTGAACCCAGACGATGGTTAGCATCATCCAATGGCTGTGATGACTTCATTTTGTCAGTACTTTCATAGGGACCACAGCCTCTGGTCAGACTCCAGTCTGTTGTCTTGTTTACAGGAGCTAAGTGCTGGATACCATGAGACCTAAACCCAAGTCCACAGTGACTTTGACATGTAGCAAAGCTACTATGCAGCAGCCAGAACCACAGAAATGATATTGTCTCCCTCACTGAGATATTAGGTTTTCTTTGGTGAACTCACTCCTCACCACCTAAGTGGAGGAAAATACTTGACTCCAAACAGCTGTGTCCTTGCTTAAAACCCATTGCTGTTGAGTCGATCCTGACTCATAGCGACCCTATAGGACAGGGTAGAACTGTCGCATAGTTTCCAAGACCGTAGAGCTTTAAGGAAGTAGACTGCCACATCCTTTTCCCATGGAGCTGCTGGCGAGTTTGAATGGCTGGCGTTTCGGTTAGCGGCCGAGTGCTTTAACCACTGTGCTACCAGGGCCCTGTGTGTCCTCGCTTAGCCCTATTTGTTTCTCCTGATCATAGGAGAGCTGTTTTTGTGCAGTTCAGGGGAGCTCATGCTAGACCTTGCATTGGGGCACATTTTCCTTGCTTTTTGCTGCTGCTTCTTTCTTGTTGACAGAAGGTCAGACTCGAGCATATCAAGGTATTAAGAACAGGAAAGGCAGCAAGAGGGACCTGTGGTTCAAGAACAAAGAGGGACAAGGGCTCCTGCTTTCTAAGTGGCAGGCCAGTTGACATTTAAAAGTGAAAAGCACAAAGTTGGGCTAGATAGCTGGAAGTAGTAGGAAGGCTCAAAGGGACCAGGAATCATTGTTTATCATTTTTATAAATATGTTAAAATACATTCTATTTGATGCATACCTGACCACTATGTATAGCTTCTAATGTCCCTGGGAATCCTGAATAAAATTGTATTTGATGACACTTAGCAAATGCTGTATTGTTAGTAGCCAGTAATTTCAGAGTAATTAGGGTGTTACAGAGAACAAGATTTCAGTATAGCCCTCTAGTCCACCTTCACATCTCTCTTTATATTTTAAAAAAGACATTGGAAAGCCTGGAACTGTCTGTCTGTATAAGGCAGGAATATTTTCCCCCTGATATCCTGCAAGTCCTGGTTTGTTATTCTGTGAGCTCTTACACAGACCTTCATATTTGCAAACCCCTTTGTAATTATTAATCTCTTCCAGGATCACTCCTTAGTGATATGAATTCTTTTTCCTTTTTCTGTTTTTCAGCAAAAACACTGTAGAGCAGTAATATTAATTTTATAAAACAAAAATCATCCCCAATCCCCAAACTCCAAAACAACTCTTCAATTTGCATATACTCTTCTAGTCTTTGCCATTACGGCAGCAGAACTGTAGACAAAATTTAGTATTTTTTGGTTAGCATTGTATCACAACAATGACCATCTTCTTCCTGTGTCATTTCAAAATATTATTTAAATATTTCGTTGTATTTCTTCAAGTCAGTGCACCATAATATGTAAAATAACTCTTCCATTGTTGAACGATAAGACCGTTTGCACTTTTCACTGTCGCAATGAGGGCTGAAATGAAGATTTTGCAGGATGAGTTCCCTGTTCATCTTAATATCCCCAGATCCTAGCACAGAATCTGGCAGGCAACAGGCACAAATAAATATTGAAAAGTTAATTAATGAATGATGCATATGTTTACTTCTGATGAACCATTTCTTTCAAATGAATTTCTAAAAATGAGAGAGGTTACTGGGTCATCGGAAATAAATATTTTAAGATTCTTAGTATATACTTGCGTTTTAAAATAATTACATCAATTCTTTAAAGCTTTGGATATTATTATCTCACATTTTGGCTTGGCTATTAAAATAGTGCCTGTAAGGTTCTTTTAATTTGCATAGTGTAACTTACTTAGGTGCATTTGACCCAAGCCATGGTATTTTTAATTGCCTCATATGCATGTGTAAGCTGGATGGTGAATAAGGAAGACCAAAGAAGAACTGATGCCTTTGAATTATGGTGTTGGTGAAGAATATTGCATATACCATGGACTGTCAGAAGAATACAAATCTGTCTTGGAAGAAGTACAGCCAGAATGTTCGTTAGAAGCGAGGATGGTAAAATTTGTCTCACGTACTTTGGACATGTAATCAGGAGGGACCAGTCCCTGCAGAAGGACATCATGCTTGGTAAAATAGAGGCTCAGTAAAAGAGAAGAAGACCCTCAAGGAGGTGGACTGACACAATGGCTGCAACGATGGGCTCAAACCTAACAATGATTGTGAGGATGGTGCAGGACTGGGCAGTGTTCTGTTGTACATATCAATATATTTTTAGTGTTTATTTATTTGCCTGTTTTCCCCACTGGAGGTCTGGATACTATCTTGGTCGTGCTCAAACTCCAGGTGCCTAGCACAGGCCTTGATATGTAGTAGATGTCCCATTAGTCAATGAACATTTTGACCATTCATGTTTGTAATGCTCATGTCTATCTATCTGCATTGCACATGTAGACGGGCTGTGCCTCAAACTTCCAGGCAGCCATCAGACTGCTAGGAACGAGACATGCACACTCACTTGCATCAGTGATTCTATGGGTGCTATACTCAAGTGTGATCGAACCCAACGCATGAGACACTTACACAGTGTTGGCAAAGTGAAAGCCATTATTTTTATAGAAAGCAGGTGGTAGAAAGCAAACAGTAAACAATAACAGCGATTCTCAAAAGGTGAAACACTTAGCCTTTCCCGAATTACTCATGACTGTTCTTATGTTGCTGGGCAGGCATGCTGTCTCCAGCTACCACCTTACTGCTTGGGGGCTCGCATGGCTCTAGAGACTTCTGCACTGCCGCTGGACCTTACCGGCCTCTGGCTCTGGCTCCCATCATGTTACCCAGGCCTGCAGGGGCTCTCTTGCCACCATGCTGCCCAGGCTGCCTCTGCCCAGTGTGGGAGGCAGGCAACTCCTGCGCAGGGCACATTTAGTTCTGGCTTGACTTGCATAAGCAGGTGTTACAGCTCTTTTAGCTCCAGGCAAGCCTCCTGCCCAGAGGGATCCAGCTCCATCCTCCTGTAGGAAGACACCGGCACAGCATCGTCCAAGGCAACCCCTGCACAGGTGTACTCAGGCCTCTGCCCTGCTCAGGCACGTGTTACAGCTCCTTTAACTCCCCCAGCAAGCCTCTCGCACTAAGGTGCTCAGGTCTTGCTCCATGGACCAGCAAGCCCACCACAGCTGCCTCGCTCTGTGGACAGACAAGCCCACTGCTGCCATTTCTCACCATCTTTAGTGTTATGTAGCTGTTTCTTCTGGGTCTAAGAGGTTCTCAGAGCAGGGAACCTGGGTCCTTAGTCCAAAGGACTAGCTCCACTCCAGACTCTTCTTCTTGATGGTTGTGAGGTCCTCCAACCTCTGTGGGATTGGCCCTTATATCAGCAAACTCCTTGTTAATTTCAAGGCACAGCCCTCCCACTAGGACCATAAGCTGGCCAATCCCCTTGATCAACCCAAAAGTCACTCAATTTGCATTGTAAACTGATCAATCCCCTCGGTGGATCATAAGTAACTCAGTTTGTATGCTGTTGTTGGTAGTTGTCGTCGAGTCACTTCTGACTCATAGTGACTCTATGTACAACAGAAGGAAACACTGCCCAGTCCTGAACCATTCTCACAATCGTTATGCTTGAGCCCATTGTTGAAGCCACTGTGTCAATCCGTCTTATTGAGGGTCTCCCTCTTTTTCACTGACCCTCTACCAAGGGTGATGTCCTTCTCCAGGGACTGGCCCCTCCCAATAACATGTCCAAAGTATGTGAGACGTAGTCTCGCCAACCTTGCTTCTAAGGACCATTCTGGCTGTACTTCTTCCAAGACAGATTTTTTCATTCTTCTGGCAGCATATTCAATATTCTTCACCAACACCATAATTCAAAGGCATCAATTCTTCTTCAGTTTTCCTTTTTCATTCATTTTGTGGGAATTACAAAACCATGGTTAGAAGGACCATATAAAAGCTATTCATTGCACCACAATGTTGTTTAGTGTTTTCAAATACCTAAAAGAAAAAAACAGATGTAGTGGTTCAAACATTAGTTCCAGGTGCAGGTTATAATTCCAGCTCTTTGTCTATGGGACCAGGTGTGGTGATGTCTGTGAAATGGAGATGTTAATATCTTGTCTCATAGGGTTGTAGTGAGGATTAAATGAATTAACACAAGTAAATGTCTTGTTCGATGAAAATAATCAACAAATATTACCTGCTTTTCTCTGAGCCCATTTATTTAGTTTTTATGCTTCTTTCATAAAATTGAATGAGCTCCTAATATGTTACAAATAGTAATCCTTTGTTTTGTTTTATCAAATTTAACGTAAGTCCTTTCATATCGTGTCCTTTTAATTTTCTTTCAGTGTTCAATAATTCATGTCTTATGTATTTGAAATGGTCAGTTTTCATTTAGTGATCTTTTTCTTTTTGCATTCATTTTGAAGAGGTCTTGATTACTTCCTCAAATGCCTAATTAATATTTGATTGTATCTCAAGCATGTTTTTAAAACTAAAGTTTAAAAGCTATTTAACCCTTTAGCTAAGTTTGTTCTGGTGCATATCATAATCAAATTCCCTTCCCTCACCTTGCTATCTCATTAGTATTTAACAATCCTTTCTTGTCTTCTTGACTTGAACATTGTACGTATTTATGGAGTATTTCATACATACATCTATTTCTCAGGATTTATATTTTAATTTAGGTGCCAGTGCCATACTGCTTAATTGTTTTTGTTTTGTAATACATTTTAATATCTAGTAGGCTTTGACTCTCTACTTCTCCTCTTCCTAGTTCCTTACCATCACATTGATCTTCCTTTCTGGACTATCATTTCAGATTCTTGTTCCATCAACTTAAACAAAAAAAAATCTGGTTGGAATTGTTGATTGGAATTGTTCTAAATGTATGAATAAATTGCCATCAATTGCTATTTAGAAAACATGAATCTTCACTTTTGGAAATGATTAATTTCTCTCCAGAAAGCTTTGCTGTTTTTAAAATGCACATGTCTCCTTTCATCAGATTTTATTCTAAGTACTTTAGAAGTTTTTGATTTTGTGAATGGTAGTCTATTTTGTCATCATACTTTTGGGGGGAATTTTTGTTATAAATAGTATAACGCGGTTGATTTCTTCTATGTGGCCATTTTGATAAACTCTTATTCATCAATTTACTATATTCTTTTAGATTTCCCATTTATGCAATCATGCTATCCACAAATAAGGCTAGCTTTGCCTTCTTTCTTTCCAATATTTATTCCTCTAATTTTTTTTTATATTTAAATGCATCGATCAAAACTATCAAATTGCTTTAAGAACAATGATGATAGTTGGCATCCTCTTTTTCTGAATTTAAAGGAATGATTCTCATGATCATGTTGAGTTTAATATGAGTTTGGATGTAAATAGGAACCCTACTCTATCATGGAAAATTCTCTCTATACTAGTATATTAAATTATTTGGTATTGGTACTAAATTTGATCCAATGCTTTTTTCTGCATCAATCAATATAAACAGTAAATCATATTAATTTGTTATGTATCAAACCCTTTGCTAGAAACTTTATTTAATCCTTTAAACAATTAATGAATTTTGCAGATGATGGAATTGAGAGCCAGAGTGGTCCAGTACGCCCCAGGCTACACAGTAGTAACTGCCAGAGCCAGGATTTCACTCTTCTGACTTCCAGAGTAGAACTCTTTTTATTATACAGTAGCAAGGCTACATCCCACTCACAGAAATGATTGATTTGGTGAACAGGGTGCTTCAAAACATTTTTGAGCCAACATTTCAAAGACTGGAGAATTTACATAGTCATCCAATACATGCACCTCTCTTGGGTGGGTGGCTCTCGCTGAGTAGCCCCGCCCTTTTGGATGGAGCACCTAGCCCCCTAGACCTCTGCAGTCTCAACCACCTCCTACTCAATGGGGACAGGGGTCAGTGACCACTTACCACCTGCTCATGTTGTTGTTAGCTGTCGTTGAGTCGGTCCCCAACTCACAGTGGCCCCAAGCACAACAGAACCAAAACGCCACCCGGTCCTGCACCACCTCCATGATCAGTTGAGGACGGAAGCTCCACTGAAACCTATTCAGCATCATAGCAACATGCAAGCCTCCACTGACAGACAGATGGTGGCCGTGCATGAGGTGGATTGACTAAGCGATGAATTCCACCACTAACTACCACTACCCCCACACCACCTGCTCATTCTGGTGTTTATCTTTATACAGTATGGAGAAGCATTTCTCTGCAAATATGTTGTTATCAAAAGTGGGAGATAAGGTACACTTGGAGGGCGCGTGGAAGAGAGCCTATTTCTTCGTAGAAGTGAAGTTTACACTTGTGCGTGCAGTAGGGAAGCCACCTCATGGGCTTAGAGATGCTGCGGGGCATGGACAGCCTTCTCTACCCTTGTATGGTTCTCTTCCAATGCATATCCTATTTCCACTATGTTATTTTATGAAATGTATGTGTTATCAAGACTTGAATTCTAAAGGCAATTTGATTCAGTGGGGATAAAGAGGTTCTGTGCGTTAATTGTTTCAGCCTGCCAATGACAAAGCTATTTTTCCTTCCGGAAGATTGAGAGTAAAGGTATTTTTACAGCTATGAAACCTCGACATCTCTGAGCACTACAGCTTTGCGCAAATGGAGCTTACTGTGGAGGTAATGACTTTTCCTTTTCTGTTTCTACGGACGCTATTATTAGCACAAAAGCAGTCATCCACCTTTAACATCCTGTAAACAAAGCCCAAAGAAACTGCGTTAGAGCCACCCAGTGGGTTTCACCCCGCCTGAGTTGCTGCCTCCAAATTCTGATGGTAGCATAACCAATACAAAACCCAGTAATTCAAGCCAATCGCCCTAACCAATCAATCAAGTTATCAGCAAGTAGTGCTAGGAAAACCTGTATGTAGAAGTAATACATCCTCTTTTTGTAATTTTCAGTGTCCTCCAATGAGATTATTCTGACAGATTGATTAATAGATAAATATTTTTTTTCTCCTATCAATGCACAGTGAAAACTAAGAAATTTTCAAAGAGTAAAAAGAAATCTCTCACTAATGTCCAGAACCTCTCAATATTTTGACATTTGTTTCCCTCCAATTCCTGTTTTTTGTGATGTGTAGTTTTGTTTTTCCTCACATGATTGAAATCCTACTGAACAGACAGTCTGGATTTCTGCTTTTATCAATTAACATTTTTAAATGAGCAGTTTTCAGATATTACACTTTAAATTTTTATGTTATTTTTCTCCAAGTTTGAGGATGAGAGTGAAATTTGCCTTATAAAAACAATTCTTCTTTTGATTCTTTCTTTTTTTTTTTTTTAAGCATATTTGTGTTACAGTGAACATCCAAAACAATTTAAGAATGAGATTCTCACTTTTTCTAAACTGTGGTTGTTGTTGTTAGGTGCTGCCGAGTTGGTTCTGACTCACAGAGACCCTACGTACAACGGAAGGAAACACTGCCCGGTCCTGTGCCGTTGTTGCAACCACTGTGTCAGTCCATCTCGTCGAGGTCCTCTTTTATCATCGACCTCTCTAAACTAGTAAGGTATAACACCTTTGTCAAAAAAATTGTTTTCGAGTCATAAGTCAGCTTAGGCTTTTATTTTGTTTATTATTTTTGGTATTTTAACAGCACATATGATTCATTGCCTTTTTAAAATTTCATATCACGTGTATATCCACCTAGAAGTAAATCTCTTTTGTCTTGGTTGCTTACCTTTCCTCAGTTTTAAGAATGGTTGCTTTGCTAGTTTTCTCTACTTTTCCTTTATTGGATTTACCAAGAATTATGTCTATTTTATTAGAGTTTTCAAAGATACAGTCATAATATTTATCATGTCTTTTGTATATTTGTCTAAATGTCTTTCTTTTGCTTTTACTTCCTTTCCTTTTTCTTGAAATGTTTATCTTTGAATTTTCAAATTGTTAATTTTCTCTAAGAAATTTAGCTTAAGCACTCCACTGAGTTTTATGATGGAATGAAGTAATTTTACTCTTATTATTAAATATTCTGTACTGATATCCCTAACTCCTTTACCAACAAGTTATATAGGAGAGTATGATTGTCTTAATTTTTTTTTACCCTGAGATTTGTTTGGGCTAATCCTTGGGAAAGCAACCTAGTGGTAGCCTAGTATCTCAAGTTCTCTTTACAAAACTGCCACATAGAGTTGCACAGGTCATGTCCTCCATATCTGCAATGGTCGAGGCACCATTCACAATGTACACTTGTAGGGGGCTTTGTGAACAGCACCCCTTGGAACTGTGCTGTCCATAAAACGTGATCTGGGGGCCCTAAAGTCAGGGTTTAGGGGGACAGTGGTGGCTTAATGGTAGAATTCTCACCTTCCATGCAGAAGACCCAGGTTCAATTCCTGGCCAGTGCACCTCACGTGAAGCCATCACCTGTCTGTCAGTGGAGGCTTGTGTGGTACTATCATGCTGAATAGGTTTCAGTGGAACTTTGAGAATAATACGGATGGGAAGAAAGGCTGCTTCCAAAAATTAGCCAAGGAAAATCCTATGGATTGCAACAGTCCCATCCTCGGCCGATCCCGGGGATGTCGCAGTACCAAGCAGGGCTGCTGTCTGTTGTACGCGGGGTCACCATGAGTTGGGGGCCAGCTTGACAACAGCCAACAACACAGAAAGGGCCTATACCTTTTACTCGGTAATCCTAATCCCAGGATTTTATCTTGATAAAATAATTCTACTGAAGAAAAAAAAATACATTAACTCTTATCCATGATGGTAAAAAATTGGGAACAATGATTGGCTTTTAGATCTTAGTGTCAACAATTAGAAACTATTTAAAAAGTTTAATAAATTTAGATACCATGTGCCTCAAATAGATGGGCTATTATTTATAACAATGATAATTATGAAAAAAATAAGGCATATATCTTAACAATATTATTAAGTCAAGAATGACCAATGATTAGATCCATTATGATTGTAACTTTTCTATGAATACTTACGCGCATGGACAAACGAGAATATATTAAAAATAAAAATAATTGTATTATGGGTTTTTTCTTTTGTAAAAATATTCTTGAATTTCATAGTTTTATATAATTTTTTCTAATACAAGCAAAGGAAAAGAACTATGGCTCCTTGAACCCTAGCAACATTTCTTACTTTTAAGTCAGAGCATTATTCTTTTGACTTAAACCTGACTTTTTAAAAGGATATTTCAAGCAGAACCAGCGCCTCCTGACCTACGATGGAATGAGCAGCTGTGCTTTCCTTTGTCACAGGTCACCCTGGCCTCTTATTATTTTGCCTCTTTGTACCCCGGCAAATTTCCCAAGACCCGGGAATTCACATCTCCCTGACCAGTTAACCACATTCAGCAAGTGGGCAGGCCATTTCCTTTCTCTCTTACCAGCGGTGATAATCCACGAGAAGCCTGGTTTTCATACAGTGAAGCAGAAAATGGCAGTGGGGGGTTTTCAGTCATTTCGACAGCCTCTCATTGAGCTGGCACCTCTTTCTACAGCACAGCAGGAAAATTGCTCAGTTGTCAATCCATGCTGTTTTTAAGAATTTCCCTCAAAAGCTTGTCTAATTTATGATAAAGCCATAGGCTGCCTTTGACCACAGTTAAGACATCAGAAGGATGTAATCAGGTTATTGGGTTTCATGTGGCTGTTGTTTGAATTGTGTCCTGTTTCTATTCCAAGAGCCTTGGTTACATATGCTGTGTGTAGCTTGAGGGAATTATAAGGCAGGTTCTCCTGGTAGGATCTGGGTACAGTCTCATCCCTGATCCCAAGACTGGTACCTTGTTCATGTCAAGCCCCTGAAAAGAAAGGAAATTCTATGTATAAACAGGTATGATTAAAAAAAAATTCTAATTCTCTGCTGGAGTACAGACGTTGGCTATGGTTCATCAAAGGCGTATCTGCAGAAGAAATGTAAACATCTGATTCTTGACTGATTTATTTCTCTGAAAAACAAACACACCATAAATGATAAACATGATATCTTGACTCCAATGAAATCCCTAAACCTGTTATTTAGAACTGATTGGGTGCTCGATGGACTTTGGTTTCAAATGAACTCAGAAAATAATCGTTTGAAGAAATAATTAGTTTTTCAATTTACACATTTGATGTAGTTGGTTGCCTCACGTAACCATAAGTTCTCTGTCTTCTTTGATTTTCATCAATTTCATACTTAATATCTGTTACTAAAATGGAAAAATGTGGCCCAATATAATGTAAAGACTCACCACTGCTTTTAATGAGAAGAAAACCAAAAAATTAAACTCATTGCCATCAAGTCAGTTCCAACTCATAGCAACTCTATAGGACCGAGTAAAACTGCCCCATAGGGTTTCCAAGGAGCAGCTGGTGGATTTGAACTGCTGACCTTTTGATTAGCATCCATAGCTCTTAACGACTGTACCACAAAGGCTCCTTTTAATAAGTATACCTTAAATCTGTGTGAATAATGCTTTCAGAAGTTCCTGGAAGATTTGAACCTTCTTTCTTTCTTTCGTTTCCAAAGCTCTAATGCCCAATCTTTATTCTCTAACCCACTGGGGTTAGAGATATCCTGGCATTGGGGGAAACAAGTAAGGGTAGACCTCTCACCTGAGGCTATGGTACCTGAATCAAAAAGGCAGCTTTCAGGAGCAGAACCCTATGGGAATGTTAGGTCAGTGTAGACTGCTTGGGGTCAATAATCCAAATGGACCAGCCAGTAGTATAGCCAACGTGAACAGCCAAGTATGATACAAGGTAGCATTGGGGAAAATTGAAAGGCCAATGTTGGAGGAGGAACCAAAACCAAAAACCAAACCCAGTGCTGTTGAGTTGATTCCCACTCATAGAGACCCTCTAGGACAGAGTAGAACTGCCCCATAGAGTTTCCAAGGAGAGCCTGGCGGATTCGTACTGCCAACCCTTTGGTTAGTAGCCATAGCACTTAACCAATAACGCCACCAGGGTTTCTGGAGGAGAGACACAACTATGCAGTTCCTCTCCACACATAGGGTTGCCATGAGTCGGGATCAACTCCATGGTAACTAACAAAAACAACACAAGCAAAGTGTAGTGACTGCAGGAGCTTACTTTACTTCCTTTACTTTTTCTTGAAATGTTTGTCTTTGGATTCTCAAATTGTTCATTTTCTCTAAGAAATTTAGCTCCAGTTATACGATAGAATGAAGTTGTTTTACATTTATTGTTATTAAATATTCTATCTTTATATCCCAAATTAACTCTTTAACCAACAAGTTGTACAGGGGAGTGTGATTGTCTATCTTCCCCTCCTTGAGATTCTTTTGGGCTGTCCTTGGGGAAGCAACCTAGCAGTAGCCTCGTATGTCGAGATCTCTTACAGAACTGCCATGTATGGTCGCACAGGTCATGCACTGCACACTTACAAAGGGGTGCCATTCACAATGTACACCTCTTGGTGGGGGAGGTGACTCTATTCTTTGGTGGTTCGTATGGGTATGCCAGGAATGTTTAAAAGGGGAGCTTAGGATTTTTGTTGTTTAAAAAAAAGTCATGAAGTTGTTGATACTACTCTTGAATCTGGGCAGCTTGTGACTCACTTGCAACTAATAAATTGTGGCAGCAGTTACTTCCAGAGCTAGGTCAGATGAGATAGGGAAGATGGTTTCTGCCCTGTTTGCTAGATTATTAGCACCAGAACCCTCAGCCATCCTGTAGGAAGTTTGACTGCCTAGGAGCCGCCATGCTATGAGGGAGCCCAAGCCACACAGAGAGGCTCCATATCGCTGTGGTCAGCAGCCACTAGACATGTGAGTGAATGCACCTTAAAATAATCCCAGTGCCGAGGATTTGAGCCACCTCTTGCCAATGAATCTTCCCAGGGAATGCTCTAGACATCACAGAGCAGAGCTAAGCTGTTCTCACTGTGCTCTGACCAGAATAAAGTAGTTGTTTATGCCAGCAAGTTTTGGAGTCAGTTTTTAAATGCATTTATAGTTACCCAGGAGCCCTGGTGGCATCACTATGTTCAACTGCTTACCAAAAGGTCTTCAGTTCAATGTTCAACTGCTTACCAAAAGGTCTTCAGTTCAGATCCACCAGCTACTCCCTGAAAACCCTATGGGCAGTTCTACTCTGTCCTATAGGGTTGCTATGAGTTGGAATTGACTGTACAGCAAGGGGTGGGTTATAGTTATCCAAACACAGATCAAGACATTAACATACCCATTGGATCAATTAATATACATAAAGTGTGGGGGTAGCAGTTAATCATTAACCTTCAAGTTCACTTTGAGTTTTAAACCTGTGTTACGAATTTCTCAAACATGTCACTTTCCCAATGGAGGGATCTAGTGGATCTTCTAAGTTTTAGGATAAAATCCCTATTGAATGTAATGGAGCAGGCTAACCAGAAGTTTTTAAGTGAAATACAAGGTTTAAATTCCAGAAAGAGTTAGATTAACCTCAACATTACAGGAAGAAGACAAGGAGGAAGTAGAGGTATGTGGATGTTCATTGTATTGTCTTTGTACCTCCTTGTATAGCTGGAATAATTTACAGTATTTTAAGTGAATGAGATTTGACAAAATCTGTGTGAACCATATGTAATAAATGATATGTACATGTTTTTTTTTTTTATGTGTGTTTTAATGAATCTACTGTACCATCCTGAAACTAAAAATAAAATCAAGGTCTTTGAGCCAAGACGAGTATGCTGGAACATACACATGAGTGATATAAAAACTGTGAGTTCAGTTGGATTGTGCAGTGTGTTCTGATCTATTGCCTTATGCCTTAATTGATAGTGAAGCCCACTTACTTTTTGTTATAATTTGTTGCTGTTGTTGAGAATATACACAGCAGAACACACACCGATTTAAGAATTTTGACACGTACAACTCAGCGACATTGATTATGTTCTTTGAGTTGTGCAAACGTTCTCACCCTCCTTTTCTGAGTTGTTCCTCACCCATTAACACACACTAATTGCCCCCTATGTTTCCTATCTAATCTTTCCAGTTTCTGTTGTCAGTTTGATCCCATATAGATAGATCTTAAAAGAGCATGACACTCAAGGCAGACATTCTTTACTAGTTAAACTACACTATTGTTTGGTTTTAGAAGATATTATTGGTTTGAAGTTTTAAGGTATAAAGATTATCTCAGGGCAATAGTTTCAGGAGTTAATTCAGCTACCATGGCTCCAGAAAGTCTGGAGTACGTGAGAATTTGAAATTCCGTTCTGCATTTTCCCCATTTTGATCAGGATTCTTCTACAGAATCTTTAATCAAAATGTACAGTCATGGTAGCAAGGCAACATCCAGTTCTGGTCTCATGGCAAAGGAGGCAGTTGTTGACGGAGGCAAGTAGCCAAACGTTCCAATTCCTCGTCCTGTTCCTGACTCTCCTACTCCTTTTGTTGCTCCATGTAAATAGAGACCAATTGTTGCAACTTGGATGGCCTTAACCATCTTTGAAGACTCCAGGCATTACACAATGATGTAGAAGGTAGAACAGAAGCACTAAACACATTATTAGGCCAATTAACTGGCATGTCCCATGAAACTATGACCCAAGGCTTGCTTACTTTTATGAGCCACCCGAGATGTGGAACCCACTGGGTGTTCCAGACTTGAACTGGTGCTTCTTACCTGTCTTTATCCGGGTGCTTTTGCATTTCATAGATAACAAACCTCAGCATCTCAACACTTTATGGATTTTAGCAAAGGTGAATATACACCAAAAGACACAGCAATAGAAACATAGTTGACAAAGCTTGAGTTACTTTAGAGCGATTCTACGCGGTGACTGAAAATGTCCTGCTTCAAACAGTGACCCAGCCTTAGCCCAGCCCCAAGACCAATGCATAGCCTGGGGCATAAACAACTGGCAGATGCTGAAGTGGATCACCAGACCATATAGCAAAAGACGAATAGGACCAAGATTAAGTCAGGATTAGATTTATTTTTAGCTATAAATTCATTGATTCCTTAGTAAAGAGATTGACCTTAACAACAGCTTTCCTTGTTTGCTATTTATTCTGGGTAGTTCTGTGCTTGAAGTACAGCCCTTTCCTGGTGAAGTTTTCATCACACTCAGCTGACGTTTTGGTTGTCTTTATCAAGGCCCAGGATTGAAGCAATCCTTTGGGGTATGTTTACAGACAGACATCTGAATCCAGTTAGATGAAACGGGTTTGTGTGAAGCGAAACCAGGTGCAGTGGACTGGATTCCCACTCGGGCGACCCCGTGTGTGTCAGAGTAGAACTGTGCTCCGTAGGGTTTTCAATGGGAGATTTTTTTCGGAAGTAGATCGCCAGGCCTTTCTTCTGCGCCACTTCTGGGTGGACTGGAATCTTCAGCCTTCTGGTTAGCAGCCAAGTGTGTTAAATTTTCGCACCGCCTAGGGACACAAATCTGTGTAAGTAGTCAAAAAAAAATAACAATGATGGTTACTACCTAGTGACTTCTGCATCATTCAGGGGTCTCAGTTGCTGGCAGGTAAAACCGACCCTGGCTCATTTAATCAGAAAAGGAATTTACTGAAAGGATATAGAATTGCTCATTGTCTTGCCAAAAAGGCCAGAGAACCAGGTTTGGAAAGTGGGCTGGAGGTCCGATTGCCAGAATCACAGACCAACTTATGTTTTAGAACCATCCTAGTGATAATACGGCTGTTGTCACAGAGCACTAAACCCCAGATGCTGCTGACATTGCTGCCCCTGCTGCCCAACAAGTTAGGTGTTCCTGCTCCTGGCCAACCTTATGGAAGGGTTCTTCAGTGTCCTGCTTCTTTGTGACGCAATATCCTGGGTCAAAATCTGGGCAAATGAATTTGATTGGTCAAGCCCAGGTCATGTGTGTCTGATTGGCTAAGCTTGGGTCAGGTGCTTAGGCCCAGCTGCAAGGCATTCTGGCCAAGTTGGTGTCTGAACATTTTAATTTCCCACCAAGATGTAAAAGGTAGGGAATGGTTCAGATATAAGAATGGGGTTTGGATGCTCAAAGGACAAAGAATGATAAATAGGTACTAAAAGTGCCAATTTTGGAAAGGGCATTTTGCTAGGTAGTTTACATTCATTTTCTTATTCATCCTTACAACAACACTTTTATCAGAATTATATATTTTATATAGTTCTATATAGTAATTATTTCTGTAATCAGTCAAAAAAAAGAAAGAAAAAACCACTGCCGTCAAGTTGATTCTGACTCATAGGAACCCTATAGGACAGAGTAGAGCTGCCCCATAGGGTTTCCAAGAAACAGCTGGTGGATTCTAATTGCCGACCTTTCGGTTAGCAGCTGAGCTCTTAACCACTGTGCCACCAGGGCTCCATAACCAATATGCTGACAAGAAAAGTCATGTTTAGAGAGTTTAAATAACCTTTCCAAGGTTGTATGTGGAGTGAGAATGCAAACCTAGATCTGTCAGGTGGCAACGCATGTACGGAAAAGTTGTTGTTGGGTGCTGCCTAGTCGATTTTGACCCATAGCAACCCCATGTGACAGAGTAGAAAAGAAAAATAAGGACACTCCCTTGCAGTAGATCTAGGTGACTAGTGAATTCATTCAGAGCCCAGTTAAGCCTAAAGTTTATAGGATATAATTTTATGGATGGACAGTCAAAAGAATGTGTTCTCCAGTAACAAATTTATTTCTTCTCCAATATTTTTAATTGATGAATTATGTACATGAAAATTATGGGGATCAGAGTGGTTCTGGAGATTGATTTAAGTGACTTATAGCAGATTAATGCTCTGGAAAAATATGCTTGGCAGGGAAATTGGCCCAGGCTTCTCATGTGCTCGAGACCAAAATCACCCATTTTCTTGGGGAGTGTACTTGTTACAGGATTTCACATTTTCCCACCAAACAGCTGCTGCACCACACATGCTGTTAAGTAATGTAACCCCCCACTGACTTTATCACAAAGTTATGTTTGAGTGCCCAAAACAGTAAATACTGGGCCAGAAAAGTAGGGCACTGGAACCAGCTACCAAATAGGCAGAAGGCAGCCCATCATCTGTAGGTGATAATTAACACACACTCCCACACTGGACTCCAGCCACCATTTCATATTGGAAATCTCATCTTCAGAAGAAATCATTCACCAGTCAGGACATAGTTCTTCCCTTCAGGGCGTTACACTATCCTCTCTAAATGGAGGGCAATCTTGAGATAGAATCCTAGAACCTCTGAGTCTGAAAAACCCTTAATAGCATTTCCCTGGCATGACATGCAGTGAATTATACAATTACTCTGGGCCCAAGCCTTGGGCTGTGTGTTTGTTTCTCCGTGGAATTCGGGAAGTGGTTCGATACAACTCTTGGTTACCCAAAGGAGGTCAAAGAATGGAACCAGTGCAAGCATTAGTTGTCATTACAGTGAACTCTGATTCCTGGTGGCCCCATTTGTATCAGAGTAGAGCTGTGTTCCACAGGATTTTTTCTTTTTTTTAATAGATGAATTTTATTGCCTCTTAAGAGTATCATCCATAGGTCTCAGGAATCTTCTGACCTTGTTTCCATAGCTGGACAACTCTTAGATGTTACTCATCAGGCTGCTGAACTGTTCCTTTTTCAGGGACATAGATACCATCCAAAGTCTTTGGATATCCTTGTTTTCAACTGTTGTGGCTTGCTGAACTAAAGCAACTAAATTTGATACAAGTTCAATGTTGTTTCCTTCAAGAATTAACTCATCTTTCTTTGCCTGAGATACTTAACTAGCAACACCAGGCTTCATCCAAACCCTACGGATGTAGATGGATGTAGATTTCACATAAGAGGTTTCGGATTTCAACAGAGACCCACACTGAATAATGATGTTGATGAGGAAGTGCGCATACACAGATCTCGTCTTGAAATGGAAGCCCAGCATCACACCCTTGTTCATGTTCTGTACATGACTGCACATAGTGAGAACTGTAGCCAGATCCTTTCTATTTCCCCACCGTTTGTCAACCCAAAGCTCCCTCTTTTTCTTTCCAAGAAGACTAAGTTCTACATGGGTGTGATTGAAGTCCCTCTGCAGGGTTCCTCTGGAGCCCTTCACAATAACTGTGCATCCCTTCAGACTGATGGCAACAATGTCTGGAATGCCAACAGTCTAGTTGCTGAGAATGGTCTTCATTCTCACAGTAAGTACGGCAAAAAGAGGTTTACAGGTTTTTCAAAAGCTGATTTTTCAGAAGTAGATTGCCAGGCCTTTCTTTTGGGGCACTTCCGGGTGGCCTTGGACAGCCAACCTTTTGGTTAGCAGCAGAGCACATTTACTGTCTGCACCACCTAGGAACTCCAAACAATGGAAATACCCAGTGCTGTTGAGTTGATTCTGATTTATAGCAACTTTACAGGATAAAGTAGAACTGCGCACAGGATTTCCAAAGCTGTAAATCTTTACGGGAGTGGATTGACACATCTTTCTCCCAAGGAGTGCCTGGTGGGTTAGAAACCAACAATCTTTTGGTTAGCAGCCAAGCACTTAACCACTGCGCCACTGGGGCTTCAAAGAACGGAAATAAGGAGGTATATTGTTCATTATGGTAAAGAAAATCTGAGGTTCACCTGTGGGCATTTAGCCCAGGAGGCTTATCAAGGATCTTTCCCTTCGACTGCCCACAAACACTCTTGCCCCTAGATCTGATGACTGTAATGATACCTTGTAATTTCCGAAGCTTCCACCGATGCCCATTTATTCTGCTTACGTATTTTCTAGTTCCAGCTTTCCCAGAAGCAAAGCCTGAGGACGTGGACTTGAATACAGATTGTTTATTTGGGAGGTGACCCCAGGAAGCTCAATGAGGGGGAAGGAAGAAGCGAGAGAGGGATGAAGAAAAACCAATAGAGGGCATGTGAATTTCAGGGCACTGCCAGGTGCTGGAGGAGACCCTCTGAGAGATGACACAGAGTACAGGGACAGAGAAGCTGGAATACTTTTCCACTAACTCCCATCCCTCACTAGCTGAGGGTCACTCCCAGCCCCATGTACAGGCTGAGCGCGCTCAGCAGCCAGAACACCTCAAGTACGGAGACACAGGAAGATGAGGTCCTGTTCAGGAGCTCTTCACAGGTGAACGCCAGGTGGGCTGTGGGTATATGGACAGGTCATGACAGCATCTGCCTATGTCTGTGAGCTGATGTTATGCTTGTTCTGAGGCCCATAGGTGTTACTAAACAGTACTGGGCCCTGAACTCCCGGGTATGGCCCTGGGCAAGGGTGTTCAGTTCTCCTGATGTTCCAGGTATGACTGCCTCTGAGATGCCGTACGTAGGTCTCTGCCCTCCAGCAATATGTCAAAGAGTGAACCCAAAAGAACCTAAAGGAAATGAAGTCTTAAATACAAAGAAATCAAATGCACACGTGCTTTATATTTCCGAGCCTTTAAGAATTCACGAGTTGGATGGATGACTCAAAAAACACCTTGCCCAGCTGCCATTCAGTGCCTTTCTCTCTCCAAATGCATACAATGTGACTATTATGTGTTTGTCAGGTGAACTTCTTAACTAGCAGGACACATAATTATTCATTCTTTTCTTAAAGACCCACAAGAAAGAATGCATCAGATCCCTCTGTCACTAGTATTGATGAGCTTAGCTGTCTAGAAGTTCTTCTTTTGTCCAAAGTCTTTCCTACTTTAAACTCAGTTATTATTCAGTTGGCCAATGATTAAGCTAGACCTACCCTGGTGGATCTAACCAAAGGGCCAGTGATTCATATCAGCCAGGCGCTCCTTGGAAACTCTATGGGGCAGTTCTACTCTGTCCTATAGGGTCGCTATGAGTCGGAATTGACTCGACGGCACTGGGGTACCCTGGTGGTGTAGTGGTTAAGAGCACTGCTCCTAATCAAAAGTCAGCAGTTCGAATCCGCCAGGCAGTCCTGGAAGCCATATGGTACAGTTCTGCTCTGTCCTATAGAGTCACTATGAGTCAGAATCAACTCAACGGCAAGGGGTTTGGTTTTTATACATATGTGTAGCAATTTTTATTTACATTGTACAAGTAACTGTCCTGGGAGTCAGAAAGCAGGATGTTGTTTGGTGCTGTCAAGTCAGTTTCGACTCATATCTGCCCTACATACAACAAAATGAAACACTGTCCCCGGTCCTGTGCCATTCTCACAATCCTTGTTACTCGTGAGCCCATTATTGCAGTCACTGTGTCAGTCCATTTCCTTGAGGGTCTTCCTCTTTTTCACTGACCCTCTACCAAGCATGATGTCCTTCTCCAGGGACTGTTCCCTCCTGATTAACTTGTCCAAAGTGCGTGAGACAAAGTCTTGCCATCCTGGCTTCCAAGGAGCATTCTGGCTGTGCTTCTTCCAAGACAGATTTGCTCATTCTTCTGAAAGTTCACTACATATTCAATATTCTTCTCTATCACCATAATTCAAAGGGATCAGTTCTTCTTCAGTCTCCTTATTCATTGTCCAGCTTTCGAATGCATATGAGGCAATTGAAAATACCATGGCTTGGGTCAGACACACCTTAGTCCTCAAAGTAACATCTTTGCTTTTTAACACTTTGAAGAGGTCTTTTGCAGCAGATTTGCCCAATGTAACACATCGTTTGATTTCTCGACTGCTGCTTCCACAGGCATTGATTGTGGATCCAGGTAAAAGGAAGTCCTTGACAACTTCAATGTTTTCTCTCTTTATCACGATGTGGCTTATCGGCCCAGCTGTGAGGATTTTGTTTTCTCCATGTTGAGGTGCAATCTATACAGAAGGCTGTAGTCTTTGAACTTCATCAGTAAGTACTTTAAGTCCTCTTCACTTTCAGCAAGCAAGGCTGTGTGATCTGGTTGTTAATGAGACCTCCTCCAGTCCTGATGCCCTGTTCTTCGTATAGTCCAGTTTCTGGGTTTATTTGCTCAGCACGCAGATTGAATAAGTATGGTGAAAGGATACATCCCTGACGCACACCTTTCCTGACTTTAAACCATGCAGTATCCCCTTGCTCTGTTCGAATGATAGCCCCTTGGTCTATGTACAGGTTCTTCATTAGCACAATGAAAAGTTCTGGGATCCCCATTCTTTGCAATATTATCCATAATTTGTTATAATCCACACAGTTGAATGCCTTTGTGTTGTCAATAATACACTGGTAAACACCTTTCTGGTATTCTCTGCTTTCAGCCAAGATCCGTATGGCATCCCCAGTGATCCCTAGTTCCACATCCTCTTCTGAATCCAGCTTGAATTTCTGGCAGTTCCCTGTTGACGTACTGCTGCAAATGATTTTGAATCATTTTCAGTCTAATTACTTGTGTGTGATATTAATGGTTTGTTCAATAACTTCCATGTTCTGTTGGCTCACCTTTTTTTGGAATGGGCACAAGTATGGATCTCTTCGGGTTGCTTGGTCAGGCAGCCGTCTTCCAAATTTCTTAGCATAGATGAGTATTTTCAGCACTGCATCTGTTCTTTGAAATATCTCAATTGGTATTCCATCAATTTCTGGATCCTTCTTTTTCCCCAATGCCTTCACTGCAGCTTGGACTTCTTCCTTCAGTACCACTGGTTCTTGACCATATGCCAACTCCTGAAATGGTTGAACATTGACCAATTCTTTTTGGTACAGTGACTCTGTGTATTCCTTCCATCTTCTTTTGATGCTTCTTGTGTTGTTCAATATATTTCTGGTAGAATCCTTCAATATTTCAACCTAAGGGTTGAATTTTTTCTTCAGTTCTTTCAGCTTGAGAAATGCCAAGCATGTTCTACGCTTCTGGTTTTCTAGCTCCAGGTCTTGGCACATTTCATTATAATACTTTACTTTGTTGTCTGTTCAGCTCTTTTACTTCATCATTTCTTACTTTTGTTTTAGCTACTCTACATTCATGAGCCAGTTTCAGAGTCTTTTTTGGCATCTGTTTTGGCCTTTTCTTTCTTGTCTCTTTAATGACCTCTGGCTTTCTTCTTGTATGATTATCAATGCATCTTGATTGCATGTTTGATCAATTTCAGACTGTAATGTTGGTAAAAATCTTCAATTTCCTCATCTTTGGCCTTAGTGATTGGTGTGTAAATTTGAATAGCAGTCATATTAACTGGTCTTCCTTGTAGGCGTATGGATATTATCCTATCACTGACAGCATTGTACTTCGGGATAGATTTGGAAATGTTCTTTTTGACAATGAATGCAACACCATTGCTCTTCAATTTGTCATTCCCTGCATAGCTGGCCATAACCCAGATCAGCTCTCTAATGCCCAGGATATCAATGTTTATACAACCCGTTTCATTTTTGACTACTTCAAATTTTCCTAGATTCATACTTCATACACTGCACATTCTGATTATTAATAGGTGTTTGCAGCTCTTTCTTCTCATTTTGAGTCATGCCACATCAACAAATAGACGTCTGAAAGCTTGACTCCATCCACTTCATTAAGGTGGACTCTATTTTAGGAGAAAACACTTCCCCAGTCGTCTTTTGAGTGCCTTCGAAACTGAAGGGCTCATTTTCCAACACTGTATCAGACAATGGTCCTCCTTTGCTATTTATAAGGTTACCACTTGCCAGTTTTTTCAGAAGTAGACCATCAGGTCCTTCTTCCTAGTCTGTCTTAGTCTGGAAGCTCAGCTGAAACCAGACCATGAAGTGTGACTCCACTGGTATTTAAAATATCAGTGTCAAACAGGAGAGTCTCATTTTTATCATAAAACTTCCAGAAGACAGAAAGAAAAAGAATAGATATTCATTTAGTACTGTACTGTAATTGTAACGGCTAATAATTTTAAGGTATTTACTGAGTTCCAGGCATTGTTCTAAGAGCGTTGTGTATAATTTCTCTTTTAAAACTCATGAAAACACAATGAAGTTGGTATTATTTCCACATTTTACACATAAGGTAACTGAGACACTGAGAGGTTAAGTCACTTTCCCAAAATCACGCAGCTAGTACATGCCTTGCTCCCTGGGGCACAGAGTTTTTGACTAGGATACCCTCCCTCTTCAGGTGCCATTGTGTGTGCTCAGGGTGGTCAGGGAAGTTGCCAAAGACACATAGATAGTAAGAAGAGCCAGATCGACCCCTAGGTCTTCCTTTCTCCAAGCCCACACTCTTTCCATTCTGTAGTCTGAAGTCATAACCTTAGGATAAAGACATTTGATTCCTTTATCTTTTGTGTGATATTTTTCTGACAGATTTTCATGGGAATTTCTTTGATAAGGAAACTTTATATATTTCATTTTTCTGCATTTCAATGTGTATATCCAGGCTTATTCTACAAAGAATTTGACATGGCTAATTTTCAGGATTTTTTGTTTCAAAACTTAGAGTTTTGGCTTGCTAAACGAGTCACACAGAGGAGGAAGTGGTAAAACTAAAACTAGCTTATAGGAAGTAAATTTAGAACAAATAAATGGAAAGATGGGAAACTTGTGGAGCTTGTTATCCCAAGATGGTAAAAATGAAAATAGGTTGAAAGATGACTGAGATAAATTTGTAAATGACAGCCCTCGAAGAAGTTATTAAGGGAAATTGGTAGGTAGGAAAAATATATGACTATCCTATTTATGGAATTTTGTCTGGTTTGTATAATTTTTTATTCACGATTCCTGGAATGGCTCTTTTTTGTCTCATACCAGTTTCTCAATGAGAGAAGGAGTATTTTCGTTTGTTTTACTCTTGGTTTTACTCTTGTTACCGAAAGCATTCTGAATCAGCAAGGATGGCCTTGTATGTTGCCAGAGTGAGCCCCCACTTACATCGTGAGCTCTGGGCTCCCCTCTGGTAGAATATTCAATTCTATAGCTAACCTTCAGTGCTAAAACAGTATCTAAAAAATTTACTCCTTGCTGCAATCTGAATGCTACAAGGAACATCCACTGGCACAAGTTTATTTAAAACTCAGAAAAAAAGAGGTCAAAAGTGTATCTCTAGGGATGCTTTTAGAATTGCAAGCAGTCTTGGAGGCCATAGAGTCCAATCCTTTCGTTTTAAAGGTGAAGGTACTGAGGCTCACTGTTTTGATTATCCATTGATGCGTAACGCCAAACCCATTGCCATTGAGTTCATTCCAACTCACAGCTACCCTATAGAACAGAGTAGAACTGCACCGTAGAGTTTCCAAGGAGCTCCTCGTGGATTTGAACTGCCAACCTTTTGGTTAGCAGCTGTAGTGCTTAACCACTATGCCACACAAACTACCTCCAAACTTCATGGCTTAATTCTGCAACGATTTAACTATATCTCTCAATTTTGTGAGTCATGAATTTGGGCAAGGCTCAGCTGAATGATTCTTCTGCTCCATGTGGTGATGACCATGATCACGAAGTACGATTTGGGTGGTGGAGTATCCTTTGCATCTCTCTGGCCTTCAGACCAGGTAACTCCTATTTAGTTAGCTTAGGAGAGTCCTCTCCAAGAAGAATGGATCATTTGGAAAATTCCAAACTGCACCCAGAGATGTTTGCCAATGACTTGGGATACCTAGGTTACATTGTGGGGTATGTGTTGAAAGGATATCAGATGATAATTTTCTTGTCTTCAGCTCTACACCCTACCAGATCTTGCATTAATTTCTTCTTCTCTTCTAAAGGAGGTGAGAATTTGTTAGCTATTAGCTATTTTCTTTTATTCTTTCCACTATGTCTTTGTATGTGTACTTTCTTTCCTTCCTGGTGAGTGAGTGGTCTATACCTTGATGAGGACTCAAGAGCATTTGCCTTTCTTGGTACATAGCCAGGAGCAGAAGAAAGCATGGTGCCTTAGGCTTGGGTCTAAGGGAGCAGGGGCCCTGCCATTTAAGCCAATAGTTTTATTTTGTTTTGTTTTTTAGGTATCACTTTATTTGAAGGAATGGGACAAATGAAAGAACTTAAATGGATGTTTTGGTACAACTAATAAAAAAGGTAAAGGTAAACTCAATGTGCATGTACTGTCTTGGTGACCATGGATGTCACCCCTGTGGCTATGGAGAAGCCAGCCTAAAGCTTAGCTTTCTTCATCACTGTCTCCCACGGTGTGCTTGTCAAAGAGATATTCTGCCAGGCCAGATTCCAGGACCCCCATCTTGCACAAGTTGGTTACATAGTCACCCAGTGCTTTGATGTATTTTACCTGCTCTTTTAGGTAATGAGTCTCACTGGGGTCACACTAATGGGGGTTGTTCTTGTCAGTGACCAGCTTAGGAAGTTCCAATAGTGACTGATTGATGCTTTTTGTCACTGAGCCCACTCTCCCAGTCACCAGAGTCTGATTTTCTGATACCCTGAAGAAAGATTTGACTACCTCACTGGTTTTGCAGCTTCATTGGTTTCTCAGCATGTTGGCTCTCCTCATAAGATTAATGAAGAAAATAGTTGGCAAAATTTTTCAAAGCCACATCATCATGGTGAAAGTAGTAAGACATGAACAAGGAGGCATAGAAGGCATAGCGTTCCAGGTTGATCTGGCTGTCAATGGCGGCCTCTGGGTCTTGGTTGTAGTTCTGGTGCACCTGCAAGGAGTACACAGTTGCCATGGCAGGTAGCTGAAGATAGGCAGCTTCAACTACTCTCAAGCTAGTAGTTTTGACCTGTGGAGTTCCAAATATCACAGCGTCTATTTTCTACTAGACAGTGAGAAAGGGGTAGCAGGTGTTGAGGAAAAGTGGCAGCCCAAGCTATCATTACTTCTGTACACAGCAGCCGTTCCAATGAATGAGACCTAATAGAAATATGAGAGTGGATCCTTCTCAGTCCTTCTTGGCATTTTCCTCTTGTTTCCTTGCAAAGAGAGAATGTGAGGAGCGCATGCCCCTATAAATTATTTCCCCGGGTGGACACCATAGAAAGCATGTCAATAAGCTGTTGCTTTACTGCTGAGTTCCAGGTGACTGTGAACTTCATTTTCAATTTACTTTCTCAAATCCATGCTGTTATTTTCTATTCCTCCCCCTCCCCAAATCTGTAGAGGCCAGAAAGGTAGCATCTGAAAGGATCAGCTGTGCAAGTGGAGGCTATTCAATAGATTTACTTACTTAAATTATAAAATAGAAGAACTAATTGAAATAGAGTTACTGAGCATAATGGAAGGGATGGAGGTATATATATATATAAAATGGATGTTTTGGTACAACTAACAAAAAAGGTGAAGGTGAACTCAATGTGCATGCCCTGTCTTGGTGACTATGGATATCACCCCTGTGGCTATGGGAGTAACGTATATATAATGGGAGTAATGTATATATAATGGAAGTGATGTATATATAATGGAAGTAATATATATGCATCTACAATGGAAGTTTTATATATATATACACACACATATATATATGTTGTTGTTAAGTGTTGTTGAGTTGGTTCTGACTCTCAGTGACTCTACGTACAACAGAATGAAACACTGCCCAGTCCTGCGCCATCCTCATAATCATTGCTGTGCTTGAGCCCATCATTATAGTCACTGTATCAATCTACTCACTGAGGTTCTTCCTCTCCTTTGTTGACTTTCTACTTTACTAAGCGTGATGCCCTTCTTCAGGGACTGATCCCTCCTGATAATATATATATATATAAACCTGATAATATATGTATATATATATATATACACACACACACACACACACAGCTGTTATGTAGGACATATATAAGACATCATGCTTGGTAGAGTACAGGGTCAACGAACAAGAGGAGGACCCTCAACGAGATGGATTGACACAGTGGCTGCCACAATGGGCTCAAGCATAAGAATGATTATCGGCATGGCACAGGACCAGGAAGTGTTTTGTTCTATTGTACGTAGGGTCGCTATGAGTTAGAACTGACTCAACAGCACCTAACAAAAACAATAGCAACATATAGCTGTTAGTTGCCATCAAGTTTATTCTGACTCGTGGTGACCCCTATATTACAGAGTAGGACTGCTCCACAGGGTTGTCTTGGTTGTAATCTTCATAGAAGCAGATCATCATGCCTTTCCTTGGTGGTGCCACTGGGTAGGTTGTACCACAGGTCTTTCAGTTAACAGCCGATCACAAGCCACTTGCGCCACCTAGGGACATATGACCACCTAAACCCACTGCCATCGACCCCATGGAGTTTCTAAGGCTGTAAATATCTGTGGAAACAGGCAGCCACATCTTTCTCCTGCAGAGCCACTGATGGTTTTGAGCTGCTGACCTCTGGGTTAGCAGTCAATTGCTCTAACCACTGTGCCACCAAGGATTCTTAGGGATATAATATATAAAAATATGTTATATATATATATTATATAAAACCCTCAAAACCAAATGCCGTCAAGTTGATTCTGACTCATAGTGGCACTATAATACAGAATAGATAGAATAGAAGCAGACTGCCACATCTTTCTCCCATGGAGCAGCTGGTGGGTTTGAACCTCTGACCTTTTGTTTAGCAGCCAAGCGCTTAACCACTACACCACCAGGAATCTTTTAGATTGATGTATTTGAACTGTGATGTTGACACAAGAATATTGAATATACTGTAGACTGCCAAAAGAATGGACAAGTTAGTATTAGAAAAAATACAACCATAATATTCCTTTAAAGCAAGAATTCCTTTAAAGTAAGATGTTTACTTTGGACATGTCATCAGGAAAGACTAATCTTTAGAAAAGGACATCATGTTTGGCACAGGGCCATTGGAAATGAGAGAAATCCTCAGCCAGATGGATCGACACAATAACCACAACAACAGATTCAAGTATACCAACAATCGTGAAGATGGTGCAGGACTGAGCAACATTTTGTTCTCTTATAAGTAAGGTCACCGTGAGTCAGACACGACTCTACAACAGCTACAACAACATATTGGTTTTGGCATTAGACTGGTCTGAGTTCAAATTCCAGCTATGTCACCTACTTACCATGTGAGCTTCTGCAACCTTGAAAATTCTCTGAGCCTCCATTTTCTTATCTGCCAAATGGGCATAATAGTACGTGTCTCATATGCTAATAAAGCCCTAGTGGCGTAGTAGTGAAGAGCTGTATATAAAGTTCAAATCCACTAGCGTCTCCTTGGAAACCCTATGGGACAGTTCTGCTCTGTCCTATAGGGTTGCCATGAGTCGGAATTCAATAGACCGCAATGGGTTTGGTTTTTGTTTTGCATATGGTAATACTAAGGTCTGACTGAGATAGCAAATATATGGTGTCTGGCATGACGGATAGTCAATAAATGTTAGTGCCCTTTGCTCGAGGACAAGCTTTGTGAGTAAATAAGGGTTGTGGAAATGTCAGGGGTCATTTTTGTTAATATAGGCCTAGAAATGTGAGATTACAATAAATATCATTTTTTTAGCATTCTATATAATCGCTTTCATTTTAGACACTGTGCTCTGTGGAGGCTCTGTGGAGACAAACAAGGAAAGACAAGTTTCCAGTCTTCAAGGAGACACAAGAAGGGGAAAGGGAGGGAAGAGTGTCGATCTGTAAAACAACCACAACGCAAGAAGATAATAGTGTTAAGAGGAGCATGTAAACATGTTGACAGAGTCATTGCCATGTTCAAGTGCAATGAAATCCTTTCCTGATGAAGACCGGTATGTTGCATAATGTTAAAATGGCGTCACTTTGAAGACAATGGGAGTTTTAATTTGTCTTCGAGTTTTGGTCACCCATCAGAGAAAGCCAATGCCCTATAGAATTACAAAACAAAACAAAAAGAAAGACAAAATGACAAGTAAAATTCCCGGAAACTCAAAAACCATGAGAAGTTGAGGTCTATCACTCTTTTGCAGGGCAAAAAATAAAAATTTTGGGAAATTCAAAATATATACAATATGCTTTAAAAGTAACCTTTAAGAGTTGGTTAATTTTTGAAAATATAAATTTATACTTCTTTCAATGTCAAAGGATTTTTACATTTTAAAATTTTGAAATAATTTCATACTTTTAGAAAAGTTGCGTAAATAGTACTAACAATTCCTTTATAACCCTTACCAAATTCTCAAACATTAACATTTTAACAGCTTTGCCTTATCTTCACTTGTGTATGTATATGTGTCTGTCTCCTCTTTCTTATTTATTTGTAATTTTTTTTGAACTGTTTGAGAGTAAATACCTTGATACTCCTTTACCTCTAAATACCTCAGTGTGTATTTTCTAACAACAAGAATATTCTGTAATACAACTACGGTGCAGTTATAAAGATCAGGAAATTAACTTTGAAACACTCATATCTAATCTACAAATATTAAAACCATCAATCGTCCAACTAATGTTCTATGTAGCAAAAGAAAAAATTTCTGATCCAGGGTCCAGATCAGATTCACACATCACATTTCCACGTCATGTCTCTTCAGTCTTCCTTCATCCAAAAACAGTTCCTCCGTCTTTGTCTTTCATGATTGTCATTTTTGAAGAGTACCTACAAGGATTTTGTAGACTGTACCCCAGTTAGGCTTGGTCTAATGTTTCCTCAGGTTTACATTCATCATATGCACTCGTGGCAGGAATACCACAGAAGTGATGCTGGGCCCTTCTTGGGGCATCATATCAGAAGATCATGATGTTGACTTGTCCTGTTATTGGTGACATTAACTTTGAGCACTTGGTGAAGGTGGCATGTGCCTGGTTTCTCCACTGAAACATTATTTTTGTATTTGTATTTAGATATCTTGTGGGGGGTGCATTGAGGCTATGTACACATCCTGTTTCTCATGCCCTCCTCCCCCCTGCCCCAGTTTGAGCATCCTTGATGATTCCTTTCTTCTACTCTGATGCAGTTAAGGTCACCATTAGTCAGAATCAACTTGACAGCAGTGGGTTGTTGAATGGTGGTTGCCAAATGGCAATACTTAATTGTATCATTTATTCTATAGTTGATTGGAATTCTACTATAAGAGTTTTCCTTCTCCAAAAATTATTCATTTATTTGTTTATATTAGTGAGTATTAAGAGGTTCTTATTTTATTCTGTTGATTACCATAGCTGTTTATTTTCTTGCTCAAATTGTCCATATTTGATTAGTGGGACTACTTTCAAACTAGCATCTATGTCCTTTGAACAAGTAATTCCATCCTCATGTTTTTTTTATTTTTGCCCCAACCCTGGAATAGGCCATTTGTCCAAGGAGCCCTGGTTCCTTTTATTGGAGACTGTGTTTTGTTTACTTTTAAAGTGAAGATCCTCCTCCTCTTTCTTCTTCTTTGCACCAATTGCTCATCTACTACATGCAAGGCAATGAATGTGGTACTAGGGGGAACATAAAGATGTGAGCCTTTACCCCTAAGGAACTTCTGCTTTTAAAAGCTACATAAGGCATGTGCACAAATCCTCATGCCACAAGGTAGACGTTGTATGTTACAAGTGGGTTAAACATGAGATGCTGTGGGATGCAGAAAAGGGGACAGCGCCCTCAGGATGTGAAGGTTCAAGGAGGGTTTAAAGGAGAAATGGCATTGGGGGTCCACAAAGAGGATTTGACTAAAGACTAAAATAGGAGAGAAGGAAAAGGTGATCAAGTAGAGAGAAAAATTTGCACATTACTGAGACCACAGATACAAATTTACTAACTAAATTTACCTACAATTGTTTTTATTACAAATATAGCTATAAGTTGCTAAACTTTAAGCAGTTACGCATATAGTAGATTATGTTATTTTCCAAGCATCAGGGAAATTTTTTTCAAATAGAGAAAATTGACATTTTATTGAAACAAAGCATGTCATCAGTGCCAAACAGACATAGGAAACATTTATTTGCTAAAATTTGCTTAAGGAGGACGAATGGGGTGGGGTGGAGAGTGAGCAGAGACTCCATCTAGCTGGATACAATTATCTTGCCCGCTTGAATTTTATTTAAATAGCCTTGCTCTTGGAGTTACCACTGTCAGCAGTTTGTGCTTTTTCCTGTGCTACTTCTAAGGTATCATTTTTTACATGTTTAAAAATCTTTACAAGCTGAAGATTTGCCCAAATTGAGATGAACTTCTCTACTCTTCACAGTTGGCTTATACCTTGCTATCTTGTAGGCATCTCTACACACAGACTACTTTTTTCCTATGGCATAGAGAAAGCCAAGGGACTGAAGAGGATGGGGGCTGGGGGCTGTGAAAGGGCCTGGGTCCCGTCAGTCCCACAAAAGTTGGTGCAAATGCTTGGCATGAGTGATGTGAGACACCTCTGCATACCACTCAAGGACAACAGGAGGCTGGGACAATAGGTTTTCAGCACCTGTGTTGGGTACACCACCATATTTAATTCTTGTAACAATCCTGAGGTAGGTACTATGAATCGAAATCGACTAGACAGCACCTAACAACAACGGCAACATGTGTCTCATGCAATATTTGGGACATATTTGCACTAAAACATTATTTAACTGGGCGCCATGTATTTTATTGGCCAACCATAGTCTTGGGAAGCGGAAGTCAGTATTGACTTCCTGCCGTGTGATATATCCTTCCTAGAACCCACAGGGGCCAGAGCCTCCTCTGGAATGCCCTGCTGATGACGCCCTGCTTGCTCAGTAATTGCCTGTGCTCAACACACCGAGTGAGATTGTTGGGTAAATTGGACATTGTGGGAATTTATAATCAGGTGATGCATACAAACTCCATGAGATAAATTACCCATATTAGTTTTTATTTAAACTATAATTGAATACGTGAACAGAAAATTAGTGTAATATATTGATACCATCTGGTGCTCCAATTTTCCACCACTTGTTATCTGTCTTAATTTAAGCGAAATTGAATTTTCCTCCTACATGTGCTTTTGTTTCATTAATTATTGTTTCCACTTAGATGCCATTGTGTTGACCATGATCCCAAGCAGATTTAATAATTTGTACATAATAGGACAGGTGTGTTGTCTTCAATGAGCCAATGTTCTTTCAGGTTATTCAAATGCTAAGAATCAATAATTCACCTGCGTACCAAGATTAACTTCCAGTATAACATTGCACTCTCTAGAAATGTACTTAAGTAGATTAGAATTCACTCATTTATTCTTTCTGTATCTATTTATTAACTGGCTGCCAGGTGTGAGGGATTTACTGGGTAAAGGTGAAAAAGGTGAAAGACAGACAAGCAAAGCCCTATCAGTTGGTGAGAGATTCCGATGTACACACAGATAATGGTAGTGTTACTCAATAAGGTACGATTCCAGGGCTCGGGAGACACAGAGAGAGGAGTCCCTGACTGACAGAAGGAAGAGAAATGAGCAAAGCAGAGGAGAGGCTGTCAGAGAAGTGAGCAAAGAGGTGGCAGGAACAGGTATTTTAAAAAATCCCATTTTCTAGCTCTATTGTTTAGCTAACAGTACTTTAGACCTGTAGGGCTTTGTAGATTAAAGAATACATTCACAGAGTTTGACATGCACTTATTGTGGAAAGGAACAGTGTGAGCTTGTCTTTAAGGGGAAAGACGCACAGAGTAGGACAGAGACAAAAGATGGGGGATTTACATTTTGGGGGCTCACCAAGGATAGCAGGGAAGTGAGGCACAGTCAGTTTAACTGGTTCAAGGTCTGGGATTTGGAGTTAACGTTTTCTTTTTGGCTTATATATAATTTCTTTTTTTTCGTACCTTAAAGATATGTTGTTTTGGTATAATTTTTTTAAAGGCAATTTTGTAAGACAAAGAAAGGTTGTCAAAATGTTTCAGGTTAAAGGAGGCTGAAGATGTGACAACTAAATGCAAAAACTGATGCTAGCTAGGCTGGATCCAATATTGGAAGGGGGAAAACACTGTGGACGTCATAATTGGGTCAAATGACAATATTGAAATATGGACAATAGATTAGGTAAAATTGTCATATACTATTTTTATTAAATATATGGAGTTGATAACTGTACTACAGTTGTGTAAGAGAATATCCTCACTCTTGGAATTACAGACTGAGGTGTTCAGTTGGTAAAGACCATGATGTGTGTCAATTATCCTTTGTATATACCATGTTTTTACACAATAATGCTCGCCTTCTACATTTGTTTGCCAACTGCACCCTCCCCCCCGCCCCCGGAGGTATTTTCATAAGCGTGCTATGCTAAATTTTTTTTTACAGCAACATGTAAAAAAAAAAAAAAAAGGAACATCAGTGCTTATAAAAATACCTTGCAGGGGGAGGGTACAATTGGCAAACAAAAGTAGAAGGTGTGTGTTAGTTGCATAACTATATAGAAGGAGAGAGATAATATAAATTCATAATAGGTGAATCTGGGAAAAGGGTATGTATATGTCCTCTGTATTATTTTTATTTTTGCAAATTATTTTGAAATTATTCTCAATTTTTTTCAAAAAACACTTTTTTACACAATCTTTCTCATTCTCATGTCCACCGAGTAATTTAGGTCTTATTATTCCTACTATAGGAAACTCTGGTGGTGTAGTGGTTAAGAGCTGCGGCTGCTAACCAAAAGGAGGCAGTTCAAGTCCACCAGGCGCTCCTTGGAAACCCTATGGGGCAGTTCTACTCTGACCTATCGGGTCACTGTGAGTTGGAATCGACTTGATGGCAATGGGTTCGGGTTTTTATTCCTACTATTGTTGTTGCCATTGAGTTGATTCTGACTCACGGAGACCCCATGTGTAGTGAGTAGAACTGCACTCCTTTGGGTTTTCAAGGCTATGACTTTTTGGAATCAGATCGCCAGGCCTATCTTTTGAAGTGCCTCTGGGTGGGTGAGAAGCACCAAACTTTTGTCTAGTAATCGAGCACTTAACCATTCCCCATACCCAGGGACTACTATTCCCATTATACAGATGAATAACCCAAAAAAAAAAAAATTAAATTTACATACGTAGTAAGTGCTGGACTCAGGACTAGAACCCAGGTCTTAATAGTACAAGCCCTATGCCCATGTCATCATTCTATGTCTGATTTGATTTAGGGGGATGTGAAGAAGGGACTAGTTTTTTTTTTGCACAACCTTGTGCTAGGTAAACACATTTCGCCCACATCCACCAAAGATTAAGCACCTCTTGTCATCTGTCCTCTCCCGTATCACTCGTGCTCTAACTTCTGCCCCATGGAAACAAACTCTTGTACAACTTTCATTTCTTCCTTACATGTTCGTTTGAGCTCACTGCTTTAAGTGAAACCTGAGTCCCCAAGGGGACACAGGCTCCTCTAACTCCTCCCGCACCACAGATCTCAGTGTCAAGATTTGGGTCTGAATTTCCCTTGCTGCCCGGTGCCTGCTCCACATCTTCTCTATCTCATGTAAAAAATCTCTGCTTCTCTGGAGCTTGATCCAATTGGCTAAACCATTCTACAGCCCTCTTCTTTCTCTTCAAAACAAACTTGTGTCACTTCCCCTCATTTTCTGAAGACCTTGGCATCTGGTTTATCATATTCCTTTTCTGCAAAACTCCACCATCATTATGCAAGATGCCAGCTTTCCGTATATGACACATCCAAAGCTCTGGACTCTTCCTTGACCTTATTTTCTCTAGTATTAATGCATCTCCACGGCACTTCCCCCACCCATTCCAGGGCTATGCCCCAGACCTTCTCATTGTGCACATTGGCTTATTCTAGCCAGGGCTATTGCTTGTAAACAACAGAAATAAAATCTAGCCTACTAAAGCAGACAGAGGATTCATTGGAAGGGTACACACTAGTTTACAGAATGATATGGAAAACCAGAAAGCCAAGTCAGAAAATAAGCAAAGGCCAGGAGCGTCTGGACAGCCGATAACATGACCTAATCACTGGTGCTGGGACCCAAATCAAAGACCACTGGCACTTCTGCTGGCACTAGACTCACACCACAACACCAGTGGATTTTGGGCTCTACCATGAGTCCACAGTGGTTAAGAGCTTGGCTGCTAACCAAAAGGTCCACGGTTCGAATCCTCCAGGCACTCCTTGGAAACACTATGCGGCAGTTCTACTCTTTCCTGTAGGGTCACTATGAGTCAAAATTGACTGGACAGCAATGGGTTTGGGGTTTGGATGAGTCTACTGTGACTTATCATTTCTTCTTGCCCATACTCCTTTAAGATTAAGGGTCTTTGTTGGAAGTGATTGTCCAAGCATAGCTCACATATGCACTCCTTCTAACCTCCACGAAGCTGGGAAGAGGACTGTTTCCCCCACTCCCACTTCCCCAGTGATGGCGGAGCCATGCCTCTCACTTCTTCTGGAATTACCTTAAATAGGAGAGGTGTTGAATAGTGAGAAATTATCAAGCCCACGTCTCCATACACTCTTCTTCCCATAATCACTGTTCAAAATAATGTTCTCATCTAGGTACTGCAACTCACTCTTTGGTCAACACACACACACATACCCCTAGTGTGATTGGAAACTCTTACATCACTCTCTCTTCTTCCACCTTACTCTTCCCCACCCCCACCCCCCCGCCCAACCAAGGAGACATCACAATTCTTTCAGCTAATGCATCCAATTCTGTGTCCAGGGTTTTGAATAAAGTCTATTCCTCTCCTGGTTCTTTCTTGATCCTGTGCCAATATTCTGCAACTTTGGACCAACATAACCTTTAGACAATGAGAGGAAATAATTAGCTTTTGTGTGCCTGTGTGCATGTGCATATATATATATATACACACCAGTTGCCACTGAGCCAATTCCAACTCACAGCGACCACACACACACACACACACACACACACACACACACACAGGGGAAGCCATGACCACCCTTGTCCTGTGTGTGATTGGTCTCAAGGCCATAGCTAATAAATATTACCTTCCCCAGCCCTCTTTGTTTTTCCCCTAGATCTTCAACCAGCACATAAGGTGGTCAGGGATGTTTGCTTATTGAGGTAACTCAAACCCTTCTTCCTGAAGGATTGGAGACCTTGGTTTTCTTTTCTATTAGCATTGTACAAATGGCTGAACTAAGTATGAGGTGCCCAGGGGAACATCTATGTTATGTTTATAATTCTTCCCAACTCCACTGCTTAATACAACACTATTTCTCCTCGATAGGATTAAACACTCCAGCCAACAATCTAACACTTTTGCTCGTTGATTGAATGGCATGAAGAGCTCAAAGTGGCCAGATGGTATGCTTAGCTTCCAATTCCATGGAACCATTGTTGTATTCATGGGTGGAAGCATTCTGTAATTGGGTATTAAAACTTCTAAACTAATAGATTCTATAGTTTCAAGAGGGGAAGCAGAATTTTTGCTAGTGAGTCATTAGATTTAATTATGTGATCTGTCCCCTAATTCCAGCCCTTGTAATGGACCTTTGTAACATAACTTCAGATTCACAAAACAATAACTGGAAAACGGTTCTGACCATGTTCTTTATTCTGCAAGGCTGCGTCCCTTTCAGAGAAGGTATTATCGCCCAGTTGGTCTAGGAGACTCTGTTTTCAATACGCGCACACACACACACAGACACACACACACATACACATGTATGTATTAAATGTTAGATACCATATATTGTAGATATAAAACCAAACCACTTGCCACCAAGTTGACCCCAATTCAGCCTGACCCCATGTGTTTCACAGTAGAACCGTGCTCCACAGGGTTGTCAATAGATGTGATCTTTCAGGGGTAGATGGCCAAGTCTTTCTTCTGAGGTGCCTCTGGGCAAATTTGGTTAGTAGCTAAGCATTTAACCATCTGTGCCATCCAGGGCCTTCATAACTTAACCACTGCACCATCAGGGCTCCATAATAACATATAGCATGTAATATATGATATATTATGACATGTCCAAGTAACTAGCAGGATTATGACTGTCAGGGAAAGCAAATTCAAATTCAGAATGTATCTTTTTCACTGAGAAGAAATTGATGATTCTCCATGATGAAAGAGGGCTTATGAAATCAACGAGCCACAAGGTACCTAGATGGTCCTCCAAGGTACTATTCTAAATGCTTGATATTAGTTGTTGCTGTTGGAAATTTGGCCATTCAGCAATGGGGAAGCCAGATAAGTCTTTGCAACAAGAAATTCAGGTTCTTGGGCACATGTGTGGCCTCCATTCCTGCCGCCATCCAGCCACCCATTGGACAGGCACTAAGGGACTGGGAAAGGGGCTGACCAATATTCCTAGACTGGGTCAGCATTACATGCTGACTATGAAGACATTATTCCATGGCAGGAGTGTTTTAGTGGGCCCTCATATAAGAAACAATTTTTTTTCACATTATGAGGCCATTGTAAATTGTCCACATACCTCTTCTCCAAACATATTTGTCGTTAGTGCCCCAATACTTCTTCTTCCAAGTCCCCGGCCATCTAGCCAGACCATTAGCCACTGCCCATGAATCAGTGTAAATCCTAAATTCAGGCTATCTCTCCTTCCAGATAAAATGGCCAAGGACATGGGATACTAAATGTTGTTTGCCGAGCTAATTTTCCTCCTCTGTTCCCTTTCAAGACTGTCCCTGAGTAAGTTGTAATACTGCATTAATGACTTTTGGCAATTGTCAGAATATCGTGCAGGATCATCCAAAGAACAGTCTTGGTTTTTTCCTCATTAGCCAACTGGCATGGGGAACAATCTGTGAATACACAGGTGTAAGTTGAGGGAAGGACAGCCAATGTAGTAATATATTGTTCTGTCTATGCAGCCCTGTATCACACTGGGTTTCCTATATTATAGGGTTTCATATGATACATGTTTTATATACACGCATCTATTAATTTTTGGATACATATCTGCATGTTCCAAAATATTGTAAGCTTTTTGAGGGTCATGAACTATTCTGAGTCCCAGGCACCCTATCCTCAATATCTAACACAATGCCTAGACTACAGCAGTAGAGTTGCTGGATTTAACAAATTAAAATACAGGACACCTACTTGTAATGGATTGAATTGTGTCCCCCCAAAATATGTGTATTAACATGGTTAGGCCATGTGTGGTTGTCCTCCATTTTGTGATTTTCCTATGTGTTATAAATCATAATCTCTGCCTGTGGTTAAAAGGATTAGGGTGGGATGTAACACTCTTGCTCAGGTCACCTTCCTGATCCAATGTAAAGGAAGCTTCCTGAGGTGTGGCCTGCACCATCTTTCATCTCTCAAGACATAAAAGGAAAGGAAATCTAGCAGAGAGCTGGGAACCTCAAACCACCAAGAAAGCAGCACCAGAAACACAGCGTGTCCTGAAGTTCCTGCACTGAGATGCTCCCAGACCAAAGGAAGACTGATGCATCACAAGGACCTTCCTCCAGAGCTGACACAGACAGAAAGTCTTTCCCTGGAGCTGATGCCCTGAATTTGGACTTGTACCTTACTCGTCTGTGAGAGAATAAACTTCTCTTTGTTAAAGCCATCCATTTGTGGTATTTCTGTTATAGCAGCATTAGATGACTAAGACAGAATTTGGTACCAAGAGTGAGGTGCTGCTCTAACAGATACCTAAAATGTGGAAGCAGTTTTGAAACTGTGAATGGATAGAGGAGTGGCAGTGGCAAAGGACCACCAGCAGTAGAGAACCTGCAGCAGCAGAGAAGTGGCAGCAGCAGAACCAGGAGACAAGCACCAGCCAGTGCTGGAGCCGACCCATGGAGCGAAAGAGCTGAGTGCCTGTGCACAGGAGGCTTCCTGGTGGAGTGGGGTGCCTCCAGGCACTTATCGGTGGAGCTACAGAGCTTTGGAACACTTGCCCCAGCAGGGCAGATGTGGATATGAGGCCTGAAGAGCTGAGAGGCCAAGAAACCAGGAAGCAGAAGCTGAAGAGACAAGGAGCACAAGAAGCTGTGTCTTAAAAGGTAAAGCCATGTTTTGCATATTGCAAGAATGTGAATTTTTGCAGGCCAAATGGTGGAGTGTAATGGATTGAATTGTGTCCTCAAAAAATATGTGTTAACTTGGTTAGGCCATGTGTGGTTGTCCTCCATTTTGTGATTTTCCTATATATTACAAATCATAATCTCTGCCTGTAGTTAAAGAGGATTAGGGTGGAATATAACACCCATGCACAGGCCACATCCCTGATACAATGTAAAGGGATTTTCCCTGGGGTGTGGCCTGCACCACCTTTTATCTCTCAAGAGATAAAAGGAAAGGGAAGCAAGCAGAGAGTGGGGGACCTCATACCACCAAGAAAGAAGCACTGGGAGCAGAGCACATCCTTCAGACCTGAGGTTCCTGTGCTGAGATACTCCCAGACCAAGGGAAGACTGATGAATTACAAGGACCTTCCTCCAGAGCTGACAAAGAGAGAAAGCCTTCCCCTGGAGCTGATGCCCTGAATGTGGACTTGTAGCCTACTCAGCTGTGAAAGAATAAACTTCTCCTTGTTAAAGCCATCCACTTGTGGTATTTCCATTATAGCAGCACCAGATGACTAAGACAGTACTTAAATTTGAATTTCAGTAAAACCATGAGTAATTTTTTAGCATAAGTGTATAAAATATTTGGGACATACTTATAGTGAAAAAAAAAAAGTTGCTTCTGTGAAATTCAAATTTAACTAGGAATCCTGTATTTTTTTTGGCAACTCTAGCAGTAGGTTCTTAGTAAGTATTTGTTGCATAAATGAATGAAGAAATAAATAAAAGATTAATCAGATTCATTTAGTGCCTACTATTTCCCTTTCATCTCATTTTTAGGTATATAAATTTTTTAACTCCCTATTTCCCCCTCTCCTCAGCCCCTAGTAACCACCGATCTTCCATTTGGCTTGGTAGATTTGCCTATTCTAGGTATTTCATATAAGTGGGATCATACAATATTTGTCCTTTTGTGTCTGAGTTATATCATTGAACATAATGTTTTCAAGGCTTATCCATGTTGTAGCACGTATTAGAATTTGATTTCTCTTGGTATCTGAATAATACTCCATAATATGTATATGCCAATATGCCAGATTTTGTTTATCCACTCGTCTGTTGATGAACACTTAGTTTGATGAACATTGGTGTGCGTGTGTTTGCTTGAGTTGCTGCTTTCAATTCCTTGAACTATATACTTAGGATTGAAATGGCTGAGTTGTAAAGTAATTATATGTTTAACTGTTTTAGGACCCGCTAAACTGTTTTTCATAATGGCTACCCCATTTTATATTCTAACTACCAGTGGATGAGAGTTTCAATTTCTCCACGTACTCACCCACACGTATTATTTTCTCTTTTTGTGTTGCTTTTTAATTGCCATCCTAGTGGGTGTGAAGTTGTATTTCATTGTGGTTTTGATTTGCGTTCCCCTAATGGCTGCTGATATTGAGCATCTTTTCATGTGCTTATTAGCCATTGGTAAGTCTCTTTTGGAGAAATGCCTATTCAAATCCTTTGCCCATTTTTAAATTGAGTCTTTGACTTTTAAGTGTTCTTTATATATTCTTGATATAAATCCCTTATTTGATATATGGTTTCCAAATATTTTTTCCCATTCCCATTGTTTTTTCACTTAGTTGATAATACCTTTGATACACAAAATTTCTAATTTTGATGAAGTCCATTTTGTTTATTTTTTTCTCTTGTTGCTTGTGCTTTTGGTGTTATTACCAGCAATCCATTGTCTAAAAGAAGATCCTGAGTCTTTATTCCTATGTTTTATCCTAAGTGTTTTATGGTTTTGGCTTTTATATTTAGGTCATTGATTCATTTTGGACTGATTTTTGTATATAGTGTGAAGTAAGAGTCCAACTTCATTTTTTTCTTGCATGTGGAGATCCAGTTGTTTCAGCACCATTTGTTGAACAGACTATTCTTTCTCTGTTGACTTGATTTCGCCTCCTTATCAAAAATCGATTAGCCATAGATGTGTGCATTTTTTCTGGATTCTCAATTCTGTTCCATTGATCTATATGCCTACCCTTATGCCAGTGCCACGCTGCCTTGATTACTGTAGCTTTGTAATATTTTTTTAAATCAGGCAGTGTAAGTCCTTCTAATTTACTCTTATTTTTCAAGATTGTTTTGGCTATTCAGGGCCCCTTGCAATTCTATATGAATTTGAGGGTCAAGTTTCCATTTCTGCAAAAGTCTATTGGAATAGGAATGCATTGTATTTGTAAACCATTTGGGGTAGTACTGACATCCTAAGAATAGTAAATCTTGCAATTCATGAGCACACAATGTCTTTCCATTTGTTTAGAGCTCCTTTAACATCATTCAGCAGTGTTTTATAGTTTTCAGTATGAAGATCTCTCACTCCTTTATGAAATTTATTCCTAGATATTTTATTTTTTCAGTGCTATTGTAAAAGGAATAGTTTTTTGAAATTTCTTTTTCAAATTGTTTGTTGCTGGTGTATAGAAACACAACTGAATTCTGTGTTGATCTTGAACTCTGCAGCTGTGATGAATTCATTTATTGGCTCTAGTAGCTTTCTTATGGATTCTTTTAGGTTTTCTATATAAACTGTTGTGTCATCTGTGAATAGACAGAGCGTTATGCCTTTTTTCCCCAGTTTTGATGTTTTTATTTCTTTTTCTTGCCTAATCTGTCTAGGATTTCTAGTCCAATGATGAATAGCAGAGGTGAAAGAGGGCATCCTTGCCTTGTTCCCGAACTTAGGGGAAATGCTTTCAGCCTTTCACCATTAAGTATGACAACTGTGTAATATTTTGAAGTCTTAATTCCTTCTCTTCCTAGCAAGAGCTGGTAATCCTTCCCAAGGGGACGTTGTCTTAGTGAAGTCCAGGAACATATAATGTAAAGGTTCAGGTGCAAGATGAGAAAATTGGGAAAGAATAACTCCTGAACCAATGTTTTCCCTTTTGCCTAGACATGAGCAAAGGGAAGGAGAGGAAACCCTAGAATTGTTCTTAAAAACATGATGATTGTTTTTCTACCTGGCTGAATACATGGTGCAGAGGAATAGCAGAATTCCAAAGCAGATTAGGGAATCCAAAGAATGGAGGGAGCCTCTGTCCTGCTTCCTGTGCAGTTCTCTGGGAGGCTGGCTTAATCAGCTGTTGCTGCATAACAAATAACCACAACATCTTTGGGCATAGCACTAGGCATTTGGTATTGCTCACAAGTTTTGAGGTTGGCCATGGAAGCTCCATTCCAGGCTGTGGATCTCTCCATGTATTCCATTTGGGGACCCTGACTGGAGGGGCAGTGACCAGGGCAGAGATAGAAATCTCCCAGAATGGTGAGCAGAAACATGTGATGCCCCTTCCAGCATAAACTTAGAACCCAGACACTGTCCCTTCTGCCCGCATGATATTGGCCAAAATAAGAACAGGGCCAAGGTCAGTGAGGAGGTAACCCCCTGCTGTAGAGGTGGAGCAGGAGGGGATGAAAATTGGATATATATTAATTGAATCTGTCACCAGGACAGTAAACTCTAAGAGCAGCTGCATATGGTGTTGAAGCAGAAGGGTCTAGAAGGATATGAAAACCATGTAGCATGATGCCTGAAATACTATGAGTGCTCATAAATAATTTGCCCTATCTTGATAGCTCTGCCCTAGACTGTGGTTTTATCCAGTGTGTACTTGGGTAATGCATATTGGACACCATAGTTAGCATTTAGTGAAGGCTTACTATGTGCCGTTTATTGTCCCAATTAATCTTTTCGTATATAATAAAGTTGAGGATAGGGACGTTGAGTAATTAATCCAGGATCCATGATGGCAGTTGGTAAAACTGGTATTAGAACCTGTCTTAGTCATCTAGTGCTGCTAGAACAGAAATACCATAAGTGGATGGCTTTAACAAAGAGAAATTTATTCTCTCGCAGTCTAGAAGGTTTTCTCTCTCTGTCAGCTCTGGAGGAAGGTCCTTGTCATCCATCGTCCCTTGGTCTGGGGGCATCTCAGTGCAGGAACCTCAGGTCCAAAGGACACGCTCTACTCCCAGCACTGCTTTCTTGGTGGTATGAGTTCCCATGTCTCTCTGCTCGCTTCTCTCTTTTATATCTCAAAAGAGACTGACATACGACACTACTTGATCTTGTAGGCCTTATCAGTATAACTGTCACTAATCCACCTTATTACATCATAGTGATAGGATTTACAACACAGGGAAATCACACCAGAGGATAAAATGGTAGATAATCATACAAGGGAATCATGACCTAGCCAAGTTGACAGATATTTTAGGGGGACACAGTTTAATCCATGACAGGACCCATGTGGGTCTGGGTCTGAAGCCTATGGGTCTCCACTGCTCTGCACCGTGGTATGTGAATCCAGGTCTCCATTCTTTGGTAGTTTTTTCTCCTCTGTCTTCCTCTGGGAACTGTCAAGAATTCTCAGAAGTCAGCCTCCAGCCACAGTTATGCAAAATTGGGAGAAAAGCTTTATCAGGTGAATAAAGAAGCCCTCCCCATAGAACTTTGGTAAAGGACTCTCAACCAAGACCTTTGAAGTCCCAAAGAGTGTCTCTTCAAGAGGCTTTGAAATTGTACATCTTCAAGGCAAGGTCATGGACGCTCCACAGACACATCCAAATTCCCTGAGGGACCGAATTGCTGGGCTGAAGGCTGTGGGGACCATGGACTCAGGGAACATCTAGCTCAATTGGCATAACATAGATTACAAAGAAAATGTTCTATATCCACTTTGGTGAGTAGCATCTGGGGTCTTAAAAGCCTGTGAGTGGCCTTCTAAGATTCTCCACTGGTCTCACCCCTTTGGGAACAAGGGGGGATGAAGAAAACTAAAGATACAAGTGAAAGATTAGTCCAAAGGACTAATGGACCACAACAGCATGGTCTCCACCAGACTGAGTCTAGTATAACTAGATGATGCCGGGCTAGCACCACTGACTGCTCTGACAGGGATCACAGTAGAGGGTCCTGGACAGAGCTGGAGAAAAATGTAGAACAAAATTCTAACTCAAAAAAAAAAAAAACCCAGACTTACTGGCCTGACAAAGACTGGAGAAACCCTGAGAGTATGGCCCCCAAACACCCATTCAGCTCAGTAATGAAGTCACTCCCAAGGTTCACCCTTTAGCTAAAGGTTACACAGCCCCATAAAACAAAACGAGACTAAAGGGGCACACCGGCCCAGGGGCAAGAACTAAAAAGCAGGAGGGGACAGGAAAGCTGGCAATAGGGAGCTCAAGTTTGAGAAGGGAGAGTGTTGACATGCCGTGAGATTGTTAACCAGTGCCATAAAACAATATGTATACTAATTGTTTAATGAGAAGCTAGTTTGCTTTGTAAGCCTTCATCTAAAGTACATAGTTGGTAGGAAAAAAAAAAAAATCTGTGGCTTGCCTGCCTCCAACTTCCCCAGGGACTCCTGGTGAGGGAAGGAGGGCTGGACTATCTTTGGCGCAGCAGGCTGGTAGGCAAGGGGACAGGGAAGGTGGGCCCCAGCAGGGGCCTGAAAGTTTGACTATCTCCAGTAGCACACTATTTATCAGGCTACTGGCACAGCACGTGGTATTGTCAGCTGCTACTGAGTCAGTAGGGTGAGTATTAAATTAAAATCAGTGTGGCATAGTGGAGATAACAGATTGGGAAGATAGCCAAGCTCCACAGTCCTTCTTCCTCTCTGGTGCCTCCACGCGGAGCCCCAGTGCCAGGCCTGTGTCCTCTGTCACCAGGCAAACTGTAGATTGGCTCCTAGGAAAGAGCTTGGCCAGCTCTGAACTTCAAGCTCGAGAGGATGGCTTTGGAGCTTTTTAAAGACACACATGTGAAGGTAGGAGATGCCGCTTCTGGTTTATTTAACAAATAGTAGTTCAGAGGCTGGTGTGAATGGTTTGAGTAGTGTTGTGGTGTCACCACATTGCATTAGAGACCAAATCCTGCTTCCATGGCTCCCCCGGGGAGCAGCTCGCACAAGGGACGGTGATGATAAATGGAGAACCAATACCCTTTGGGAGCCCTGGTGGTGCAGTGGTTAAGTGATATGGCTGCCAACGAAAAGGTCAGCCGTTCGAATCCACCAGCCACTCCCTGGAAACCCTATGGGGCAGTTCTGCTCTGTCCTATAGGGTCGCTGTGAGTTGGAATTGACTCGACAGCAACGAGTTTGGTAAATACCCTTTTATTGTAATTGTTAGCTGAGACTGCGGCCCAAACCCCACTGTTGTGCTCTCTGGTATCTGGGCCAGAGCAGGTGGCCTAGGCCATTATGAAAGGATCCCTTCTCTCTTTCTAAGCCCAGCTCAAGAATTTGGGATTTTGTGATTCACTCGCAGTAAGCCTCGCTGCAAGGAGCCCTGGTGGCACAATGGGTAAGTTCTCAGTTGCTAATTGAAAAGCTAGTGGTTCGAACTTACCCAGTGGCTCCACAGGAGAAGGAACTGGTGATCTGCTTCCCTAAAGATTACAGCCAAGAAAACCCTGTGAGGTAGCTCTACTTTGTCACATGGAATTGCTATATGTCAAAGTTAACTGAACAGCACCCAACTACAGCAACAAGTCTCACTGCACAGAATACGGAAGAGGTGAGAGTGCCTAAGCATGTGTGCCCAAGAGGAGAGGGAGAGAGGGCTGGAGAGGTGTGTCCAAGGGCACCGGGACTGGTCCAGCCAACCAAGGTGACTGAGTGTAAGGCATAAGAAAGGAGTGCCACGCCACAGCTTCACTTTGTAATATTTAGACACGTGGACCAACAGATCTTTCAATCTATCCTCTCTGTATAGTCTGGAGAAGAAGACAGAGGATGGAGAGTGGCCAGGAGCTTGAGTGCCCACACCTGCTATGTTCCAGAGACTAAGCTGGGCCCCAGTGTTTAACATGAATAAGGCACAATATGAACCTTCAAACAACGAATTTTCTGCTGAGAGATACATACACCTTAACAAAGCTTGATGACAGTGAGAGAAGTTTCATGGCCTTTTGGAAGCCTTCCCTGGCCCATCTCTCTACTGGGCCCTCCTGCTTCCCCCACCACGCTCAGAGAAGGATGGATGTAGAAAGACACTCCCCATTCATGCTCTCAGTGCATCCTGAGCCTAACTCTGGTCCTAACCCTTGCTGCGATATACTGCCAGGTTGCTTACCTTGTCTCTTTTTCCATCCAGCTATGAGCTCCTTGAAGGTGAGGCTTCTGTGCTTTCTTCTTCATGTGTTCATTTCCAAATTCAGTGCCTGCTGAAAAGTAGTTACTCAATAGCTATCTATTGAATAAATGAAGAGCTGATAGCCCTGGAAGTAGATCCAAGTGTTATGGGAACATAGAAGAGGTGGGGTCTTTCTATTGAGTTAAGAAAAATCCAGGAAAGCTTCAGAGAGGAAGTGACTTTTGAACTGGGCAAGGTACCTCCAATACTTACTAGCTTTTTTATTCTTACAAGCCATAGTCCTCTTATTTGTAAAACAGGAATCATAGGTTTGGGGAGGAGGAGTGAATGACTGTAAAGAACTTAGGATGATAGCTGGTACATAGCAAGCACTCAGTGCAAGGTAGATCTTTTATTCCAAGTGGATATCAAAAGTGTCCCATATAACATGGAGTGTGGTAAGTGGTAGGGGTGGGAAGTGAAGGAAGCAGGGCCTAGAAAGAAGGATTTGGTCTCGCTGAGAAAGGCCTCCCTGACCAGGTCAAGGAATTGCCCTTGATTTGGGGAGGTGGTATCAGTGTGAATGCTGACTGAGTAGGATCTCTGCAGTCAGGCTGCTTGTATTCCAACCCCAGCTTTACAAGCTGCTCAACCTTTGTAAATCTCAGCTTTTTCCACTGCAAAATGGAGATAATAAGAGTGTATTAGTTTTCTACGGCTGACGTAACAAATAAGCTTGGTGGCTTTAACACAGCAGAATTTTATTTCCTTGCAGTTCTGGAGGCTAGAAGTTCAAATTCAGGGTGTCAGCAGGGCCCAGCTCCCACAAAGGCACCAGAGGTTAACCCTTTCTTGCCTCTTCCATTTTCTTGAGGTGCAAGGTGTTCCTTGTCTGTGGCTGCACGGCTCCAATCTCTGCTTCCTTTTTCACGTGGCTTTCTCTTCTTCTCCTCCATACCCTTGTTTTCTCAGATTTTTCCTCTTCTGTCTCTCATAAGGAAACTTGCTATTAGATTCAGGAGGCACCCAGGTAATCTAAGATGATATCATTTCAAGATCCTTCGCTTACATCTGGAAAAACTCTTTTGCCAAATAAAGTCACATTCACAGGTCCTGGGATGCAGACATATTTTTGGGGGACTGGCACACAAGCCACTACAAAAAGTGTTTAAAAATAAGGGTGTTGTGAATTTTCCATGAAGTCCACATAAAATGTACTTGGTGGAACATCAGCTGTTTCACTGAAGAATAGTTGGAATTCACTTGGTGGCAACTAACAACAACATGGTCTACGCTTCTGCAGGAATTCTGCAGGACATTCCATAGATACGTAATTTTTGGGGGAACTCTGTTTCTAGATTAGGATCCCTGGGTACTGCAAGTAGTTTGCGCTCAACTACTAAAGGTTGGCCATTCAAACTCAGCCAGTATCACCATGGAAGAAGGGCCTGGAGGTCTGTTTCCATAAGATTACAGCCAAGAAAACCTTATGGAGCTATTCTACTCATACTACATGCAGTCACCATGAGTCAGAATCAAGTAGATGGGAACAAGTTTGGTGTTTTGTTTTTTTTTGTTGTTGTTCCTACACTACATTGTTTAGTTGTTTCTATAGCTGCTTGGACTTCCTTGGTCACAATATTCATCTCACTTTCTGGTTATCCCTCATGGTGCCTGACTTCCTTGCCCAACTATGTTTCCTTTCTATCATTACATCATCCTCAGGCCCTCCACCAGTGCTTCTGAATGTATGAATGTTGTTCACTAACAAACATCACTAGTGAGGCATGGGAAGAAGGATGCTGTCGCTCAAGCAGACCTGCACAGATCCCAGCTCTTCTTTTTCAAGAAACAGCTCTGTAAACTTTCTGCGCCTTAGTTTCCTCACCTGAAAAATGGGGCCCAATATTCCAACTTGAAGAGTTATTGTGAGGATAAACTGAATAATTTATTTACTATGTCTCTTAGTTCGGACCCCATAGATGGTAGCTTCAGTCTTATTCCTCTCAATCAGCAATGTGCACATTTTTCTTAATACATCTTTCCTAGGTGATATAATTAGTTTTCCCAGCTTTTCATTTGGTTTAAACAATCCCAGGGTTTCTTTTGGTTAAAACCTATATTTCATCTGTTTAATGTCTGATTAAGACTTCGACAGTGTATCTCTATCTCCTTTTGTATTCATCATCATAGGGGGAAAACTCTCAGCAATATTGTGAGCTTTGCTCCCCTTATTTATCTAGAATGAAATAAGCAAATAAAGTAGCAAATTGGAAACCAAACCACTAGTCAAAATCACAGCGATGGCCTCTGGACACCCTGTGCTTAGACATATTGACATTTTGTATAGGTCTTAGTAGATTCATCTTTTAAGTGAAATTACAAATAAATACCAGATTTGCCAAGCTTAAAATATGCAATTGCTTTCAGTTATTCAATGCGGGATAAAACAGCAAAGCAACCAGAGTTCCTCAGGAGAAAATTAACCACTCTTGAAAAGAAGAAAAACAGAGCGTGCCACTTTGTACACAATCTGCAATCTTTTGACCCAACAGTTTTAAATGCTTTTAATTCCTAGTTGGGCAGCAATGGAAATATGAACAATTAGCAGTTCATTTTTCCTGTCCTGAGTGTTTGAGGTGCAGCACAGGCCAAGTAATTGCAGTGTGCTATTCTGATTTTGGAAACAGTTTCCATAAAGGAAACCATTTTAGTAGAAGCTTAACCAAAAACCAAACCGAACCCAGTGCCGTCGAGTTGATTCCGACTCATAGCAACCCTACAGGACAGAGTAGAACTGCCCCGTACAGTTTCCAATGAGTGCCTGGCAGATTTGAACTGCTGACCCTTTGGTTAGCAGCCATTGCTCTTAACCACTGTGCCACCAGGGTTTCCAGTAGAAGCTTAGAAGTGAGGCTTTTTATTCCTTCAAGTTTATTGTTGTTGTTAGGTGCTCCCAAGTCATTTTTAACTCAGAGCAACCCAAGTGACAGAGTAGAACTGTCCCATAGGGTTTTCTTGGCTGCAGTCTTTATAAGGAGCGCTGGTGGTGCCGTGGTTAAGAGCTTGTCTGCTAAACAAAAGGTTGGCCGCTTGAATCTACCAACTGCTCCTTGGAAACCCTGTGGGGCAGTTCTACTCTTTCATATAGGGCCACTATGAGTTGGAATTGACTCAAAGCCACTTTTTTTTTTTTTTAATCTTTACAAGAGCAGATAGCCAGGTACATCTCCCACTGAGCCACTGGGTGGGTTGGAATAGCAAGCCTTTTGGTTGGTAGACAAGTGCTTAATAGTTGAATCACCTGGGTTCCTTCCTTGAAGCTTAAGGGAAGTAAAAAGACATGGGTCAGAGCATAAGCAGCTGAAAGGTATGATTCACTTTGTTCTCCATCAGGAGTGAAACTCCCAGAAACCAAAACCAACACTCTTGTGCAGGTAGCACCATGTTTTCAATGTGGGTACATTTTAACAGTGACTAACATTTTATAAAAGGAGCCCTGGTAGTGCAGTGGTTAAGCTCTCAGCCGCTAACCAGAAAGTCTGCAGTTAGAACCCACCAGCTGCTCCTCGGGAGAAAGATGTGGCAGTCTGCTTCCAGAAAGATCACAGCCTTGGAAACTCTGTGGGCAGTTTTATTCTGCCCTATAGAGTCACTATGACTTGAAATTGACTAAACTGCAAAGGGTTTTTATTTAAAAAAAAAAAATTGTAAAGGCAGGGCAGGAGTGGTTATCAGGAGACCTATCTGCTTTACCAGCTTCAGACTGGTCCCCTTAAAGAAATCATCTTCCTTTTCTGGCTCTTTGTTTCCTCCACCGTAAAAATGAAGGAGCCCTGTTGACGCGACGGTTAAGCACTCCGCTGCTGACTGGGAGTTTTGGCAGTTAGAACTTACCCAGAGGCTCCTTGAGAGAATGACCTGGTGATCTGCTTTCGTAAAGATTACAGCCAAGAAAATCCTATACGGCTGTTCTGCTCTGTCACATGGGGTCCCTATGTGTTGGAATTAACTCAGTGGCACCCAACACCCACAGCAACACTCTCCTGTGCCTCTAGGAAGGGTCTAGTCCCGTTGACTAGGCGTAGTTGTCCAACAATTCTTTCATTAATGATGCAAAAAATCATATTTACAATTTTTGACTTTCAAATGTAGTTTGGATAAGATACAAATCAGTGCTTCTCCAGCCTGAATATCAATCTGAGTAGCCTGGGGAGATGTTCTACTTTGTAATGAAACATTTTGCTGAAGTATAACATCCAAACAGAAAAGTGTACCAACTGGTGAATTTTCACATGGGGAGATGATTTGTTTCGTAATTAAATTTTTTGTTCACATATTACATAACATACAAACAGAAAAGTGCACCAATTGGAGAAGTTCCACAAAGTGAACATAACAGTGTGTCTAGTAAGGGCAAGAAACAGAACTTTGCCAGCTCCTGCGAAGCATTCTAAAGCACAGAATTCCAAGTCTCACCCTAGACCTACCAAGTCAGAAGCCCTAGGGTATGAGCCAGGGCTCCTGTTTTTAAAAGGCTCGCAGTTGTGTATCACACAGCCAGACTGATGTTGTCATTTGGAAACCTCTAAAGTAGGCAGCAGAGCCCTGGTGGTACAATGGTTAAGAGCTTGGCTGCTCACCAAAAGTTGGCAGTTCAAATCCACCAGCAGCTCCTTGAAAACCCTATAGGGCAGTTATATTCTGTCCCATAGTTCTACTCTGGTGCTATGAGTTGGAATTGACTCAATGGCAGTGGGTTTTTTTTTTTTTTTTTTAAGTAGACAGCAAGTTATTTTCAATTAATAAACTTCCTTTTTTTTTTTTTTAGAGACGTTTTAGGTTTACAGAAAAATAAGGCAGAAAGTACAGAGTGTCCAAATATCCCTCCTGCCTCCAACAGTTTCCCCTGGGGTTAACATCTTGTATTAGTGTGATTCATTTGTTACATTTAATAAACCAATATTGATACATTATAATTAAAGTCCACCGTTTACACTGTTTTGAACAGTTCTATGGGCTCTGACAAATGTATAACATCATGTTTCTACCATTGCAGTATCATGCAGAATAGTTCCACTGCCCTAAAAATTCTTCCATGTCCTTCTCCCACTCCAAATCCCAGCAACTCCTGATCTTTTTACTGTCTCTACAGTGTTGCCTTTTTCATAAAGCCTGTAGTTGAGATCGTACAGCATGCAGCCTCTTCAGGCTGACTCCCTTCACTTACCAATATGCACTTAAGGGTACTCCATGTCTTTTTGTGACAAGATAGCTCGTTCCATTTTATTGCTGAATAATGTTCCATGGTATGAACGTACCACAGTGTGTTTATCCATTAACCTATTAAAGGACATCTTGGTTGCTTCCAATTTTGGAGAATTATGAAGAAAGATGCTATTAACCTTCGTGTACAGGTGTGTGTGAACATCAGTTTTCAACTCATTTCGGTAAATACCTAGAAACATGATTGCCGGTTCCTAAGGCGAGCTTTTGTTTAACTTCGTAAGAAACTGCCAAACGTCTTCCCAAGTGTCGTATCATTCTGCGTTCCCGCCAGCAATGAAGAGTTTGTGTTGTTTAACATCTGCGAAGGATTTGGTGTTGGACAGCAACTTTGTTGTGTTCAAACCAACACAAAATTCTTGATAATCTAAACAAAGAAGGACTCTGGGCAGGATGATAGGTTTGTTAGCCTGAGGCCTGTACGTCATCAATCTCGCTGGTCTGGAGTAACTGTCCCACAGGGAAGTAGCTCATCCCTAGGAATGCAGACACTGCCCCGGGCTGCAAGTGAGCTCTTTCTAATCCCCCGCAATGACTCACTCTGCAGTGTTTGTACCGTATTCTTCCTTGTGAAATGAAGAGACTGAAGTGCAGGGGAGTTAGATAAAGTGCCTGAAATCATACAGCCAGTTAAGGTCAGTGCTGGGTTTAAAACTCAACATGGCCCAATGCAAAAATCCAGTTTTTCCCTTCCCTATACTCCACGGGCTTCATCGGAGGATTAAAACCTGTCCCGATGCAGCCAATATACACCTGCTGAATACACACAGGTATGTATTGGTCGACACTTGTGTTTATTCCCATCAAAATCTTACGGCATTGCCTCAGTTCCAGCATTAATCAATTCTAACTGCATTGTGGAGATTCTAGAAAAAACTTCACTAACCCTGTCTCTTTTGAGATCAGACAAAAAAGTTTCTCCATAGATAGGATTTATAGAGTAACACCTTCATTCTAGAAATGTAGTTTTGATCACATGGAAGTTCAGGAGGCTCACCACATTCTTTATTGATTTCTAATTTTTCTCCCATTAAATCATGTTGGACAAAAACACTAGTCATCTTCCAAGGCTTAAAAGTGTTAGATACATTTTCTACCCTAGATTTGTCTAATTTTGTGGGTCGTTGTAGGGGCAAACAGAATCCACATTCTATAAAACTGTGTCTTGTAAAATTCATAGTAGGTTGCTGTGCCTTCTCCTCTCGTTTTGTTATACTTTTAGGGTTTTTTTTTTTTTTTAAGGGGATGGTGTTCTCTTCTATCTGACATGCACACTAGTATAGGAAATAACGTGTGTGATGGTAACTGGACTTGGCAGAGATAAGAAATTATTGAGGTCAGAAGATGGATATATATATAATGTAACCAAACTAGTTGCCGTTGAGTCAGTTTCAACTCATGGTAACCCCATATGTGTCGGAGTGTTTCCAGTGGCTGATTTCTCAGATCACTGGGCCTTTCTTCCAAGGTGCCTCTGGGTGAACTTGAACATTCATCCAGCCTTTAGGCTACCAGTCTAATGGGTTAACCATCTGTGCCACCCAGGGATTTCAAATATATTCTCTTTAATGGAGCATTCCAGTCATAGGCTCTCAAGTGCTTGAAGCATAGGTTGTCTTGTATAGGAAGCTGAACATGAGGACTGACAAATAAATAAATGGCAAAGAACAATTCATGGGGTCACATGACATCTTCCTTTGGACAGTAAATCTTAACTGCATTGGTTTTGCCCTCCTACTCCAGGGGGATGAGTATTTGGCAAAGCCTAGAGACATTTTTGATTGTCGAAGTAAGAGTTGGGGAATTTGTGGGTAGAGGCCAGGGATGGTGCTAAACATAATACACAAGGCAGCTCCTCACAACAAAGAATTACCTGGTCCAAAATGCCAATAATGCCAAGCTTGAGTACCTCTAACTTGGGAAATGGTAATAAATCTCACACAGAGACCAGCTTTTCTGTGAAAGCAATAGGAAAGGCTAAGTTATTTCTACTTGGATTGAATAACACTGTACTAAGGAGACCATGTTTTTGAAGGGACTTGCTTAGATTCTAAATTGGTTCCCCTCAGAGCTGTACTGGAAAATGGAGCTAAGAGAAAACCACCTCCTCTTTGCAACTCTGGCTATTAAGCCTTTCTAATCTCCTCTCCCCACAGCACTCTCCCTCCCCACCACCTCTCCTCCCAGGGCAGAATTTGCTATTCTAATGAGAAATCAGCACACAAACTACAAAATGAGAGCAATGCAAAATGCATCTCTCTTGAGCAATGTTAATTTAAGTGTATAAAATCTCAACTGAAATACTGTCTTTTTTTTTTTTTTTTCTCTAGAATCCTAACTTTGAATAAATGTGGCTGCTATGGTGTCCGTACGAGAGAGTTGCTAAGGAAACCAAAAGCCAGCCCCATTGCCAGTGCTTCCATCCCCGCGGAATACCGTTACGGCCCATCAGTCATCTTGAGAGTTAGAGACACCATGGTGAACGAAATGATGCCTTTATCTGTTTATCCCAAGAGAACAGTTTCAAAAAATAGGTTTACCCAGTGCCTTCAGAAGATTATCTAATGGCCCGTCCTGCTAATGAGACAGAAAATGGATGTCTCTCATGGAAACCCTACCTCTGAATTCATTTCCAAGTTCTTAATATTGTGATTATAAAAATGCAAAATATACTCTCTGCTGGATTCAAAAAATATGCCTGCAGTAATAACTGTAGGTAAGGCCAATCACATACTGCATATACGTGGTTATTCTTTTGAACGCAAGGCATTTGCTTAAATGTAACCTCGTGTAGTTGCGAAAAAAGCTGACAGAATTTCATGAAACCCTTCCATAGTGTGCCAGGTACAGGAGCAGTTTTTAGAATCTGCAATATTGCAGCCAGCAATGGCCAAGGCGTTTTCAGTCAATGAAATTGCAATATGGTAGAAGGAACAGTTGACAGAAATTGGAATGTTTCATCTGATAGGGAATATTATAGTAAAGGTGGTCTCCTAACACCTGCAAGGCTGTAGCAAGCCCAGGGTCCCACCTTTGTCCCTTGCAGTCACTGTACACAAGAGGGCTCCAGGCCTCTGCAGAGAGAGGGCTCTCCAGTTCCCAGTTCCAGCAGCGTCTACAGTGATGCCCAGACTGATTGATTTCCTTTGCATACCCACCCACCAGCCTCCAGGTTTGTTTCCCATGGACCTAGCAACTCAGGCACTGTGTGCAACAAGCCTTATGCCTCAGCGGCCCCTCACGTCCCTCTGTCTGCCTGTTGTCAGCCTCAGCTCACCTGCACTCTGTAGTTTGCTTCCTCCCTCCTGGTGAGGACTCCCTGCATTCCAGACCTTGCTCCTCTAGCAGTGTCCCTGACTCCCTCTGCCTGCCTCCCCCCGGCCTCGGCTCACCTGCCACCCGGAGGATTGTTCCTGCTGCCTGAAGACCATGGACCAGTGCTTGCTCAGGCCAGCTGGTGAGCTTCTCCACCCTTCAGTGGAATGTACCCACACCTTCTCCAAAGAGTTCTGAACCTCTCCCAAGCTTGTCCTTTCAGGTGCTATCCCTCAGCCCCATGGTGCCCTTTGGAATTCTGTTTGCATCTTTATAGTTACCATCCTATCATAGCTTAATAGTTACTAAACTCCCTCTGTTTAAATGATTGTATAGTGTCTGTCTTTGGACTGGGCCCAGACTGATGCACTCTTCTCCCTGTACTCCCTCTGCTCCTGGGGAATTTATGTCAGATCATCAAAATCAATGCTGATTTCACTTGTTTTTGTTGGGGTGGACAACAACTAAAAATGCATACAGGCTGCTAGAAGCTGTTCCAGGTTCCCAGGGTGACTGGTCTCTGGGAAAGCAAAGACAGATTGTTTTGCAGGGACTCAGATTAATGCAAGAATAGATTTCCTTTTCTCCCTTCTCCTAGGAAATATGTACTCCCTCCAGGCAGAAATCAGTCCCTTGTTTCAACAAACTATAGTGACCCCTACAAAATATTGCATCAATGTCCCCGTTCCGTTTCCTTACAAAGCATGGCACGTTCTCGTCTCTGCTGCATAAGAGCCTGTCCCCATCTCTGTACATCTATTCCTCATCACTGAAGGTGTGTGTATGTGGGCTCTGGGGGAGGGGGGAATACAATTGCAGGGTGCTCACTATGTATATGAAGTACATTCTATTCTGACATGCATGGGGTCGCCAGGAGTTGGAGTTGACTCAACTGCTACTAGTTTGGATTTTTTGGTACTACGTGTCAGGCACTGCTTTATGACTTTATATATATATCAACTCATTTAATCCTAACTACCCTCCGTACTATTAACATCCCCATTTAGAAATGAGGAAATCAAAGGCCAGAGAGCTTAGTTTAATTTGCCCAGGATGGAAGAGCCACTTGACATTTTGCAATTCGCCCGTGCCACTATTCAGATTGACTTTGTGTGTATCTAAAATAAAAGAAGACAGGAAACTAATGAGCCAGTAGCCCTAGGGAAGTGCCTCTTCATTATTCATGATTAAGTATGGAAATATGCAAATAATTTGCTTTTAACCTAGTGTGTTGGAAGAATGGAAATGAAAACATGATGGAGCTCTTCATCTCCCTCCTACCTCTCCCAGGTCAGTGAGTGAGTCCCTCTCCAGATGCAAAAAAGACTGTAAGAGACACAGGAGACACCTGCCAGAGGAAAGTTCACCTGGGGACTCAGGTTCACAGGCACTTAGGACCACAGCAAATAGCACCAGAGAACTGGGGAAGGATGACCACCATTTACAATGATAAAAACTAGAATCATGTTGAGAGTGAACGGGGTGCCGTTGATGATTATGCTAAGACAAATCATGTAATTCAGAACTTTCCTGGGCACACCTGCACTTGGAGCCACCACTGACATCGTTTTTTTCTCACCCTGAACAACTAATCCATCAGCAAATCTTGGTTCTTTAAAATATATTCAGGATGTGACCATTTATCACCACCCAGCCACTAACACCTTCTCCCATGCCCCATCACCTCATTTCTAGATCACGGAAGGGACCTCCTAACCAGTCTCTTTGCTTCTGTCTCTGTCTTTCCATTCCCTCTTAGCACAGCAGCCAGGTGAACATTTTTAGTGTAAGTCACACAATGTCACTCCTCTGTTTGAAGCCAGAGTGGTTTCCCATCTCACTCAGAGAACAAGCTAAAGTCCTTGGTGTGGCCTACAAGACCATATAGAATCTGGCTGTTGGTCTCTTGGACCTCAACTCCTTCTGCTCTTCTCTTGTGCACTGCACTCCAGTCACCCTGGTTTCTTTGCTAATCCTTGGACATTCCAACATGCTTGAGATCTAAGGACTTTGCCCTTGCTGTTCCTTCTCCCGTGGATAGCTGCTTGGCTACCTGACTCACTTAATTCAGGCCCCTTCTCTTCCCTCCTGAATTCTCAATACTCTGCATCTATTCTTATTTACTGTTTGTTTGTTAAGGTCCTTGGATGGTGCAAGCGGTTTGTAATCAGCTGCTAACCTAAAGGTTGGTGGTTCGAACCCACCCAGCGATGCCACAGAAGAAAGGCCTGGCAATCTGTTTCCAAAAAATATTAACCCAAAAAAACCCAGTGCCCTCGAGTCGATTCCTTACAGCCAAGAAAACTCTGTGAAGCACAGCTCTACTCTGTAACACATGGGCTCACCATGAGTCAGAAGCAACTCAACAACAACGGATCTGTTGGTTTGTTTTCTTTGTTTAGTGTCTAGAATGTAACCTCCGTGATGTCAGTGAGCACTCAATAAATACATTTTGAAGAATAAAAAAAATAAAGATGTTGAAGAGGACTATGGAATTTATGTATAAAGAATCTCTTTTGTTCTCTCCCTGACTGGTGGTGAACCAAAGAATAGTCAAACAGAATCTGATGACCACGTCTATTTTTTTTTTTTTTCCCTGTGAGGCTGAAATTTAAACATTAGCATGTTGTCTTGGTGAAAAGCACTCTTGAAGACTCTGTGGGGAGCAGTAATTATTGATGCAGAGTTGCCTTAAAAGGGGTCAGGAGCAACGAGCTTTGGAGTCACTCACACTAAGTTGGTGTGTTAGGTTTTATGACTTGTTCAAAGAATTATTTGCCTGCCTCCTGGCCTACCCCTCCAGGGCCCCTTTCTGGAGTCCCTCTCTGTAGGTGCAGTACACTTCCAGTCTGTGAACACCTGACTGGACCCTGTGGACTGCTCTGGCCGATGGAGTGGAAGTGACAGACGCCATGTCCGTGAGGAGCTTTAGGAGCCATCAAGTGATTTTCTACTGCTTTCTTCCTCTCTCCCATGAGAGTATGTCCCAGACTGGGACAACTCCTTCCACCTGGTCCCAGTATGAAGAAGATTTAGAGCAGAACTGCAGCCAACCAGCGGTGGATATGGCAGGGGTGAGGCATAAGCCTTGGCTGTTGGAAGACCCCGAGCTTCTGGGAGGTGTATTACCACAGCATAACCAGCAAATACTAACAAACAAACAAACAAAATTGCCATCAAGTCAATTCTGACTGATAGAGACCCTATAGGACAGGGTAGAACTGCTCCATAGGGTTTCCAAGGAGCAGCTGGTGGATTTGAACTGCTGACATTTTGGTTAGCAGCTGAACTCTTAACCTCTATGCCACGAGGGTTTCCAATACTAATATAGTTGGTAAAAAATGATACCCAAGGCAACTGGAATGTGGGTGAAGGGAAGGACCTATCACTGCTCCTCTTTCTTTTCTTCACATTCACTTGATGAGGCTCGAGCTCTGCACCTATTCCATGCCTACACCTTGGGTGCTGAACATGGCAGGGGAAAAATGTTACGCTGACTCAACTAATTTTGCATGTGTGACCACTCATCTGAAAAGGACCCATAGGCTGGTCCTGGCTACCAGCGAAGGAAGTGGCAGTTGAACTGAAACATGAATGATGTGAAGAATCGAGCTATGCCAAGATCCAGGGAAGAGCATCCAGGAAGAAGGAACAGCAAGCACAGAGGTCCCCAGGTTGGAACCAGCTCAGTGAATTCAGGGGAGAGGAAGGAGCATGTGGCTGCAGAGCAGTGAACTTGGGTCTGAGTGGAACAAGACCAGATGGGAGCAATAGCCAGGTCTGGATCATGGAGATCTTGCAGACCAAGGTAAGGATGTTGGAATTTCCTCACATGGCACTGGGATGCCATTGGAGGATTTCAAGAAAAGTAGTGACAGAGTTTCAGTTTCGTATTGCTGCTTAACAACCACGTCTTGACTTAATGGCTTAACACAACGACAACGTCTATTTTGCTCACAAACCTGGAATGTGGGCAGGGCTTGGTGGAGCCAGCTTGTGTCTGCTCCACTTGGTGCCAGCTGCAGCAGCTCAAAGGCTGGACTCAAGAATCTTCTGAAGTCTCACTCACTTGTGCAGCGGTTGATGCTGGTGTCCAACAGAGGTCTCCACTGGACTGCACGTGGCCCTTCTGTGGAGCTGTTTGGTTTCCTCACATGTCCGAGTTACAAAAGCCAGTGTTCCATGAACAAGACAGAGTCAGATGGTAGCTACTACTGCTTCTTCTAACTTAGCCTCGGAAGTCTTCTGTATTCTATTCATGGAGACCTTCACAAAATCTGGTTCATGGGGAGAAATCATAGACCCTACTTCTCCATGGCAGGGTCTCGATATTACCTTGAAAGAAGAATGCGAGGAATGGGATGTATCAGTGCAGGTGTCTTTGGAAAAATGCAGTCTGCTCTGACTGAATGTGATTGACATGTTTAGGAAGACAATCTGGCTGCTTTGGAAAGAAGAAATTCTGGGGGGCCAGGGTAGCCATAGAGCCTGGTCTGGTGGCTCAAGCAGTCCTGGGGTGAAATGATGGTGACTTAGACCACAGGGAGGAGAGCAGACATACAAACAGAGAATGAATTCAGGAAAGAGGCACCATGTTTGGACACATGTTACTCTAAAGCCCTGACCCTCAACGGTGACCAACATGCTTATATTTTCCCCCACTCTTCCAAATGCCTGGGGCTCAGAGTGGAGTTTACTTTAAGTCTTAGTCTGGGTTCTCTAGAAGAGCAAAACCAGTGACATGTATATATATACATACATACATATATATGTGTGTGTATGTAAATAGAGATTTACTTCAAAGAAATGGCTCATACAGTTATGGGGGTTGGCAAGTCCCAAATTAGTAGGTCAGGCAGCAGGCTGGAGAATTCCACTGGCTCATGGGATTGTGGGGGCTGGTGAACTCAAAATTTGCAGGTCAGGCGGCAGGCTGGAGACTCCTGCAGGTTTACGTCCCAGGAATGTGGAGTGAGGCAAAGAAAAGAGCGCTGGGTGGAGAGGGAGAGTTTTGCTAGAACATCCATTTATATACTGGAGGCAGGCCATATCCTCAAGGAAATTCCCCTTTCAACTGATTGGCTGATGATGTCAGATTACATTATATTACGTTATGGAAGAGCACCCAGCCTGGTATCTGCCAAACCACAGAGAATCATAGCTGCGCTAATTTGACACATAACATAAGCCATCACAGGTGTGTGTGTTTGTTTTCTTATATTATTACTATTTTTAAAGGTTTGTATTTGGAATGGATGCTTTAGCAGGACAGAACTGCTATGCTGAGTAGAAAACTGTGATGGACCAGTAGATAGCACCTCATCTTGGTGGTGGAAGAAAAATCTAGAAAGCTGCCTTCATTCTTCAGAGTGCCTGCCAGCGGCCTGTTTTGAACAGACATAGGCTGGGGTCAGCACCGGCGTACTTGACCACCTTCTTGGCATGGTGCCAGCACCTTCAGCCCTGAGGGCTGTGTTCTTTAATCATTATGTTATCAGGTCTTCTGGGAAATAACGATGTTCACTTCCATAGTTAGAGCAAATTCCATCTACTTCTGTGGGTCCCACTTCCAGATCTTTTTATTACAGTCTCCTCACTTCAGGAGCCCTGGTAGCACAGTGGTTAAGAGTCTGGCTGCTAACCAAAAGGTCAGCAGTTCAAATCTACCAGCTGCTCCTTGGAAACCCTATGGAGCAGTTCTACTCTGTCTTATAGGGTCACTATGAGTTGGAATCAACTTGATGGCTGTGTTTTGTTTTTTTATCCTCCCACTTCTGAAGCAGCTCATGGAATAAGCCTGGGTGGCACAAGCGGTTTTCTAACCTAAAGGCTGATGGTTCAAACCTATTCGGTGGCTCCAGGGACGAAAAACCTGGCCATCTGCTTCCATAAAGATGGCAGCCAAGAAAACCCTATGGAGGAGTTGTGCTCTGTAACACATGTAACACATGTAACACATGAGGTCGCCATGAGTCAGAATGGACTCACCAGTATCTAACAACAACAACAGCTTTGAAATCAAGCAGTGCTGGACTCCAATCCCAGGTCTGCCACCTACAAGTTGTTTGACCTTTTGAAAGTTACTTAACTATTCTAAGACTCAGTTTCCTTATCCATAAAATGAAGATGGTAACCCTACGACCCTATGGGGTGCATTGCAAAGATTAAATGAAATTCCCAAAAAGCAATTAGCATGAACCCTGCCACATACTATTGATTGCCATTGGGTCGATTCTAACTTATAATGACCCTATAGGACAGAGTAGCACTGCCCCAAAAGTTTCCAAGGAGCGGCTGGTGGGCTCGAACTGTCGATATTTTGGTTAGCATTCCGTGCTGTTAAGCCTGCGCCATGAGGGCCCCGTCACATACTAAGTGCTCAATAAATTGCTGCTAGAACCATTGTATATTAAAGGATAAGGATGCCACAATATATAGAAACTGATTGAAGAATTCCCAGCAGCTGGAGCTGTGCATACAGACCATTGCATACTGCCTGCTGACTGTGGTCATGTGGTGTCCTTTTTATGGCTCAGTGACTTAACATTTAGAAGATGGAACTTTCACAGTGAAAGCAAGTTGAAAAATAAGTAAAACCCCAGAGAGCATTTAGGCACAAACCACCTCAGATGCACGTGGGTTTCTTGGCTTGGCCTGCCAGCTGGATGGCTTTTACATTCCACTTGAGCAAAGCGAAGCTGTCCCTGACCCTGCTGCAAAGGCACCAGTGCTGTGTGCATGTCAAAAACTCAGGAAGGGATTCACTTTGAAACGCTGACATTTTTAAGCCAATCACCAAAGGCCGGAGTGAATGGAAATCTGAGAAACCTTTGAGAGTCTTAGGAGAGCCAATGAGAGGAGGTATCACTGGGTCTAAGCTTCCAGGTGACATTGGGAAGTACGGCAGGTCACCCAAATCATGTACATAACAGCAAGTATTTAGACTTTGGAGATGCCATGATGATTTTTTTTATTTATTTTTTTAACTTCCATTCCAATAGTTTGGGATCAGGTAGCTCGATGCATCCTAACTCAGTGCATTCTAACTGATGCATCAAAGCCTAGTCGCTCCCTGGGAGCGTTCCCTGGTATGAGGCTTGCTTTGTAGGGCTAGCTATGGGTGCTTTTTATTGAGTGCTGGAAAAGCGCCCAGCACCATACTGGACTTTTTATGTGCACAGTCTCACGTCATGTCTGACGACAACCAGAATCACGTGCTCATCCACTTAACGTTAACTGACTACCTATGAGATGTCAAAAGGAGCACTCAAGTTTTGGGGAAGGTAAGTGATTTGCCCAGAATCCCATTAGTGGTGAGTAGGAGGGCCAAGATGTGAATAATCTCAGTTCCCACACTGGCCCCACCAAGCTACACTTCTCCAGGTATGCTAATGGTGCAAAATAAAGAAAGCTAGACCTGGAGCCTGGAGATCTAGGTACCTCATTTGGTTATGGCATCCCTGGGTGGTGCAGAGAGTTAACACACCCGGCTGCTAACCAAAAGGTTGGTGGTTCAAGTCCACCCAGAGGCACCATGGAAGAAAGGCCTGGTAACCTGCTTTTGAAAAATCAGCCACTAAAAACCCTATTGAGCACAGTTCTACTCTGACACACATGGGGTCACCATGAGTCAGAGTTGACCCTATGGTGATAGGTTTTGTTTGGATACACTTACTAGTTATGTGACCTTGAGCAAGTCACTTTATCCTTTGGGTTTATTTCCTTCTCTTAATGGCAAATTGCTGATCACCTTGTGACCCAACTTTTGGTGTTTCTGTCGGAATTACATGCTATAAAGAAATAATATGGATGAATCTCACAAACAAGTTTGAGTGAAAGAAGCCAGATTTAAGAGACTGCGTACTATAAGATTCCATTTATAAGGATTTTTTCTCCTTTTTTATTGCGCTTTAAGTGAAAGTTTAAAAATCAAGTCAGACTTTCACACAAAAATTTATATACTTCTTGCTATATACTCCTAATTTCTCTCCCCCCCCCTTTTTTTTTTTGATGAGACCTCACGATCCTTCCCTCCGCTCTCTCTTTTCATGTCCATTCAGCCAGCTTCTGACCCCCTCTGCCCTCTCATCTCCCGTCCAGACAGGAGATGCTAACATAGTCTCACGTGTTTACTTGATCCAGGAAGCTCATTCTTCACCATTATCATTTTCTATCCCATTGTCCATCCAATCCCTCCCTGAAGCATTGGCTTTGGGAATAGTTCCAGTCTTGGGCTAACAGAAGGCCTGGGGACGATGACCACCAGGGTCCTTCTAGTCTCAGTCAGACCATTTAGTCTGGTATTTTAATGAGAATTTGGGGTCTGCATCCCACTGCTCTCCTGCTCCCTCAGGGGTTCTCTGTTGCATTCCCTGTCAGGGCAGTCATTGGTTGTACCTGGGCACCATCTACTTCTTCTGGCCTCAAGCTGCTGTAGTCTCTGGTTTATGTGGCTATTTCTGTCTCTTGGGCTCATAATCACCTTGTGTCTTTGGTGTTCTTCAATCTCCTTTGCTCCAGGTGAGTCGAGACCAATTGATGCATCTTAGATGGCCGCTTGCTAGCATTTAAGACCTCAGATGGCACTGTCCCAAGTGGGATGCAGAATGTTTTCTGAATAGACTTTATTATGCCAATTGATTTAGATGTCCACTGAAACCATGGTCCCCAAACCCCTGCCCCTGCTATGCTGGCCCTCGAAGTGCTCAGTTTATTCAGGAAACTTCTTTGCTTTTGGTTTAGTCCAGTTGTGCTGACCTCTGCTGTACTGTGTGTTGTCTTTACCTTCACCTAAAATAGCTCTTGTCTACTATCTTATTCGTGAATACCCCTATCCCTCCATCCCTCCCTCCCCAGAATATTTTCTTCTCTGTTTAAACTATTTCTTGTGTTCTTATAGTAGTGGTCTTATACAATATTTGTCCTTCTGCAGCTGACTAATTTCACTCAGCATAATGCCTTCCAGATTCCTCCATGTTATGAAATGTTTCAGAGCTTCATCACTGTTCTTTATTGACTTGTAGTATTCCATTTTGTGAATATACCATAATTTATTTATCCATTCATCCATTGATGGGCACCTTGGTTGCTTCCATATTTTTGCTATTGTAAACAGTGGTGCAATGAACATGAGTGTGCATATATCTGTTCGTGTAAAGGCTCTTATTTCTCTAGGATATATTCCAAGGAGTGGGATTGCTGGATTGTATGGTAGTTCTATTTCTAGCTTTTTAAGGAAGCGCCAGATCGATTTCCAAAGTGGTTGTACCATTTTACACTCCCACCAGCAGTGTATAAGTGTTCCAGTCTCTCCATTACCTCTCTAACATTTATTATTTTGTGTTTTTTGGATTAATGCCAGTCTTGTTGGAGTGAGATGGAATCTCATTGTAGTTTTGATTTGCATTTCTCTAATGGCTAATGATCGTGAGCATTTCCCCATATATCTGTTAGGTGCCCGAATGTCTTCTTTGATGAAGTGCCTGTTCATATCCTTTGCCCATTTTTTAACTGGATAATTTTCTTTTTGTTGTTGAGGTTTTGCAGTATCATGTAGATTTTAGAGATCAGGCACTGATCGGAAATGTCATAGCTAAAAACTTTTTCCCAATCTGTAGGTAATCTTTTTACTCCTTTGGTGAAGTCTTTGGATGAGCATAGGTGTTTGATTTTTAGAAGCTCCCAGTTATCTAGTTCCTCTTCTGCACTGTTAGTAATGTTTTGTATACTGTTTATACCACGTTTTAGGGCTTCTAACATTTTCCCTATTTTTCCTTCCATGATCTTTGTTTTTTTAGATTTTATATTTAGGTGTTTGATCTATTTTGAGCTCATTTTTGTGCATGGTGTGAGGTATGGGTCTTGTTTCATTTTTTGCAGATGGATATCCAGTTAAGCCAGAACCGTTTGTTAAAAAAACTGTCTTTTCCCCATTTAACTGACTGTGCCTTTGTCAAATATCAACTGCTCATATGTGGATGGATTTATGTCTGGATTCTCAATTCTGTTCTATTGGTCTATGTATCTGTTGTTGTACCAAAACCAGGCTGTTTTGACTACTGTGGCAGTATAATAGTTTCTAAAATCAGGTAGAGTGAGGCCTCTCACTTTGTTCCTCTTTTTCAGTAATGCTTTACTTCTCTGAGGCCTCTTTCCCTTTCATATGAAGTTGGTGATTTGTTTCTCCTTCTCATTAAAAACTGTTGGTGGAATTTGGATCGGAATGCATTGTATCTATAGATTGCTTTTGGTAGAATAGACATTATTACAATATTAAGTCTTCCTATCCATGAGCAAGGTATGTTTTTCCACTTATGTAGGTCTCTTTTGGTTTCTTGCAGTAGTGTTTTGTAGTTTTGTTTAAGTTTTTTACATCTCTGGTAAGATTTATTCCTAAGTATTTTATCTTCCTGGGGGGCTACTGTAAAAGGTATTGATTTGGTGACTTCCTCTTCCATGTTGTTTTTGTTGGTGTAGAGGACTCAACCGATTTTTGTATGTTTATCTTGTGTCCTGATAATCTGCTGAACTCTTCTATTAGTTTCAGTAGTTTTCTTGAGGATTCTATAGGGTTTTCTGTGTATAACATCATGGCATCCGTGAATAGAGATAATTTTACTTCTTCCTTACGAATCTGGATGGCCTTTATTTCTTTATCTAGCCTAATTGCTCTGGCTAGGACCTTCAGAACAATGTTGAATAAGAGTGGTGATAAAGGGCATCTTTGTCTGGTTCCCGATCTCAAGGGGAATGCTTTCAGACTCTCTCCATTTAGAATGATGTTGGCTATTGGCTCTGTATAAATGCCCTTCATTATGTTGAGGAGTTTTCCTCCTATTCCTATTTTGCTGAGAGTTTTTATCATGAATGGGTGTTGACGTTGTCAAATGCCTTTTCTGTATCGATGGATAAAATCATATGATTCTTGTCTTTTGTTTTATTTATGTGGTGGATTACATTAATTGTTTTTCTAATGTTGAACCACCCCTGCATACCTGGTATGAATCCCACTTGGTCATGGTGAATTATTTTTTTGATATGGTGTTGAATTCTATTGGCTAGAAATGTTCAGGATTTTTGCATCTAAGTTCATGAAGGATAAAATGTTCAGGATTTTTGCATCTAAGTTCATGAAGGATAGAGGTCTATAATTTTCTTTTTTTGTGGTGTCTTTACCTGATTTTGGTATCAGGGATATGCTGGCTTCATAGGATGAGTTTGGTAGTTTTCTGTCCTTTTCTATGCTCTGAAGTAAATACCTTTAGTAGTAGTGGTGTTAACTGTTCTCTGAAAGTTTGGTAGAACTCTGCAGTGAAGCCATCCGGACCAGGGCTTTTTTTTGTTGGGAGTTTTTTGATTACCTTTTCAATCTCTTCTTTTGTTATGAGTCTATTTAGTTGTTCTACCTCTATTTGTGTTAGTTTAGGTAGGTAGTGTGTTTCTAGGAATTCATCCATTTCTTCTAGGTTTTCAAATTTGTTAGAGTACGATTTCTCATAGTAATCTGATATGATTCTTTTAATTTCAGTTGGGTGTGTTCTAATAGCGGCCATCTCATTTCTTACTCAGGTTATTTGCTTCCTGTCCTGTTTTTTTCTTTTATTGATTTGACCAATGGCTTATCAATTTTGTTACTTTTTTCAAAGAACCAGCTTTTGGTCTTGTTAATTCTTTCAATTGTTTCTGTTTTCTATTTCATTTAATTCTGTTCTAATTTTTATTTTTTTGTTTTCTTCTGGTGCCTGAGGGTTTCTTTTGTTGCTCTTTTTCTGTTTGTTGAAGTTGTAGGGATAATTCTTTGATTTTGGCCCTTTCTTCATTTTGGATGTGTGCATTTATTGATATAAATTAACCTCTGAGCACTGTTTTTCCTGTGTCCCAAGGGCTCTGAGAGGAAGTGTTTTCATTCTCATTGGATTCTATGAATTTCTGTATTCCTTCCTCAATGTCTTCTATAATTCAGCCTTTTTTGAGCAGGGTATTGTTCAGTTTCTAAGTGTTTTATTTCTTTCCCCTGATTTTTCTGTTATTGATTTCTACTTTTATGGCCTTTCGGTCAAACAAGATGCTTTGTAATATTTCAATGTTTTGGATTCTGCTGAGGCTTGCTTTGTGACCTAAGATGTGGTCTATTCTAGAGAATGTTCCATGTGCACTAGAAAAGAAAGTATACTTGGCTGTTGTTGGGTGGAGTGTTCTGTATATGTCTATGAGGTCAAGTTGGTTGGTTGTGGCATTTAGATCTTCCATGTCTTTATTGAGCTTCTTTCTGGATGTCCTGTCCTTCACCAAAAGTGGTGTGTTGAGGTCTTCTACTATAATTGTGGAGCTGTCTATCTCACTTTTTAATGCTGTTAGAGTTTGTTTTATGTATCTTTCAGTACTGTCATTGGGTGCCTAAATATTTAATATGGTTATATCCTCCTGGTATATGGTCCTTTCAATGACTATATAGTATCCTTCCTTATCCTTTGTGGTGGATTTATCTTTAAAGTCTACTTTGTCAGAAATTAATATTGCCACTCCTGCTCTTTTTTTGATTGTTGTTTGCTTGATATATATGTATTTTTCCATCCTTTGAGTTTTAGTTTGTGTCTCTAAGTCTAAGGTGTGTCTCTTATAGGCAGCATATAGACAAATCATGTTTCTTTACCCATTCTGCCACTCTCTGTCTCTTTATTGGTGCATTTAATCCATTTACATTCAGCATAATTATGGGTAGGTGTGGATTTAGTGCCGTCATTTTGGTGTCTTTTTTGTGTGTCTTGTTGACAGTTTATCGACACTGGGTTGTTGACAGTTTCTTTTTCCCAGTTAATTTTTTGTGCTGAATAGTTTATATATTGTCTTTTCCTCTTCTTCATTGTTGTTGATTTTATTTCTGCTGAGTCTCTATTTTTTCTTGTATTTTATTTTGATGTGTTGGATAGTTTGTCTTCTTTGTTGTTACCTTAATATTTATCCCTATTTTTCTAAATTTAAACCTAAACTTTATTTCTTTGTATCACCTTGTCTTCCTCTCCATATGAAAGATCTATGACCACATTTCTTAAAAACTTAGTCTCTCTTTATTGTTTTAGTGTTGTCTTGTTTTACATAGTGACATCACTGTTTCCCTGTTTTGAGTGTTTTTTAACCTTTATTTACTTTTGTGGTTTCCTTATTTGGGTTAACATCTGATTGCTCTGTCCAGTCTTACAGCCTTGGGTTGATACCTGATATTATTGATTTTCTAAACAAAGAACTCCCTTTAGTATTTCTTGTAGTTTTGGTTTGATTTTTATGAGTTTCCTAGTCTTGTGTTTATCAGGGAATGTCCTAATTTAAGCTTCATATTTGAGAGACAGTTTTGCTGGGTATATGATTCTTAGTTGGCAATTTTTTTCCTTCAATGCTTTATATAAGTCATCTCATTGCCTTCTTGCCTGCATGGTTTTTGCCGAGTAGTCCAAGCTTACTTTTATTGGCTCTCCTTTATAGGTAATGCTTTATTTATCCCTAGCTGCTCTTAAAATTCTCTCTTTGTCTTTGGTTTGGCAAGGTTGATTATAATAGTCTTGGTGACTTTCTTTTAAAATCTACATTATGTGGAGTTCGATGAGGATCTTGGATAGATATCTTCTCATCTTTCATGATATCAGGGAAGTTTTCTGCCAACAAATCTTCAATAATTCTCTCTGTATTTTCTATTATCCCTCCCTGTTCTGGTACTCCAATCACTCGTGGGTTACAGTCCGCATGATTCTTAAGGTTCTTCATTTTTTAAAAATTCTTTTATCTGATATTTCTTCAAATATAGTGGTGCCAAGTGCATTATCTTCAGGTTCACAAATTCTACCTTCCACTTGCTCAATTCTGCTCCTCTGACTTTCTATCAAGTTGTCTAATTCTGTAATTTTATTGTTAATCTTCTGAATTTCTGATTGCTATCTGTCTGTGGATTTTTCCAGCTTATTAAATTTTTCATTAAGCTCCTGAATAACCTTTTTAATTTCTTCAACTGCTTCATCTGTGTGTTCTTTGGCTTGTTGCACGTATTGCCTCATTTCCTTCCTGATGTCCTGAAGTGTTCTGTTGATTAATGTTTCGTATTCTGCATCTGGTAATTCCAGGAATGCACTTTCATCTAGAAGATCCCTTGATTCTTTTTTCTGAGAGCTTGTTGAAGCCATCATGGTATGTTTCTTTAAGTGATTTGGTATTGACTGTTGTCTCCGAGCCATCTATAAGCTATTGTATTAGTTTATTTTATGTTTGGTTACTGTGTCCTAGCTTCTTGCTTTGTTTTGTTTTGATATACCCAAATGGGTTGCTTGAGTGAGCTAGCTTGAGTATTTTCACCTTTGAAGCTCTGGTGTCCTGTCACCCAATGGCTAGAGCTGGTATAAGGTATATCAGTCTAGGAGTCCATTCACTTTTCTTGTATGGATTCAGCTCATGTGTCCAGGTACCTAGTCATCAAGTGTGTGGTACAGGCTCTGTTGTACAGTCTTAGAGGAGCAGAGGTTTTTAGTGTAGGTACTGGTATCTGCTTGCAGCAGGGGGTCATGCTTTGAACAAGGCAGGGAGCTGAGAACCATCCCCTGAGTGTCTCTGAGGAAAGCGTGTCCCTCTTCCCTAGAGTGTAAAGGGGGGTGGGTTCTGCAGAGAGTCCATGGACACCCAAAGTTTTTGGTTGTAAGGACTGGGAGGTACCAGTTATCCTTGGACCCCTGTCACAGGTGGCTGGGTGACCTGAATGGAGCCACCAGTCCTTAGGCCCCTGATGTGGGTAGGTGAGGACCCTGTTTAATAGGCAAAATGGTGTCAAACATGAAACACCCACCTCTCCAGTGCTCAGCTGAAAGAGCTGTAGTCTGCCAACAAGGGCCTATTCTCCTGAAATAGGCCCACAGAGGTCCATGCAGGGCGGAAAGGTGCTCAAAGTCCATGGACCGTTTATGCCTGGACAGGAGTCGCTTCTGTCCTGAATTCCCCAGGTTAGTGAAGCTGGCAAATTATCTTTCCTCCCAAGTGTGAATTTATTCCAAGGCTGGGAGGATGGCTCTAGGCACTCAACAGGGCCTATCTCAGGCCCAGGGAAATCAACAGCCTCTGAAGCCAGCTTGGGAAGGGGGCACGGTAAAATATACACAAGTACTTAGCTTTTGCCGAGAGCGCCGTTCTTCTCTGGTTCCAGAGGTATGAGTAGGCTGTGTGGCTGGCTGCTTCTCCCTGTGGAAACTGTGGCCAAACGCTGGTACCAGCCTGCCACAGCCACTCCTGGGAATGGTGCATGAGGGGTCCCGGCCATTCAGGTCCAGTAATTCCTCTCCGCTTCTGAACAATCTCCTCCTCCCCCGCTGCTCAGTTCATTTCCTAACTTTGCCTTTGATATTCAGGAATCCTAGCTTGTCATAAATATAATCGTTTCACTTGTTTTTTTTCAGGTCTTTGTTGTAAGAGGGATTACTGGAAGTGTCTGTCTCTTCCATCATCTTGGCTCTGGCTCCTTGTTTTCTTTTGAAAGGCAAAATGAGTAAGAACTAAGGATATTGGTTTACTTGGAGAGGGTGAAGGGAGTTATAAATGGGAGAGGGAATAAATGAGTTTCTGGAGTTCTGAAATGTTCTGTTTACTGTAAAAGTATAAAAGAATTAAAAACAATGTAGGAATGTGAGACTATCTTGAAACACATAAAAAACCAAATCCATTGCTGTCAAGTTGATTCCAGCTCAAGACAACCCCATGTGTTACAAAGTAGAATTGCTCCCTAAGGTGTTCTTGGCTGTAATCTTTACAGAAGCAGATTGCCAGGCCTTTCTTCTGCAGTGCCACAAGGTGAGTTTGAACTACCAACCTTTAGGTTAGTAGTCCAGTGCAAACCGTTTGCACTACCCAGGCAAGGAAGAAGGTATATATGCTCCTTCAGTGTGGCTCCAGGGCCAACGCTGGGGAGCTGTAGGTGGGTTTTTTTTTTTTTTTAATTGTGCTTTAGGTGAAGGTTTAGAGCTCGAGTTAATTTCTCATTCAAAAATTTATATATATATATATATTGTTTTCTGACATTATTTGCAATCCCCACAATGTGACGCCCTAGGTTCCCTGTGTCCATTCAACCAGTTCCTGTCCCTTCCTGCCTTCTCATCCTGCTTTTGAACAGGAGCTGCCCATTTGGTCTTGTATATCTGATTGAACTAAGAAGCACATTCCTCGCGTGTATAATTTTTTGTTTTATAGTCTTGCCTAATCTTTGCCTGGAGAATGGGCTTCTGGGAATTGTTTCAGTTCTGGGTTAACAGTGCATCAGGGGCCATAGTTTTGGGCATTCCTTCAGTCTCTGTCAGACCATTACATCTGGTCTTTTTACGTGAATTTCAGTTCTGCTCCACACTTTCCTCCTGCTCCACCCAGAACTCTCTGTTGTGTTCCCTGTCAGGACAGTCATCGGTTGTAGCCAGGCGCCATCTAGTTTTTCTGGTCTCAGGATGATGTACTCTCTGGTTCATGTGGCCCTTTCTGTCTCTTGGGCTCATAATTACCTTGTGTCCTTGGTGTTCTTCATTCTCCTTTGATCCAGGTGGGTTGAGACCAATTGATACATCTTAGATGGCTGCTTGCTAGTGTTTAAGACCCCAGGTGCCACTCTTCAGCGTGGGATGCTGAACATTTTCTTAATAAAATTTGTTAGCCAATTGACCTAGATGTCCCCAGAAACTGTGGTCTCCAGGCCCCAGCCCCAGCTACTCTGTCCTTCAAAGTGTTTTGATGTGTCCAGGACATTTCTTAGCTTTTGCTTTGGTCCAGTAGTGCTGACATCCTTTGTATTGTGTATTGTCCTTCTCTTTACTGAAGTTGATCCTTGTCTACTACCTAGTTAGCAAATTCCTCTCCACTCCCTTCCTACACTCATAGCCATCAAAGAATGCTTTTTTCTGTGTTTAAACCTTTTGTTGAGTTCTTGTAATAATGGTCTTATACAATATTTGTTCTTTTGTGACTGACTAATTTCACTCAGCATAATGTCCTCCAGATTCATCCATGTTGTGAGATGTTCCGAGGATTCGTCATTGTTCTTTATTGTTGCATAGTATTCCACTGAGTGTATGTATCATAGTTTGTTTATTCATTCTTCTGTTGATGAGCATTTAGGTGGTTTCCATCTTTTTGCTATTGTGAATAGTGCTGCAATGAACATGGATGTGCATATGTCAATCTGTGTGATGGCTCTTATTTCTCTAGGATATATTCCTAGGAGTGGGATTGCTGAATCATATGATATTTTTATTTCTAGCTTTTTAAGGAAGCGCCATATTGTTTTCCAAAATGGTTGTACCATTTTACATTCCCACCAGCAGTGCATAAGAGTTCCAATCTCTCCACAACCTCTCCAACATTTGTTATTTTGTGTTTTTTGGATTAGTGCCAGCCTTGTTGGGGTGAGATGGAATCTCACTGTAGTTTTGATCTGCATTTCTCTAATGGCTAATGATCTGGAGCATTTCCTCATGCATCTCTTAGCTCCCAGAATGCCTTCTTTGGTGAAGTGTCTGTTTATACCCTTTGCCCATTTTTAGTTGGATTATTTGTGTTTTTCTTTTTGAGGTTTTACAGTATCTTACAGATTTTAGAGATTAGATGCCGATTGGATTTGTTGTAGACAACATTTTTTTTCCCAGTTTGTAGGTTGTCTTTTTATTCTTTTGGTGAAATCTTTCTCTTCTGGTGTTTATGCATTCTTAGTTATGATTCATATACTATTTATGCCGTGCATAATGGCCCCTAACATTGTCCCTATTTTTTCTTCCATGATCTTTACCATTTTAGATTTTAAAATTATATATGTTCAATTTAGAAAGCAGAAAAATGTGGGAGACCATCTCTCCTTTCTGTAATTAGTGTGACTGTACATGTTAGATTGCTTGGAATAATTGAGTTTATAACTGTTGACCTATCTCCTTTAAAATCTCCCAGTTGTCCTCTGTTGGAAAATAAATTATATGGTTACCTTACCCATAATCCACTCAACCAGATAAAACCACTATTAACATTTTGTTGCAATCCACTTCAGTCATTTTACATCTTAGAGCCCCTTCTGACATAGAAAATTGTATGCATTACTCTTGTTTAACACTAAAACCTAAGCCTTTACGATGTTATTCAAAATATTTCACGTTTATCTGAACAGCTGCTTTATAGTTTATTCTAATTTGTTTAATATTAGTCTTATTTTGGAAATTTACTTTATTTCCAAAATGTAATTTTATAAAAAGCATTGCAAAGAACGTCTTTAGCCATAAAACTCTTTCTTCATTTCAGATCGCTTCCATTAAGAGAATCCGAGGAACAGAGTTTGGGAAGTGAGGGTTATGAATATTTTCACAGCCTGTGAATTGTGCACCATGTTCCTTTCCTAAAGGCTAGAACCACTTTCTATTCCTTCCAGCTTTGCTGAGTGTGTCTGCATCACTGCACTCATCTCTAGTATTGGATAGTCTCATTTTTTACAGTTCTATTAATCTGATAGGTTAAAAATAGCACCTCATTGTTATTCTAATTTCCATTTCATTGATGATGAGTGAGGTTGAAAAATGTTCAAATGTTTATTACCCATTGATATGCCTCTCTCTTAAATGGTCTTTGTTCTTCTCTTTATTTGTTAGGAATGTAATGCTTTTATTACCTTTTGGCATGGCTTTCCTTATACTGAGGGTATCACCCTTTGTCCTCTTTGAAGCAATTTTTTTTCCTGGTTTATACTCCTTTTAAGCAGTTTTGAGAGAAATTGTAATTTTTATGTGAAAAATCTACTCATCTTTTCCTTTGTCATATCTTCCACTGTTTTCGGGCTTAGAAGATTCTTACTTCATCCCTATGCAGACATTTGATTGCTATTTCTATTTTCTCTTATATTTATTATCATTTAAAAAACAAGCTGAATTCTTCTTAGTCAGGCTACACTAGATAAGACTGAGCTTCAATAATAATAAAAAAAAATTAAATAGGAAGCTTTAATTCATATTTTGTTTTGTTCTCCTGCTTGGAACTTCTGTTGCTGCTATTGACTGTCCATTTTGATAAGGTACTTCTGTTCCAAAACAATTACGCAGAGAACACAATTGGAGACATAAATAATGAAGAAGAAATGAATGCTTTTTCCTTCACTTCATTATTCATTTAGAGAAATGTTTCTTGTTACTCAGAAATGGGACACACCTGTTTTTAAACAAAAAAATTTGGTGAAAATAATACACATTTCTGTTTTCTGGGATGATGCTACAAATGAAGTGTTGAATTATTAAAAGCTATTTTTTTTTCAGATAAATATGCACTGTATCTGGCATCTGCGTGATAAATTCTAGTCCAAAGGGTTTCTTTGAGTTGTGAACCAAAACTTCAGTGACAAAGAGTGGCATAATTTTACAATGCAAATGAAAATGCCAAGCAAAGTCGCCAGACAACAGACTACTTATCACAGTTTGCTGAGGTGAGGCAAGTACATAATTTTTTGATTCAGTTGACACATTCAATTATCTCCTAAAAGTTTCTATCACATGACTCCTTTTAGCCATTTATTGGGTACAAAAATGTAATCCATAATTATAGATACGTCATGTGCCTTATGTCAAAAGCCCAACAACCTCTTCCCAAGGCCTTCCGTCTTCCAGACAAACTGGAAAAAGAAAATAAATGTTTGACAATCAAGACTTGCAAAGTGGCTGTGAGAAGCAGTCAAGGAGCTGACTGTTGGAAACAAATACATATATATATATACTATATGTAGCCTAGGGTTTTAGGTTACAGAGGAAATAATTTGTTGCAAATCATAGACTCACAAATGTCTGGGACTGAAAGGCACTTTGTGAGAATCTATCTTCCTGCTTTTAGCCATAACCTGTAAAACTTTCCAAATCTATGTGCATATCGTAAGCTAAAAGCTCAAAATATGACACAATGGAAAAGCCAGAGGCTAGATTTGAGGTCAATCAAAGCATTTCCTCGGGTACTTATGTGTTGAACCCAGACAATCCTGGATTATTATCTGAACATATAAGGATGTTTTCCTTACTTGGCTAGGTTCTTGTGATGCTTAATGGAATATCATAAGCGAGACTGCACAGCCCTTGTTAAAATAAATGTCAGTCTTTTCTCTCCCTCCTTGATCCCTCCCTGCCTAGAAGTTTGGAGAGACAAACTGTCAATAAACCGGAAGATATTTTTATATTTACCAGCCCTCTAAAAAAACTAAGATAGTTGCCCTTGACTTTGTTCCAACTCATGGCGACCCCATGTGTTACAGAACAGAACTGCTCCACAGGATTTTCTTCGCTGTAATCTTCATGGAAGCAGATCACCAGGCCTTTCTGTGGTGCTGCTGGGTGGGTGCGGCCCACCAACCTTCGGATTAGTAGTGGAGTGATAACTGTTTGGCCACTCAGGGACCACCAACTCTCTAAAATGGGAAATTGCCTTGCTTGCCCAGCATCAGCTCCTCATGTTGTAGCTTTAGCTCATTTCTTCTGGTTTATTTACTGAAAGTTGTAGAATACGGGTGATCAAGTTTGGTAAGATAATCTTTTATTTAATATTTCTGTAGACTTGATAGCAGCCAACTTGGTTGTTTCGGGAATCTTCTTTCCGTGCTTCCCTTGGGCTTTAAAAATGCCTGGGATCTTAAAAGCTTGCAAGCTGACATCCAAGGCACAACAATTGGTCTCTATTACCCTGGAGCAACAGAGGAAGAAGGAGAATTAGGAATAGGAGAAGGTATGGAATGTGTGGCTAATTGCCTCCATGAACAACTGCCTCCTTTGCCATGAGACTAGAAGAACTGGATGGTGTCCATCTACCTACCATTACTGGACATTTTGATCAAAGATTCCATAGCAGAACGCCGATCAAAAGAGGGAAAATGCAGAACAGAATTTCAGATTCTCACGGACTCCAGACTTCCTGAAGCCACAGAGATTGGATGATCCCCTGAAACTATTGCCCGGAGATAATCTTTAAACCTTAAACCAAAAATATCTTGTAAAATCCTAAAACCAAACAAAAGTTTAGCTTAACTAGTAAAAATTGTCTGCCTTGAGCATGAAGCTCTTTTAAAACTATCCATATGAGCTCAAAATTACAACAGCAAGTCAGAAGATTAGGTAGAAATCTTAGGGGGCCATGAGTTTATGTTAATGGGGGAGGAACAACTCAGAAAAGGAGGGTGAGGGTGGTTGCATAACTCGAAGAATATAATCAGTCACTGAATTGTACATGTAGAAAAGGTTGAATTGGTGTGTGTTTTGCTGTGTATAGTTCCAACAATAAAATATAAAAGAAAATAATGCATGAGAGATGGTGAGAAAGTTGTATTGCCAAATAATATCTGACAAGTACCTTTTTTTCCCTTCATTCTTCATATCCAGCTTCCGCTCCTATCTTCCACGTATTTTCACTTTTATAATTCTAGGAGAGAATGTCTAGTGGCCTGGTTCAATTTCAGTTGGACTGCCTTGCTCAAGGTTTGCATCTCATCACAGCAAGGAAGGGCCAACGAAATGCATTTTATGTGTCACTCCCATCAGCCATGAGCTATTTTGTGGCTGAACTAAACTTGGCATTTGATCCCAGGCCCATTGAAAAGAATGTCAGTTTAATGCTTTTTTGTTCTACTTAACACACAGGAAACTGATGTAAATTGAAAGTCCATCCATTTGTGGAAAATGCTTAATAAAATATCTGAGATCCAGGAAACTTAAGAGAACATTCTTTCATTTACCAGTTTAGGAAACCAAGGTCCAGAGATGTACAAGGGGATATCCAAACTATACAATGAGTTAGCCAAAGTACTAAAACATATGAGCTGTAGTTAGTTACTCATTTAGCTCCTGATTCATCTCTTCCCAGTGTGTTAGAAAGGATTAAATGATGTCTCTGAAATCATTTAAAGCCACACATCAAATTTGCTATAAAACAAAACATGTTGCCATCGAGTTTATTCTGACTCGTAGAGACCCTGTAGGACAGAGAAGAGCTGCCCATAGGGTTTCCAAGGAGCGGCTGGTGGATATGAAGTGCTGACATTTTGGTTAGCAGCTGTAGCTCTTAACCACTGTGCCACTAGGGCTCCAAAGTCATTATATCACTGGAAAACTTAACTTTGCTTGGGAAAGTGGCTAATTCTATCCACTCTAACTATGTGCAATTTCTAGCACATATTTGGCATCTGCTCTTATTCATAAGGCTTTCACTGGCTAATACTTTTCAGAAGTAGACTGCTGGGTCCTTCATTGCTGATGTCAGGTGGATCCTGGCTGAAAGCAGAGAATACCAGAAGGATGTTTACCTGTGTTTATTGACTATGCAAAGGCATTTGACTGTGTGGATCATAACAAATTATGAATAACGTTGCAAAGAATGGGAATCCCAGAACACTTAATTGTGCTCATGAGGAACCTTTACATAGATCAAGAGGCAGTTGTTCGGATAGGACAAGGAGATACTGACTGGTTTAAAGTCAGGAAAGGTGTGTGCTAGGGTTGTATTCTTTCACCATACCTATTCAATCTGTATGCTGAGCAAATAATCTGAGGATCTGGACTATGTGAAGAAGAACGGGGCATCAGGATTGGAGGAAGACTCATTAACAACCTGCGTTATGCAGATGACACAACCTTGCTTGCTGAAAGTGAAGAGGACTTGAAGCACTCACTAATGAAGATCAAAGACCACAGCCTTCAGTATGGATTGCACCTCAACATAAAGAAAACAAAAATCCTCACAACTGGACCAATGAGCAACATCATGATAAATGGAGAAAAGAACGAAGTTGTCAAGGATTTCATCTTACTTGGATCCACAATCAACAGCCATGGAAGAAGCAGTCAAGAAATCAAAAGACGCATTGCATTGGGTAAATCTGCTGCAAAGGACCTCTTTAAAGTGTCGAAGAGCAAAGATGTCACCTTGAAGGCTACAGTGCACCTGACCCAAGCCATGGTATTTTCAATCACATCATATGCAAGTGAAAGCTGGACAATGAATAAGGAAGACCGAAGAAGAATTGATGCCTTTGAATTGTGGTGTCGGTGAAGAATATTGAATATACTGTGGACTGCCAGAAGAAGGAATAAATCTGTCTTGGAAGAAGTACAACCAGAATGCTCCTTAGAAGCAAGGATGGCAAGACTGCATCTTACATACTTTGGACATGTTGTCAGGAGGGATCAGTCTCTGGAGAAGGACATCATGCTTTGGTCAGCGGAAAAGAGGCAGACTCTCAACAAGGTGGATTGTCATAGTGGCTGCAACAATGGGCTAAAGCATAATAACGATTGTGAGGATGGCGCAAGACCGGGCAGTGTTTTGTTCTGTTGTGCATAGGGCTGCTGTGAGTAGGAACTGACTCGACGGCACCTAACAACAGCAACATTCGGCATCCAAACAAAATCCTTAAGAGGAATCAATTATTATTTTTCTAACTACCAATAATAATTATATCATACCTAACATTGTTATATATTATAGTTGAAACTATTCAGTAAATGTTCACTTTCTTTCCTTCCATCTGTGGGTATAATTTACCTGACCCCACGAATGTTGGGGTTACCATGTGACTTGATTTGAGCAGCGAGATGTTAGGAGCTGTGATGCAAGCAAGGCCCTAAACGTGTTTCTGTCTTTAGGTGTAGATCTGCTGCTCCGTGACCCACCAAGAGAAGAGCATGGCCCAGGTAGCCATTGCTTCTTAGCCTTCGCCTTAGAATGAACACACATGTTGCAGACCTGGGCCCAACCAGCAACGTAGGGCCAAGTCCAGTCAAATTATACCTTGAAGCAAAGCTGCCCAGTCAAGCCCATAGCAAAGCAATCAGCCTGCAAACTTTTTTTTTTTAATTTTTATTGTGCTTTCAGTGAAAGTTTACAAATCAAGTTGGACTCTCCTACAAAAATTTATAAACACCTTGCTATATACTCCTAAATGCTCTCCCTCGATGAGACAGAACACTCCTTCCCTCCACTCTCTCTTTCTGTGTCCATTCGGCCAGCTTCTGTCCCCCTGTACCCTCTCATCTCCCCTTCAGATGGGAGATGCCAGCATAGTCTCATGTGTCTACTTGATCCAAGAAGCTCATTCTTCCCCAGTATCATTTTCTATCCCATAGTCCAGTCCAATCCCTGTCTGAAGAGTTGGCTTTGGGAATGGTTCCTGTCATGGGCTAACAGAAGGTCTGGGACCATGACCTCCAGGGTCCTTCTAGTCTCAGTCAGATCATTAAGTCTGGTCTTTTAGCAAGAATTTGGGGTCTGCATCCCACTGCTCTTCTGCTCCCTCAGGGTCTCTCTCTTGTGTTCCCTGTCAGGGCAGTCATTGGTTGTATGTGGGCACCATCTAGTTCTTCTGGTCTCAGGCTGATGTAGTCTCTGCTTTATGTGGCCCATTCTGCCTCTTGGGCTCATAATTACCTTGTGTCTTTGGTGTTCTTCAATCTCCTTTGCTCCAGGTGAGTCGAGACCAATTGATGCATCTTAGATGGCCGCTTGCTAGCATTTAAGACCTCAGATGGCACTCTCCAAAGTGGGATGCAGAATGTTTTCTTAATAGACTTTATTATGCCGATCGACTTAGACAGATGTCCACTGAAACCATGGTCCCCAAACCCCTGCCCCTGCTACACTGGCCCTCAGTGTGCTCAATGTATTCAGGAAACTGCTTTGCTTTTGGTTTAGTCCAGCTGTGCTGACCTCTGCTGTACTGTGTGTTGTCTTTCCCTTCACCTAAAATAGTTTTTATTTACTATCTAATTTTTTTAATCTAAACACAAAATTTTGTGTTTTCTAATTATTGAAAGCCCTCTCCCTCCCTCCTTCCCTCCCTCTCCCTCCCTCTCCCTTCTCATAACCATAAAAGAATATTTTCTTCTCTGTTTAAACTATTTCTCGAGTTTCTATGATAGTCTTATACAATATTTGTCCTTTTGCAGCTGACTAATTTCACTCAGCATCATGCCTTCCAGATTCCTCCATGTTATGAAATGTTTCACGGCTTCATCATTGTTCTTTATCGATGCCTAATATTCCATTTCATGAATATACCATAATTTATTTATCCATTCATCCATTGATGGGCACCTTGGTTGCTTCCATTTTTTGCTATCGTAAACAGTGGTGCACGGAACATGGGTGTGTATATATCTGTTTATGGAAAGTCTCTTATTTCTCTAGGATATATTCCAAGGCACTGTTTTTGTTTTTGTTTTTTTTTTATATTCCAAGGAGTGGAATTGCTGGATCGTATGGTAGTTCTATTTCTAGCTTTTTAAGGAAGTGCCAACTCGATTTCCAAAGTGGCTGTACCATTTTACATTCCCACCAGCAGTGTAGAAGTGTTCCAGTCTCTCCACAACTTCTCCAACATTTATTATTTTGTGTTTTTTGGATTAACGCCAGCCTTGTGGGAGTGAGATAGAATCTCATTGTAGTTTTGATTTGCATTTCTCTAATGGCTAATGATGGTGAGCATTTCCTCACGTATCTGTTAGCTACCTGAATGTCTTCTTTAGTGAAGTGTCTGTTCATATCTTTTGTCCATTTTTTAATTGGGTTATTTGTCTTTTTGTAGTTGAGTTTTTGCAGTATCACGTAGATTTTATAGATCAGGTGCTGATTGGAAATGTCATAGCTAAAAACTTTTGCCAGTCTGTAGGTGGTCTTTTTACTCTTTTGGTGAAGTCTTTGGATGAGCATAAGTGTTTGACTTTTAGGAGCTCCCAGTTATCTAGGTTTTCTTCTGCATCGTTAGTAATGTTTTGTATACTCTTTATGCCATGTGTTAGGGCTTCTAACATTGTCCCTATTTTTTCTTCTATGATTTTTATTGTTTTAGTTTTTATATTTAGGTCTTTGATCCATTTTGAGCTCATTTTTGTGCATGGTGTGAGGTATGGGTCTTATTTCATTTTTTTGCAGTTGGATATCCAGTTATGCCAGCACCATTTGTTAAAAAGACTGTCTTTTCCCCATTTAACTGCCTTGGGGCCTTTGTCAAATATCAACTGCTCATATGTGGATGGATTTATGTCTGGATTCTCAATTCTGTTCCATTAGTCTATGTATCTGTTGTTGTACCAGTACCAGGATGTTTTGACTACTGTGACGGTTTAATAGGTACTAAAATCAGGTAGAGTGAGGCCTTCCACTTTGTTCTTCATTTTCAGTAATACTTTACTTATCTGGGCCTCTTTCCCGCTCATATGAATTTGGTGACTTGTTTCTCCATCTCATTAAAAAATGTCATTGGAATTTGGATCGGAATTGCACTGTATCTATAGATGGCTTTTGGTAGAATAGACATTTTTACAATGTTAAGTCTTCCTATCCATGACCAAGGTATGTTTTTCCACTTATGAAGGTCTCTTTTGGTTTCTTTCAGTACTGTGTTGTAGTTCTCTATGTGTAGGTCTTTTACATCTCCGGTAAGATTTATTCCTAAGTATTTCATCTTCTTGGGGCTACTATAAATGGTCTGGATTTGGTGATTTCCTCTCCCATGTTCTTTTTGTTGGTGTAGAGGAATCCACCTGATTTTTGTATGTTTATCTTGTATCCCAATACTCTGCTGAACTCTTCTATCAGCTTCAGTAGTTTTCTTGAGGATTCTGTAGGGTTTTCTGTGTATAAGATCATGTTATCTGCAAATAGAGATAACTTTTACTTCTTCCTTACCAGTATAGATGCTCTTTACTTCTTTATCTAGCCTAATTGCTCTGGCTAGGACCTCCAGCACAATGCTGAATGAAAGTGGTGATAAGGGACATCCTTGTCTGGTTCCTGATCTCAAGGGGAACGCTTTCAGACTCTCTCCATTTAGGATGATGTTGGCTTTGTATAAATGCCCTTTATTATGTTGAGGAATTTTCCTTCTATTCCTATTTTGCTGAGAGTTTTTTGTCATGAATGGGTGTTGAACTTTGTCAAATGCCTTTTCTGCATCAATTGATAAAATCATGTGGTTCTTGTCTTTTGTTTTATTTATATTATGGATTACGTTGTTTTTCTGATGCTGAACCATCCCTGCATACCTGGTATGACTCGCACTTGGTCACGGTGAATTAGTTTTTTGATATATTGTTGAATTGTATTGGCTAGAATTTTGTTGAGGATTTTTGCATCTGTGTTCATGAAGGCTATAGGTCTGTAATTTTCTTTTTTTGTGGTGTCTTTACCTGGTTTTGGTACCGGGGATATGGTGGCTTCATAGAATGAGTTTGGGAGTATTCCGTCCTTTTCTATGCTCTGAAATACCTTTAGTAGTAGTGGTGTTAACTCTTCCATGAAAGTTTGATAGAACTGTGCAGTGAAGCCATCCGGGCCAGGGCTTTTTTTGTTGTTGTTGGGAGCTTTTTGATTACCTTTTCAACCTCTTCTTTTGTTATAGGTGTATTTATTTATTCTACCTCTGTTTGTGTTAGTTTATGTAGGCAGTGTTTTTCTAGGAATTCCTCCATTTCTTCTAGGTTTTCAAATTTGTTAGAGTACAATTTTTTGTAGTAATCTTATATGATTCTTTTAATTTCAGTTGGGTCTGTTGTAATATCACCCATCTCATTTCTTATTCTGGTTATTTGCTTTCTCTACTGCTTTTCTTTTGTCAGTTTGGCCAGTGGTTTATCAATTTTGTTGATTTTTTAAAGAACCAGCTTTTGGTCTTGTTAACTCTTTCAATTGTTTTTCTGTTTGCTATTTCATTTAGTTTTGCTTTAATTTTTATTATTTCCTTTCTTCTCTTTCCTGAGGGTTTCTTTTGTTGCTGTCTTTCTATTTATTCAAGTTGTAGGAATAATTCTTTGATTTTGGCCCTTTAATCTTTTGGGTGTGTGCATTTATGGAAATAAGTTGACCTCTGAGCACTGCTTTCGCTGTGTCCCAAAGGTTCTGATAGGAAGTGTTTTCATTCTCGTTGGATTCTACAAATTTCTTTATTTCATCCTTAATGTCTTCTATAAACCAGTCTTTTTCGAACAGTGTATTGTTCAGTTTCCAAGTGTTTGATTTCTTTTCCCTGCTTTTTCTGTTACTGATTTCTACTTTTATGGCCTTATGGTCAGAGAAGATGCTTTGTAATATTTCAATGTTTTGGATTCTGCTGAGGCTTGCTTTATGACCTAATATGAGGTCTATTCTAGAGAATGTTCCATCTACATTAGAAAAGAAAGTGTACTTGGCTGTTGTTGGGTGGAGTGTTCTATAAATGTCTATGAGGTCAAGTTGGTTAATTGTGGCGATTAGATCTTCCATGTCTTTATTGAGCTTCTTTCTGGATGTCTTGTCCTTCACTGAAAGTAGCGTGTTGAAGTCTCCTACTATAATTGTGGAGCCATCTCTCTCACTTTTCAATGCTGTTAGAGTTTGTTTTATGTATCTTTCAGCCTTGTCATCAGGTGCATAATTATTTAATATGGTTATATCCGCCTGGTATATTGTCCCTTTAATCATTATAGAGTGTCCCTCCTTATCCTTTGTGGTGGATTTAACTTTAAATCCTATTTTGTCAGAAATTAATATTGCCACTCCTGCTCTTTTTTGATTGTTGTTTGCTTGATATGTTTTTTTGCATCCTTTGAGTTTTAGTTTGTTTGTGTCTCTAAGTCTAAGGTGTGTCTCTTTTAGGCAGCATTTAGACCAATCATGTTTTTTTGTTATCCATTCTGCCACTCTCTGTCTCTTTATTGGTGCATTTAGTCCATTAACATTCAGCGTAGTTATGGATTGCTATTTTTTTTATGAGTTTAGTGCTGTCATTTTGATGCCTTTTCTTGTGTATAGTTAACAGTTTGTTTTTCCCACTTAATTTTTTGCACCGAGTAGTTTATTTTTATATTTTGTCTTTTCCTCTTCTTTGTTGTTGTTGATTTTGTTTCTGCTGAGTCTCTATTTTTTTCTTGCGTTTTGTTTCCATGAGTAGGATAGTTAGTCTCCTTTGTGGTTACCTTAATATTACTCCCATTTTTCTAAGTTTAAGCATAATTTTATTTCTTTATATCACCTTGTCTTCCTCTCCATATGAAAGATCTATGGCTACATTTCTTAGTCCCTCTTTATTATTTTAATGTTGTCTTCTTTTACATGATGACATAACTCTTTCCGTGTTTTGAGCATTTTTTAATCTTTATTTATTTTTGTGGTTTCCCTATCTGGGTTAACATCTGATTGCTCTGTCCAGTGTTACAGTCTTGGGTTGATACCTGATATTATTGATTTTCTAACCAAAGAACTCCCTTTAGTATTTCTTGTACTTTTGGTTTGGTTTTTATGAATTCCCTAATCTTGTGTTTATCAGGAAATGCCCTAATTTCACCTTCATATTTGAGAGACAGGTTTGCTGGATATATGACTCTTGGCTAGCAATTTTTTTCCTTCAATGCTTTATATAAGTCATCCTATTGCCTTCTTGCCTGCATGGTTCCTGCCAAGTGGTCTGGTTTATTCTTATTGACTCTCCTTGTAGGTGACTTTTTGTTTATCCCTAGCTGCTCTTAAAATTTTCTCTTTATCTTTGGTTTTGGCAAGTTTGATTATAATATGTCTTGGTGACTTTCTTTTAAAATCTACCTTATGTGGAGTTCAATGAGCATCTTGGATATGTATCTTCTCACCTTTCACGATATCAGGGAAGTTTTTTGCCAACAAATCTTCAACAATTCTCTCTGTATTTTCTGTTTTCTCTCTGTGTTCTTGTACTCCAATCACTTGTAGGTTATTTCTCTTGATAGAATCCCACATGATTCTCAAGGTTTCTTCATTTTTTAAAGTTCTTTTTTATATGATTTTTCTTCAAATGTATTGGTGCCAAGTGCTTTACCTTTGAGGTCACTAATTCTGCCTTCCACTTGCTGGACTCTGCTCCTCTGACTTTCTACTGAGTTGTCTAATTCTGTAATTTTATTGTTAATCTTCTGAATTTCTGATTGCTGTCTCTTTATGGATTCTTGCAGCTTATTAAATTTTTCCTTATGTTGTTGAATAACCTTTTTAATTTGTTCAACTGTTTTATTGGTGTGTTCCTTGGCTTGTTCTGCGTATTGCCTGATCTCCTTCCTGATATCTTGAAAAGTTCTGTATATTAATCTTTTGTATTCTTCCTCTGGTAATTTCAGGAAGACACCTTCATCCTGAAGATCCTTTGATTCTCTGTTTTGAGAGCTTATTGAAGCGATCATGGTCTGTTTCTTTATGTGGTTTGATATTGACTGTTGTCTGTGAGCCATCTATAAGTTATTGTATTAGTTTATTATACATTTGCTTACTCTATCCTAGTTTCTTGCTCTGTTTTGTTTTGATTTGACCAAATGGTTGCTTGAGTGAGCTAGCTTGATTATTTTCACCTTTGAAGCTCTGACATCCTGTCACCAGATGGCTAGAGCTCTTATCATGTATATGAGCTTATGAGTCCATTCACTTTTCTTGTGCAGATTCAGCTCAGGTGTCCAGGTACCTGGTCATCAAGAGTGTGATACAGTCTCTGTCATACAGTCTTAGAGGGGCAGAGGTATTTAGTGTAGGTACCGGTATCTGCTTGCAGCAGGGGGTCACTCTGAACAAGGCAGGGAGCTGAGAACCGTCCCCTGAGTGTCTCTGAGGAAAGTGCATACCTGTTCCCTAGAGCATACAGGTGGGTCGGTTCTGCAGAGGGACCATGAGCGCCCAATGGTTTGGGATTTAAGGGCTGGGAGGTAGCAGCTATCCTTGGACCGCTGTCACGGGTGGCTGGATGACCTTAGTGGAGCCACCAGTCCCTAGGCCCCTGATGTGGGTAGATGAGGACCCTATTTAATAGGCAATGTGGTGTTAAATATCAAACACCCACCTCTCTACCGTACATTTTAAAAAGTTGAAGTCTGCCAAAAAGGACCTAGTCTCCTGAAATAGGCCACACAGGTCCATGCAGTGGGGAAAGGTATTCAAAATCTATGGGCCATTTATGCCTGGACTGGAGCCTCTTCTGTCATGACTTCCCCAGGTTAGTGGAGCTGGCAATTTATATTTTCCCCCTGATTTGAAGTTATTCCTTCTCAAAGACCAGGAGTATGGCTCAGGGTGCTCAAATGGGCCTATCTCAGGCCCAGGGAAATCAACAGCCACTGAAGCTGGCTTGGGGTTTGGGGGCACAGTAAAATATACGGAAGTACTTAGCTTTTGCCGAGAGCGCTGTTCTTCTCTGGTTCTGGAGGTGTGAGTGGGCTGCACGGCTGCCTTCCCCCTGAGGAAACTGCAGCTGAATGCTACTACGAGCCCATCGCAGCTGCTCCCAGGAATGGTGCCTGAGGTATCCCAGTGATCAAGTCCAGCAAATACTCTCTGCTTCTGAACTGCCTCTGTCTCCCCCTGCCACTCAGTCCATTTTCTAACTTTGCCTTTGATGTTCAGGGCTCCTAGCTTGTCATAAATACAATTGTTTCACTTTATTTTTTGGGTCTTTGTTGTAAGAGGGATCACTGGAAGCATCTGGCTATTCCACCATCTTGGACCCCAACCTGCAAACTCTTGAATGAGAGAATAAATGTGAATCATTGTAAGCTATTGAGTTTTGGGTGGTTGTTTATGCAACATCATTGTGGCAATAATTGCTAGCATGTACAATTAACCTGTTGAAAAAGAACTATGTGACAGACTTTTTATAAAGCACTTTAATGACCTCATTTCATTTTGATAACATCATGAGCAGGCAACTTTATTAACCCTGTAAGACAGAGGAGAATGTGGAGCTTCAGAGGGTTGAAGGAACTTACCCAGAGAGATATGATAACACGTGACCGAAACATGATTTGAATCAAAGCCTTTTGGATTCCATCACCTTTATTATGCCTTAACTATGTGTTCCTTTAACCTTTTCCTTGAAATGGGAGAAATTAAAACTCTAAGATGCTTGGTTATTTTATGGCCATGAAATCAAACATTCACGGCTCTGCTCCTCTATTTCATTCCCAATTGTTATCACAGGTGAGTTGTTAAGGTTTGCATTTTAACTTTTGCCAAGAATTGGGCTTGTTCAGCTCTTAGAAGTTCACTCCAAGGAGCAACTGATAAAGGGGTCTTCTAGAAAGACTGGTAATTTCTCAGATAACTCCTGCAGCAAAACACCATCCAGCCTAGAAGATCCCTATTCCTGGCCATGAAAAATAATGTGTTATGTCACTGTTTTGATCATCAGTGGAGTCATGGCGATTTTTTCCATATGAATATTTACTCCTCTGAGGGTGGTGACAGCAAACCAAAAATATACTCTTGTTTCAAGCAGAGGGCAATTCTATTAGAATTAGCTACTTCAGCGGTTTTTCTGTCCTTAGGAGTGTTTGTCCAAGGGCTTCAAGAATACCTCAGTGTGTCCCATTATTAAATTCTGAAAAACTTCAATTTCTCACAGGAGGGAAGGAAATCCAAAGGCCAACCTTATGCTATACCCTCCTACTTCTCTGATTTCTCTACCACTTTCCCCTCCTCCAAACTCTAACATCAATGAGATTTGGCCAAAGCTATGAAGAAAGAGTTACTTCACCACCCCAGACTCCATGAGGGAAATTCTTTGACAGTTCCGAAGAGGTATAGGATCAAAATTCTGTGGACAGTGAATGAGTCATGGCCTCTCCTCAGGGGATTTGATCTTCCCCCAAAGAATGGGAAGGAGGTAAACAATGGTTGGTAGAAATTGGTGCCCAGTTTGCAACATTGAAAGGTGTGATCCCTGTAAATTTTGCTTCTAGGGCTTATGACTGTCTTAGTTTCCTAGGGCTGCCATGGCAATATACCACAAAGTGGGTGGCTTTAAAGGACAAACATTTACTTTCTCACAGCTTGGAGGTAGAAGTCCAAATCAGAGCCTTGGCTACCTCAGTTCCATCTGTGGGCCTCTCAACTAGTTCCAGATGACTGCCAACAATCTTTTGATACTTATAGATACATTTGTGGCATCTTCCTCCATGCATGTCACTGTGTCCATCCTACTCTTTTTATAAGACACCACTCAGAAGGATTAGTTTTAGGGCCCGCCTTACTTCGATATGTCCTTATTAACATAATAACAGAAAATCTCTATTTCTAAACAGAGTCATATTTACAGGTACAAAGTTTAGGACTTCAACATAGCTTTTTGGGGGACACAATTCAATTCATAATAATGACATTTGTACAGGGCATTTCTGAGGCCCAGGAAGCAGAGTGATGGAGGTTGGAACCAATGCCCAACAGCAGCATCATGTACCCAATGGTGCATACACGTGTTGACCACCAAGTATTTGATCCTTCATTTCCTGGCTGGGGATTTTGAAACTCCAATGGTGGGATTGGAATAACAAAAATAATTGCGATAGAGTATCCTGACAGCTCAGAGGATAGAGGATCATAATATCTATTTATTCATTTATTAATCTGTTTGACAAGTATTTATTAAGGGTCCTCTGTGTGACAAGCAGAGCCCTGGTGGTGCAGTGGTTAAAAGCCTGGCCGCTAACCAAATGGTTGGCAGTTTGAATCCACTAGTCACTCCTTGGAAACCCTACAGGGAAGTTCTACTCTGTCCTGTAGGTTTGCTATGAGTCAGAATCGAATCGACAGCAACGGGTTTGTTTGCCTGTTTTGATGTGACAAACATTGTCCTTGCCTCAGGAATACAACAATGAACAAGAGAAACAAAGTCCCTACCCTTGTGGATTCTACATTATAGTGGCAGATGAGAAAGAGATAAATAAATATAGAACATAATATAAGCTAGTGTAGCGAAGAAAAATAAAACTGGATATGAAGGCCACTGTAATCAAAACAGCCTGGTGTTGGTTCAGTGATACACCCATAGACCAGTGGAATAGAATTGAGAACTCAGAAATAAATCCATCCATTTATGAACAACTGATTTTTGACAAGGGGTCAAAATCCATTTACTGGAAAATAAACAGTCCCTTGAATGAATGATGCTGGAAAACTGAATATCTGCTTGCAGAAAAATGAAACAGGACATGTACCTTGCACCATACACAAAAACTAACTCAAAATAGATCAAAGACCTATATGTTAAACATAAAATTATAAAGTTTCTGGAAGAAAACGTAGGGAGGAAACTATGGGACCTAATTTTTTGTAAAAATAGGGTAACAGACATAACTACAAATGCACAAATAGCAGAAGACAAATTAGGTAATTGAGACTTTAAGAAAATTAAAGAATTATGCTCATCAAAAGGCTTTAGACAACCTTCGGGATGGGAAAAATCTTTGGAAATGACATATCCAATAAGGGTCTAATCTCTAAAATATATAGAAAACTTAAACAAGTCCTATAAAAAGGCAACCCAATGAAAAATGGGCAAAGGACATAAACAGACACTTCATCAAAGAGAATATTCAAGTGGCTAACAAACAGATGAAGATCATTAGCTATTAGAGAGATACAAATCAAAACTACAGTGAGGTACCATCTCACCCCAGCTACAAGGCACTGATTAAAAAATAATAATAATTAAATTAAGTTAAAAAAAAAAGACAATGACAAATGTTAGCAAGGATGTAGGGAGATTAGAACCCTTATCCATTGCTAGTGGTACAGTAAAATGGTACAACCACTTTGGAAAACAGTATGGTGAGTCCTCAAAAAACTAGAAATAGAACTGCCTTATGATCCAGCAATCCCACTCCTAGAGACCTAATAGAAGTGACAGGCACAGACATAAGCAGACCTATGTTCATTGCAGCATTATTCACAATAGCAAAAAAATGGAAACAGCCTAAGTGCCCTTCAAGGGATGAATGGATAAGCAAAATATGGTACCTACATCCAATGAAATACTACACAAGCATAAAGAACAATGATGATTCTGGGAAACATATTGTAACATGGATGGATCTGCAGGACATAATGCTAAATGAAATAAGTCAATTACATAAGGATAAATGCTGCACAATCCGACTTTTATAAGAAGACAAGAATAGATATATATACAAAGACCAATGTTCACTGGCAGTTACCAGGGATAAGAGGGTGGGAATTCATGCTCTAGACTGTAAATATTTGTTATTTTTGGTGATAGGAAAAATGGCACAAAATGTGGGTGCAATGAGCATAGCCTAACAAAAGTAAATGATGCCACTAAGAAGTGAACAAGAGAAAAATGATGTTTGTGCTAAAGACTATGACACATATAATTTGGCAACAGTACCAGCAATAACCAAAAAATGAGTGTATGGTCACACATGTGGGTGTATAGGCATATATGCATACAGGTAGGGGCATATAGGTACAGGTGAGCACACATGTGCACAGATAGAAGTTATCTATATGAGTCTGCACAGATATGAGTGCATACATTCATATATATTACAGATACTTCCCTGATTTAACTAAATACCTTATGAGAATGATTCACTGGTTTTGAAGGCTTTAGTCCTTAGTCTCATGGAAGACTGGTACCACAAAGTTCACATTCTGCATCCTGGTGAGGAAAGTAGTGTTCGGAGCCTTAAAAGCTTACAAATGGCCATCTAATATACAACAATTCATCTCTACTCATTGAGAGAAAAAGAGAAAGAAAGAAACCTAAGCCTCAGAGAAGAAACTAGTTTACCGGGCTAATAGCCTACAAAAGCCACAGTCTCACCTACCCTGAGATAAGAAGAACTAGATGGCGCCTGGCTACCATTACTGACCATTCTAATAAGGGCCACAATAGATGGAACCAGATAGAGTGGGAGAAAAATATGAAACAGAACTCAAATCTTAAAAAGTCTACACTTAGTGAACCAGTTAAGACTGGAGGACTCCATTAGACTATCACCCTGAAATACTCTTTAAAACTTGAACCGAACCTATCCCCTGAGTTCACCTTTTAGCAAAATAACATATCAGCACACAAATAAAGGATATTACCTGCGAGTACGGGGCTCCATTAAAAAACCATTTACATGAGACCAAAAGGTCAACAACTACTCTAAAGTAAAGATGAGAAAACAAGGGAGCCAAGGAAACTAGAGTATTGGAAATGGAACAACCAGAATGTAATTTATAAGAAGGTTGACCCGTTATGAGAAAAGTAACTAATGTCACTGAATAATTTGTGTAGAAAATGTCAAATGGGAATCTAATTTGCTGTGTAAACTTTCACCAAAAACACAGTAAATATTATTAAAAAAATGAAAAAATGCTGATTTTTAACTGGAACATGCTCTACCTTGGCTAATTAATAAAAAAAAAAAAAAAAGCCAACAGAAAATAAAGCTGAATATTGGAAGGCAAAAAAACAGAGTAAGAGGATGAATTGAAATAGTTTACATAAAGTGGCAAGATGAAGTCTCTGTAAAAGGAGATGTTTGAATAAAGACCCCAATAAAATGAGGGTATTAACCATGTAAGTATTTAGAGAAAATGGTTCTGGCCAATGCAACAGCTTGGAGTTGTGAGTGTGCTTTGTGTGTGTGATGGTTAAGGTTGTATGTCAACTTGGCTGGGCCACAATTCCCAGGGGTTTGGCAGTTATGTAATGAAGTAGTTATCCTGCATGATGTGATCTCATGTGACCAGTCAATCAGTGGAGTTTCCTCAGAGGTATGGCCTGCATCCAATATTCATACGGATGTTATGACGAAGCTCACTTGCTTGCTCTGGATCTTGCGTCTGGCTCGTTGTCATTTGACCTCCGGTTCTTGGGACTTGAGCCAGCAGCCTGTCTTATTGCCTGCTGATCTTGGAATTCGTCAGTCTCCAAAGCCTATGAACCAGGAGCCTAATCTCTTACCTGCTGATCTTGTCAGCCTCTGGAGCCCATGAGCCAGCAGCCTGCCATCTGACCTGCAGATCTTGGGTTCCTCAGCACCTGCAGCTACGTGAGTCAGAAAAATCCTCCACCTTGACACACATGACACACGGACTTGGGACTTGCCAGCCTCTACAACTGCGTGAGCCTTTTCTTCAGACAAATTTCTCTCTATATATATATACATACTCTTCACTGGTTTTGCTACTCTACAGACCCAGCCTAAGACAGTGCATTCTAAGAATTGCAAAAAAGTCAGTATGTAGGGAAACCAATAAATAAGAGAAACAGTAGTAGGAGATAGGGTCTGAGAGGTAGACAGAAGCCTGATCATGTAGGGTCTTGTATGGTATAAATAGAATTTGGAATTTATTCCCTATAAGATCAGATACCAATAGAGGGTTTTAAGCAGGGGAGTGACATAATTTGATTTTGTTTTTAAAGAAGCTGTCTGACTACTGTGTGAAGAGACCATGGTGTGGTGAGAGTAGAAGTAGAGAGACCAGATAAGAAATTATTGTGATAATATATAGACAAGGGATTATGGTAATTTGCAGGAGAGTGATAACAGTGTAGGGGTGAGAAGTGGTTGTATTCTGGATATATTTTAAATTCAGAATCAATAGAATTTGATAGGAATTTAGAAGTGAAATTAAAAGAAAGAGATGGCTTCAAGTACATTGGCTGAGCCGGTGCCTGAGAGGTAGTGCCATTTACTGGATGACGATATTGGGAGAGGTCAGGTTACAGCAACAGGGGAGATAGCAAGGGGTCTATACTGAGATGCCTATTAGACATTCAAGCGGAAATGATACATGGACAGTCAAATACATAAATCCGGAGTTTAGGAGAGAGGTTGGCTGGAGAGAGAAATGTACGAGTCATCAGAATATCCATCCAGGGGAATAAATGAGATCATGCCAACATTTAGAGGTTGAAAGTAAGACAAGAAATCAACAAAGTAGACTGAAAAGGAGACCAAGTATGGCTGAAGTGAAATCAGGAGAGAAGGTGTCTCAGAGGCCAAGGGAAGAAAACATTTTAAGAAGGAAGGAGTAGTCAACCTCAGGAAATGCTGCTAATTGGCCACATATGTGGAGGACTTACAATTGGGTGTTGGATTGAGCAGTGTGGATTTCATCAATTTTGCTGGAGTGATGTGGACAAAAGTATGATGCAGTGGGCCCCAGAGAGAGTAGGAGTATGGGAAAGAGGCTGAGGTGAGAGTAAGGAACTCTCAAGAATTTTGCTACAAAATGGGGCAGAGAAAGGTGGGGTTTAGAGGAGTCAAGAGAAGTTTGTGTTTGTCTCTTTGTTTTAAACATGGGAGATTAAACAGCATATATTTATGCTAATGAACTAATCCTGGAAAGAGGGAAAAGTCTATGATGCAGGATATGGAGGGTGGGTTTAATGGTGGGACTAGTGGTTATGAATGTTCTGGGGAACAGGGCCAAGTCACACATGGAGGGGATGGTCCTGGACAGGAGCACTGATGTAATTCACAGCAATGTACGAGGAAGCAGGGAATATCATTCCAATTGAAGATGGGTTAGATTTGGTGTGGGAAAATGGGGAGTTACTCTTCTTATAACTTCTATTTCCTCAGCAAAATGGGAATGAGTCGTTAGTTGAAAGTGAGGATAAGGAGGGGATATTGAGGATTTGAGGAAAAAAGAGGGGTAAATTATCACCTGGGGAGATGGAGGAGTGATGTGACAAGGATCTCTCACAATCAGGGGAGCTCAATAAGGATGTGAACTAGAATGTGGCCAGTCAGCTGGTTATGGGCATTTCTCCAACCATGTTCAGTCTGTGCAAAGCAGGCAGAGAATTGGACTGAACAAGGGTGGGGCTTTATCAGGCAAGCATGACAAAAGGAGAGGGAGTATATGAATAATTTCTTTTATAAGTATCAGCACAAAGCTGGTTCTTATGAGGCAGAGGTTAAGATGTCCCAAAAGTCCAGCTTCTCCAAAATGGTGTACCACTCCATCATCTCTAACATCAACTACTTCCCCCTCCGCTCAGTACTCTCCCTCTGGTCTGGCCTTTGGGTTCTGTAATTCACTGCAATGTCTCATGGAACTCACAAACCATACATACAGTTAAGTGATTTATTAGGGAAGTAACAGGGTACAACTCAGAATCAGGAAAACTCAGAAGTAACAGGAACAACTCAGGATACAGTTCTTGATCGGGAGTTTCTTCTCGCCCTCTGCTGCCGAGCTCTGCTAGGGGCCTTCTTGGCCAAGTGTTAACAGCTCTTAGCTCTGCGGGTTGGCATGCCCCACCACAGCTGTCTAGTGCTGGTCTCCTGGGTCCTGCAGTCTCAGATAACTATTACTCTTGCTAGTGCTGCGCCTCCATCTCTGGCTGTCTTCTCTTTAGGGTTCCATGTACCTTATTTGCATGGTCCCACCCCCACAAGAGTTCCTTGTACCTTATTTGTATTAGCAGCAAGCTGCCCAATCCCCTTGGTGGGCCACAAGCACTTTATTTGCATCGTCCCATCCAATCATTGTATGATAGTCACAAACAGTATGGCCAGAAGCGCCATATTAAATAATTCACTGCACCACAGGGGGCAAGGGAGTTGAGTTAATAACCTTCTTGACAGGCTTATGATATGGAGTAATTACTCTAACTATTTCTAAGCATTTTGTAAATTCTACTCCCAAGCATTTCTTTTTTTTTTTTTTTTTTTACTATTCGGAATAGATTAAACTGCACTGTCTTGCGTCTTAGAAGTAGAACTAGCCTATGATTGGTTTCATTATTGCTATTAAGCACAATGCCATTAATAGCATACTATCACAGACAAAATGATACAACTCTTGTGTTCCACTGATAATAACCCAATTATCTGAAGATAAAAAGATAAGTATGTCTTATATAGCAATAAACATTATAGATATGCTAATAGATAGGAGAAATCTAGGGTAATTGAATTTATTCTGATATAAACCTTCATAAAGAAAAAGGTCAAAATCACTGAGAACCAAGCACCCCTCTCTCAGCCTCAGATCTACATGCAGCTCTTTCTTGCTACCAAGGATATTTCTCTAGAATAATTATGTTTGAGTCCCTTTCTTTCTTCCTTCCTCCCTTCCTTCCTCTCTCCCTCCCTCCTTCCTCTCTCCCTCCCTCCTTCCCTCCCTTTATCCCTTTCTTCCTTCTTTCTTTCTTTCCTCCCTGTACTCTCCCTCCCTCCCTTCTACCTTCTGTCTATATTTTGTTTCTTCTCTCACTCTTTCTTTTCCTCCTCCCTCTCCCCCTCTTTCTTGCCTTTTCTTGTTCTTTCATTTATTTCTTAATTTTCAGACTTAACAAACAAAAAAGTGTAGCTGCTAAGACTGCTTATGTATAACCAAAACCACATGGGATTTGGTTTCTTGGTTTGGAGGTTTAGGGTCATGCTTCATGACATCCCAGTTAATTGGCCTAATAACATGTTTAGTGTTAACATGCTTCTGTTCTACCTACTAGTTCATTGTGCAGTGTCTGAGGTCTTAAAAGTTTGCAAGCAGCCTTCCAAGGCACAACAATTGGTCTCTGTTTGCCTGGAGCAACAGAGGAAGGAGAGTCAGGATGAGAAGTAGGACATAAAATGTGTGGCTAATTACTTCCATGAACAACTGTCTTCTTTACCATGAAACCAGAAGAATTGGACGGCGCCTGCCTACCATTACTGAACATTTTGATCAAAGACTCTATAGAAGAATCCTGATCAAAATTGGGAAAATGCAGAACAGAATTTCAAATTATCATGGGTTCCAGACTTCCTGGAGCCATGGAGATTGGATGATCCTCTGAAACTATTGCCTGGAGATAATCTTTAAACCAAAAATATCCCCTGAAGTCTTAAAATCAAAAAATCAAAAAATAGTTTAGCTTAATTAGTAAAAAATGTCTGCCTTGAGCATTATGCTCTTTTAGGATTATCTATATGGGATCAAATTGGCAACAGCAACTGGAAAGATTGGATGGGAACCTTAGGAGGCAGTGAGTTTATGTTAATGGGGGAGGAACAACTCAGAAGAGCAGGGTGAGAACGGTCGCACAACTTGAAGAATGTAATCAATACCACTAATTGGTACATGAAGAAATGGTTGAATTGGTGTATGTTTTGCTGTGCATATTCTCAGCAACAAAATAAATGAAATTTAAAAGGAGAAGCCCACTTGTAGACTTTAGCTGTTCGTATGTGCTTTATAAACCCACCACCTTCCCTCTTCTCTCCAGAGCTTTATCTGATTATATCACTTCAGAAATGGGTGAGTTACCATGGTAACAGTTTTCCAACCTTTTCCTTTGAAAGGAATCCCTCCTGCTCTAAGAGAAATCATCTGTAAAGTAGCCATCCAGCTGCCTTTGTTCCGCTCTGTCTCAGTCTTCACCCATTATCTACAGTCAGACTTAGGTCAAGAGCTTCCCAATGACTTGTGAAGCAGAACAGCCTCCAGAGTGGCTGGTTCAAGGCTGGGCAGGGGCCTGCCCTCCTGCCTCGCTCCTCCCTGCTCCCACTTGCCCTTGCAGCATGTGGATTAATTCCAGGCAGAGGGGGCACAGCTAAGCCTCTTTTCAAAAGCACCTGCCTCCCTTTCTAACTGCTTTCCAGCTACTAAGAAACCAAGACCTAACCCCAGAATTTGAAGGATTCCCTTCTTGTTTTGCCAAAAGCAGAAGTAGCAGCCCCAACTGCCTGCTGCTTAAACAAGAACAGATTTATTACATTTTGCCTAAAAAAAAAACTTGTTGCAATTGGAATACCGTATGTGTTAGCCAGGAGGAAATTTAGCCATGGTGCTCCGCTTGGTTAATGGGTGGATGCTGCCTCACCCACATTCCTCCATTACACATGCATGCTTACACACACAGAGACATATACACACAAACACAGACACGCACATACAGTCCCACACACATACACACTACACACATGCAAACACACACACACACAAACTCTCTCTCAACATTCCTTTTTCCTATCACTGTGGCAGTCTTCCTTCTGGGCTCAGCATCTCCCCTCTGGGTGTCATTATGGAAAGAGATCAGAGATTAGTCACTTACTGGTGAGGTGACATATGAACATAGTCTCTGACATGGAGACTTCAGAAATTTCTTTGTATGGCTCACTTTTTGCAAAACTGAGGGACTGGCATTTATTCCCTGATTGATCTGCTTCACTCTCACCAACAGGGAAAGGACAGTAGAGTCAACTCTCAGTGCTACTTCAGGCACTTATCTGCATATCTGTGACTGGCTGCTATCTCTGCAATCTTGGCTGGAGTCTCAGGTAGACTTAGAAGCATAATAAACAGTTGCCAAGGAGTTGAGACCGTCATTGGATTTTTCTTGGAGAACAGCCCTCCCTTTAACTTAGGTCATTTTGGAAACCAGAGCCATTTCTTGAGAAGTGGAAATGGTTAACGTGCTCATGCTTGGTTGCTAATTGAAAGGTTAGAAGTTTGAGTCCATCCAGAGGCACCTAGGAAGAAAGGCCTGGTGATCTACTACTGAAAAATCAACCACTGATCTAAGGAGCACAGTTCTGAAAACATGGGATCTCCATGAGTCATAATCAACTAGATGGCAACTGGTTTCAGGGGCCTTCTTGCTAAAATGGAACTACTATGATGACAATTAAAAGAGATTTACATATTTACAGAAAAATAAAAAAGAGTAGCTGCTGACCACTACTTATGTACAACCAAACACCTCATGGAATTTTGCTCCTTGGTTTGGAGGTTTAGGGTCATGGTTTCATGGGCCATCCCAGTTAATTGGCCTCATATCGTGTTTAGTGCTTCCGTTCTACCACTACCTTGTTGCATAGTGCCTTGGGTTTTAAAAGTTTGCAAGTGGCCATCCAAGGCATAACAATTGGTCTCTATTCGCCTGGAGCAACAGAGGAAGAAGGAGAGCCAGCAACAAGAGGAGGTAATGGAATATGTGGCTAATTACCTCCATGAACAACTGCCTCGTTTGCCATGAGACCAGAAGAACTGGATGGTGCCTATCTACCATTACTGAACATTTTGATCAAAGATTCTGCAGAAGAATCCTGATCAAAAGGGGGAAACATAGAACAGAATTTCAAATTCTCATGGAGACATGGAGGCTAGATGAACCACTGAGATTATTTCCCTGAGATCATCTTTAAACCTTAAATCAAAAATATCCCCTGAAGTCTGCTTAAATCAAACAATAGTTTAGCTTCACTAGTAAATAATGTTTGCCTTAAGCATTTTGCTGTTTTAGGATCTACCTCTATGGGATCAAACTGAGAATAGCAACTGGAAAGATTGGATGGGAACCTTAGGGGTCAGTGAGCTTATGTTAATGGGGGGAACAACTCAGAAACGCAGGGTGAGAATAGTTGCACAACTCAAAGACTGTATTCAATGTCATTGAATTTTATATGTTGGAACTGTGGAATTCATGTATGTTTTGCTGTGTATATTCTCAACAACAACAAAAATAAAAACTAAAAAACAACAACTTAAAGTTACCAAAAGACCCAGCAATTCAACTCCTAGGTATACACCCAAAAGAAACTTGTACATGAGTGTTCATAGTGGCATTATTCCTAAAAGTGGAAACAACCCAAATGTCCATCAATCAATGAATGGGTAAATAAAATGTGATATATCTATGAATTCAATATTATTTAGAAATAAAATGGAATGACATACTTCAAGAAAAATAAAACAGAAGGGAAGGAATCTAATATATTAAAGCAAGGTGTTTCCTGTCCAGACACATATCAGCCTTATCTAAATTTGACCCTCCTCTCTCCTGGTGTCTTTTACAACAGTGATAAAACAACATGCATCAGAATTTTAGAAATAAAAGGCATTGAAATTACAGGATCTCATTTTACGTCGGTCTTCTGAGACCCAGAATAAGTGAGGTTAGATGGTGGCAAGGTGTTGGAAGCATCCACGTATCCTGACTCCCAGCCTGGCGTACTGCTGGAATTACGTTTTCTTCCTTAAGCATGTTCAGCACCTAGAAGTCCCAGGACATCAAGAAGCATGAGGACTATGTCTCTAAAGCTTAGTTTTTTCAAGCTGCAGGTCACTGTCCATTAGTGGATGGAGAAATCAATTTAGAGAGTGTTCAACTGAAATAGAATAGACTAGAAATTATTAGAATGAACCACTACTGGTAAGATATGATATACACAATTCTTGTTTATAGCTATGAGTGTTTTAATCAACATCTATGTTGAGATTTATAGCTCAGGAGAGTAAATTTGTATAATAACAAGTTTGACTTCATTTTTTATGTTTCACTGTTGACAACTTCTAAGCCTCACTCCTTCCTTTTCGTCTCGTGCTCCAAATCTGGGAGAGTTGATAAGAAAGCCTACTTTGGCGCTGGTGGGATTTTCTAGCCACACACGCCCCTTACCACACATGGGAAGCCTCACCCTGGCCCTATCCTCTAACTACAATGAAAACTCCAAGCCCCCTAACCTGTTCTCTCAAGACATTTTTGAATCAGATTGGGAGTCCTGCTGTGCTCTCCCCTGAAAGCCTCATTAGTTATAAAACTTTTCACACCCTCTTGATGTGTGTGTATGTGTGTGTTGTTATCAATCTTGGCGTCCAAACCAAATTTTGAGTGACAGCATGTGATGGTTAAGGTTGTGTGTCAACTTGGCTGGGCCATGATTCTCAGTGGTTTTGTAGTTGTGATGTAGTTTGGTAGTCGTATGATGATGTGATCGTTTCCATGATGAGATTTGATATAATGTGATCACCTCCATGATGGGATCTGCTGTGAGTAGCCAATCAGTTGAAAGGGAGTTTCCTTCGGGGTATGGCCTACATCAATTTTTTTTGTTGTTGTTGTTAAGTTGTGCTTTAAGTTAAAGTTTATTAATCAAGTCAGTTTGTCGTACCAAAGCTTATACACATCTTGCTATGTACAGCCAGCTGCTCTCCCCCTAATGAGACAGCCCACTCCTCGTCTCCACCCTGTGTTCCCCCTGTCTATTCAACCAGCTCCTGTCTCCAGTTGATGCATCTTAGATGGCCGCATGCTAGAGTTTAAGACCCCAGACTCCACTCACCAAAGTGGGATGCTGAAGGTTTTCTTAATGCATTTTGTTATGCCAACTGACCCAAAGGTCCCCTGAAACCACGGTCCCCAAATCTGCGTCCCTGCTACTCTGGCCTTCAAAGCATTTGGATGTATTCAGAAAATTTCTTTGCTTTTGGTTTAGTCCAGTTGTGCTGACCTTTCCTGTATTGTGTGTTGCCTTTCCCTTCACCCAAAATAGTTCTTGTCTACTATCTAATTAGTGAATACCCCTTTTTCTCCCTCCCCACCCTCATAACCATCAGAGAATATTTTCTTCTATGTTTAAACTTTTTCTTGAGCTTTTATAATAGTGGTCTCATACCTTACTTGTCCTTTTGCAACTGACTAATTTCACTCAGCATAATGCCTTCCAGATTCCCCCATGTTATGGAATGTTTCACAGACTCATCGTTGTTTTTTATTGTTGTATAGTATTCCATTGTGTGAATATACCATAATTTATTTATGCATTCATCCATTGATGGCACCTTGGTTGCTTCCATCTTTTTGCTATTGTAAACAGAGCTGCAGTGAACACAGATGTGCATACATCTGTTCGTGTGAGTGGGGAGTAACTGCCAACGGGTACAGGGTTTTGTTCTAAAATTGATTGAGATGGTAGTCACACAACTCTGTGAATACTCTCAAAGCCGTTGAATTGCACACATTAAATGGGTAAATTCTATCATATGTGAGTTATATCTCAATGAAATTGCCTTAAAAATTTACATAGGAAGCTTGCAATATATTTCTGTTGAACACTGCTGGTATAAAGGCAGTAGCCACTGCAAAAAAAAAAAAAAATTAAAAGCATAAGAATCGAAAGAGAGGAAATAAAACTTTCATTCTATTGGTGATATAATTGTCTATATAACCTCTCCAAGAAAAATCTATAGACAAATTACTAAAAATAATAAGAGTTAATCAAGTTGGATCGATACAATATCACAACATAGAAGTGAATCTCCCTTCTACCATTAACGAATAATTTTAAAAATGTAATTTAAAAATACTCCACTTAAAATAGTGACCAAATTTTTGAAGTTCCTAGGCATAAAAGTGACAAGTTATTCATGAACCCTGTAAGGAAAAGAATAGTATTTTTCTTAACTCCACCAAAGAAGACTAGAATAAATTCCACCTTTGCGTATAAGAAGACTTAACATCACAAAAACGTCAATTATATTATTAGCTGTTGCCATTTTTTTTTCAGTTTGCTAATATTTTATTGTGTGTTTTTTTAAATTGTGGTGAAATTATACACAATAAAACCTTCTCCAGTTCACTTTCTACGCATGCAATTCCATGACATTGATTGCATCCTTCATGTTCTGCAATCTCTATTGCTATCTTTTTTGAAATCATTCCACCACCATTAACATAACCTCAACGCCCCCTAAGCAAAGACTCCCCTTTGCTCCCTCCTTCCCACCCCTGCTAACCACTAATAATCTTTGGTTTCTGTATTTGCTTATTTCATATAAGTGCCATCACACAGTATTTACCCTTTTGTGACATATTTTGCTCAGCATAAGGCTTTCAGGGCTCATGCATGTTGTGACAGGCATCAGAATTTCATTTCTCTTTATGGCTGAGTAATATTCCATTGTATGCATACACTACCTTTTGTTTACCCATTCATCTGTTGATGGACATTTCGGTTGTTTCCACCTTTTAGCTGTTGCTGTTCTTGATGGCCAGATATATAAAAGATACTGTTAGATGATTGTCAACACCTGTGTATGTACAGTTAATCCTTACAAGATTATCTCTATTTTACAGATGAAAAAAAAAAAGATGTTCAAAGAGGTTAAGGAATTTATACAAGGACATACAGTGCTAGAAAGCAGCCGAGCTAAAAACATATCTGGGTCTGATCCCAAAGACTATGCCCTCCTTCCAAGAAGGCTGCCTTTGGCTCTAAGTCAAGCGTATCATTGCAAACCTAAAAACACAGGTATCATCATTGATTTCTCACTCCACCTCACCCCAAGTTCTGTCCATTTTACCTCTTCGTATTTTTCATATAAATTATTGCTCTCCGTTCCCAGGGGCAACAACTTTTCTTAAACCACCACCTCTAGCCTGGAGTATTGCAACCCAGCTTCCTAACTAGCTCATAGCCTATCTATTCGTTTTCCGTGCTGTAGTGAGAATGATCTGAAATGCAAATTTGGTCCTCTGCATAAAATCTTTTAGTACCTCCTCGTTGCCCTCAAGATAAAAATTCCTTAACATATGGCTTTGGGTCTCTCCTGATTTAGCTCCTACATATGTCTCCAGCCTCATGTCTAATTGCTCTACTCTAGAGCCTTCATGGAAACCTTGGTAGTGTAGTGGTTAAGTGCCATGGCTGCTATCCAAAGGTCAGCAGTTCGAATCCACGAGGCACTTCTTGGAAATTCTATGAGGCAGTTCTACTCTGTCTTATAGAGTCACTGAGTCAGAATCAACTCAATGGCAACAGGTTTGGTTTTGGGTTTTTGGAGCCTTCACGGTGATCTTCATACCTACCAGGTTATCTATTGCCTCTAGGTCTGTTCACATTCAATTCTCTCTGCTTCTCTTAACTTGTACCCCACCAGTTTTCGGTCTTTTCCCCACCAGGTTCTCAATATTAATCCGCAGACCTCAGTCAGATGGTAAATTCCTCTGAGAAGCAGTCTTTAATCTCTCAGGATTGATAGATTAGAACCCATTGTACTTCCAAGGTATTAGTCTTAATTTCCTAGTGCTGCCTTAACAAAAATGCCACACGTGGATGGCTTTAAAGAATATAAATTTGTTTTTTTCCCAGTTCTGGTTAGCAGTGAAGCATATTAACTGTTTGCACCAGGACATTTCAGTCTTTGTCTGACTTTGACCATGAGATTTGGAATTAGAACAACCTCTATCCCCAGAATAAGTGAAACGAAGAGTGGTAGGAGACCTTGGATGGTAGACGTGTATGCGCTTAGCTGGTAACCGAAAGTTGGAGGCTTGAGTCTACCCAGAGGCACCTTGGAAGAAAGGCCTGGCAATTTACTTCCAATAAATCAGTAATTGGAAACCCTATAGAGCATAGTTTTACTCTCACACACATGGGGTCTCCATGAGTCGGAATCGACTCGACAACAAATGGAAAAAAAGTAATCTTCAGTGACATTACCTACTTTCTATCTCAGAAGAACTTCAGGAGATACTAACAATAAAACAACACACTCTGGGCTGTCAGGTTCAAGTACTTCCCACTGAGAAGATGGATGCTTGGGAGAGAAGATAAATGCTTGGGAAACCACAGGAAAGTTTGGGGAGAGGGCTTGTGAATGCCTGAATGGCTGGCAGGCAGTATTAGAGCATTTCCTCCTGACATCTGCATTGCATTTAGCCTCATTATACTGAGTTTTGTGAGGATAAAAGGATAAAAGGCTGGTGAGGCACTTTAGGTAATTTGGTGGCATTTTTGCATTCGTTTTTTTTTTTTTTCTTAAAGAAGCAGGGTTGGGGACATTTCCCTGCTTATTTATCCTTTTGTTAACACCAGGAAAATGCCTTTGGCTTAAATGTTAAAAAACTAAGAAATGGAAAATTTTAACCACTCTATAATTTGGAGAAGCAATAGCGTTTAAAAATCAGCATTATTTCTTTGTGCCTAGGAAGGGATCCGATTAGCATGCTCTCTGGGATTTTTGTAAACTCTCTTGTTGCTCATTCCTTCACATGGAGTTGCTACCTCCTAGGACTTCGCTAGGGGATTTGGAGTAGGTTTATGATCCCTTGGGCCAGATAAACTGATGAACTCAATTTACAATCTTCAGGCTAGATTCAAAAAAGTGACCTAAGGGTGACAGTTAATCAGTGAATAGGAAACAATTGTGTGGTTGCTTCTTTTGCACTTTTCTCCTTGATTTAAATATATATACGTGCTTCACAGGGGAAATACAGTTGTTCCTTTCGGGGGCCCTTAAACTTCTATGGAAAAAAAAAAAAAAACAGTTGCTAATGAGTCGATTCTGACTCATGGTGACCCCACGTTTTGTAGAGTAGAACTGTGCTCCGTAGGGTGTTCATGGCTGTAACCGTTTGAAAAGTAGGTAGCCAGGACCTTCTTTCAAGGCACCTCGGGGTCGGTTTGGACTACCAACTTTTAGGTTAGTAGTCTATCACTTAACCACCCAGGGACTCTTTATGGGAAAGAAACTCTTTAAATTTACAATGCTTAGTATTTATCTTGACATTAACATTAACATTAGGGAACTCCAAATACAAAATAGATAGTAGTCTCAGGCTGCTTCATGGGAATTTTTGGAGTATAAGAATATTCTTTCGTATCTTGCAGTCCCCGTTCCTTCTCTATGGAAGCAACAGTGATTTCAGTAGCCTATTTAAAATTTTATTGTATTATATTGATTTGAATTCAATTATATTCAGTCATATTGCAAACTTAACAGATAAAAATTATGAAAAATCAATCACTTTCCAATAACTAGTTAGCAAATGTAATGGAAAAAGATCCCATTAGAACAGCAAACTTAAAATACTTCTGAAAAGGTTGACTAAAATAATCTAGACTTCTGCAAAGAAAATTATAAATTCCTACTGCAGTCATGTATCAACATCTAAAAAAAAACAAAAGAAATGCTAGCTCTGCTTCTAGATGGAAGCACTCAGCATTAACAGGCATACATTTATTTCAGACCAATCTGTCAATTCGGTGCAATTCCAATCTGAATCCTGACGAAATCTGTCATAAACTTTAACAAGTTCATTCTATATTTTACCTGCAGCAGTCTGTACCTAGAATTAGCCAGGAGTTTTTTTTTTTTTTTTTTTTAATAAATTACCGTAAGTAATAAAGCTACCCACTGTTTTTTTTTTTTAATTATTGGCAAAAATATAAACAAATAAATCATTAGGTCAGGTTGAAATTTTGGAAATTTTGTATCTACTTTGAAACTTAATAGATATGGCAATTCAAATTCAATCCAAAGATGTGTATCTTATTAAATCACTGGCATTAAAACAATTGACTCTGCCAATTGTTAGATTGACATAGCTTAGAGTCTTACCTTACCATACATCTAACTAAATACCAGACAGAAGGAAAATCTATATGTAAAATCAAAATTATAACTTTATGAGAAAAATAGAAACACGTTTTCATAATTGTGGAATAACGAAGGCCTTTACAGCAATGCCGAAACCAGAGAAACCATCAGAAAAATATTTATTCATTTGGCTACATGTATACAAGGCTTTTGAACTAATAAATTAATCTAGCAAGGTTTCAGGATACAAGGTTAATATACCGAATCCAATAGTATATCTGTATACTACCAGCAAACAATTGGAAAAAAATTTTTTTAATTCATTTACACCAGTGTCAAAGACATAAAATGCTAGGAAAAGATTAAACAAAAGATAAACAAGACCTCTACATGAAAACTGCATAATATTGCTGAGAGAAATTAAAGAAGATGCCAGAAATGAAAAAAACATGCTATGCTCATGCATTGAATGACTCAATTTGGTTAAGGTATCATTTCAAAAAGTACATTTAGAAGACAAATTATCTAACTTTGATACTTACTATAAAGTTACAGCAATTAAGACAGTGACATAAGATTTTACAAATGGCTCAGTGGCACAGAATACACCAATCAGAGTCTTTCCATCTATCGCATGCCCAAAAAAACCTGATCTGACAAACCTGAAAATTATATTTGGTTAAATTTTTTCCACTCAGATGGCTTACCCCATCACCTTTTCTCCATCACAGTGATTAAGTCATATGCTCTGCTGTTGGCTCTAAGTTGGTATCACTGGAACAACAAAAGCGAGATTTAGAGCCTTCTCTACCAAAATTTTCTCAGGGCTCATGTTTAAGAGCATGAAATAGGTAAGGGGACGATTATTGTAACTTTATGTAAATAAATTATAATCTACAATGTCAAAGACCTCCATTCTCCAGGATTAGAGGAAGACTCATTAACAAACTACAATATGCAGATGACACAACCTCGCTTGCTGAAAGTGAAGAGGACTTGATGCACTTACTGATGAAGATCAAAGATGACAACTTTCAGTATGGATTACACCCAACATCAAGGAAATACAAATCCTCACAACTAGTACAATAAGCAACATCATGATAAAGGGAGAAAATAGTAAAGTTGTCAAGGATTTCATTTACTTGGATCTACAATCAATGCCCATGGAAGCAGCAGTCATAAAATCAAAGATGTATTGCATTGGGCAAATCTACTGCAAAAGACCTCTTTAAAGATGTCACTTTGAGGACAAAGATGAACCTAACCCAAGTCGTGATATTTTCAAATGCCTCATATGCACGTGAAAGGTGGACAATGAACATGGAAGATACAAGAAGAATTGATGCCTTTGAATTGTGGTGTTGGCAAAAAATATTGACTAATCCATGGACTGCCATGAGAATGAATATGTCTGTCTTGGAAGAAGTACAGCGAGAATGCTCCTTGGAAGTGACAATGGTGAGACTTTGTCTCATGTACTTTGGACATGTTATCAGGAGGGACCAGTCCTTGGAGAAGGACATCATGCTTGGTAAGGTAGAGGGTCAGTGAAAAAGAGGAAGACCCCCTACGAGATGGATTAACACCATGACTGCTACAATGGGCTTAAACAGCAATTATTATGCGGATAGAGCAGAACCAGGCGATGCTTCATTCTGTTGTACATACGGTCACTATGAGTTGGAACCGACTTGACAGCACCTGACAACAACATCTATCTATGTACCCTTTCATAAATTATTGTTTATTAATACTGTTGTTGCAGGATTATCTACGTTATAGTAATTATAGTACCCCAAACCCAAACCTGTTGTCATCCAATTTCAAATCATAGCGATCCTATAGGACGGGGTAGGACTGCCCCATAGAGTTTCCAAGGAGTGGCTGGTGGATTTGAACTGCCAGCCTTTTGGTTAGCAGCTGAGCTCTTAATCATTATGCCACCAGGGATCCTTTACTGTAGTTGCCCTTTATTCTTGCTTCCTCTCTGTCTTCCTTTGCTTGGTCATGTTGTGCTAACTTCCCCCATATTGTGTACTGCCCTTCACTTCACCAATATTAACATGTGTCTTCTATCTATCCTCACAAATGGACCAATAAGCAACATCATAATAAACAGAGAAAAGATTAACATTGTCAAGAATTTTGTTTTACTTGGATCCAAAATCGACACCCATGGAAGAAGCAGTTAAGAAATCAAAAGATGCATTGCATTGGGCAAATCTGCTGCAAAAGACCTCTTTAAAGTGTTAAAAAGCAAAGATGTCACTTTAAGGTCTAAAGTGTTCCTGACCCAAGCCATGGTGTTTTCAATCGCTTCATACACATGGGAAAACTGGGCAACAAATAAGGAAAACTGAAGAAGAATTGATGCCTTTGAATTATGGTGTTGGTGAAGAATATTGAATATATTCTTCAACTGCACCTAACAACAGTAACAACTTCTGTCTACTTAGTAATTTTCCCTCCCTCCCCATACCATCCCTGGTAACTATCAAAGAATTTTTTTCTTCTGTGTGTAAAATTTTTCTTTCTTTTTTTTTTTTTAATAGTAGTGGTTTCATACAATATTTGTCTTTTTGTGATTGACTATTTCACTCAGCAAAATATCCTCCAAATTCATCCATGTTGTGAGATGTTTCATAGATTCCTCATTATTCATAATCATTGTGTAGCATTCCATTGTATGTACCAGTTTGTTCATCCATTCATCTGTTTATGGGCATTTAGGCTGTGTCCATCTTTTTACTATTGTGAATAATGCTGCAATGAACATGGGTGTGCGTATGTCTATTCATGTCAGGGGTCTTATTTCTTTAGGGTATATACCTAGTAGTGGGTTTGCTGAATTATATGGTATTTCTATTTCTAGCTTTTTAAGGAAGCATTATACTGTTTTTCATAGTGGTTTCCATACCATTTTATATTCCCATCATCAGCATTTAAGAGTTCCAATCTTCCCACAACCTCTCCCACATTTGCTATTTTATGTTTTATTGATTAGTGCCATTATTGTCAGGGTATCTCATTGTAGTTTTGATTTGCATCTCTCTTCTGGGTTAATGTTTGGGAAACCTTGGTAGTGTAGTGGTTAAGAGCTACTACTGCTAACCAAAATGTTGGCAGTTTGAATCCACCAGGTGCTCCTTGGAAAACGTATAGGCCAGTTCCACTCTGTCCTACAGGTCGATATGAGTCAGAAATGACTCAATGGCAATGGGTTTGGTTTTGGTTTTTTAATGTTTAATGATCAAGAGCACTTTTTCATGTTTGTTTGCCACCTGAATATCTTCTTTGGTGAAGTGTCTGCTCATATCCTTTGCCAATGTTTTAAAGTGGATTGTCTCTTTGTTGTTGAGATTTTGAAGTTTTCTATATGTCTTAGGCTGAGTTCTCTAGAGAAGCAAAACCAGTAAAACACATGTATATATTTACAAAAAAAAAAAAAAAACCTTTACTGTGGAGTTGATTCCAACTCATAGCAATCCTATAGGACGGAGTAGAACTGCCCTATAGAGTTTCCAAGGAGCACCTGGTGGATTCAAACAGCCAACATTTTGGTTAGCAGCTGTAGTACTTAACCACTATGCTATGGATATTTATATACATATATATATAGAGAGAGATTTATATCAAGGAAATGTCTCATGTGGATGTAGAGGCTGGAAAGTCCCAAGTTCATGGGTCAGGCAGGAGGCTTCTCCTGACTCACACAGCTGAAGGTTCTGGCAAATCCAAGATCGACAAGTAAGATAGTAGGCCGCTGGCTCACAAATTGCAGAGGCTGACAAATTCCAAAATTGCCAGGTAAGCTGCTAGCTCAAGTCCTAAGAACTCGAGGTCAGGTGAGGATCCAGAGCCAGCAAAAGCCACAAGCCTTGACAGGAAGTCCATACATACTGTCTTTGGTTTTGGCAAGCTTCACTGTAATAAGTCTTGGTGACTTTCTTTTTGCTGTCTATCCTGTATGGGGTTCGTTGAGCTTCTTGGATAGATATCTTCTTATCTTTTATGCTATTAGGCAAGTTTTCTGCCAGAAAATCTTTGACAATTTTCTCTGTACTTTTTTCTTTTTTTTTTTTTTTTGCCTCTTCCTGTTCTGGAATTCTGATCATGTGTCTGTTTTCCTCTTAATAATGTCTCACATAACTTTTAGGCTTTCTTCATTTTTTTTTTTTAATATTTTTTTTCTCAAACAAATGGTTGTCAAAGAATTTGTCCTCTATTTCACAGATTCTGTCTTCCATTGATTCAATTCTATGCCTATGTCTGTCTATTCAGCTGTCTATTTCTGAATTATTTTTGTTAATCTTTTGGGTTTCTAGTTGCTATTTTTGTATGGTTTCTAATTGTCTATTTTTTTTTTCATTTTTTTCTTATATTGTTTTCCTGAATTCTTCTATTGCTTTGTCTGTGCTTTTCTTGATTTTGCTTGTGTTTTCCTTGGATTTGTCTGTGTTTTCCTTGATCTCTTTCTTGACTTGGAGAACCCTATATATTAGTCTTTTGAATTCCTTATCAGGTACTTCCATTACCATTTCTTCTTCCAGAAGATCTGGTCACTTGCTAGGCCATCTTTCCTGCTTCTTTGTGTGATTTGATATTGTCTGTTGTCTCCAAGGCACTAAGGTATTATTATATTTATTTATTGTGTGCTCATTTCCTGCATCCTGATTTTTTGTTTTATTTTGATATATATGAGTAGGCAGGGTGTGTGTGCTACTCTGGTTGCTAGTCTGGCCACACTGGGGCTGTCACCAACTGTCTCTGGGTTGGTGTGGCATCGACTGGATGTGTAAGTGCAGGTCTCTGTTTGTTGATCTTTCTGGGTGGCTGAGAATGTAGCTGGCATTGTTGGTGAGGTGATGTGTCTGTCCAGCAATTCACGTGGGCAAAGGTGCAGGGGCTGTTCTCACTGGTTACTGGGTTGGGTGTTGTGGGTGCACACTACCAGTTACCAGATGATCAGGGCTAGGGTGCCCAGTTTGTCAGCCACAGGGTGGGTGGTACAGAAACTGTCACTGACAGGCCCAGGCAGGCAGGGCTGTGTGGGGTTGGCTGGAGCAGGCACAAGCGTCCAGTTGTAAGGGGGAAATGGGGACTGAAGCAGAGGGGATGCTGCCAGTCCACAGATGCCTACTTGGAGGACATACCCATCTGCTAGAGTGTGACAAGGGATAGGGTGTGCAACCAGTCCTTGACCCCTGCAGCATGTGGCTGGAAGGAGTAGGAGGTGTCACTGCTCTGCAAACTCCTGGTGCAGGTGGCTGGGTGTAGAAGCAGGCACCTTTGGTTTGTGAGTTTCTGGCACCAGTGGCTGGCCTTAGGAGCAGGTGCCACCATTCTGTGGGCTCCCAGCATGGGTGTGTGGCTGGAAGAGGGGATGCTGCCTGCCCACGGGTTCCCAGCATGGGGTGAAGAAGTGGGCACCACCTGATAGCAGGCACCTGGCACAGTTCAGTGAGCTGAAGAGGAGACACTTCTGCTCCACAGGCCCCTGGCACAGGCAGCTAGGCAAAGAAGCAGGTGCCACCATTCCACCACAGATCCCTGGCAAGAGTGGGCAAATGAAGTGGTGGTCACTGCTGGTTCATAGGTCCCTGGCTCGTGAGGCAGGGTGGTGGTGGGTGCCACTGGACTGTGACAGTATGTGAGGGACAGGATGGATGAAGGAAGTGGTGGGGTGAGGGGCCCACAGGACTGTGAGCCTCTGGCACAGGAGGCTTGGAGAGGCATGGTGGATGAGATGAGTGCGCTTAACTTGTGCAGGGTGGGGAGCAGTCCTGCTTGGATCTGGACACGGGTATACAGTCACTCCTGCTTGGCTGCATCAGCTGATGAGAACTTTGGCTGGGAACCCTGCTTACTTTTTTCTCAGTATGGCCATGCTGTGCAGGCTCGGCTGGTAGGGAGGCAATCTGCAACCTTCTGTGTCTGCTGTTTTTATACAGTTTCCCCTTCCACTTGGCACTTGGTCTGAATCTTCAGCCTGGCTTTTGATGCTCTCAGTGTTCCAAAGTTTTCATCTATGTCTAATTCACTTGTTTTCTTGGGTTTTGGTTGTAAGAGGGACTTTATGAGGCATCTGACTACTCTGCCATCTAGAAACACCCTCATTTTCAGGCATTTTTGATGGTAGTGTAAAATTAAACAGTCACTTTGGGAAAAGTTTTGGCAGTTTGTTATAAAACTAAATACATACTTCCATCCCACTCAGCCATTCTATATGGCATTTGCCCAGAAGAACTGAAAACCGGTATTTACAAAAAGACGCTTATCAGTAGATTAATAACTGGAAACAATCTAATTGCCCTTCAGTAGAATATTGGCTAAATAAATTGAAATGCATCCACAGGCCAGAATATTCAGCAGATCGTAAAACAAATGAGATAAATCTATGTGTCCTGATGTTGAAATGTGGCCACAGTATCTTAATCACTGAAAAAAGTCAGTTGCAGAGCAAGATATGAAGTATGATTACATCTATGTGCATGTTGATATAAGCCTAGAAAAGTCTAGGCTAATGCACACCACACTCTTAACAGTGGTTACCCCTGGTGAAGGCTGATTTATTTACAATGGTCATGTATTAATTCAACAATATTTATTTTTTAAACTTGTAAAGTAAAAAGGCATCTACAAGAACATTCATGGAAACTTTATTCATAATAGCCCCAGATTGGAATCAGCTCCGGTGTTTGTCCGCAGGAAAAAAGATAAACAAATGTGTAGTGCAGTGAAACCTGTGAAAGCCGGAACCGGTGCAAGGTGGAAACCTGTCAGAGAAGGAAAACTCAAATATTTTCCACTAAAACAAGTGATAGAGAAGTGGTAAGACTGTGCCCTGTATAAAGGTGGAAAACTTGCAAGACCCAGAAAAACAAGGCAGGCCTACTGAGTTCCTGCTCTTACTGGTTTCCCTGTACATCAAAAAGGAAGAACTGTTGATACATGGAATGCCATGGATGAATCTGCAAAATATTATACTGAGTGAAAGAAACTTTAACACACACACAAACTGTGTGCTTTCATTTATATTTAGTTCTAGACTGTTTTCATTTATATTTAGTTCTAGACCAGGCAAAACAAATCACAATAGTGGTTGCCTAGGAGAGGCGGCCTGGGTGGGATGGGTATTAACTGGGAAGGTACAAGTCGGGGCTTGGTGGCAGAATTGTAATATTTTGTATCTTGATAGGGGTTTAGGTTACACAGGCACATGCATTTGTCAGAATCCATGGAATGGCTGACTTAAGATTTGTACACTTTCTTCTGTGTTAATTTTATCCCCAAAGAAAAAGAAACCATAAACAAATACTGGATTCTAGTTAATTAAATGCACGCTGACGTATTGTTGCGAATTGTACTGGTGTCTGAAAATTACTTTGAAATGCATCAATAAGATAAGATGCATGAAAGATGGATATAGGGAATAATAGATGGACAAATACGTAATAAAGCAAGTATTTTAAAACACTAATTTAGAATTCAGGTAGGCGATATATGATTCTTCACTGTAAAACTCAACTTTTCTGGATGTGTGAAAATTTCCGTAATAAAATGTTGGGGAAAAAAACTCTACCAAAAACCATAAACAACAAAAAATGGAAAATAAATATTTTTTACATCAATAAAACAAGGAAATAAGTACAACTACAAACCACAAAATATGAAACCTGATTGAATCTATGGATCAAAGGGGCATACAGTTTCCCAAGAATAATGGAACAGAAGGATAAATACAAGACATAGCTTCTTGAAATTGCTGGACTTCAAGGATAAAAAAATAAATCTTACAGCCAATCAAGTAGAAAAAAATCTGTCACATCAAGGAGAAAACATCTCAGGTCAACTTCATACTTCTTTACCAAAACAACCAAAGTCAGGTAACGGTGGAGTAATATTTCACAGGCCCAATTATCTTTTCAATTAAAACAAAACAAAGCGAAATTAACAACACAGATATTCACAAGTGAATAATAACTCACTGCTTACCAGATTCCTGAAGTCGTCTTACAAAACCGGCTGAATCTAATCAACCCTGAGATGAACGAAAATTTAGACGAAAAATAAAATCTCCAGAAATTAGAGGATACCGTGTTAGAACTAGCCGAAGCCTTGACTGCATTATGAAGTAAAGCTAAAACAAATCAAAAGATGGTGCTTTGGGAATGGCTGATCTTACTACACACACACACAAATCGGTTTTGCTATTGATTAGGGTTACATTTAATCTACAGAGCAATTTGGGAAAAAATTGACATCTTCACGATAATGAGTCCCAATCCACAAACATGGTACATACCTCCATTTATTTAAGTCTTTATTTTTCTCTCAAAATGCTTTGTACTTTTATGTGTATAGGTCTTGCTCAACTTTCAATGGATTAATTCCTGGTATTTCATTATTTTTGAATGTGATTAAAAATGATACCTTCTTCAAATCTTAGTTTCTAACTGCTCGATACTATGAGCAAAAAATTGATTATTGACCTTGCTAAATCCACCAATTAACGGTAATTCTATTAGTTTATCTGTAGATTCTTTTTAGATTTTCTATATACACAATTATAATGTTTGTGAATAATGCCAATTTTATTTTTTCCTTTTCAAATCTTACAACAAATTGTGGATTCATTTGTGTCCCCTGCAAAATTCAGCCCCTATATCTTATAGGAATCTTAACCCTATACCCATGGATGTAATGCTGTTTGGAAATAAGGTTTCCTTTGTTATGTTAATTAGATCATACTCTGGTCAAGTGATTTCTACATCTAACCACTTGAGTTATAAAAAAAGGAGATTCAATACAGATACATGGACATACAAGGGAAAAGGCAGACACTATGCGAGGGTTGTCTACAAGCCAAGGAACCAAGGAATACCCAGAACTACCTACAAGGAAGGAATTGACATGACTAAGACCCTGATTTGGACTTTTAGCCTCCTGAACTGTGAAAAAATAAATTTCTCTTCTTTAAAGCCACCCACTTGTGGTATTTGTGTTACAGCAGCCCCAGAAAGCTAAGACACTTATATTTCTCTTTCTTGCCTTCTTTCATTGATTGGGTCTTCTATAACAAAATTGAATTGAAGTGGGTGTAGGAAGTATTTTTATCTCATTCTTGACCTCAGGAGGAAGGCTTGCAATAATTCACTATTCAGTGAGAGTCTGTTGTAGGTTTCTCGTAATAACTTTTATCAGATTAAGGAAACTTCTTTCTATTCCTAGTGAGATAAGAGGATTTTTTGTTTGCTTTGTTTTTTCATGAATTGTTGTTAAATTTTATCAGATTTCTTTTTTCCTCTGTGGAGGTGATAGTATTATTTTTCTACATTATGCTGTTAATTGAGTGAATTATATTTATTGGTTTTCAAATGTGAAGCCAACCTTGCATTCACAAAATAAACCTAGGTTGGCATTTTATATTATCCTTTTTATAAACCACTGGGTTAAGTTTATTAGTATTTTTACTAAGGATTTTTACATGTAGAATAGGATCCGTAATTTTCCTTTTTTGTAATCTCTGTCAGCTTTTGGTGTCAAGCTTTCATTTGCCTCATAGAAGCAGCTTTGTAAAGCTTTATAAGACTAGCATTCTTAAGTGCTTAAATGTTTGGAGGGATTTGCCAGTGAAGTGATTTGGGCCAAAATTTCTAGTTGGAATTGCATTAGCTATTAATTTCATTTTTTAATAGAAATATAACTTCCAAATTTCTAATTTTTTTGTTGGCTTTGGGTCGATTGTATTTTTTTATTTACATACAGTAAAATTTACTTTTTTTTAGCGTACAGTCCTAAATATTTTAACATATGCATATATGCTTATAACCAGCATGAGTAACATATAAAACAATTCCAATACCCCAAAGAATTTCCTCATGCTACACCTTTGCAGCCAGACCTTCCTCCCATCCCTAACCTCTGGAAACCACTGATCTGTTCTTTGTTTCTACAGTTTTGCTGAGAGTAGCCCTTCTTCAGTGCTAACTGGAAGGTTGCAGACTTGGCCAAGATTTTTCCTCCTCCAAGTTTGGCTCCCCAGCCCCATGAGACCGCCAAATGCTCAGGTCAAGTTCTACTGTTTGCTTGGCTTCTTCATCTCTCAACCCTGTGGTACTTACGACTCTGCAACTGACTCAAGGGAGAAAGCATCTTTGGGGGTGCTCACTTCACCCTGTGAAAATGATGTGGCGATGGTGGTGTCAGACCTCCTCATCTACTTCACAAAGACAGAACCACCAAGATCAGCCCAAGGCTGAATCCTATAAGGAGGAGGTCAAACATACTCCCATCCTCCAACCTTTGTACCAATTCTGACACCAGCCGTCTCTCCCACAGCACTCTCTACTTCTCTGCTGGGTTCTGTAATTAAGGAGGAGGTCAAACATACTCCCATCCTCCAACCTTTGTACCAATTCTGACACCAGCCGTCTCTCCCACAGCACTCTCTACTTCTCTGCTGGGTTCTGTAATTCGTTACGATAGCCACTCAGAATTCCCAGGCCATACTCACAGTTATGGGGTTTATTAGGCAAGAATTAGGTTACAACTCAGGATCAGGGTCAACAGGCTACAACTCGGGATCAGGATCAGGAAGCATGTAGGCAAAGTTTCCCTTCTTAATTGCGGGACGGCTTTCTCAGTTCCTCTCGGCTGTGCAGGTCTCCTTTCAGCCCCATGAGGACAGGCTTCCTCTCAGCCCACTTAGAACAGGCTCCTCTCTTGGCCCTCAGCCCTTGGCCTGGCCTCTACTCTGCTCAGGCAAGTGTTACAAAGCTCTTTTCGCTCTGCCAGTAAGTGCCTGGAAGCACCCCATTCTACCAACAAGCCTCCTGCCCAAAGGTGCTCATCTCTCTTTCTCCAGGTGTTGGCATGCCCTCTATAGCCACCTTGCTTGGTGGGTTGGGAAGCCCGCTGCAGTTGTCTCATGTCAGTTTCCTGGTTCTACTGCTGGCTCTTCTTCTTGATGGTGGTGATGTCCCCTTCTCCTGCCTCTGGGATGGTTCATTTTAAGCCTACTTTATGGCAAAACCGACTGATTCCCTCTTTAAGGTTCCAGACACCTTATTTGAGTGGTCTCACCCCCACAAGGGTTCCATGCACCTTATTTGCTTAGGCAAAAACTGTCCAATCTTCTTTATGGGCCACAAGCACCTTATTTGCAAGGGGAAAAAAAAAAAACCTCAAGCCCCTTGCTGTTGAGTTGATTCCGACACAAAGCGACACTGTCAAATCATTTTGTGGGAGGCACAGACCATGAATGGTTAGAAGGGCCATATTAAGTAATTCACTGCACCACACACCCAGTCTTCTTTCTGATATGCTGGCTTTGCAAGTTCTGGTTATCTTGATAGTTTTCGGATGCTTTATCCAGTGTTTCTAGTTACATTCAATATGCAGATTGGTTTGCAATAAGCAACTCTGGTGTTATTTGATGGGGAAATCTCATCTGATTCCTTCTAGAGTCTTCTTTCTTAGAACAGTGTAACATTTGTTTTAATTGGCACAAATTAATTTTTAAGGGCAGAATTCTCTTTGATTGGGCAATTCCTTGATGAATTAATTGAATGTGGGATTTGAGGCCTTAAACCTTTGTCTTTGTTGCAGGTTGAATAGACACAGTGAGATTTACGGGGTGCTTAATTATCTAAATAAAAAAATAAATGGAAATTGAAGGTAAGAGAAAGTTAGAAAGTGAAGGGAAAATGGGAGAATTGGGAATATAGATCAAACTGAGAAGGACTTGGAAGAGCATTGAGGTCTTCATAAAAAAAATAAGAAAATTTAAATTTCTGAAAGCAGATTGGACTTTTAACAATGAAGAAAGTTACTGTCAAAACTTCTAGCTGTTTAGATGTGGCCTATAAATATGTAAGTTTTGCTGTAAATTTTCCACTGAGTCTGCTATGAACAAAAATATCTTCTATTTCTGGCATATTGATAAAAGGAAAGTAGAAAAGCTGTGTTCCACATCTAGATTGGTGCTACTAAGGGTGAAGAAATTAGCCATGTTACAGGAGAGAGAATTCAGTGGGAACGAAAACAGAGGTAACCATGAAAATGTAAGCCCTGCAGAATTTATAGAACCTGGGGGGCGGGGTGGATGGCATTGGACTTCCCAGCAGACACGAGACTAGGGCAGGGATTCAGTCAAATGACTTTTATGTAAATTTCAAAAGATAGGCTATTCTCAGCTGATATCTGGTTTTCACTAGCTACAGAGCTAGCTTTATGTTCAGTGGGATTCTATTATAATATGTTGATATTATAAAATTATTTCCTTAGGAAAGTTTTTTTTTTTTTTTGGAACATGCACATTTTTAAGTTTTTGCCAAATTTGCCAAAATTGCTTTCCACAATGAATACATCAAATGCCCCCACAAGCAATGAGAACACGCATTTCAACTGCACCTTATCAGCAATGTATTTTTAAAATATTTGTTAACTTGAGAGTTGAAAATATTTATTATTTCATGTTTTTATTACTAGAGGGTTTAAACATTTTCTAGGCATTTACAGGCCATTTGTGATTATTATTCTTTGAGTTCCTCTGTCTTTTCCATTTTCATTCCATTTGACTGATTCCCCGTCCTTCAGCCCCACCCCCAGCTCACATCTTGGGTCTTGTTATTGTTCTTATTTATTTACTTATTTTCTTAGGGACTGGCTGGACTGCTTAGTGAAGTATATTCCCCCCTGCGGTATGATGTCTCTGATGTTGTGTTGCCTCCCAGGGGGTGCAGCCTTTGGAGTACACACAGCACCCTCGGGTGGCAGTTGTTTTAGCAGGGCTCCCTTTGACTGTCTTTCTCCTTAATCTCTCTCTTAAGCTATCTGCCTCTGTTGATATTATGTACAGTTGTTGTTAGATGCCTTTGAGTAGATTTTCAACTCATAGCAACCCCATGTGACAGAGTGGAACTGCCCTATAGGGTTTTCTAGGCTGAAATATTTACAGGAGCAGACTGTCAGGTCTTTTCTCCTGCAGAGCCACTGAGTGGGTTCGAATCACCAACCTTTTGGTTAGCAACTTAGTGCTTAACCATTGTTCCACCAGGGCTCCTTCTGTGAAGATTAATTACAGCCTAGGAAACCCTATGGGGCAGTTCTACTCTATCCTATAGTGTCACTATCAGTTGGAATCAACTCGAAGGCAAATAACAACAACAGTCTTTAGGGAAAAAGATCACCAGGTCTTTCTCCCACAGAGCAGCTAAGTGGGTCTGAACCACCAACCTTTTGATTAGCAGCCAAGTGCTTAACCATTGCACTACTAAGGCTTCCATTAATTGCTTCCTGAATGCTCTATTTTTTTCAACAGTTCCCACGTTCTGATCCAATTAAATTCAGGCTCCTTTGCAGGAATAGTTTTCTAACCCCAGAAAGGCTTTCCTAGCTGCCTCTTTCCCTGTTCTCTCTAGTAAACTAGCTGGCGTATGGTTTTGTTTGTTGCTCTCGTGAAGCTACCAGCCTCCGCTAGTTTACCCCAAAAATTTCCATTGTTTTTGAGAGCACCTTTAGGATTGAACTTGCCCACATTTTGTTTCAAATAAAGTCAGTTCCTTTGGGAGAGATTTGGACTTCTCTGTTCTTGTCATCTGTCTTTCCCTGTGGAAAAAAAATCTCTGAGAAACATGTCTAAAGCTGGGGGCAGGAACATTGGCCACTTTCTCCAGGAGTAACACCTCTGCCTTATGAGCAGAGTGCTGGGTGGCTGGGTGGGGTGGTGGGTTCCGATCTTGTCAGCTTGTCTCTCTTGGTGTGGAATCTGAGTGTACTTGGGTGAATGCAATTGAGACCTCATGGGGCATGCTATGCCTTAGGTAGAGTCTCTTCTATACAAGTTGTGCAGAAGAAGGGAGCTCTTGACCTCTCAGTCACACTTGCCTGGATTTTAGCCTCTTCAACACATAGCTGGAAGGAGGGGGATGATGAGAAATGCTGGTGGCCTGCCCTTCACAAACAGATGCCGTAGTTAGCCCTCAGATGGGAGCCAGGGTGGGAGAGAGCGCTGTGTTCTTGGTTGTACCACCTAGAATGACGTTTCCATTACATTAAGCTGGGAGGCCGGTGGGAGGGAGCATGTGTGGTTCAAATGCCATAGATTCTCATTGTACTTAGCAAGTTTCAGTAGATTTTCTTGGGTGATTATTCTTTTGCTATATGTCCTGAGGACAACTTCCAGCACCTGTAAGTGCTTGTTTTTTTTTTTTTCTTTTGTTTTGTTTTTTTAATTGAGGTGAAAATATGCATAACCATACCTTCACCAACTCAACAATTTCGACATGTACAGTTCAGTGACATTGATTATATTCTTCATGTTATAAATCTCTATCATTATATTTGTCCAAATTATTCTACCACCGTGAACATAAACTCAATCCCTCCTAAACAAAACTTCCCCTTTCTTTCTCCTTCCCATCCCTGAGAACCGCTAACAATCTCTGGTTTCCATGTGTTTGTTTATTTCAAATATGAGATCTTACAGGATTTGTCCTTTTGTGGCTGATTTGTTTTACTCAGCACAATGTTTTCAGGTTCATCCCTGTTGTGGCATGCATGCATTAGGACTTCATTTCTCTTCATGACCAAGTAATGTTGCATTGTACATATGTATCACATTTTGTTTATCCATTCATCTGTTGATGGACATTTCAGTTGTTTCCATTTTTTGGGTATTTTGAAAAGCGTTGCAAGTTTCTCTTTTCTTACTTTGACTTCTTCTTGGTATATACCTAGTATCGGGATTGCTGGGTCCTATGGTAGTTCTATGTTCAACTTTTTGAGGAACTGCCAAACTGGTCTCTGCAGTGGTTGTGCCATTTTACTTTCCTACCAGCAAAGGATGAGGGTTCCAGTTCCTCCACAACCTCACCAACCTGTTGTTTCCCACTTTTTTTTTTTTTTTAGTAACTTTCACCATTTATGCTTGTTTTGTTGGGAAACAGGTACACTGAGCCCCTCAGTCTACCATTCTGGAAGTGTACGGTCAGTTTATTTTTATTAATTCAGATCAAATTTATTCTGTATAAAGAATGAGATGAAATATTAACTTAGTTTAAAAAAATAAGTGTTGCAATAACATTCATTGAGGAATCCTTCCTTTTGATACCAATTTATGGTACCAATTTTATCATATAATAACAAATGTATAATAGTACAATATATACATGTTTTTCTAATTCACAGTCTAATTGCAGGTTCATTTATCTAACTGTGTCTTGGTTCTTGAACAATTAGTTACATGCCCTATTGTAATTGTAGAATTTTAGCATGTTTTATTATGAAATAGGACTACTTTTCCTCTTTCCTCGTTTTTTTAAAAAATTCTTGTTTGTTCTTACACATTTATATTTTTAGATGAGCTTTAAAATCAATTGTTAAGTTTCAAAGAATCATGCTGGAATATTAGAAAGTTAATTTGAATTATATTAAACTTATCTTTTTGGGAAAAAATTGGTATGTTTATTAATTTCATATTTTTTTCCTCTCAAGAAATTATATTTTATTATGTCTTTTATATTTCCATGAAAAAGTTTAGTAGACTTTTTTTCAAATAGGTGCATATTCTTCTAAATATTTGTAGTTACATTTGTTTTTTGAAGGCAGCTATGCGGTGAGTGGTGAGAATCCCCCGTTATCATCTGGGAAGCTGTTGACCCTTACAATGCAGTGGCAAACTTATGACCAAACTATCACCTGTTGTGCTTCGGAAGACAGCGTGTGTGAAGCTGTCACATCAGGGAAAATGCAGGAAAATTATAAATATTGGTATTTGTTGGCTTCTCACTTTAATAGAGTCCTGTCAAAAAGACAAGCTCACAGGGGAACAGTGGAGGAGAAACTTCCTGGAGCAGAGAGCTTCCAGATGAGCCAACTGCTCTGATAGGGCAGGGAGCCTTGCTAATGCTTCACAGTGTGATTTCATAATTGCTATGGAGCAATGACTGATGAATGCTCCCATTATCCCTTTCTGAAAGGAAGATCTCAATCATAGCTATCCTACTGTTTCTCCACACTGGCAGCAGATTCTTTTTCTATTTTGATAGGTCACTGGATCATAAGAAGTCATAATTAGACCTGATAGCGAAGGCTATAATTCACCTGGAGATCCTGGACCACAAACTCTTGCATTACCTGGATGAGACCTTGGGAATGTCGTCTTTGGAAAGGAGTGAAGTGTTCTATGTAAGGGAAGAAGGGTGAGTGTAGATGTTGAGAAACCAAAATGTTAGACAGCAGTAGGCTATTAATTATCTGCCAAATATCTACTGACTTCTTTCTCTACTTCTTTCTTACTAATAGAGCTCCAGTTTAATTCCAGGAGGTAATGTGTGCAGCTAAAATACTATTTCCCAGCCTCCCTTGCAGCTAGGAGTGGATAAAGGAGGCAAATGAAAATCATTGGGTGGCACTTCAGGGAAAGCTTCTTAAAGGTGACTGATTCACCTGTGGTGATGGAGGGGGGTGCCCTTTTGTCCTCCTTCTTCCTTTCTCTTTCTTTTTGCCTGAAACATTGAGGTGAAATGGTGGATTGGTACTATCATTTATGGTGTGACTTTCTATATTTCAAAGACTGGAAAGCTAAATATGACTTTTCCCAGATTTCCTGCACTATGGTTCTGGGTGTGGCTAATATTTGATCCATAGGTACATAAGGAGAAGATTTGGAAGACAGAATAAGGCAGAATGCACTAGAATTGTTTCTACTGTTTTTGCTGGCAACTCATGTTGTGGAGACATCTGGTTTTACTGGGGAAGATTAGCCAAGGACTCGATATATGGTCACTAAAGTCATGGGTTTCATATGAAGAAGGAATGGCTTGGTTTTGAAGACAGCAACAGTGATGCAAACTTTCCAATTACTGTGGTTTTGTGAGCATGGTATCTTTCTTATCATGGCAGTAGTTAAGTGGTTATGGAGCCAGTAGCTAGAGTGACAACTTATAATCAGACAGGCACCTTCCTGATCATAGAAGGGGTAATAGCTCCCTCAGTGGCCCAGTTCTGTTCCCCCTTGTGAATTTGGGTGTTCTTCCTAAAATCTTAACCCAGGCTTTGCTTTATTCTAGCCTTGCCTATGACTCTAGAGGCCGTTTAATATCCTAGAAGATAGCCATTTGTGTCTAAAGTAGCATGGATTCAGTTCTCTGCAACTGAAACCTGACGCAAATGTCATGCAGTGGGTGGAACTTGAGCCATTATTATGGGCCATAATGTGACTGTGGAGGTGGAACCTGCTACTAAGAATGGTAAACCAGAGATGGGAAAAGGAGCCTGGATATCTATAGACCACCATTAGCCCTTGACTTCCTGTCTTTGGAAGGTTTTGTTTTGTTTTACATGCACCAATACTTTTAACTTAAGTTACTCTTACTTCAGGTCTCTGGTTCTTGCAAACAAATAAAATTCCTGTTTTTATAGCAACAATCCTAGTTATTTTTATATTGGCTTTATTAATCATTTTTTCCCTAATTTTTATAACTCGTTATTACCAAGAAAAAGAGAAGTAATTGATCTTTATTGTTACATTCATCTACATTAGAGAGCTCTCCTACACACACTAATAATTCTACAGTTAATTATCTTGGATTGTATTTATTTTCCAATTCATCAGGGAAGTGAAAGGAAAACTAAAGCTTAAGATTATTATAAACCCCAATAATTTTAATTTCTCATATAAACCTGGCTGATATAGTATTTATTTTATATAACTTCATATTTGTTATTGTTGTTGTTAGTTGCCCTCAAGTTGATCCCGATTCATGGCAACCCTATGTGTGCAGAGTAGGACTGCTCCATAGGGTTTTCAAGGCTATGACCTTTCAGAAGCAGATTTCATGCCTCTGGGTGTGTTCAAACCATTAGCCTTTCAGCTAGGGCAACGTTGAGTGCTTAACTGTTTGCACCACCCAGGGGCTCCATATTGTTGTTGTTGTTAGGTGCCATTGAGTCAGTTCTGACTCATAGTGACCCTATGCACAACAGAATGAAACAGTGCCCGGTCATGCGCCATCCTCACAATTGTTGCCGTGCTTGAGCCCATTGTTGCAGCTGTCAATCCATGTCATTGAGGGCCTTCTTTTTCGCTGACCCTGTACTTTACCAAGCACGATGTCTTTCTCCAGGGACTGATCCCTCCTGATAACATATCCAAAGCATGTGAGACGTAGTCTTACCATCCTTGCTTCTAAGGAGCATTCTGGTTGTACTTCTTCCAAGAGAGATTTGTCCCTTCTTTTGGCAGTCCGTGGTATATTCAATATTCTTCACCAACACCACTATTCAAAGGCTTCAGTTCTTCTTCGGTCTTCCTTATTTATTGTCCAACTTTCGCATGCATATGAGGCTACTGAAAACACCATGGCTTGAGTTAAGCACATCTTAGTCCTCAAGGTGACATCCTTACTTTTTGACACTTTAAAGAGATCTCTTGCAGCTGATTTGCCTAATGCAATTCATCTTTTGATTTCTTGACTACTGCTTCCATGGGTGCTGATTGTGGATCCAAGTAAAATGAAATCCTTGACAACTTCAGTCTTTTCTCTGTCGTGACGTTGCTTATTGCTCCAGTTGTGAGGATTTTTTTTCTTTATGTTGAGGTGTAATCCATACTAACGGCTGTGGCCTTTGACCTTCAGTAGTAAGTGCTTCAAGTCCTCTTCACTTTCAGCAAGCAAGGTTGTGTCATCTGCATAATGCAGGTTGTTAATGAGTCTTCCTCCAGTCCCGACGCTCCCTTCTTCATACAATCCAGCTTCTTGGATTATTTGCTCCTTCTTCTTCATACAATCCAGCTTCTTGGATTATTTGCTCCTTCTTCTTCATACAATCCAGCTTCTTGGATTATTTGCTCCGTATATTTACTACTAATTTTTAAATATATCCAAAAGTTTATATAGCTATTTTATTAAAGACAATCCGTATTCTTAGTAAGACACACGCAATATTTATAAACTCTTGCTTTTGAATACAACTGTCCTACAAAATTAGTAAAATATAAATATTCCCTAACCTCTCTTGCTGAATTTCAGATGGTACACCTTTCCAAAGAATTAATAAGTGTGTGCTTCACTTTTCTTCAGTGAGGAAAATAACTGCAAAACTGAGCACACAGAAAATTTTCCACAATTAGATCACTGCCTGAAATGCATAAGACCTTATTTTGGATGAAATAATTCAGACCTGGAGGTGGGAAGCTTGAATGGAGCCCATGAAGTCACACCAGGTTCTGTCCCCTTGTGTGGTCACCAGTTATCTCAGGGCTTCTTTTTAATGAGATTCACTTTTCTAGCTCTAAAATTCTATGTTTCCTGACCAAATGTGTACTAAGTTTATGGCAAAGTATAAGGCCGCTAGTTTTTCTAAACTGAAAAAACAAAATACTAAAATGAAATTCAAAAAAGAAAAACTAAACTAAATGATACCACTTCTTTCATTTTAATGTTGATTTCTTTCACTTTTGGAAGTTTCTGAAATTGAGATACATCTTAAAACCAAAAGCCATGTTCAGTGTAATAGTTCTTCCTTCCCTTTCTACTTCCCCCTAAAAAGTTCCTGGTATAGCAGCGGTATATTGAAGAATCCATCTAAGAAACAAAATAGGTGCTAGAGACCTGTTTCCATTGGTACCTAAACTGAGATTTATACACATCCGGGCCTGGAGCCAGGGGTCGCAAGTGTCTATGTCAACTGATTTACCTGGGAGTGGGGGAGAGGGGTGAAGCCTGCCTGGACGAATTTGTTGAGCAAATTCCTATAGACAGAGTCAAGAGAAAGAAGGGTGATGGATAAGTTGTTTCTGACATTTAAGAAAAATGCATTGAAAAGAACCAGACTATCAAATTCTGGCTAAAGCCTCTGAGTAAAAAGGCAAATCACTAAACAAAATGCTTAGTATGACTTCAAACTGGTCTAGTGTTATAACAAAAAAATTGCCTTATTTACATGTCCGTATATGTGTGCATATAAAATGTGTGAAACGAACACAAGTCCACCTTGTTACTCTTATTTACCATGGAGGGGGGCTGAGTAGGCAAGGTGGTGGCTTTGCTTTTGTACTTCACCCTTTGCACGCTTTCACATCACTGATATTTAATGCAACAAGCATGTGTTACGCTTGAACTTAAAAATTATTGCTCATTCATTTTTTTTAAGTTCTTGAAAAATCCCAGAAATTCTCCTTTGAAACCTCCCCAGAGATTTTATCTGCCTACTGCTTTAGCGATGCCTTTTTTTTCAAAAACAAAACACATAATGTAAGCTAATTTCTTAAGATGCACCATTCTTTCCACATATTTTTATTCAGCACCTGCTATGCATCTTTGCAGTCTCTGAGTGGTACACTTAACGCGCTGGGCTGCTAACAGAAAGTTTGGAGGTTCAAGTCCACCTAGGGGTACCTCAGAAGAAAAGTCTGGTGATCTACTTTCAAAACATCAACCATTGAAAACCCTATGGAGAACAGTTCTACTGTGACACACATGGGGTTGTCATGAGTTGGAATCAACTCAATGGCAACTGGTTTTTTATGCATCTCCACTTACCAGTTGCTTGGGATAGACCAGTGAACAAGGCAGAGCCTCTAACTGTGCAGGGATAGAAAAACAAGAGACTGTTATCAAGCAGTTTGAAAGTCCTGGGGTAGACCAGGGTCAGGGAGCCTCAGCACTTAGGAGGGGCACCTTGCCCAGGCTTGGGGGCCAGGAAAGGCTTTCTGAGGAAGGACTATCCAAGTTGAGGCTGAAGACTGTCAGATGTTAGCCAGGGATCAGGGTGGTTACATAAGAGTTCTCAGGAGAGGGAACAATGTGGGTTAAGAGCTGGAGGTAAGAAATACCAGGAATATTTATGCCAATAGCACAACACCGTCTCTAACTCTGGAGCGCTGGTGGCATAGTGGTTAAGAGCTCAGCTGCTAACCAAAAGGTCAGCAGTTCAAACCTACCAGCCACTCCGTGGAAACCCTATGGGCCAGTTCTACACCATCCTATAAGTTTGCTATGAGTTGGAAACAACTCAATGGCACCTAACAACGACAACAATCTCTAACTCCTTCCAAAATGGAACTCATCGTTCCCCAAATCCGTTCCTTATCTTGTGTTTGTGAATAATCTAGGGTGATCACAAGTAGAATAAAAAGAAATAGAATGTATATCTTGAAAGCGACACATGAGAATTGAACAACAGCAACGAAAACACAGAGAACTTGACCATTTAACGAAGCCAAGAAAGGAAACAAAGGAAGAAACCTCAGACAGAAAAATAAAAACTCAGCAAGAATAAGACCAAATGCATCAATGATTACAATAGATAAAGATTAAATTCTCTTATTAAAAACCAAGTTCTCTTAGATTGGGTAAAAACAAAATCCTGCCGTAAGCTCTTTACGGAGGTAGATACTAAGTGTCACAAAATTTGAAAGAAAAAGGGGTGACAAGATATACCAAGTAAATGTAAACAAATAAAAAAAGCAGTGGCTACAATGTTAAACAAGATAAAATTGAAGCAAACCAAGTTTCAAAAGAAAAGAAGAACATGACCTATTGATGAAAGGTATATTTCACCAAGAAATGAAAACAACATTGAACTCTTAAGCATCGAATAACCTTGCATCAAAATGGGTGAAACAAAACTGGTAAACGTACACAAGCTTGACAGACCCATAATTAAGGTGGGACATTTTTAAACACCTCTCTCGAAATTTGACAGATCAAGGAAATGAAAAAGTAATTCAGGTTGAGGATATATTTCATTTAGACCCAGTTACCATGAATTGGAAGCTTATTTAAAATCAATTTGTCCTTTTACAGAGGATTACGTATTTTCTAAGAAAAGGCTTAGAAGAGTGAAAAAAAAAAAACTGGAAAGTACAATTGCTTGGCTATGTTATTAACTTGCAATTTCCCACCGTGTGCCGTAACGAATGTTCACCGTATGAAGAACTAAATAAGAGGAAATGTTTTTTCATTCAACCAGTCATTCATTTATTTCATTCACCTGGATGGCATTCATTTGTTCATTGACTCAAACAACAAGACTTACAAGCATTTAGTCTGTTCTAGACCCTGGGATTTCACATTTTATTATCAAACTAATTAATAAAGGCAGATTATAAAACACTTCGAAACTAGAAAGGTCAATAAAAAACTCATTTGCATGTATCTCAGCTCTTCCAAGGCCCTGAGGGTGCTACAATTTACCAAATTCTCAGAGCTCCTCAGGATTCATAGGAGGGAATGACAAGCAAATTAGCTTTCATTTCATGCCAAGCACAACAATGAATCATTTGCCATAAATCTTCACAGTTGCCTTAGGAACCGTCACCTTATTTTACAGCTGAGGAAACTTAGAGAAGTTAGGTGAGTTGCCCAAGGGCCCACAAGAGTTAGTCGGGGTTGAACCCAGTCTTCTCTGAGTCCAAATTTCAGACTTTTTCCAACTGTACCAGTAGCTGCCCTTGACTGAAGTGAAAAATCAAGGAGATAATTATATATTTTTAGATTTGATGCATAGATTATAATTGGCATAATAATCCTATTAAAAAGAGAAAGAAGGAGGAGGGAGAAGACTAGGAAGAGAAGAAGGAGCTTCCAGACTGAGATGGACTGGGAAGAAAGACCTGGAGATCTACTTCTGAAAATCAGTCAATGAATCCTATCATAGGAGTGGTGTAGCACTGGGCAGTGTTTTGCTGCATGAAGCAAGGGGTGGCCATGAGTTGAGGGTCAACTCCATTGCAGATAAAACAACATCTTTATGTCCAAGGGTGCTTTCCATTCATCATTTCATTTAATCCTCACAACAACCCTCTGAGGTAGAGCAATTATTCTTATTTTACAGATGAGAAAGCAGAGACTTGGGAAATTTAAATAACTTGCCCAAAGTCTCACAGTTAGAAAGCAGAAGACCCAGGAGAAAACGTTTTCATAATACAAAAAGAAAAATACTGGCAATATTTGAAAATTCTTTGAACCTTAAAGCAACCATTCCAGTATTATCTATTTGTTAGTTTGTTTTTTTCTTTCTAAGGGTCAAGCAGTCTTGGGGCGGCCTTGGGACTGTTTTACTGGGTCACCTATTTGAGATGCAGACTGTGCAGAAGAGCAGAGCCTGTCTTGTCTTCTGATCTATAAGGGTTTTAGGAGCAAGACAAACTAGAAGGGTAACTTTAGGCTTTGCTGTTCTTGTGAAGTGTGCTATAGAAATCTCAATACCTTGACCCGGTGATTTGAGGTTAAGAGTAGCAATAGCTACATTTATGAAACTTCCCTTGTGATTGGCTCTCAGCATTAATAGAAGTCATCTAACTTAATTCTCACCCCAGTTCTGCAAACTTGTTGTTGTTGTTATTAGGTGACATCTAGTCATTTCTACTTCATAGTGATCCAGTATACAACAGAACAAAATACTTCCTGGTCCTGCGCCATCCTCACAATCATTGCTATGTTTGAGCCTATTGTTTTAGCCACTGTATCAATCCACCTTGTTGAGGGTCTTCCTGTTTTTCACCAACCCTCTACTTTACCAAACATGGTGGTCTTCTCCAGGGACTGGTCCCTCCTGACAAAATGTTCAAAGTACGTGAGATGAAGTCTTGCCATCCACCCTTCTAAGGAACATTCTGGCTGCACTTCCTCCAAAACAAATTTGTTCTTTCTACTGGCAGCTCGTGGTTGTCTTAGTCATCCAGTGCTGCTATAACAAAACACAAATGGATGGCTTTAATAAACAGAAATTTATTCTCTCACAGTCTAAGAGGCTAGAAGTCTGAGTTCAGGGCATCAGCTCCAGGGAAAGGCTTTCTCTGTTGGCTCGGGGAAAGGTCCTTGTCATGAATCTTTCCCAGTCAAAGAGCTTCACAGAACAGGGACCCCAGATCCAAAGGACACGTTATTCTCTTGGTTCTTGCTCCTTGGTGGTATGAGGTCCCCCTGTCTCTCTGCTTGCTTCTGTCTTTTTATCTCAAAAGAGATTGGCTTAAGACACAATCTAATCTCGTAGATTGAGTTCTGCCTCATTAACATAACTGCCACTAGTCCCATTTCATCATCGTAGAGATAGGATTTACAACACATAGGAAAATCACACCAGATGACAAAATAGTGGACAATCTAGCCTAGCCAAATGGATACATATATTTTTGGGGGATAGAATTCAATCCATGACAATGTTATATTCAATATTGTTCACTGACGCCATAATTCAAAGGCATCAATTCTTCTTTGGTTTTCCTTATTCATTGTCCAGCTTGCACATGCAAGCCATGGTATTTTCAATTGCCTCATATGCACATGAATGCTGGGCAATAAATAAGGAAGACCAAAGAAAAATTGATGCCTTTGAATTATGGTGTTGGGGAGGACTATTGAATATATACCATGGACTGCTGGAAAATTGAAGAAATCTGTCTTAGAAGTACAGCTAGAATACTCCTTAGAAGTGAGGATGGCTTGGGTCAGGGGCACCTTAGTCCTCAAAGTGGCATCTTTGCACAGCAACCCTTTAAAGGTCTTTTGTAGCAGATTTGCCCAATGCAACGCATTGTTTGATTTCTTGACTGCTGCTTCCATGGACACTGATTGTAGATACAAGTAAGATGATATGCTTGACAACTTCAGTATTTTCTCTGTTTATCATGATTTTGCTTATTGGTCCAGTTGTGAGGATTTTTGTTTTCTTTATGTTGACTTGTAATCCACACTGAAGGCTTTTGTCTTTGATTTTCATCAGTAAGTGCTTCAAGTCCTCTTTCAGCAAGCAATGCTGTGTCATCTGCATATTAAAAAAAAAATTAATGAGCCTTCTTCCAATTCTGATGCCTCATACTTCTTCCAGCTTCTTGGATTTTCTGAGCATACAAAATGAATAAGTGCGGTGAAAGGATACAAACCTGACACATACATTTCCTCATTTTAAACCTCGCAGTATCCCCTTGTTCCGTCTGAAGCACAGCCTCTTGGTCTAGGTACAGGTTCCACATGAGCACAATCAGGAGCTCTGGAATTCCCATTCTTCACAATGTTATCCATAATTTGTTATGATCCACAGAGTCGAGGCTTTTTACAGTCAATAAAACACAGGTAAACATCTTTCTGGTATTGCCTGCTTTCAGCCAAGGTCCATCTGATGTCAGCAATGATAGCCCTCATTCTACATCCTCTTCAGAATCTAGCTTGAATTTCTGACAATTCCCTGTCAATACACTGCTGCAACACTTTTGGAATTATCTTCAGCAAAATTTTACTTATGTGTGATACTAATGATATTTGGGATGCAGGACCCATGTCACTATTTTTTTTTCAGAAGGCATATGACAACTATTCCCAATAACCAAAAGGTAGAAACAACCTAAATGTCCATCAACAGAAGAATGGATAACAAAAATATGGTATATACATACAATGGAATATTAGTCATAAAGAGAAATGATGTTCTGATACATGCTACAGCATGAACGAACCTTGAAATCATTATGCTGAGTGAGGCAAGTCAATCAAGAAAGACAAACATTGTATGATCTCACTCATATGAAACAGCTAGACTAGGCAAATGTATAGAGATCAGAGTTTATTGGTGGTTACTCAGGTGATAAAAACAGTTTGTGCTCAACCACTAAAGCAAAGGTTGATAGCTCCAACCCACTCAGAGGTACTGCTGAAGAAAATGCCTGATGCTCTGCTTCCATTGAGATACAGCCAAGAAAACCCTATGGAGTACTTGTACTCTGTAACGTGGGGTCGCCATGAGTCAGAATCCAGGAGAAGGTAACTAACAACAACGACAACCAGTGGTGGGAGGGAGAGGGGAGTCAGTGTTTAGGAAGCACTGAGTTTCTATTCATGGTGATTGAAAATTGGTAACGGATATTGGTGATGGTTTCACAATATGTTAATATAATCAGTGTCACTAAATTGTACACATGAAAAACGTTGAATCAGCAAATGTTATATTTTTTGTTTACAATAATAATGATAATAAAAGTCATATGACAATTTGGGAGACCAGAAAAGAAAAATGCAGGTAAAAGTTTGGGAGATTTTCTAGCTGGGTCAGGACCTTTAATCACCCCCGCACTTCCTCTTACAGGCTGGTACCTTGCGCTGTGATGTGGGAGTCTGAGATTTACAGACGTATCATTTCTCCAGGCGCTTCCTGGCTTCCTTTGATAACATATGTAATTAGCTATTTCCCTTCCCTATTAAATTCTGCATATTATCACAGTCGTTCTGGCTAAATCAGACTTGAGAGGCCAACATTAATGAAACAAGGATTAGGAAATCTGTCTTCATTAAGTGGGCAACAGAATACCTGAGAGGGTCGGGATGGAAAAATAAACCACAGTGTGTGGAGGCTGATGGGAATCAATTGCCCAGATTTACCAACATTTCAAATTTCAAACAAAGCCAGTCTGTCTTCTGCTATTTCAAACTGTTTTGGAAAACATTTCCACTTCCGCATTTCCGTTTCCACATCTCAAGTTTTGAATGTGAGTCATTGTTTCATGATCTTGGAATTGGCTGTTTGAATTTCTAAAACTATGAGAGAAGATCTGCAAACTTAAACATTTTATGCTGTAGCATCAGAACTATATTCTAGCTGACCCAGTTTCTTCTACTTCAACAATGTCAGTGGACTGTACAGTAACGACCCAGGATTACTCACCTCTATTCTAAGTTGCATTGGTAGTGGTGGTTCAGCAGTAGAATTACTGCCTTCTATGCAGGAGACACAGGTTCGATTCTCCACTAAAGCACCTTATGCGCAGTGGAGACTTGCATGTTGCTATGTTGCTGAACAGACTTCAGCTTAGCTTCCAGACTAAGAGGAACTAAGAAGAAAGGCCTGGTAATCTATTTCCACAAATCAGCCAATGAAACCCTGCGGAGCACAACATCAGATCCCCAACTGATCCTGGGAATGACAGAGGACCTGGCAGCATTTTGGTCTGTTATACACAGGGTTGCCATGAGTTGGAGGCCGACTCGATGGCAGCTATCAACAACAATTTAACTGGCTGCAGAAAGTCAGTTTTATCTGAGATGAATAACTTCAGACCACAAAGTTGTGATAAGAAAAACTCCTCATGTTTCTTTTCCAGTTTTAACAATGTTTCCAAGATGCATCAGTGATATGTGTAAATATAAAACATGTTACCATCGAATACACTCTCATACTAGCCTTTCCAAACATCGCTGCTATCGCCACAAAAATGACCACATGCCTAGCTATAAAAGAAGAAAATATCTTAACTCAGGGGAAGTGTCCAATTTGATTGCCTCTCTACCCTGCCCCTTTTTACGTCTCTGTCTTGGCTTCAAATTTTAAGCATTGTCAATGAGTGATGTTTTTAATTGGAGAAAATTGATATTATAGGGATGCACAAAAATTAGCATGTGAATGGCAATTTAATTACAAAGAAGGCAGGATTCTTACTGAGAAATATTGATGAGTGCGTCCTGAAACTTTCCACCTTGTCTAAGATGTATTGGAACTGAAAACTGAAGAAGAAATACAATGGTCACTCTCCAGCAGGCCTAATTTAGAAAATGGAAACACAGCTCATCTGTGTAATGTAACCTCTATGTGCCTTCTTTTGCTGGTGAGCTAAAGGCATTTTATAGCCCTTTTCTCAATAATCTCCCTTACTAATTGGTTAAAGGAACCAAATGTCAAGATTAGGCCCCTTATGCTGCTAACTGGCTCTGTTACCTTGGGAAGGAAACCATAAGTTGTTGATCACCTTATGAGACCCAGGTCTTTTGCTAGGTGTCTTGCTTCAGCAGACATGCACTGATTCTGTCTTTATGCCAGGCACTGAGGTAAGCCCTGGAAATGGGAAGATGAAAAAGACATGGCCCTTTCTCTCAAGAGGCTCAGAGTCTAGTGATAAATAAAATCGGTCTGAGTCATCAATACTGTAATATCAATAGGGTGTAAGCTATATGGGGGCTGGAAGGAAGAAGTGACCATGCATTATCTCACTGAACCCTCCTTAGATGACTCCAATGGTTAAGCGATTGGATGCCAACCAAAATGTTGGCAGTTTAAACACAACCAGAGGCTCTGTGGAAGATGCAGCGATCTGCTCCCAAGAAGATTACAGCCTAGAAAATCCTATGAGTCAGTTCTACTCTGTCACATGGGGTCACCTTGAGTTGAAATCGATTTGTAGCACCTAACAACATCAACAACCCAATTTAGCAGCCAAGGAAACCAAAACTGATAGAACTTACATAATATTGGAGGTAATCATGCAGTTTCAAAGCTTATGCTCCTTCTACTGCAGGAAGGAAAAGAACCTTCAAGCCCCACTCTCCACAGCAAGCAATGAGAACATCCCTCTAGTACAACAGTAGGAAGGTAGATAAAAATGGTAAGCACTAGTTCTTAATGAAGAGCCCCTGTGTGGTGCAAACAGTTACTGTGCTCCATTACTAACCAAAAGGTTGGAGGTTTGAGCCCAGCCAGAGGTGCCCCAGAAGAAAGGCCTGGCAATATACATCTGAAAAACCAGCCATTGAAAATCTTGTGGAGCAATGGGGTCACCAAAAGTCGCAGTCGACTCAATGCCACCTGTTTTTGTTTGTTTTTAATACTTACTGAACACTTATTAGTTTCCAGGCACTGTTCTAAGCAGTTTACATGTGTTAGCTTATTTAATTCTCCCACCACCAATTAAATTGTTTTTGTGTGCTGCTGAGTCAATTCCTACTCATAGTGACCCTATAGACAGAAGAGAACTGCCTTATAGGGTTTCCTGGGCTGAAATCTTTACAGAAGCACATCTCCAGTTCTTTTCTCTCGAAGAGCTGCTGGTAGATGCTAATTGTTGGCCTTTTGGTTAGCAACCAATCTCTTAACCATTGCACCACCGGAGCTCCTTACCAATTAAATAAAGTACTGCAATTATTTTAAGAAACCATCTCAAGGATAGATGTGACGCATTGAACACTTACGACCAAAGACCAGATGAATTGTAGAATGCCATCAACGACATCATACACGAAGAAAGCAAAGGTCATTAAAAAGGCAGGAGAGAAAGGAAACACCAAAATGGATGTCAGAAGAAACTCTGAAACTTGCTCTTGAACACAGAGTAGCTAAAGCGAATGGAAGAAATGATAAAGTAAAAGAGCTGAACAGAAGATTTCAAAGGACAGCTCGAGAAGACAAAGTATTATACTGAAATGTGCAAAGACTTGGAGTTAGAAAACTAGAAGAGGAGAACACCCTTGGCATTTCTCAAGCTGAAAGAACAGAGGAAAAAAGTCAAGCCTCAAGTTGCAAAATCGAAGTATTCCATAGGCAAAATATTGAAGGACTCAGGAAGCATCAAAAGAAGATGGAAAGAATACATAGAATCACTATACCAAAAAGAATTAGTTGATATTCAAGCATTTCAGGAGGTAGCATATGATCAAGAACTGACGGTATTGAAGGAAGAAATCCAAGCTGTACCTAAGACTCTGGCGAAAAGCAAGTCTCCAGAAACTGGTTGAATAACAATTGAGATGTTTCTACAAACAGATACAGCACTGGAGATGCTCACTTATCTACACCCAGAAATTTGGAAGACAGCTGCCTGGCCCCATGGCTGGAAAAGATCCATATTTGTGCCTTTTCCAAAGTAAAGTGATCCAACAGAATGCAGAAATTATCAAGCCATATCCTTAATATCGCATGTAAGTAAATTTTTGCTGGAGATATAAAAAGTGGTTGCAGGAGTATATCAACAGAGAACTGCCAGAAATTCAAGCCAGATTTAGAAGAGGACGTGGAATGAGGGACATCACTGCTGATGTCAGATGGATCTTGGCTGAAAGCAGAGAATACTAGAAAAATGTTTACCCGTGCTTTATTGACTATGCAAAGGCATTTGACTATGAGGATCATAACAAATTATGGATAATATTTTGAAGGACAGGAGTCCCAGAACACCTAAGTGTGCTCATGAGGAACTTGTACACAGACGAAGAGGCAGCTCTTTGAACAGAACCAGGCGATACTGCATAGTTTAAAATGAGGAAAGATGTGTATCAGGTTGCATCCTTTCACCATACTTATTTCATCTCTGTGCTGAGCAAGTAATCTGAGAAGCTAGACTATGTGAAGAAAAACGCAACATGATGATTGGAAGAAGACTCATTAACAACCTGCAATATGCAGATGACACAACCTTGCTTGCTGAAAGCAAAGAGAACTTGAAGCAGTTACTGATGAAGATCAAGGACCACAGCCTTCAATATGGATTACACCTCAACAACAACAACAACAAATCCTCACAACTGGACCAGTAAGCAACATCATGGTAAGTGGAGAAAAGATTGAAGTTGTCAAGGATTTCATTTTACTTTGATCCACAATCAACACCCATGGAAGCTGCAGTCAAGAAATCAAACAATGCATTGCACTGGGCAAATTGGCTGCAAAGGACCTCTTTAAAGTGTTGAAAAGCAAAGACGTCACCTTGAAGACTAAGGTGTGCCTGACCCAAGCCATGGTATTTTCAGTTGCCTCATATGCACATGAAAGCTGGGCAATGAATAAGGAAGACCAAGGAAAAATTGATGCCTTTGAATTATGGTGTTGGTGAGGGATATTGAATATACCATGGACTGCTGGAAGATTGAAGAAATCTGTCTTAGAAGAAGTACAGCTAGAATGCTCCTTAGAAGGGAGGACGGCAAGACTGCCTTTCACATACTTTAGACATGTTGAGGAGAGACCGGTCCCTGGAGAAGGACTTCACGCTTGGTAAAGTAGAAGTTCAGCAAAAAAGAGGAAAACCTTCAACAAGATAGATTGACACAGTGGCTGCAACAATGGGCTCAAACACAGTGATGATTGTGTGAGGATGGCACAGGACCAGGCAGTGTTTCATTCTGTTGTACATAGGCTTACTATGAGTTGGAACCTACTGGACAGCACCTAACAAAAACAAATGTAATTATGATTTTCACTTTACTAATGAGAGCAGTGGGAAACAGAAGTTAACTTGCTTAAGGAGACACAGCTGGTAGGAAACAGTGGCACCAGGATATGGACCCACCTCTGTGAGCTGAACCACTGCATGTCTCAAATGGAACATTGGGCAGTGACAAAACAAGACTGGAGAGTTATGCATAGGAGTACTCTTTTGTGAGATGGAACAGGGGTGTCAGGTTTCCTAAGTCAGGTCTGCTTCCATATTCAGCCCTCCTGAGCATGTTGATACTGGTGGATAAAATTCAAGAACTCACCTGTCCATAAGGCTGAGAAACACTTTGGGAACAAGTGTCTTCTAAGAAAAGTCCGAATTAGATGAGACATCATTTAAGAGGATGGCTGCACGCAAACTTTGAAGTGCCTGCATTCTTGGCTCCTGACCCCTAGTCAAGTTCTCCTTCTTCTTAGGAGGAGATGGGTAGTATAGCAAGAAATGGATGAATGAATGTCTCTTGACTTCGGGTGAGGGAAAAGTCCTCTTCCAGACTGAGGTGAGTTTGGTGGAGAATTGATACAGCTGTCTTGGAAGTGGTCCGCTGACTTACATTACACCTGGGAACATATTCTTTTTCTCTGCTCTTCCAAGAGGGCCAGAGAGATGGCCCCCGTGAAGCATGGGTGCTGTCACAGTGGGGCTGCCTGGTCCTCGAGGTCCCCCAGGCCCATAGCTCTACCATGAAGCTATTTTTAGCTCTGTTTTCAAATGGCCAGTTCACAAGTCATATTCCTCAGGCAGTTGGCTTTTGCTACTGTTGGGGTGTCCAACCATTTTCACTGTAAATAGGGTGGCCAACTGATCCTGGTTTGCTTAGAACTTTCCTAGTTTTAGCACTGAAAGTGGGAAACCCCTCAGTCCCAGGCAAGCCTGGACTTTTGATCACCCTACCTGACCCAGACCCTGTTGGGAACTCTCGCCAATCTAAAATGGAGGCACAAAGGCTTCCTGAACACTGACTTACACCCTGATTATACTTATACACACAGTTAGCCTGGGGAAAATGGAGAGCTTGGGTATATTTGTTTCATCATTTCTTCCTTCTCTACCCATTGTACACTCAAGTCCCTACTTCCTGAGACTCACTGGGGTTGGATCTGCCTCTACCTCCTCTAGGAGTGTCCTAAGGATTCAGTCTATGAAAGAAACATCACATGTGTACATGCATGACTTATTACATGCAAAGCTCTTTCCCCTGTGTCATCCCACAGAACATTCCAGGAGCCCATAAAATAGGTTGGGCAAGATTTACAAATATTCTGACCTTATAGGTGAGAAAATCGCTGCTCATGTGTAGACGACTTACTGAAGAGAAACCAGCTAGGGTGTAGTGGCATTTAAGAACAAAAAACAATCGCCATAGAGTTGACTGCAACTGATGGTGATCCCACGTGTTTCAGAGTAGAACTGCACTCCATAGGTTCTCAGTGACTGTAACCTTTTGGAAGTAGATCACCAAGCCTTTCTTCCTCGGTACTTCTGGGTAGATTCAAACACCCATCCTTTTGGTTAGTAGCTGAGCACTTAACCATTTGTGTCACCCTTCTGTTTTCAAGAGCATGGGATTGGAATCTAACTCACATTCCAATCTTGATTCAGTCATTCACAACTTATGGGCCTTTGCACAAGTTACATAACTTTTTCGTGTTTCTACTTACTCATCTGAAATTTAGAACAATACCCAGGATTTATTGAATGAAATGAAATAATGTGTGTACATGAGAAGTGATTAGGAAATGATAGCTTTTGCATGGTTTATAATTGAACATTGTTTTGTTTCTCGTGGGTGGGAGAGGTGTTTGAGTAAAGGAAGGATTCCTCATCAGGGGAATAGGTTTAAAACCTTCCCAAATGAGCTTGAGTGGATGACTTAGTCAGAATAGGTGTGTAATTCAGTATCCAGAATGAGAAGACCAAAAGAGAAATAGATGTGTCCCTGCTCAGGTCAACAAGAGGGACTGAACAGTGATGTAGCACCTAAAAACCCTGTCCAGGAGCTCTTTGCCTGGCACTGGCTGCCCCTTGCTTATCACTGGTCATTGGTGACCTTCGACACTATCAGAAGGAATCCATTTCTGGCCTACGTGTGGCCTTCTTTGAGAATCACAGAACACCTACAAACAACTGTGCTTGGAACTCTTCCTATCTACAGCCATTCAGTCAGTGCTTTAAATCACCATTAAAATCAAACAAAAACCAAGCCTATTGCCATCAAGTCAATTCTGACTCATGGCAACCCCACATATTACAGAGTAGAACTGCTCCATAGAGTTTTCTTGACAGTCATCTTTTTATGGAAGCAGATCACTAGGCCTTTTTTCTGCAGAGCCTCTGGGTAAGCTCAAACGACCAACCCTTAGGTTAGCAACTGGTCGCAAACCATTAGTACCACCCCAAAACCAAAAACCAAACCCATTGCCGTTGAGTCAATTCCAACTCATAGCGACCCTATAGGACACAGTAGAACTGCCTCATAGAGTTTCCAAGGAGCGCCTGGTGGATTCGAACAGCTGACTTTTTGGTTAGCAGCCATAGCACTTAACAACTACGCCACCAGGGTTTCCTTGCACCACTCATCTACTACCCCACTGCTGTCGAGTCAATTCTGACTCGTAGGGACTCTATACCACAGAGTAGAACTGCTCCCAAGAGTTTCCAAGGAGCGCCTGGTGGATTCGAACTGCTGACCTCTAGGTTAACAGCCGTAGCACTTAAACACTACGCCACCAGGGTTTCCCATGCACCATCCCAGGGCCTTTAAATCGTGCTAGCTTTCATTTACAATAACAATCCACTGTCTGTAACCTAAATAGTTTTGTGTACAAAAAAGGCGAAATATTAAAGGTTGGGCAACTACCGTGAAACAAGGCATGTTTATCAATCCCAGTAATCCCGTTATCCAGAACGTGGGCTAACATGTGGATATACGGGTAGTCTCTGACTTACAGCATACTGGAGTGGGTTACCAGGAACTGCACTTATGACTTTCTTTTTTTTTTTTTGGTACATTTTATCATTAGTAACATGTAGTACTTATAATGTTGCAGCGTGCAATTTGCTGACGTTATCATTCTCAGATGTTCACTAGCAGATATTTAATGTTAAGATTCACTGTATAAACACTGCATATAGCAGGCTATGAAAGCTAAAGAACTGACTCACCAAGGAGTCATCAGAACGGAACCCTGTTAAGTTGGAGAAAACCTGTGCTTTCTTCCAGTATTTTTTTTTTAATAATTTTTACTGTGCTTTTTTTTTAAGTGAAAGTTTGCAAATCAAGTCAGTCTCTCACACAAAAACTTACATACACCTTGCTCCATACTCCCAATTACTCTCCCCCTAATGAGACAGCCCACTCTCTCCCTCCACTCTCTTTTCGTGTCCATTTTGCCAGCTTCTAACCCCCTCTACCCTCTCATCTCCCCTCCAGGCAGGAGATGCCAACATAGTCTCCAGTGTCAGCCTGATCCAAGAAGCTCACTCCTCACCAGCATCTCTCTCCAACCCATTGTCCAGTCCAATCCACGTCTGAAGAGTTGGCTTCGGGAACGGTTCCTGTCCCAGGCCAAAAGAAGGTCTGGGGGCCATGACCACTGGGGTGCGTCTAGTCTCAGTCAGACCATTAAGTCTGGTCTTTTTATAAGAATTTGGGGTCTGCACCCCACTGCTCTCCTGCTCTCTCAGGGGTTCTCTGCTGTGTTCCCTGTTAGGGCAGTCATCGGTTGTAGCCAGGCACCATCTAGTTCTTCTGGTCTCAGGATGATGTAGTCTCTGGTTCATATGGCCCTTTCTGTCTCTTGGGCTTGTAATTACCTTGTGTCCTTGGTGTTCTTCATTCTCCTTTGATCCAGGTGAGTTGAGACCAACTGATGCATCTTAGATGGCTGCTTGCTAGCATTTAAGACCCCAGACACCACTCTTCAAAGTGGGATGCAGAATGTTTTCTTAATAGATCTTATTATGCCAATTGATTTAGATGTCCCCTGAAACCATGGTTGCCAAACCCCTGCCCCTGCTACACTGGCCTTTGAAACATTCAGTTTATTCAGGAAACTTCTTTGCTTTTGGTTTAGTGAAGTTGTGCTGACCTCCCCTGTATTGTGTGTTGTCTTTCCCTTCACCTAAAGTAGTTCTTATCTACTATCTAATTAGTGAATACCCCTCTCCCATCGTCCCTCCCTCACCCCTCTTGAAACCACAAAAGAATGTTTTCTTCTCAGTTTAAACTATTTCTCAAGTTCTTATAATAGTAGTCTTATACAATATTTGTCCTTCTGCAACTGACTAATTTCACTCAGCTTATGCCTTCCAGGTTCCGCCATGTTATGAAATGTTTCACAGATTCCTCACTGTTCTTTATCAATGCGTAGTATTCCATTGTGTGAATATACCAGAATTTATTTATCCATTCATCCGTTGATGGGCACCTTGGTTGCTCCCATCTTTTTGCTATTGTAAACAGTGCTGCTATAAACATGGGTGTGCATATATCTGTTCCTGTAAAGGCTTTTATTTCTCTAGGATATATTCCAAGGAGTGGGATTGCTGGATCGTATGGTAGTTCTATTTCTAACTTTTAAAGGAAGTGCCAAATTGATTTCCAAAGTGGTTGCACCATTTTACATTCCTACCAGCAGTGTTCCAATCTCTCCACAGCCTCTCCAACATTTATTATTTTGTGTTTTTTGGATTAATGCCAGCCTTGTTGGAGTGAGATGAAATCTTATTGTAGTTTTGATCTGCATTTCTCTAATGGCTAATGATCATGAACATTTCCTCATATATCTGTTAGCTACCTGAATATCTTCTTTAGTGAAGTGTCTATTCATATCTTTTGCCCATTTTTTAATTGGGTTATTTGCCTTTTTGTAGTTGAGTTTTTGCAGTATCATGTAGATTTTAGAGATCAGGTGCTGATTGGAAATGTCATAGCTAAAAACTTTTCCCCAGTCTATAGGTGGTCTTTTTACTCTTTTGGTGAAGTCTTTGGATGAGCATAAGTGTTCAATTTTTAGGAGCTCCCAGTTATCTAGTTTTTCTTCTGCCTTCTTAATAATGTTTTGTGTACTGTTTACCCCATGTATTAGGGCTCCTAGAGTTGTCCCTATTTTTTCATCCATGATCTTTATTGTTTTAGATTTTATATTTAGGTTTTTGGTCAATTTTGAGCTCGTTTTTGTGCATGGAGTGGGGTATGGGTCTTGTTTCATTTTTTCGCAGATGGAGATCCAGTTATGCCAGCACCATTTGTGAAAAAAGACTGTCTTTTCTCCATTTAACTGTTTTGGGGCCTTTGTCAAATATCAACTGCTCATATGTGGATGGATTTATGTCTGGATTCTCGATTCTGTTCCATTAGTCTATGTATCTGTGGTTGTACCAGTACCAGGCTGTTTTGACTACTATAGGTTCTAAAATCAGGTAAAGTAAGGCCTCCCACTTTGTTCTTCTTTTTCAGTAATGCCTTATTTACCTGGGGCCTCTTCCCTTCCATATGAAATTGGTGATTTGTTTCTCCATCTCGTTAAAGAATGTCATTGGGATTTGAATCAGAATTGCATTAAAAGTATAGATCGCTTATGGTAGAATAGACATTTTTATAAGGTTAAGTCTTCCCGTCCATGAGCAAGGTATGTTTTTCCACTTATGTAAGTCTCTTTTTGTTTCTTGCAGAAGCGTATTGTAGTTTTCTTCATATAAGTCTTTTACATCTCTGGTAAGATTTTATCTTCTTGGGGGCTACTATCAATGGTATTGATTTGGTGATTTCCTCTTCAATGTTCTTTTTGTTGGTGTAGAGGAATCCAACTGATTTTTGTATGTTTATTTTGTATCCAGATACTCTGCTGAACTCTTCTATTAGCTTCAGTAGTTTTCTTGAGGATTCTTTAGGGTTTTCTGTGTATAAGATCATGTCATCTGCAAATAGAGATACTTTTACTTCTTCCTTGCCAATCTGGAAGCGCTTTATTTCTTTCTCTAGCCTAATTGCTCTGGCTAGGATCTCCAACACAATGTTGAATAAGAGTGGTGATAAGGGGCATTCTTGTCTGGTTCCCGATCTCAAGGGGAATGCTTTCAGACTCTCTCCATTTAGAATGATGTTGGTTGTTGGCTTTGTATAGATGCCCTTTATTATGTTAAGGAATTTTCCTTCAATTCCTATTTTGCTGAGAGTTTTTATCATGAATGGGTGTTAGACTTTGTCAAATGCCTTTTCTGCATCAATTGATAAAATCATGTGATTCTTGTCTTCTGTTTTATTTGTATGATGGATTACATCAATTGTTTTTTTAATGTTGAACCATCCCTGCATACCTGGTATGAATCCCACTTGGTCATGGTGAATTATTTTTTTGATATGTTGTTGAATTCTATTGGCTAGAATTTTGTTGAGGATTTTTGCATCTGTGTTCATAATTTTCATAATTCTCTTTTCTTCTGGTGTCTTTACCTGGTTTTGGTATCAGGGATATGGTGGCTTCATAGAATGAGTTTGGTAGTATTCCATCGTTTTCTATGCTCTGAAATACCTTTAGTAGTAGTGGTGTTAATTCTTCTCTGAAAGTTTGGCAGAACTCTGCAGTGAAGCCATCCGGACCAGGGCTTTTTTTTTTTTTTTTTGCTGGGAGTTTTTGGATTACCTTTTCAATCTCTTCTTTTGTTATGGGTCTATTTAGTTGTTCCTCCACTGTTTGTGGTAGTTTAGGTAGGTAGTGTGTTTCTCGGAATTCATTCATTTCTTGTACGTTTTCAAATTTGTTAGAGTACAATTTCTCATAGTAATCTGATATGACTCTTTTAATTTCAGTTGGGTCTGTTGTAATGTCACCCATCTCATTTCTTACTCATGTTATTTGCTTCCTCTCCTGTTTTTCTTTTGTCAGTTTGGCCACTTATTTATCAATTTTAGTTTTTCAAAAAAACAGCTTTTGGTCTTGTTAATTCTTTCAATTGTGTTTCTGTTTTCTATTTCATTTAATTCTGTTCTAATTTTTATTATTTGTTTTCTTCTGGTGCTTGAGGGTTTCTTTTATTGCTCTCTTTCTATTTGTTGAAGTTGTAGGGGTAATTCTTTGATTTTGTCCCTTCCTTTTTTTTGTATGTGTGCATTTATTGATACAAATTGACCTCTGATCACTGTTTTTGCTGTGTCCCAAGGGCTCTGAGAGGAAGTGTTTTCATTCTCATTGGATTCTATGATTTTCTTTATTCCTTCCTCAGTGTCTTCTATAATCCAGTCTTTTTTGAGCAGGGTATTGTTCAGTTTCCAAGTGTTTGATTTCTTTTCCCTGATTTTTCTGTTATTGATTTCTACTTTTATGGCCTTGTGGTCTGAGAAGATGCTTTGTAATATTTCGATGTTTTGGATTCTGCTAAGGCTTGCTTTATGACCTAATATGTGGTCTATTCTAGAGAATGTTCCATGTGCACTAGAAAAGAAAGTATACTTGGCTGTTGTTGGGTGGAGTGTTCTGTATATGTCTATGAGGTCAAGTTGGTTGATTGTGGCATTTAGATCTTCCATGTCTTTATTGAGCTTCTTTCTGGATGTCCTGTCCTTCACCAAAAGTGGTGTATTGAAGTCTCCTGCTATTATTGTGGAGCTGTCTATCTCACTTTTCAATGTTGATAGAGTTTATGTATCTTTCAGCACTGTCATTGGGTGCATAAATATTTAGTATGGTTATATCTTTTTGGTGTATTGTCCCTTTAAGCATTGTATTGTGTCCTTCCTTATCCTTTATGATGGATTTAACTTTAAAGTCTATTTTGACAGAAATTAATATTGCCACTCCTGCTCTTTTTTCATTGTTGTTTGCTTGATGTATTTTTTCCATCCTTTGAGTTTTAGTTTGTGTCTCTAAGTTGTGTCTCTTGTAGGCAGCGTATAGACGAATCTTTTTTTTTAATCCATTCTGCCACCCTCTGTCTCTTTATTGGTGCATTTAGTCCATTTACATTCAGCTTAATTATGAATAAGTATGAATTTAGTGCTATTATTTTGATGTCTTTTTTTGTATGTTGTTGACAGTTTCTTTTTCCCACTTAATTTTATGTGGTGAGTAGATTATATTTATATATTGTCCTTTCCTCATATTCATTGTTGTTGCTTTTGTTTCTGTTGAGTCTCTATTTTTTCCTTGTATTTTATTTTGATGAGTAGGATAGTTTGTCTCCTTTGTGGTTACCTTATTATTTACCCCTATTTTTCTAAATTTAAACTTAACTTTTATTTCTTTGTATCTCCATATGGAAGGTGTATGATTACATTTCTTAGTCCCTCTTTATTATTTTAATGTTGTCTTCTTTTATATAATAACATCACTATTATCCTGCTTTGAACTTTTTTTTATAATCTTGCTTTGTGTCTTTGGATTTCCCTCTCTGGGTTGACTTCTGGTTGCTCTGCCCAGTGTTCTAGTCTTGGGTTGATACCTGATATTATTGATTTTCTAACCAAAGAACTCCCTTTAGTATTTCTTGTAGTTTTGGTTTGGTTTTTATGAATTCCTGAATCTTGTGTTTCTCTGGAAATGTCTTGATTTCATCTTCATAATTAAGAGACAGTTTTGCTGGATATATGATTCTTGGCAGGCAATTTTTTTCCTTCAATGCTTTATATAAGTCATCCCATTGCCTTCTTGCCTGCATGGTTTCTGCCGAGTAGTCCGAGCTTACTCTTATTGGCTCTCCTTTGTAGATGACTTTTTGTTTATCCCTCGCTGCTCTTATAATTCTCTATCTTTGGTTTTGGCAAGTTTGATTATAATGTGTCTTGGTGACTTTCTTTTAACATCTAACTTACATGGAGTTTGATGAACATCTTGGATAGATATCTCCTCATCTTTCACAATATCAGGGAAGTTTTCTGCCAACAAATTTTCAACGATTCTCTTTGAGTTATCCCTCACTGCTCTGGTACTCCAATCACTCGTAGCTTATTTCTCTTGATAGAGTCCCACATGATTCTTGTTTCTTCATTTTTAAAATTTTTTTGTCTGATTTTTCTTTGAATACATTAGTGCCAAGTGATTTATCTTCGAGTTCAGAAATTCTAGCTTCTACTTGCTCAATTCTGCTCCTCTGACTTTCTATTGAGTTGTCTACTTCTCTAATTTTATTGTTAATCTTCTGAATTTCTGATGGCTGTCTGTCTGTGGATTTTTCCAGCTTACTAAACTTTTCATTATGTTCCTGAATAATCTTTCTAATTTCTTCAGTTGCTTTATCTGTGTGTTCCTTGGGTTATTTTCTGTATTGCCTCATTTCCTTCCTGATGTCTTGAAGGGTTCTGTACATTGAACTTTTGTATTCTGCATCTGGTAATTCCAGGAATGCACTTTCATCTAGAAGATCCCTGGATTCTTTGTTTTGAGAGCTTGTTGAGGTGATCATGGTCTGTTTCTTTATGTGACTTGATATTGACTGTTGTCTCCAAGCCATCTATAAGTTATTGTATTAGTTTATGCTTGCTTACTGTGTCATAGCTTCTTGCTTTGTTTTGTTTTGGTATACCCCTGTGGGTTGCTTGAGTGAGCTAGCTTGATTATTCTCGCCTTTGGAGCTCTGACTTCCTGTCTCCAGATGGCTAGAGCTGTTATCTAGTATCAGTCTAGGAGTCCATTCAGTTTTCTTGTATGAATTCAGCTCAGGTTTCCAGGTAGCTTATATCAAGTGTGTGGCACAGGCTCTGTACTACAGTCTTAGAGGGGCGGGGGTGATTGGTGTATATACCAGTATCTGATTTAGCAGGGGTCACGCTGTGAACAAGGCAGGGGGCTGAGAACCGACCCCCGAGTGCCTCTGAGGAAAGTGCATCCCTGTTCCCTAGAGCGTGCCGGTGGGTGGGTTCTGCAGAGGGACCGTGGACACGCAAGGTTTTTGGTTGTAAGGACTGGGAGGTACCAGTTATCTTTGGGCCTCTATCGCGGGTGGCTGGGTGACCTGAGTGGAGCTACCAGCCCTTAGGTCCCTGATGTGGGTAGGTGAGGACCTTGTTTATTAGGCAAAGCAATGTCAAAACACCCACCTCCCCACTGCTGAGCTGAAACAACTTTAGTCTGCCAACAAAGGCCACTTCTGCCGAAATAGGCCCACACAGGTCCATGCAGAAGGGAAAGGTGCTCAAGGTCCATGGACGGTTTCTGCCTGGACAGGAGTCGCTTCTGTCCTGAGCTCCCCTGGTTAGTGGAGCTAGCAAATTATCTTTTCCCCCAACTGCAAATTTTTTCCTTCTCCAAGGCCAGGAGGATGGCTCTAGGTGCTCAACACTGCCTATCTCAGGCCCAGGGAATTTAGCCACTGAAGCCAGCTTGGAGGTTGGAGTGTGTGGTAAAATATATGCAAGTACTTAGCTTTTTTCAAGAGCGCTGTTCCTCTCTGGTTCCGGAGGTGTGCATAGTCTGTGTGGCTGGCTGCTTCTCCCTGAGGAAACTGTGGTCGAACGCTAGGACCAGGCTGCCGCTGCTCCGGGAATGGTGCCTGAGGGCTTCCTGCGATTCAGGTCTGGTAACTCCTCTCCACTTCTGAATGGTCTCTTCCTCCCCCTGCCCTTCAGTTTGTTTTCTAAGCTTGCCTTTGAAGCTCAGGTCTCCCAGCTTATCACAAATATACTCGTTTCACTTGTTTTTTCAGGTCTTTGTTGTAAAGAGGGCTCACTGGAAGCATCTGTCTATTCCATTATCTTGGCTCCACCTCTTCTTCCAGTATCTTTTCCATTTGTTTAAGCATACCTAAGTGTACGTTTGTAAACCTGAGTGTTCTTCTGAACAGCACTGTCCCTTACTGCTTCCTGATATACACACAGTACCCCTTTCCTTTGGGGAACAGGTCCTTCCCCACTCTAACAATGTGGATCTGGTGTGGGCTGCCACCCAGAGGTGCCTTGGAAGAAAGGTCTGGCAATCTACAGAAAAATCAGCCATGGAAAACTCTGTGGAGCACAGTTCTATCCTGATACACATGGGTTTGCCATGAGTCAGCATATATGCAATGGCAACTGATCTTTTGGCAGTGGGGAGAGTTTACTTTTTCAGTTGGATTGCAAAGATTGAGTAATGTAAGCTCAGACCCATCTTAAACCATAATACATTAACATGTTAGAAGGAACCTAATAATGTTAGAATGGGTTAAAACATTTTAAAAGAGAAGAACTGGAAATACTGTTAAATGAAACACAATTGTCTAATAAAAAAAAATGTCTCCAGCACTTAACACTAAGGTCATTATAACACTATCATATTGCAACTACTTTCATATCATTTACTTTCGGCCTGAACATCATTTTTATTTTTCATATTGGCCCTGATACATAAATGCCATTGGGTAGACCTAAAACATTTGCTTTATTAGATTCCAGAGGCAATTGCATGCTGGCATTATCAAAGGCAATTTGCATATACAATTTACAGAATATTTTGCAACTTCTCTGATTTAATAATTCAGTAGAAAAGACCAAATTTTTCTCTCCTAGTTTCTTTTTTTTTTAGTAACCACAAAGACAAATACATGACCTAGTTTTCCATCATCATTTGGCCTTGAAATATACACCTGTGTCACATTATGCTTGGAGCTAAAACAAAGAAGCTTGCTCTGTTAAGTGGGTTTGTGGCAGTGAAACAATTGCCTCAGAAGCTTTTTTTAAAAAAAACAAAACAAAACAAACTTATTTTCTAGAAGTGTTATTGGAGATAAGCTAATTTTAAAAAATTAATGAGATCTCTGATTTTCTCAAGGAAATATATGATACCACTCATTTTTTTTCTCTTCTCATAGGACCATATCTGAAATTCTAAGCCCTTGTGTATTGTCTGCTTCTTTTCCATTGCAAACACAAGGATAGCCTTTCGATCTTCCAGCAATGCCAAAGCCAGGGTCACCTTTGCTTAAGGAAATCAAATCCCCTAGACTCAATCCCCTGGTCACATGCTTAGTCCTTTTTGCATAAGTTTGTTCACCCTAGAATGTGAGGAAGCATGCTCACCACAGTTTTTGAAATAAGCTCCTAATTTAATACAAAGCCTGTTACTATAAAGAATGCTAAGTCATATATAACATCAGGGATGGTGAATGATGTTTCAAGATATTTTAAATTAAACAAGATGTAGTTCTTTTCTGATGAGGCAATGGTGGTTTCATGGGAGGATTCTTGCCTTTCATGTAAAAAACCTACGTTTGATTCCCAGCCAATGCACCCCATACATAGCCACCCCCGCATCTGTCAGTGGAGTCTTGGGTGTTGCTATGATACTCAACAGGTTTCAGCAGAGCTTCCAGATGAAGACAGACTAGGAATCAAGGCTTGACGATCTAATTCTGAAAATCAGCCAATGAAAATCCTATGGATCACAATGGTTTGATCTACAATTGATTATGGAGATACGCAGGACTAAGCAGTGCTCTGTTCCGTTGTGTACGGGGTCCCATGAGTCAGGAGCTGACTTGATGGCAACTAACAACAGTTCTCTCCTGTAGGCCAATGCTAAATAAAACCCACTGCCGTTGAGTCAATTCCGACTCATAGCAACCCTATAGGACAGAGTAGAACTGCCGCATAGGGTTTCCAAGGAGCAGCTGGTGGATTGGAACTGGCAACCTTTTGGCTAATAGCTGAACACATAACCACAATAAGCTAGCAAAAAAAAAAGCATAATAGATCTTCAGTGCTTAGCTCAGGAAGAGGTCATACTAGTTGGGATTGAGTGACTCGCAAAAGTTATCAAAGAGAATTTTGTGGTCTTTGTCCATTTTTCTCTCATATGTCTATCTATCTATCTATCTGTCTGTCTGTCTATCTGTCCGTCTGTCTGTCTATCTGTCTATCTGCCTGCCTGCCTATTTATCTATCTACCTGTGTGTATCTATCTATCTACCTGTATGTATGTATGTGTGTATGTATATATCTATCTATCTATATCCTGAGTACCCGGGTGGAGCAAATCGTTAAGCCCTGGACTATTAACTGAACGGTTGGCAGTTTAAACCCACCCAGAGGTGCCTTGGAAGTAAGGTGTGGTGATCTGCTTCCAAAAGGTCGCAGCCTTGAAAACCCTATGGAGCAGTTCTCAGTTCTATTCTGCACATATGGGGTAGCAATGAGTTGAAATCAACTCGAAGGCAACTGCCAACAACATACATACCTTGCAAATTCACCTAAACCAATGGGGTTATTCACAACAACTGTATGGCAGTTGTTGGTAAGGCCCAGTGGTTGGGCACAGGTGAGAACGGTGGGTTACCTTTCCCAGCTCTTCACTATATGGCCATAAGTTACTATAGAATTAATTTAAGCTCCATACCAAATCTGCCATACAAACATTTACTAGCATGCTGGCACAAAAGCCTGTGTTCCATTTGTCCTGTAACTGAGTGACTCCCCCTCTCTTTGCCATTTCTGGCCCCCTCAGGAGCATCTCCCAGGAAAGGCTCATTCATACCATGTGCACAGTATTCTAGCAGCAGAATCCTGCCAATTCTGTAGTCTAAGGCTTTTTCAAACTGTACTTTGCATCCTATTAGTGTGTTCTGAAATGAATGTAGTGGTTGCAACCAGCAATTAACAAAATGAAATATAATAGAATTGAATGGCATAGGAAATAGCAAAATAAATTACATTAAGCGAGAGTAAGCAGTGCTTTCTCTGGAGATTTTTCCTTTCAATTTGGATGTGTGTATGTGTCTGTGTGTGTTCTAGGTTATGGTTTCAAATGTATGTATTACTATGGTCTAAAATGAATGAGAAATGCTGTCCTAAGTGGAGCTGGGCAGGGAATGTGATGGAGTTCTTTGGTCTAAGGCACCACTCCAATGGGTATGGGTTGATGGGCATCCCAGGTTCTTATAACCAGTACAAGGAAGGGAGCTTGTTTCTGTATGATTATATCTAGCCACGCTATATAAATGAATACCATTCATTTCACCGTTTGAAAAAAATTCTTTATAGCATCTTTCACACTAATCAACAAATGTTCTAAAGATAATTGAAGGCTTTTAGTAGCTGCCTATATAATGTGAGCTTATGATTAAAATACTAACTAACCCTCAAGCACATATTGCTGATTAGAGTACTTCAAATGTTTTCTAACCACCCCCAAAGTATAAATAAAATGATGCTACGTTCTGTAGCATCTTAAAGTAAATTTCAGGCAATGTAATAAAAATCATTTCATTCCACAAAGGAGTGTTCATTTTCATTTTTTCTTTCCATTTAAAAAGTCGTTACATTTAAAAAATTGAAAGTGCTGCCATCTCTCCTTCCTCTCAAATAGGAGAACTGGATTAAAAGTTCAGAGACTTAAAGTCTCCTTTCACCCCTGATCAGGAAAAATGTGCACATCCTACGTGCGTGTGCATGAGTGTGTTCACGTGAAACACAAGGTCAAGGTTATTCTTCCCTGTCACTTAGGGCTGATGGAAGGCTTACGGGGAAAACAGGCATGTTTCAGTAAAACAAAAAATTTTAAAAGTATGTTGTAATCTATACACAGCACAATATGGTATTATAGTGGTTGATATTCAATGTAAAAACAAAACAAGGAAATCTACCTCTGAAAACTTCATTTGCCACCTGAGTTCATGGAGTTAAAAACAAAACAAATCAAAGGATTACCAAAACCAAACCCACTGTCACAGAGGTGATTCCGACTCAGTGACCCTGTAACACAGAGTTGAACTGTCCCCACAGGTTTTCTAAGGCTATAAATCTTTACATAAGCAGATGGCCACATCTTTCTCCCACAGAGCAGCTGGTGGGTTTGAACTGCCAACCTTTTGGTTAGCAGTCAAGCACTTTAACCACTATGTCACCAGGGCCCCTCAACTAGAGGACTACAAGAATATAATTCGAAGTCTAGCTGTTCAATATTATCTCAAGTGGTGGTTTACAAGCTCTTCTGTTTATATGGACCATTATCATGCTCCTGGAAAGGATGAGGAGTTTTTCATTATCTGAAACATAATTAATATATTAAAGGCAAAAACTGAGTGGAGAGTATTAACTCTATGCTCTGCTCCCCCGCTCCACGAGGCCACCACTGGCATGACTGTAAGTAGAAGAGGAATCATTTGGAACCTTTATACATGGCGCCCAGAGACTGACCATCAGGGCTGGCTACATTCTTTGCATGGCCCATGAATTGGGTCATGACTTTTGACTCGATTTGTAACCTTTGACTCAGACTTGTCATGTTTCTTTTTCGTTCTTTGCTGCTCTCACAAAAAAGAAAAGGTTAAATGAATGCCAGCCATCCCAGCGTGTTCTCTCCTTGCTTTGTCTTCTCCTCTTCACATGTTTAAATGAAAACAAGGGGCCCCCTGTTGAAAGGTCAGGAAAAAATCTTGTTTCCTTTCTTCCATGGTCTCTCTCTCTCAACTTTTCGTAGTACTTTTTATTTGCTACTTAATTTTGCACTCCCTTGACCACGAGGATACGTGAGGGGTGAGAGCAGCAAAGAACGAAAAAGAAACATGACAAGTTTGAGTCAAAGGTCACAAATCGAGTCAAAAGTGGCTCTCCACAGTGTGCGGAGCCCCATATTGTGACTCAGTGTACGGGTGCCTGAGCCTATCACTCCCCACGACTGTCACTGGGCAGAAACAGGGGAGCACCTGAGAAGGTATCTTAGGGAGGTGGCAAAGGTAGGACTGTATATGAGCCAAGGCTCCACACCCCCAGTGTGTGCTCCATTGTCCCACTGGACTTCACATACAAAACACAAATTCAGTGATAAGATTATTAAGGATTTCAAGAGGGTGACCACAGAGCTTTGAACCCTGCATGGAGGACCTTCTGAGAACAATGTTCTCTGTGGCTGCACTGGTCACACGCTCATGAAGCCTGTCCTGCTGAGTGTCTGCCATTCTCCAGGATCTCTGTGCTCTGGAGTCTCTTTCAAATGGTAAAGCTGATGTGACACAACGTGGACACACAACTGCATGATTATTTCTAATATCTTGACTAGAGTCAGTGAGAAAAACAAGCAGTCTGTAATAATTGCTCTGGCTAAGATTAACAATACTAACAATAGCTAAAACTTCTAAAGCACTTACTATTTGACAGACAGAATTGAAAGAATTTACATGCTATAAGCCTGGTGGTGTAGTGGTTAAGTGCTACGTCTGCTAAAGAAAAGATCAGCAGTTTGAATCCACCAGGTGCTCCTCAGAAACTATGAGGCAGTTCTACCCTGTCCTATAGGGTCGCTGTGAGTCGACATTGACTCGACGGCAACAGGTTTTTTTGTTTTTTTTTTTTAACTTGTTTAATCCAGAAACAAGCATTTTTTTCTTTTACCAACAAAAGCAGCGATTTCGTAAGTTTTGAACTAATATACCATTTTCATTCCCTTCAGGCCATCATTCTTTTTGTGTTGTATAAACTTTCCTCAAGCTCCTATCAGACTTTCCCACAAAATGTTACTAACATATGATCACAACAACTGAAGCAGAAAAGGCATTCGATAAAATTCAACACCGTTTCCTGACAAAACTCCCAGCAAAATAAGAATTGAAGGGAAATTTCTCAACATAAATAAGGGCATATGTGCAAAACCCACAGCCAACATTATACTCAGTGTAGAAAGCCTGAGAGTCTTCCCTTTGAGAACAGGAATGAGACAAGGATGCCTGTTATCACTACTTTTATTCAACATTGTACTGGAAGTCCTAGCCAGAGCAATAAGACAAGAAAGAGAAATAAAAGGTATCCAAAAGGACGAAGTAAAACTATCTCTATTTGAAGATGACATGATCCTATACATAGAAGACCTAAAGATTCTATAAGAAAACTGCTGGAACTAATAGAAGAATTTCACAATATTGCAGGGTACAAGGTCAACACACAAAAATCAGTCGGGTTCCTCTACACTAACAAAGACTGCTCTGAAAAAGAAATCGAGAAAACAATATGATTTACAGTAGCCCCCAAATCGATAAAACACCTAGTAATTAACCTAACCAGGGACATAAAAGACCCCAAAATAATGACATGACATGAACAGACACATTCATGCCTGTGTTCATTGCTTTATTTATAACAGCAAATAAATGGAAACAACCAAAGTGCCCATCAATGGATGAATGGATAAACACATTGTGGTACATGCATACGATGGAACACTATGCCATAAAAAACAATGAGCCTACGAAACAACATAAATCAACATGAAGGGCATAATGCTAAGTGAAGTAAGTTAAGCATATAAGAACAAATATTGTATGATCCCTCTTTTATAAGAAGACAAGAATAGATATATAGAAAAAGACCAATGTTCACTGTTGGTTACCAGTGAGAAGAGCGGGAGGGGAATGTATGCTTTAGATGGTAGAGACTTGTTATTTTTGATGATGGGAAAAGTGGCACTGAATGTGGACATAGCGAGCACAGCACACCACAGTAAAAACAACTGTTTGAGTACATATAGATGGGTATAGACATTTTGGTATATGGGTAGGTACAACTATGTACATAGGTGAGAATAGAAGCATCTATGGGTACGTGTGAATATGTGGGTGCAGGCACATATATTCATTGAAGACACAAATATGGATATTCCTGAGACATAATCAAACACCTTCCAAGATTGGTTTTCTGGGTTTGAACGCTTAGGACCGTAGTCTCATGGAAAAACTTAGTCAATTAGCGTAACATGATCTGCATCCTAGTGAAGTGAGTTTTCCTAGAGTACCAGAAAGGGAACAAACAGGACTAAAGAAAATGTTAACACATTGTGATAAATGTAACTAATGTCGCTGAACAATTTGTGTGGAAATTTTCACATTGTAACCTAACTTACTATGTAAATTTTCACTAAAAACTCAAATACTATTTTTCAAAAAGACGTTACTGGATACTCAAAAGTAGAAATTTAATCAGCAAGCTGCCTTACTCCTTGATAGTAATCCGAAAGAAGAAAAAATATGTAGTAATTCAACCCATGTTAGTTCCATCTCCAGTATAAAAAAGAGAAAATGAATCAATACATATAAAAGAAATTTAGTACACCTGTTGGGGAAAACAATGTGGCGGTTCCTCAAAAAACTAAAAATAGAACTACCATATGACCCAGCAATCCCACTCTTAGGTATATAACCAAGGGACCTGAGAGCAGTGACAGGAACAGACACACCTACACCAATATTAACTGCAGCACTATTTGCAATAGCCAAAAGGTGGAAACAAGTTAAATACCCATTAAAGGATGAATGGAAAACAAAATGTGGTACATTTATAAAATGGAATACTACTCAGTTAGAAAGAGAAAAGAAGTCTTGATGCATGCTACAACAGGGATGGAGCTTGAAGACATGCTGAATGAAATAAACCAACCACGAAAGGACAAAGAGTGTATGAGCTCACTTATATAAAAAGACAAGAATAGGCAAATGTATGGAGACCAAAGTTTCCTAGTGGTTACCAGGGATGGGAGGGAGGGGAAAGGGAAGGGGGAGTAATTGCTTACAAAGCACTCAGTTTTGGTTTACAGAGATGGGAAAATCACATTGATTAAGGGTAAGCTTGAACAGCCGATTAAGTAATTGCTATCAATAAGTCATACACCTGTAAAAAGTTGAATTGGCGAAAGTTATGTGACAGATATATTTACAACAATGACAAAAAAAAAGAAAGAAAGATTAGCTGCTGAGGCTGCTTATGTACAACCAAACACCTCATGGGAACTGGTTCCTTGGTTTGGAGGTTTAGGGTCATGGTTTCATGGGACAACCCAGTTAATCAGATTAATATCGTGCTTATGACTTTTGTTCTATCTCCCAGTTAATTGCACAGTGCCTGAGGTCTTAAAAGCTTGCAAGCAGCCATCCAAGGTAAAACAACTGGTCTGCGTATGCCTGGAGTAACAGAGGAAGAAGGAGAAGCAGGAACAAAGGGAAGAAACGGAATGTGTGGCTAATTGCCTCCACGAACAACTGCCTCCTTTGCCATGAGGCCAGAAGGACTGGATGGTGCCCAGCTATCATTACTGAAAGTTTTGATCAAAGATTCCATAGAAGAGTCCTGATCAAAAGGAAGAAAATGCAGAACAGACTTTTAAATGCTCACTGACTCCAGACTTTCTGGAGCAATCAAGGTTGCGTGAATCCCTGAAACTAATGCCTTAGAAAATATTTAAACCTTAAACCAAACCTATGCCCTGAAGTCTTCTTAAAAACAAACAATAGTTTAGCTTAACCAGTAAAGAATGTCTGACTTGAGCACTGTGCTTTTTTAAGATCTAGCTATATGAGATCAAATTGATGACAGCAAACAAAAGATTAGATGGGAAACTTAGGGAGCAGTGAGCTTATGTTAATGGGGAGGAATAAGAAAAGGAGGGTGAGAATGGTGGCACAACTTGAACGATGTAATCAATGTCACTGAATTGTACAGGTAGAAATTGTTGAATTGGTGTGGTTCTGCTGTGTATATTCTCAACAACAAAGCATAAAATAAGGCCTCATGAGGCCTCACTCCTGTTTGCTGCTTATTTATTTACATTTGGCTTTACTCATTATAACTCCATCACCATAAAGTGAGATCGAATTTCTCCAGCAGGCAGGAGAGGTGTGTGCAGGGCAGTAGTGATGACCTTTGACTTGGGTCATGACCTTTGACTCAACTTGTGACATTTCACTTGAGTTCGTCAAATTTCTTTTGTGTCCTTGGCTGCTCTCTCTTGTGGTTAAATGAATGGAACCCATCCCCGTGTGCCCTCTCTTTACTCTGTCTTCCCCTCTTCATGTGGTCTGGCTGACTTGTTTAAGGTTACTAACCTAACTCCTAATACTTGCTTTCCTTGATGCTGTTCCCTCCTCCTGTATAAAAGATTCTTCTTTTGATCAGTGAATCCACTCAACAAGGACTAATGTCTCAATAATGCAAGATTGATGAATTTATTGAGGTCCTTCTGTCTATGGCTCAACCCAAAAAACACCAAACCCACTGCCGTCGAGTTGATTCTGACTCTTAGCGACCCTATAGAACAGAGTAGAACTGCTCTGTAGAGTTTCCCAGGAAAGCCCGGTGGATTCGAACTGCTGACCTTTTCGTTAGCAGCCATAGCACTTAACCACTACACCACCAGGGTGTCCATCTATGGCTTAGTCAGCATCAATTACCATTTTATCAAATATTTTTCTTCACTAAAAGTCAGACATTCCTGTTAGCAAAGGAAGATAATAGTTGGCTCTCCAAGCATGTTTAAATATGCAAGAGGCCCATGCTCAGTAATATTTTACTTATTAATACTTACATTTAATTCATGGGGACTTACTGACATTAATAGATGATAAAATATAGATATTTTTATTCATTCATCTATACATATGCATATATATATGGAGATATATTCATAAAACACACATGCACACACACACATTGTTAGGTTCCATCAAGTGGGTTCTGACTCATAATGATCCTGTGTGCAACAGAATGAAACACTGCCTAGTCCTGCCCCATCCTCACAATCATTATGCCTGAGCCCATCATTGCAGCCACTGTATTAATCCATCTCACTGAGGGCCTTCCATTTCTTTCACTGACTTTCTACTTTACCAAGCACGATGTTGTTCTCAGGGACTGATCTCTCCTGATAACATGTCCAAAGTAAATGAGATGAAGTCTTGCCATCCTCCCTTCTAAGGAGCATCCTGGCTGTACTTCTTCCAAGACAAATTTGTTCATTCTTTTGGCAGTCCATGGTACATTCAATATTCTTCAGCAACACCATAATTCAAAGACATCAAATTTTTCTTCAGTCTTCCTTATTCATTGTCCAGCTTTTGCATGCTTACGAGGCGATTGAAAATACCATGGCTTGGGTCAGTCACACCTTAGTCTTCAAAGTGACATCTTTGCTTTTTAACACTTTAAGTGGGTCTTTTTGAGTAGATTTGCCCAGTGCAATACATCATTTGCTTTCTTGACTGCTGCTTCCATGGATGTTGATTGTGGATCCAAATAAAATGAAATTCTTGACCTCTTCAGTCTTTTCTCCATTTATAATGATGTTGTTTATTGGTCCAGTTGTGAGGATTTTTGTTTTCTTTATGCTGAGGTATAATCCATACTGAAGGCTGTGGTCTTTGATGTTCATCAGTAAGTGCCTCAAATCCTCTTCACTTTCAGCAAGCAAGGTTGTGTTAACTGCACATAGAAGGTTGTTTGTTAATGAGTCTTCCTCCAATCCTGATACCTCATTCTTCTTCATATAGCCCAGCTTCTTGGATTATTTGCTCAGCATACAGATTGAATAAGTATGATGAATGGATAAAACCCTGATGCACACCTTTCCTGACTTTAAACCATGCAGTGTCCCCTTGCTGTGTTCCATCTACCGCCTTTTGGTCTATATACAGGTTCCTCCTGAGCACAATTAAGTGTTCCGAAATTCCCATTCTTCACAGTGTTATCCACAATTTGTTATGATCTACACAGTTGAATGTCTTTGCATAGTCAATAAAACACAAGTAAACATCTTTCTGGCATTTTCTGCCTTCAGCCATGATCCATCTGACATCAGCAATGATATTGCTCATTCCAGGACCTTTTCTGAATCCAGCTTAAACTTCTGGAAGTTCCTTGTTGATGTTCCTCTGCAACTGTTTGTGAATGATCTTCAGCAAAATTTTACTTATGTGTCATATTAATGATATTATTTGATCATGTACGTAGTCTGTTGGATCGCCTTTCTTTAGAATGGGCACAAATATGGATCTCTTTCAACTGGATGGCCAGGAAGCTGTTTTCCAAATTTCTTGACATAGATAAGTGAGCACCTCCAGTGCTGCTTCTGTTTGCTGAAACATCTCAATTGGTATTTCATCAATTCCTGGAGCCTTGCTTTCCACCATTCCCTTCAGTGTAACTTGGACTTCTTCCTTAAGTACCATTGGTTCTTGATCATGTGCTACCTCCTGAAATGATTGAACATTGACCAAATCTTTTTGGTACAGTGAGTGTGTATTCCTTCCATCATCTTTTGATGCTTCCTGGGTCATTCAATATTTTCCACATACATATATATTATTATTATTATTTTTTTTTACCATGTATAAAGCACCATACTAGGTGTTTCATACACAAAGACAGTCTCCTCAGGGAACTTAGCCACTCTGGGGATATGGCACTTGATTCATAAGCGGTGATAATAGAAGGCAGACGGTAGTAAATGGCAGAAGAGAGGTATAGAAAAGTGCTGAGTAGACGTGAACCTGGAGAGATTCCTTCTATCTGAGAAGATCAGGGAAAACTTGATGAAAAAGTGATACCAGAGTTAGGACTTGCAGCTCAGCTAGGATTTGGGGTCTGTTCCCTCCTTTTCTACTTTTGAGAGAAGAGACTGCCATTTTATTAGTCAACCACAAAGGAATCTGGTACTGGAATCATTGAGCTACATGGTTTAACATTTTATTTCATTCGATTTCCCATCACTATTGCCCCATTTGGAGCCCTGGTGATACAGTGGTTAAGAGCTTGGCTGTCAACCAAAAGGTTGGCAGTTGGAATCCACCAGCCACTCCTTGGAAACCCTATGGGGCAGTTCTGCTTTGTCCTGTGGGGTTGCTATGAGTTGGAATTGACTCAAGAACATCATTGGGTTTGGTTCGGTTTGATTGGCCCATTTCATAATTCTGAAATTTGAGGCTCAGAACCTTAAGCAACCTTCTCAAGGTCAAATAGCAGGTACTTGGTTGATCCAGGATCCAAACCTAGGTATGTCTTCACAAAATAAAACTTCTCATCTGTGGACAGGGCTTAGTCTAGTGGGCTGAACAATCCTAACCTTGACTTTGAGCATTAAAACTAAAATTTAGTGCTGAGTGAAATAAGTCTGTCGCAAAAGGACAAATAGTGATATGATTCTATTTATAGGAAATGTCTAGAATAGGCAAGTGTATAGAGACCAAAGTTTATTAGTGGTTACAAGGAGTGGGTGAGAGGGAGGAGGAAAGGAAAACACAATGCTTAGTAGATGCTGAGCTTCTGTTAAGGGTGGTGGAAAAATTTGGGAACAGTAAATGGTGATAGTAAAACAATATGATGAACATTAATGTCACTGGAAAGGTGCGGAATGTGAAAATTGTAGACATGGCAAGTGTTCTATTACCAATATATTGTTGTGGTTAGTTGCCATGGAGTCGACTCAGACTCATGTCAACCCCATGTGTACAGAGTAGAACATCTCCATAGGGTTTTCAAGGCCATGACCTTTTGGAAGCAAATTACCAGGCCTGTCTTCCAAGGCTCCTCTGGGTGGGTTCAAACTGCCAAGCTTTCAGCTAGTAATCGGGCACTTAACTTATGCTACCCAGGGACTATTACCTACACACTTACCATATTAAAAAATATATATATATATTAGAAACCTTAGATTTGGTCACATGGCAGCTCCAGAATCCTCGTGGCACAGCTAAACACACTGCAGGAACTCAGAGGTCCCACCATCCTAGAGGCCATCAGAATCCTGCACTTGTCTTGTCTCTGCTGGGGGAAATTTGAGGGCTGCTGTATTCCAGCGCTGTCTGGGGCTCCTTTGGCTCAAACCCTCAGCCTTCCCCACACAGATGACGACATCTGTCAAATCGAGCAAGACGAATTTAGACTAAGAAGGATTTATTTCCTTTTAGGAGAACAGAGACCCTTAACCCTCTCTGTCTATATGTCCACTCCCCTCTTTGAAGTTTACATTGAACCCTGGTCCCTAGAGGTGAAAAAGGGTCATTTTTTAACACAAAAGTCTATCCTCCCCTCTGTCTCCTGTGTGCACCTGCTGCAAAAAACAAGGCACAGACTGGGGAGCTTCTGTCAGCCGCCAGAAGGCAAAATAAGTACACATGCAGAACGCTGGAATCTGGATAGAGAGCCGAGGCTTCCCCCAGCTCTCCCTAATCACTCTGCTTATTCCACCTACAAACCCTCCCCTGGGCCAGCCACCACTGCTGGAAAAGCTGACAGCTCTACGCTCACGGCCTCCATTTCCTGAGCTCCCTCCCTTTCCCTGGTAATTGCAATCCACCAGCCCCAAGGCCTCCCACACAGACCCCCACCTCCTCCAAAGAACAGTTTGAAAAATCCATTTGAATGAAATGGCTTGATTACAACAGGGAGACAATTGGTTGAATGAAGTCAATTATCTTTCCCCTGACAGGTGCCCACTTTGAAGCCCAGGCACCTACTGGCATAGTCACGGAGGCTGACATTTCCAGGCCCTTATTAAAAAGGGAAGGAGCACTGGTGGCACAGTGATTAAAGCTCTCGGCTGCTGATGGAAAGGTCAGCAGTTAGAACCCAGCAGTTACTCTGTAGGAGAAAAATTTGGAGTCTGCTACCGTAGATGACAGCCTTGGAAACTCTCTGGGGCAGTTCTACTGTCCCATAGGGTTGCTATGAGCCGGAATTGACTCGACGGCAATGGGTTTGATTTTTTTTTTTTTTTTTTTGTATTAAAAAAGGAAGAAAAAAATGCCAGGCCCGGATTTTATTTTTTTGATTGTTTGCATTTTTTTTTAAGCAGGACAGAAGGGTGAGAGTGATCTGCAGCTGCTGGGTCATTACCTCCCCATCAGCTAACAGCATCACGTGTGGGGCCCTGGGATGCTACCAGAACCATGAGAGGCACTACCCCGGCCGGGGTGCATCTGACAGGGATACAGGAAGGGTAGTTAGCTCTGGGTAGCAGAGCAGGACTCTGCTTCCATCTGTAAGAGCGTTAACTACTCAAACCTGGGGAGCATTCAGATTTGAATATTTAGCAACAGGATTGGGGGAATCGGAGCACAGCTTACTGAGCCAATTAGAGACAGATCATATGAGGCTGAAGAAGACAAAATATTTCCTCAAGGGCAGAATGGTCATCCCATTTGCCCTCAGTTTCACCTCCAGCCCAGTCTCAGCCTCATCTTACTCCTGACTCAGTCTCCTTCCCTCTGCCACATCCCTGGAGTCTCTCTCCCTGCCCTCATTCTCCCAGAGAAATGGATGCCGTGGTTGTTAAGGCAGCAGACGGCTAGAGAAGGAGTGGGAGGAAGCAGCAGTGGGAATGTCTGGGAAACAAGGAGTGAAAGCGAAGTTGTTTATTCAACAAAATATATTACTGAGTTAGTCACGCACAGAGAAGAATAAGTTATGGTACCTGCCCTCCCAGGGCTCATAATTTTGATCAGGAGTCAAAAACTTACAGTGTTGACAGGGCCAGACAAACAATATAAATGTGTAAACCCAGGGGACGTCTAATAGGAACCTGCGGAGACTGTGGCAAGCCAGAGAACCTTTGTTCTGTTTTAAAGAGGCATTCTTGATTCAACTCTAACTGATAGTAGTCTTGTGGACATGTTGGTCCAAAATGCCAGAGTTTCCAATTTTTCGAGAGAAGTTGGTATCTGGATTTCATTAGACAGTTTCTGATTTTTTCTTTTTAAACGTATTAGCCTACAAAATACATGCATAAAATGACTCCAGTCTATGGGTCACTAGTTTGTAATCCACATTCCAGAATGAGTTGACTTATCATTCTGGAGGATGAAAGGGATCACCATGATCATCACCCTGGCTACCAGCAGTACCAGGCCTATTTATTATTTTATTTAACCTCAGGTTATGTATGACCAATGCATTATTATGTCAATGTTATAATTTAAAAACCTGAGTCTTCTAGAAGCTACGTGGCTTGTATCAGCCAAGTCTGAACAAAAAGCAGACGAGACACTCAAACTGAAGAAATTAAGGAAAGTTTAATAATAAGCGGACTCCATCACCTGTCTGTCAGTTTGTTGTATTGTGGTACCTTGAGTGTTGCTGTGAGACAGGAAGCTATGCCACAGGTATCGCAAATACCAGAAGGGTCACCCATGGTTGACAGGTTTTAGCAAAGCTTCCAGACTAAGACAGACTGGGAAGAAAGGCCTGCTGGTCTGCTTCCAAAAACCAGCCAAAGAAAACTCTATGGGTCACAACAGAATATTATCTGACTGCGTGGTATGGAATCACATTACTGAAAGGCAGTTTGGTCTTTTGGTCCTGGTTCCTGAGCCCAGCACAGGCTGATTTTTATTTGGATTGGCTGGAGCGGTTCTCCTGGTAACAAAACTTTACCTGGATTGGCTGGGGAGACCTGACCAGGAACTGAGCCCAGTGACTAATAAAAACCCGTGGAGGCTCAGATGGGGGTCTCCTGGTTGATGAGAGCCAAGAGAGGAGTGCATCCTTTGGACATGGGACCCTGTGCTGAGAACCTCCCAGACCAAGTAAAACTGTGGTGGTGACAGAGGCAGCAGCTATGAAGGTATCAGAAGAGGCAGAGACAATGAGCAGACCCAAACGGTGGCAGCGGAGTGTAAAGGCTGAAGCCTGGCTGAGAGCTGTAACTTTCTAAGAGCTGGGGCACCCTGAGCAGGAGTAGGAGCCCACAGAGAGCTATCCTGGAGCTGACCAGGAAGAGCTGGAAGTAAGCTCACAGAAGCAGCCAATAGCCAAGCCCACCTACTGATGACATCGAGTTTCTTATTTAGAAGTTCCCTAATGGGTGAGAATGAGCTTTGATATTTGGGAAGGGTAAATGCATCCCCTTTGGGTTGTCAGTGGGTCCCCTTGAGATGCTGAGGCCTTGTGCTGGGACCCCTCCCAAGCCCTGCCCTATATACATCTTTGTTTTTTTATATACTGTTTATATCCTTCTCTGTAATATTAAAGTTATTATTGGAGATTTAGTGTTTCTATGATTCTCTGTGATCATTGCTAAGAATTATCAAAACCAGGAGAGAAAGAGTGCCATGAGGAGAATGGCTGGAGTCTGAAATGGTAGAGAAGTTGGAGAACGTGGATATATTTGACCTCTGCCTCATAGCAGCCAGCTTTGTGCTGATTCTTATGGTCAGGGTTATCCTTTAAGTTGGTGTCCAAGAAAGTTCTCCTTTTTCACCATTATAGTGCTAGAAGATGAGCCCCCAAGTTGGCAGGCACTGAAAATACAACTGCAGAGGAACTGCCTTCTCAAAGTAGAGTCCGCCTTAATGATGCGGTTGGGATAAAGCCTTTGGGACCTTCGTTTGCTGATGTGGCATGACTAAAAATGAGAAGTAACAACTGCAAACATCCATTAATAATAAGAACGTGGACACAATAGCCACAACAATGGACGCAAACATATCAATGATCATGAAGACAGCACAGGATCAAACAATATTTCATTCTGTTATACATAAGGTCTCCATGAGTCAGAGTCAACTAACAAGAACAACAGCAAAGGGATCGTGAGCTGCAAAATATGGCACAGTATCATGGGGAAAGAACTAGCAGGGAGCTGTTTCCACTACCACACCTAAAGAGGCAAGAGACGAGAAGTAGATATATACACTCTCTCAGGATAGGGTAGCTGTATTGAGAGAGTTGTTGGTCTGCAGATGTGGTCTTTGGTACTCACCCGCAGTGACTAAACAGGGAGGGAGCAAGAGGAAGAAAAATACTGACCTCACTCTTCACCCCTCCTCTGATGGACAGTCCTTTGGCCTGGCCAACTGCAAGTCTGAGGTTAAGGGAGCCTTTTGACACAGCCCTTTGCAGCTCAGCCTCCTGGGGCACAGAGCAGGGTACAGAAGGGCAGAGTAGTGGATTTGAAAGGGCAAAGATAAATGGTATAGAACAACGCTTGACCAAGACCCCACATTTAGTAATTAATTAATGGTCCCAAATTTATCTGGCACTGCTACGTCTATTCTTTCTACCACACTGGACTGCCCCCTTAATTCCTATGAATGAAGACTATGCCAAGTTCTCTATCTAACCATATTCTTATGTTGGAATCTAACTGATAATTTGAATTAGTTCCTTGTAGTTCACATGAAGGGTGTATAGCGTAATATTTAAAATTCCAAAAGTTTTGAATCGAATAGTATTGGACTTGAATTTTAGATCTACCCTTTACCGGTAGTCTAACCTTGGATTGGAAACCCTGGTGGCATGGTGATTAAGTGCTATAGCTGCTAACCAAGAGGTCAGCAGTTCAAATCCGCCAGGCGCTCCTTGGAAACTCTATGGGGCAGTTCTACTCTGTCCTATAGGGTCACTATAAGTCGGAATCGACTAAACAGCAGTGGGTTTGCTTTGGTTTGGTTTTAACCTTGCATAAATCACTTAATTATTCTGAACTTCGATTTCCTACCATTTATAATGGAGATGGCAACGCTAGTGGTATAATGGTTAAGAGCTATGGCTGCTAACCAAAAGGTCAGCAGTTTGAATCTACCAGGCGCTCCTTGGAAACTCTACGGGGCAGTTCTACTCTGTCCTATAGGGTCACTATGAGTTGGAATCAACTCCACAGCGGGTTTTTGTTTTTTTTTTAATGGGTTTATAACGGAGATAATAGTACCAAACACATGTTTAAACCTGTCATTGTAGAGTCAACTCCGAGTCACAAGCCAAAAACTAAGCCCGTAGAAGTTGGGTTGATTCCAATTCACAATGACCCTATAGGGCAGAGTAGAATTGTCCCATAGGGTTTCCAAGTCTGTGAATCTTTATGGAAGCAGACTGCGACAACTTTCTCCCATGCAGCGGCTAGTGGGTTCGAAACACCAACCTATTGGTTAGCAGCAAAATGCTTTAACCACTGTGCCACCAGAGCTCCTACTCCAACTCATCGTAACTCCGTGTGTATCAGGGTAGTCTGTGCTCCATAGAGTTACCAAAGGCTGATTTTTCGGGAGTATATTGTCGATCCTTTCTTTAGGGGTGCCTGTGGATTTGAACCTCCAACCTTTCTGTTAGCACCAGTTCTGAATTGAATCATGTCCCCCCAAAACATGTGTTGTAAATTCTAACCCCTATGCCTGTGGTTATAATCCCTTTTGGGAATGGGTTGTCTTTGTTATGTTAATGATAAGAGATTAGTGTAGGATGTATCTTGAGTCAGTCTCTTAAGATACAAAAGAGATAATACAAGCAAGCAAAGCAGAGATGGAGAAGATGGATGCCAAGACATATGATCGCCCAGGAACTGGAACTCAGAACAGACATGGACATTCCTCCAGAGCTGACGGGCAGAGAAAGCCTTCCCTAGAGCCAGTGCCCTGATTTCAGACTTCTAGCCTCTTAAAGTATGAGAAAATAAATTTCTGTTTGTATAAGTCATCCACTTGTGGTATTTCTGTTATAGCAGCACTAGATAACTAAGACAGCACCCAAGTGTGTTAATTACTTGCACCACCCAGTGACTCTTACATAGAGTTTTATTGTTGTTTTTGGATGCTGTCTAGCCATTTTCAATTCATAGCAACCCCATGTGACAGAGTAGAACTGCCCCATAGGGTTTTCTTGGCTGTAGTCTTTACTGAAGTAGATTGCCTGGTCTTTCTCCCTTGGAGCCACTGGGTGGGTTTGAACCACTGTTCCAGTTAGCTGCCAAGGTGTTAACCATTTGTACCACCCACAGACTCTAACATAGGGTTTTACTAAAAATAAAACGAAATTATGTGAGTCAATTAGTGCAATGCCTAACTCATAGAGAGAATTCAATAAATAGTATCCATAATTATAATGTTGGTGATATGATTGGAAAGAGAATGGATTTTTTTAACAAGATTCTTAGCTCACATTCTCATCAAAGATCCACACAGAATGTTCCTCTGTTCTGCTTTTCACCTGAAAGTGGATTTTTTGCAATCCATTTAGTCAAGCCAAAAATTGTGAACATATTAACAGCAGTACAGCAACAATCATTTATATCAAAGAGAAAGACATTCAAGGGGCTAATATCAGCCCTTTGTCAGAGGCCAGTGGAAGAAAGACTGGGAGAGATGGGATCTTCGTTAATCGCAAGCTCTTTAAGGACCAAGGGCAGCATGCAGTCAGCTGTTCAGATGGCTGCTGGTGGGGTTTTTCTTCTGCTCTGTAGTCAAGCTAAGTTTGCTTCTGGCACCTTATTTGGAGAAGGGCATTGGAAGTCTGGAGTATTTCGAGAAAAGCGTGACCAGTTTGCAATCACATCATGTAAGTAATGATCAAGGAAATGGCTTTAGATTGGAGAAGATATTGGTGAGAATGTGGGTATCTTTATATCCTTCAAATGGATGAGAATTATCAGTCAAAGGCTTCAGGGTGCAGAACCTGGACCATTAGTGTTATTTCCTAAGAAAGGAAAAAATTTCTGCCCAAAATTTGAGTATCTGCCTCAAAGGGTACCAGTTGCTCCTGCCTTATGGTATCTAAGAAAACTCGTTTGGAAAGCTGTTTATTGAATATAGATGACCCTTTCAGTGGTGCTACAGGTTTATTGGGTGAAAAGGAAGATTACATCTAAGATCATCTGCACCCCTAATACTCGATGACTGTGGGGGAGAAAATGTTTTGAGTATCCAAAGGTCAACGCTGAATTTCCAAAACGTGTAAAAATGTCCGCTGTCATGTAAAAGCCCCACTAACGTTTATTTAAATGGAAGGTGTGGAGACGGCCTTCTGCCTTTACTTTAGCCCGTTATAGGTTTCAGGATCAGATATTGCAATCTTGGTAGAGGGACAGGATTGGGAAGTAAAACTCAATTTCCATTACCAGATCTTCAGTGATTCCCCGTAGTCAAGTTCCTTTCTCTATCGTCTGCTGGTTTATTTTTCTTAGGACATTTAAAGGAGAATCATTATGAAAAGAAAAAAAAATTTTTTTTCAAGACAGCATACTAATATCTGAATGTTCTACTGATTAACATCTGCAAAACGTTTAGACTCCAGGTGTCGTTTGTCAGTAATTCTCACTGAGCGTTCTCTGTGTGCTGGTGCTGTGCCACGGTATTGGCTACGCACTGGCACACTCACCATCAGCCATTCTGAAGTCGTATTCTCCACCACAGGGATCCACAAGGCAATGTGACTCCCACTTGCCTGCTTAAGAGTCTAATGAAATAGAATTTTCTCAGGAAATCAAAGGCCTTGAGTTTGGGAGTACACACAATAATAACACATGTAATGTCAGAACCTAAATATAAGTATAACTACATTAACTTTGTAATTTTGTTGATTGATACTGCTACGACAATGATTATAATGAAAAAAGGAAGATAGAAGAAGAATTGATGCATTAAACTGTGGTGTTGGTGAAGAGTATACTCTTAACTGCCAGAAGAACAAATAAATCAGTCTTAGAAGAAATATAAGAATGTTCCTTAAAAGCAAGGATGGTAAGACTTTGACTCTCTTTCTTTGGACTCATCATCAGGAAAGACCAATCCCTAGAAAAGAACATCATGTCCAGTAAAGTAGCAGCAGAGAAAACTAAGAAAACCCTCAGTGAAATGGATTGACACAATAGTACAACAACGGACGCCAACATACCAATAACAGGACCGGGCAACGTTTAGTTCTGTTTGACATAAGGTCAGACAGACTTGACCACGATTATCAACAAAAAGCACAATCATTATCACAGCTGTTTTTACTGTTGTTTCGGGAGGCTGCTGTGACGCTGCCGGCACCTGATAAACATTGCCGTCAACAATACACATCTGATACCGGAATTGGTTTCTGTGTGTGCGTGGTGTGTTCTTAGTCTTCTTGGCAGGGACTGAACTCCAAAGCCATCGCTTACGGTGAGTGCAAAGCTGAGTGTGCTGGTGTCACTAAAGTGATTGATGAAGAAAAGTACTCCTGGAAATTAACACATGTAGTCTTTTACTGCGGGAGGCCTGGAGCCAAAAACCTTATCCTTGTAAGCGTGGGAGTTCAAGTCCAGTTATTTCTTGTCTGTCATTTTACAACCTGGAACAACTGTAGTGGGAAACTTCCACTGATGGAAATTTGAAATAGTTGGGAGATGGATTGTTTAGGAAGCTGAGCTGAAAAACAGAAACATTTATAATCTTGTGTTCAGGAAATATTAAAAAAAAAATTTTTTTCCTGAAATTCAGAGGAATTATAGTACACAAAAGACTATAAAATAGGATTCACACAAAGTAGTCCCTCAAAACCTTGTCCCTGGATGGTACAAACAATTAATGCACTTGGCTGCTAACCCAAAGTTTGAAGGTTTAAGCCTCCCCAGAGGCACCTCAGAAGAAAGGCCTGGCAATTTACTTCTAAAAAATTAGCCGTTGAAACTCCGTGGCATGCAGTTCTATTCTGACACTCATGGGGTCACTGTGAGTCAGAATCAGCTCAGCATCAACTGGTCTTTACTGAGATATTGGTGGTTCTGTGGTAGAATTCTGCCTTTCAGCAGGAGACCAGGGTTCTCTTCCTGAGCAACGCACAGCTACCACCTGTCAGTAGAGGTTTGCGTGTTCCTATGATGCCGAGCAGATTTCAACAGAGTTTCCAGACTAAGACAAACAGGTAGAAAGTTCTGGCAATCTACTTACAAAATCAGTGATTGAAAACCCTGAGGATCACAATGGTCTGATTTGCAACCAGTCATGGGGATGGCGTGATGGCAGCAATTCATTCCATTGTGCGTGAGGTTGCCATGAGTCAGAGGCTGACTTGAAAGAAGAGAGCAACAACGTTCTTGGTGCAGACATGGAGGTATCTGGAGAGAATAAAGCACGATCCCTCTCCTTAAGGAGAATCTACTGGTGAAAAAGTCAAAGTATAACAGAAAATAATATATTAATAACGTAGCACAGGAAACCCTGGTGGCGTAGTGGCTAAGTGCTACAGCTGCTAACCTAAAGGTCAGCAGTTCAAATCCACCAGGGGCTCCTTGGAAACTCTGTGGGGTAGTTCCATTCTGTTCTATAGGGTTGCTATGAGTCGGAATCGACTCGACGGCAATGGGTTTTTGGTTTTTGTTAACATAGCACAAAATAAGTGCGTGGTAAACAAACAGCCAGTACTTTATCCCTGCAGCCGTTGATTTTCTGATCTCTAAAATAGGATGTGATGCTAGGCTTTCTCAAATAATAGTTTTTGAGAAATAAGTAGTATTTGTAAGGAAAAAAAAAAGTACACAGCAAATAAATATAAGCCCATACAGCAATATATTCTTAAATTCCAGACTAGAGGGGTCTTAAAAAAACTAGTGCGCTACCAACAACTCTTTAGTATATGAATATTGTGTATTCTAAGTTTAACAGTCATTGAAAAAATAATTATTATCTAATCCTTAAAGGCAATGATAGCAGTGAACAAGACAGATACAGTCCTTGCATTCTTTGAGTTTACATAGCCTTGAGCATGAAGACAGACAGTAAGCAAGTAAAGAAATAAACAAGATCATTTCTGGTAGTGATAAGTGCCCCAATGGGCATAAAGTGAGGCAACATGGTAGGGGTGTGGGTGGACAAGGGTGTAGAGTGCTTCTTTGGATTGAGAAGTAGAAAAGACTTCTTTGAGTTGAGTACGGGGAATTGTTTAATATAATAAGACCCTGTAGGGGACAAAGGAGTCCCCTAGTGGCACAAATGGGTAAGCACTTGACCACTAACTGAAAGGTTGTCAGTTCAAACTCACCCAGAGGCACATTGAAAGAATGGCCCGGTGATCTGCTTCTGAAAAATCAGCTACTGAAAATCCTATGGAGCCCAGTTCTACTATGACACACGCGAGGGTGCCATGAGTTGGAGCTAACTTGATGGCTCCTGGTTGTTGTTTTTTTTTGGGGGGGTGGGGGGTGGTTGTGGAAGGAAATATTACAAAGGTCGAGTGATTTGTTTTTGAGGTTTATCCTCATTTCCCTTTTTCTGCCCACAGCCAACCTGAGCATGTGTTTAAGCTACAGTCTCTACCAAAGAGTTAGTTAGCTGATAAGAGCCTCAGGCAATGGTGTTTACAGGCTCATTCCTTCAAGCTCTGGTAGGTTCACAGAGGTGGCTGCTCAAGGGCTGGCAGAAGAGGAATAAAGGCCTAACAACAAAATTCACCTCTGCTAAGGGACCAAAAAATATTTTTCACTTTTACTTTAAACTCACTGAAGGGGAAGAGCCCTCGCCTGGGTTAAGATCCTAGCTCTGGCGAGGACTAGACATATAAACCTGGTCAAGATGCATGCCTCTACTGAAAAACCCTCCAGAGCTAAATCCATGTGCCTGTGATGTAACCAGAGTCCCAGGATGGTGCAAACATTAATGTATTCAGCTGTTAACTGAAAGGTTGGCAGTTCAAATCCACCTAGAGGCATCTGGGAAGACCTGGCAATCTACTTCTAAAAATCAGCTATTGAAAATCCTATGGAGCATAGTTCTACCCTGACACACATGGGATTGCCATGAGTCAGAGTTGACTTCATGGCACCTGGTTTGGTAACGTGACTAGGAGACCTTGAGAGTGGAGGAAAGGGATTTGGCGCCTGAGCCCTGTTCCTTTCCTTCTCCCACCTCCCACCGCTTGCCTGTCTCTTAAAAGTTTCCTGAACTTGAACCATCTGGACTAGCCCTCTCCCAAGAACCCTGTCACTTTGGAGAGGCTGCTAATGACCAATTGGTATTACATGGAGTGAAGAGTCTTGTTCTCTCTTCCTGGATGCAGAATTCTGCATTTTGTCTTTGGTTGGTATAGGAAATCCCCCATCTTACAGTAAAAAGGGTGGCACAGTGGTTAAGTTTTCAGCTACTAACCAAAAAGTCAGCAGGTCGAATCCACCAGCCTCTCCTTGGAAACCCTATGGGGCAGTTCTACTCTGTCCTGTAGAGTCACTGTGAGTTGGAATGGACTTGAGGGCAAGGGTTTTTTATTGGGTTTCTACTATATGTTGTTGTTAGGTGCCATCAAGTTGTTTCCAACTCATACAACAGAATGAAACCCTGCCCAGTCCTGTGCTATCCTCGCAATCGTTGTATCGTTGTTACGTTTGAGCCCATTATTGCAGCCACTGTGTCAATCCATCACATCGAGGGTTTCCCTCTTTTTCACTGACCCTTTACAAATCATGATGCCCTTCTCCAGAGATTGGTTCCTCCCGATGACATGTTCAAAGTATGTGAGACGAAGTCTTGCCATCTTCGCTTCTAAGGAGCACTCTGGCTGTACTTCTTCCAAGACAGATTTGTTTGTTCTTCTGGCAGTTCATGGTATATTCAATGTTCTAATAATAATTCAAAGGCATCAATTTTACCACATGCAAAGCAAAAATTATAGTCTAGATCTTATATTTGAGAAACTTACAGTCTAGTATGTAAGAAAGTAGTTATTTTCAGCTTGTAAGAGAGGCAGTACAGTAAAAGGGACTTTTTCAAGCTATATAACATCACCCTAAACACATGTACACATACCCACACATACACACATCCAAAAAGCTATGGGACCTGGGCCTCTAAGGTATGCTTACTTAAGACATTGTCTTGCAGAATCTTAGAAAATGTTTTGGCCAAATGGCACCCTCATTCCATGGAAGTCGAAACATGTGCAAGATCAAATCTCAGACACAGAGGTACTTTCATAATTATTTTATAAAATGGAATCCCCCAACCCCCATCCCTCCAGTTTGGACCCTGTCTGAGTACAGCCCCATGACACCCATGTGACAAAGGGAGAACATGGTTACAAGAGCTGGGGATATTTGCTCTTCCTCTAGAGAGTCAACCTCATCCTCTGATATCCCAGGTAGGCTAGACTCCATGGTGTCTCATGCCAAACACCTCAAAATCTTAAATTCTAGATTTTGTATTCCAGAAAAGCAGTTATGCATTCTTCCCTTTCCCCCATACCCTTATGGAAAGTGTGTTGCTCAGTGCAACTTCTAGAGGATAGTGAGCTAAACAAGAGAAATTTTTATCCAATTAAGTAGCCATGAAATGAACAAAGGAAGGCTTCTGAGGAAATCTCCTGTGCTCAGCAGCATCCTGCCTTGAGGAGGAACGAAGTTGACTAATCTTCTCAGACTTCCTAATAGGAAACATCCAGGCTTTCCTCGGTGGTGGAGATGCGATGGGGATGGGGTGAGGTGGGCTAGGGGTGCATGTGGCTTTTGCCTGCTTTTCTATCCCCCTCCTGAGAATCATCAGAACTAATAAAAAATTCTATTGACAGGAATGTGTAGGTCATGTTAAAATGGCAAAGAGGTAAAAACAGTTGTGAACCCCTAAAAAGTAATAAAGTGTGAATTAAGTAATAATAAATAATATCTGGAAAAAATAATATCTGCGAATTAAGTAATAATAAATAATACCTAGAACTTATGTGTCCAAATGAGCACTGTTTCCTTCATAATAGTCCATTTGAAAAAACAAACAGCTGTTCCAATGTTGCCGCCATTGATCAAACTATTTTTGGAACAAGGATATTATCTTTCAAACCAGGTTACTTGTCGTACCAGAAAAGAGCCATATTTGAAGGTCACATCTCATTTTTCACAATTAAGGACACTTCTGTAGAGACTGAACATCCATCAGAAACTTCCAGACCTCCCTTGAGAAGCAAAATGGCACTGGCCTGGAGTTGGGCTCAGATGATGAGTACCTGCAGGGAAGCCGTCTCACTCACAGTGACCTCTGTCGTTATCGTTGAGTGTCAATGCCACCACCCCATGCCTGGGACCCTCCACCTCCCACTTTATGGGTAAACCGGTGATAATTTTAGCTTCCTAACCCAGTCCACACTCAGTTTGCTATTTAGGCATCAATATTTTTGGCTTAGTCCTTCCTCTTGGTCATTTTGGTGGCTATAAAAATACACCCTGCAGTCTTCCAACAAGGGTAACTAACACAACCAGCATAAATGACCAAAAGCCTCAGCTCCTGTGCTCTGCGTGGAGGCCAAGTTTCTGCCACAGGCTGCTCCCAGGCAACAGGAGCAAGGCAGGGATACAAAGGCAGGTCCATTACTGGAGGATTTGGGACTCCCAGGCTGACCAGCTTTGGCTCAAGGATTCCCAGTAACCTTGTCAAACCTCCTTTAGAGTGCAAAGCAGTCTGGAAAGCTTCCAGAAACCTCCTCTCTTTCTCGCTTTCACTTGGGTCAAATTTGCTTCATGATCTGAGGGTCCGGCAAACATACGCATCTGAAGCAAAAAACCAAACCAGTTGCCCCTGAGTCAATTTTGACGCATGGAAATCCCATGTGAGTCAGAGTAGAACTATGCTCCATAGGATTTTCAGTGGTTGGTTTTCAGAAGTAGATCACCAGGCCTTTCTTGCTAGGTACCTTTGCATGGATTCAAATCTCCAACATTTCATTCAGCAGTCAAGCACTTGACCATTTGCACCATCCAGGGATATATACAGTAAAACCTGCAAAAGCTGGAAACTGTGCAAGGCAGAAACCTGTCAGAGAAGGAAGACTAAAATATTTTCACTGAAATGAGTGATAGAAAAGTGATTGAGACTGTACCCTGTCAAAGATGGAAAACCTGTGAGACCTGAAAAAACGAGGCAGTCCCATCAAGTTCTGGCTCTCACTGGTTTCACTGTGTGTATACATATATATGTGTGTGTATGCATATATGTTGTTAGGTGCCATGGGGTCCGACTCATAGCAACCCTATGTACAATGGAATGAAACACTGCCCAGTATTTGCAATGAAGAAGTATTTGGTCTTCCAGAATTCTATCATGCAATCTCTGCCATCATTTCTATCACCAGGGCCAAATTTTCCAACTACCAATCCTTCTTTGTTTTCAACTTTTGCATTCCAATCACCAGTAATTATCAATGCATCTTGACCACATGTTTGATTAATTTCAAACTGCAGAAGTTGGTAAAACTCTTCAATTTTCTCATCTTAGGCATTAGTGGTTGGTGCATAAATTTGAATAATAATCTTATTAACTGGTCATCCTTGCAAGCATATGGATATTATCCTGTCACTGACAACATTGTACTTCAGGGTAGATCTTGAAATGTTCTTTTTGACGATGAACACGACGCCATTCCTCTTCAATTTGTCATTCCCCACATAGTAGACCATATGATTGTCTAATTCAAAACGGCTAATACTACTTCATTTCAGTTCGCTATTGCCTTGGATATTGATCTTTGAGTTCCATGTCATTTTTGATCACTTCCAATTTTCCTAGATTCATACTTCATACATTCCACTTTCTGATTATTAATGGATGTTTGCAGCTGTTTCTTCTCATTTTGAGTTTTGCCACTGCAGCAAATGAAGGTTCTGAAAGCTTGACTCCACCCACGTCATTAAGGTTGACTTACTTTGAAGAGGCAGCTATTCCCTGGTGGTATTTTGAGTGCCTTCCAACCTGAGGGGGTCATCTGGCACTATATTAGATAATGTTTTGCTGCTATTCATAAGGTTTTCACTAGCCAGTTTTTTCAGAAGTAGACTGCCAGTTCCTGTTTCCCAGTCTGTCTTAGTCTGGAAGCTCTGCTGAAACCTGTCCACCTAAGGGTGGCCCTGTTGGTATTCAAAATACCGGTGGCAAAGCTTCCAGCATTACAGCAACATGCAAGCCACCACAGTACGACAAACTGATGGACGTGTGGTTGATTATATATATATATGTATATATATATATACACACACACACATATACGGCACAATGGTTAACCATAATGTTTGCAGTTCAAACCCATCAGAGGCTTCATGGGAGAAAAGACCTGGTAATCTGCTTTTGTAAAGGTTACAGCCTAGCAAACTCTATGGGCATTTCTACTGTGTTCTATAGGGTCGCTATGAATCAGAATCAATTGGGTGGCACACAATAACAACAACAGGGAGAGAGAGAGATTTACTTGAAGGAATCATGATAGGTGGCAGGCCACAGGACCATAGTTTTCTGACTCCCTTTTAAGACAGGAGTGGTGGAAAGATCACAAGTTTTCAGGCAAGACAATCATTTCAGATTCTAGCTTTACCTCTCAGATAACCTTTCAATTCACAATTTTCTTTGCTATAAAATGGGGTATGATAATATATCACGCATACGAACGAAATGACATATATGAGAGAATTTGCAGAATATTAGTAGCACAAAAATATACTCAGTAGAAGTGTTTCCCTAATAGGTACTCAGGATACTTACAGAATTTAAATTTGAAGATGTTTTACTTTAAGAAAATCTTCTCTTGACCAATCTTTCCTAGAGAGCTCTTTAGATCTCCTGGAAGTCATGTTTGTCATTGATTTCAGCAGAAAGCCCATGCAATCAGGAAGTTTAAATGGGATTTTGGCTGTAATTCCAATTGATATACCTTGATTGGAACCTCTAAGGCCAATGTAATAAGTCATAAAGTTGAAGGAAACAAGGCAAATGAAACCTGCAGACTTACTGTATGATTAACCTTCAACACAGACAGAAAGAGCATAATGAATGTGTAGCATTTGCTACACTCTTTTGATGGTGAAATTAAAAACAGAGAGTCTATCGATGTCAGATGATTGTTCCAGAGACTCTGCTGCATTGGATTAATGTCTCAACAAAACACCATCTGATGAATTCCATAATGAAAGAATTTATCGACCTGCCTGTTGGAGAAAAATGCTGTACATGAAGAAATTGCTGTAAAATATGTGTTTAATGGGAAAAACAAAGCTTATGTTTAGAATACGTTTTTGTTTTCTAAAGGTATAAGCCAAGTATTTTATTTCTCCATTCCCCAGCAGAGCTCTGCTTTAAGCATTAAGCCATAATAGGAGTCATTGCGTATGAAGATAGACATTGCCGTGTGTATCTCCAGTGAAAACGGCCAGAATTACGAGCTCCCTCATTCTATTATCCAGTTGAGCACCGTGAACCTAACAGGCTAGAAGCAAACTCCTCCAAGCTTTTACAGTGTGCTAGCTTTTTTTAGGGGCTTTTTTGTTGTGACACCCAGGTGGGGCGAGTCTCTTCCACGATGTTATAAGTGGGAGCCGGACTGATGTTTCAGAAATTGCTTCTTCTGACAATAATCTCGGTATTTCTGTTTCTCCCCTTCCCCCAAACTAAGAATGATTTAATAGTTACAATTTTTTTTTCAAAGATAATATTGGAAGAATAGGTCAAGAAATCTTGATAAAGATGTTGCTATGGAAAGGCTTCATGGCGAAGGACTAAGAGCAAGGCTTTGGTATTAGAGGATCTTTTTTTTTTTTTTTTCAATTGTGCTTTAAGTGAAGGTTTACAAATCAAGTCGGTCTCTCATACAAAAATTTATATACACCTTGCTATGTACTCCTAGTTGCTCTCCCCCTAATGAGTCAGCAAACTCCTTCTCTCCACCCTGTATTCCCTGTGTCCATTCAGAGAGCTTCTGCTCCCCTCTGTCTTCTCATCTCTCCTCCAGACAGGAGCTTCCCACATAGCCTCATGTGCCTTCCTGAGCCAAGAAGCTCACCACTCACCAGTATCATTTTCTATCCCATAGACCAGTCCAATCCCTGTCTGAAGAGTTGGCTTTGGGAATGGTTCTAGTCTTGGGTTAACAGAGGTCTGGGGACGATGACCTCCAGGGTCCTTGTAGTCTCAGTCAGACCATTAAGTCTGGTCTTTTTATGAGAATTTGAGGTCTGCATCCCACTGCTCTCCTGCTCCGTCAGGGATTCTCTTGTGTTTCCTCTCAGGGCAGTCATCGGTTGTAGCTGGGCACCATCTAGTCCTTCTGGTCTCAGGCTGATGTAGCCTCTGATTTATGTGGCCCTTTCTGTCTCTTGGCTCATAATTACCTTCTTCTTTCCTCCAGGTGGGTTGAGACCAATTCATGAATCTTAGATGGCTACTTGCTAGCATTTAAGACCCCAGACACCATTCAACAAAGTGGGATGCAGAATATTTTCTTAATAGATTTTATTATGCCAATTGACCTAGCTGTTCCCTGAAACCATGGTCCCCAGACCACTGCCCCTGCTACTCTGGCCTTCAAAGTGTTTGGTTTATTCAGGAAACTTCTTTGCTTTTGGTTTAGGCCAGTTATTCTGACCTTTTCTATATTGTGTGTTGTCTTTCCCTCCACCTAAAATAGTTCTTGTCTACTATCTAATTAGTGAATATCCCTTTCCCTCTCTCCCTCCCCTCTCTCGTAACCACCAAAGCATATTTTCTTCTGTGTTTAAACTATTTCTTGAGTTCTTGTAAGAGTGGTCTCATACAATATTTGTCCTTTTGCAACTAATTCCACTTGGCATAATGCCTTCCAGATTCCTCCATGTTATGAAATGTTTTACGGATTCATCATTGTTCTTTATTGATGCATAGTATTCCATTGTGTGAATATACCATAACTTATTTATCCATTCATCTGTTGATGAGCACCTTGGTTGCTTCCATCTTTTTGCTATCTCAAACAGTGGTGCAGTGAACATGGGTGTGCATATATCTATGTAAAGGCTCTTATTTCTCTAGGATATATTCCAAGGAGTGGGATTGTTGGATCGTAAAGTAGTTCTATTTCTAGCTTTTTAAGGAAGTGCCAAATCAATTTCCAAAGTGTTTGTACCATTTTACATTCCCACCAGCAGTGTAGAAGTGTTCCAGTCTCTCTACAACCTCTCCAACATTTATTATTTTGTGGTTTTTGGATTAATGCCAGCCTTGTTGGAGTGAAATAATATCTCATTTTAGTTTTGATCTGCATTTCTCTAATGGCTAATGATCGTGAGCATTTCCTCATGTATCTGCTAGCCGCCTGAATGTCTTCTTTGTTGAAGTGCCTGTTCATATCCTTTGCCCATTTTTTAATTGGGTTATTGGTCTTTTGGTTGTTGAGTTTTTGCAGTATTACGTAGATTTTAGAGATCAGATGCTGATCAGAAATGTGATAGCTAAAAACTTTCTCCCAGTCTGTAGGTAATCTTTTCACTCTTTTGGTGAAGTCTTTGGATGAGCATAGTTGTTTGATTTTTAGGAGCTCCCAGTTATCTAGTTTCTCTTCTGGTGTTTGTGCATTGTTAGTAATGTTTTGTATACTGTCTATGCCATGTATGAGGGCTCCTAGTGTTGTCCCTATTTTTTCTTCCATGATCTTTATTGTTTTATATATTATATTTAGGTCTTTGATCCATTTTGAGTTAGTTTTTGTGCATGGTATGAGGTATGAGTCTTGTTTCATTTTTTTGCAGATGGATAGCCAGTTATGCCAGCACCATTTGTTAAAGAGACTGTCTTTTCCCCATCCAACTGACTTTGGGCCTTTGTCAAATATCAGCTGTTCATATGTGGATGGATTTATGTCTGGATTCTCAATTCTGTTACATTGGTCTATGTGTCTGTTGTACCAGTACAGGGCTGTTTCAGCTACTGCGGCAGTATAATAGGTTCTAAAATGAGGCCTCCCACTTTGCTCTTCGTTTTTAGTAATGCTTTACTTATCCAGGGCCTGGCATCAGAGGATCTTGATTTCAAATTCTGATTGTGAATGACCTGCAAAGTCACCTGGAGTAAGTTACCAAACTGTTTAATTTCTCAGAGCCTCTGTTTTATCCTTTATAAAATGGGAGAATAACAACTACTCTTCAGGTACCAGACCAAACCTGTTGCCATTGATTCCCACTCCTAGGGACTCTTCAGGTAGAGGAGAATTAAATGACAATGAATATAAGACACAGCATAATATCAGACACAAAGCATGTAATCAATAAATACAGACAGAGAAAGAGAGCGGCTGTAGAGTCAGTTCTGACTTATGATGGCCTTACATACAATAGAGTGAAACATTGCCCAGTCCTGTGTCAGCCTCATGATCATTGGATGTTTGAGCCTATCTTTGTGACTATTGTGCCAATCCATCTCACTGAGGGTCTCCCTTTCCCTCTCTGGACCTCTGCTTCACCAAACATGATGTTCTCCCCCAGCAATTGATCCCTTCTAATGACATATCCAAAGCAAGCAGGTTGAACAATGTTCTGTTTTGATCCGTAAGGTTTTCATTGAGTAATTTTTGGAAATAGATTGCCAGTCCTTTCTACCTAGTCTGTCTTAGTCAGAAAGCTCTGCTGAAACTTATCCGCTAAAGGTGACCCTGCTGGTACTTGAGATACCAGTTACATAGTTTCTCACATCATAGCAAGATGCAAGATACCATAGTATGACAAGCTGACAGATGGGTAGTGGATTAATAAATAGTATCTAACTATTATTACTTATATTGAATTTTTTTGTCGTTTATACAAATAAATGAGTTATACTCTTCCGGATAAAGTGAATTAGGTGAGGAAGTAGGATTGCTAAGAAGAAGATGGCCGGAAGCAGTTCAGTAAACAGAGCTTTGCGTCAAAGTGCCTAGCAGAGTGTAGTTATTCGATAAGTATTGGTTGATTTGATTTGAAACAAGCATCACTCTTATGCTTTGCGTGTTCTAAATTAGGCTATAGACATTCCCTCAGTTATTTTAATTAGAATCAGATGAAAGAAGAAACAGAGGCATTGGATATGAGAATCGAGTTTACCGCAGTCTCTGGAGGATGGACAGAGGAAATAATAGGTCTTTTCAACCTTTAATTTCAATGACTCAAACAGGAGAAAGGTTGCCAGTACAAACAAGGCTGCTTTGCCTCCCTGGGTGCCGGATAATTCAATACAAGCTCCTTTTATCCAGCAACAGAAGTTAGGGCCATGACTCAGCACACCAGGCAGGCAATAGGCTAAAAAAAGTCTCCTGTGTGCCCTTCTGGACTTCAGATTGAAAGCTGCCTGTTCTATCGGGTCTCCTCCTTATCGTTTTACTCCACAATTACAAAGGTGTCCTTTTATAGCCTTGGCTCACCACCCCACCTCGCCTCCCCAAAAGCTACAATGCATTTGCCATGTGTGCACAAGAATATTGATGTCAAGACTGCCGCAGACAGATGTAGCACGTGTTGTCAGCAGCTCTCTTTTTGTGTGCTTGATAGCATGTGCCATGTGCACCTGCCAGGCCTAACTGTGTGTGTATGGGTTGGGCTGACCTTTGGTGCCTCTTGGTGCTCAGGCAGAGGGATGCAACTTCTTTGTGCGCCTTCCGCCTGTAGACTGAAGAGGTCAGTTATCTCTCATTAAAAAAACAAACAAACTCACTGCCACCAAGTTGATTCCAACTCCTAGCGACTCTATAGAACTGCCTCATAGGGTTTCCAAGGCTGTAAATCTTTACAGAAGCAGACTGCCACATCTTTCTCCGGTGGAGTGGCTGGTGGGCTCAAACCACCGACCTTTCAGTTAACAGCCAAGCACTTTAACCAGGGCTCCTTATTATCTCTCATAAACCCCTTAAATTATTTTTCTTCCTTAGAGATAGGTTTACAGAGTAAAGCAAAACGAAAAGAAATCTAAGCCACATAAAGTACCAGAAGACGTACCCGTTGCCATTGTGTCCCTTCTGACTCATGGTGACCACATGTGTGTCAGAGTAGGACTGTGCTCTGTACGGTTTTCAGTGGACGAGTTTTCAGAAGTGGATCCCCAGGCTTTTCTTCTGAGGTGCCTCTGGGTGGACTTGAACCTCCAGCCTTTTTGTTAACAGCCAAGCTCATTAACCATTCGCACTACACAGGGACACCAGAAGATTACTTGTAACCAAAGGATACACCAATTTGGGTTAGGAACTACCATATTTTTACCAAATAATGCCCCACCTTCCATGTTTGTTTCCCAGTCGCACCCACAATGAAGTGTTTTCGTAAGTGCACTATGTTAATTTTTTTACAGAATCAGTAAAAAAAAAAAAAAAAAAATTGGCATAGCGGTGTTTATGAAAGTACCTTGAAAGGAGGGCGTGACTGGCAAACAAATGTAGAAGGTGCTCTTTGTTTGCGAAAAATACAGTATATGGGAAAATGTGCCATGTGACCCACAGCCAACACACACGGCTGTCCTCCTTTTTGTAGGCTGCTGACACACACTGCCCAGAGAGCAAGGCAGAACTGAATGAGGTCTGTACCCTGAGACAACATGTGGGGCTCCACCTCTCCTTTTGAACCTACAATCAACCCTGAGTTCAGAGACAGTAAGAGAGGTGGGAAAAGCCATGTCTGGATCATCTATAGTTTGCTGGAAGCCACTGGGTTTTAGTGTAGTTTCATATTGTCCTTTATTAGCACTTTGCTGTATTTGTTTTGTTTTAAAGCTGATTTATGCTATTGTAGAAAAGATTTAATGCAAATAACAATGCACGAAATCAGGGAAGACATTTACCTATAAGCAGTGTGTACTATGCTGGTAAACTGGCTGTCTGGGGAAAAAACCAAACAAACTCGGATTTATAGTGTTTCCTGATTTCTGTGGTATAAATATTCCCATCTACCCACAGTTTAATAACTACCCACAGTTTAATGACCAGTTCTTAACATCCCTGAATACTTAACAATAAAAAAAAAAGCCAGTTGCCGTCGAATCAATTTTGACTCATGACGACCCCGTGCATTGCAGAGCAGAACTTCACTCCGTGGGGGTTTTTAATAGACTTTCACTATCTAGCGCTAATACACCACTTCAGAAACTCACCACCAAGAGGCAAAACCAAACAAACAAACCCATTGCCATCAATTCCGACTCATAGCGACCCTATAGGTCAGAGTAGAACTGCCTCATAGAGTTTCCAGGGAGTGCCTGGTGGACTCAAACTGCCAACCTTTTTGTTACCAGTCACAGCACTTAACCACTACTCCACCAGGGTCTCAACCAAGAGGCCCTGTTAAAATATGTCTTATTTCTTTCCAGTGCTTTTGCTACACTTTTCAAACAATAAGGTAATATCATTTTAAAAAAATGTACTCTGCTTTTTTTCTAGGAATTGTTTTTTAAGTTTATTTCATGCCCCGTTTAGTAGGCCAAATAACGTCCCCCCAATGATGTCCATGTCTTGATCTCCAGAGCCTGTGGATATGTTATCTTCCATTGTAACAGGGACTTTGCAGATGTGATCAAGTTAAGGATGCAGAGATGGGGAGATTATACTGGATTATCTCGGTGGGACCAATGTAACCGCAAGGGTCCGTATAAGAGGGAGGCAGGTGTGCCAGAGCCAGAGAAGGAGAAGTGACAGAAGCAGAGGTTGGAGTGGTGCAGGGCCATGAGACGCCAAGGAATGCAGGTAGCCTCTACCAGTTCCCGGTGAGTCAATTCCTACTTAAAGCAACCCTACATGAAAGAGTAGGACTATCTCATAGGGTTCCCAAGGCTCTAAATCTTTGAGGAAGCAGACTGCCATGTCTTTCTCCCATGGAATGGCTGGTGGGCCGTAGCTGCCGATGTTTCAGTTAGCGGCCAAGTGCTTAGCCACTGTGCCACCAGGGCTCCTGGACTGCTTTTAGACACTGGAAAAGGCCAAGAAATGAATTGCCCCTAGAGCTTCCAGAAGGAGCACAGCCTTGCTGATGCCGATTTTAGATTTCTGACCTCTAGAACTGTAAAATGATAAATGTGTCTTATTTTCAGCCACCAACTTTCTGGTACTTTGTTAGAACAGCAGTAGGAAACTAAAACACTCAGGTTTATTTTCACAAAATGCTTAGGGAGCCAGATCTTACTTTGTAGAATAAATTGCAGCCTTCGGAGGCAATTAGAGCCAGGTTCAGATAGTGATGTCACCCCTTGTTAGTTGTGTGGCTATGGTGGCATTACTTAACCTTGTTGAACCTGATTTCCTCACCTTCAAGATGGAGATAAAAAAACAATATCCAATTCACAGGGTAAAAATAGTTGACATTTATTAAATGATCATTAAATCCTAGTTTCTTTCTTCTCATTTCCAACTCCTGTTTAAAGTGGTTGGTTTGTTCTTGGAGCCCTGGTGGCCCAGTGGTTAAGAGCTATGGTGAGCTACAGCTGCTAGCCGAAAGGTCAGCAGTCCGAATCCACCAGCCCCTCCTTGGAAGCCCTATGGGGCAGTTCTACTCTGTCCTATAGGGTAGGTATGAGTTGGAATCAACATGACAGCAATGGGTTCGGTTTGTTTTTGGTTTATTTACACTCCACATACTAGTCTTGCCAATTTATAAAATCCTTCCTGGTTCCCACCTCATGAGAAAAGAATTGCAGAGCAGTACTGTTGCATAAAAAGGAGTCCTTGTGGTGCAATGGTTAAGTGCTCTGCTGCTAACTGAAAGGTTGGTGGTTCAAACCCACCCAGCAGCTCCATGGGAGAAAGACCTGGAAATCTGCACCAGTAAAGATTATAATCTAGAAACCCTATGGGGCAGTTTACTCTGTCACATGAGGTCTCTGAGTGGAAAATCAACTTGATGATACCTAAAAACAACAACCTTTATGGGAGCATATTGCCAGAGCTTTCTCCCATGGAGTGCCTGGAGGGGTCTGAACCACCAAACTCTCAGTTTGTGGCCTTGCTCTTAACCGTTGCACCGCCAGGGCCCCTTAAAACTTCCAATAAGAATAGATAATATTGGTTACATGATTTTATAGACACACATAATATCAATATTGGCAACACTCAATGCATAATGCAAGGTTAATAAATTCTGTCTTTTTGCTGGAATGCAAACTTATTTAGAACCCTGGTTAAATTAAAATAAAGGGGGGAAACGTGTTTCATTTAATGTGGCCAATTTGCCTGGGTGTTTTTCTCTTTCCCTTTTATGGGAGAGTCATTATAGCTGAAACGCCATAATCAGGTCTGAGGGGAAAACCTAACAGCAGGCCCACATATGGCACAGACTGCTAGCTGCCTACCAACATCTATCTTCCCTCGTCTTTATGAATACAACCTCCAGCACTAGGGAGCATGTGTCCCTGATGCCAGTGGGGCCAGCTGTACCGGCCCTGTGTGCCATATCCTGGGACTTGTTTTACATGAAAGAAAAAAATAACCTTCGGCCTTGTTTAAACCACTATTATTTTGGGTGTCTGTCACATGCCAGAAGAAAAGCCTGGTGCTCTACTCCTGAAAAATCAGCCACTGAAAACCCTGGGGAGGACAGTTCCACTCTGACACAAACGGTGTTGTCGCGAGTTGGGATTAACTCTACGGCAACTGGTTTGTTTATTTATTTGGCTACATGCAGTCAAACTTTATCCTTTCTGATATCCTTCATGATCCAAATTCGGGAGACTTGATTCCCAAATATGTGATCTGAATTGAACTGAAAAATTAAGAAGCCCAGTCAATGGGTGGGACCCAATGTTATGTCATTATAAAAAAAAAAAAATTATAGCCACCATAAAAACTACTGGTCAATAGTTGCCCACTATGTGCCAGGTATTATTTTGAGTTTTTTAAAATGCATTGTATTATTTAACCCTGTGGAGTAGCCATTGGTTTCTTCATTTTGAAAGAATGGGCCCACTTAAATAGCATGTGGAAGAGCCAGGATTCGACTCTAAGCATGTCTGACTACAAATCCCATAATCTTAGCACCTTTTCATCAGCTATCCAATAGCGGCTGCAACAGTATATCGACAGGGAACTGCCAGAAATTCAGGCTGGTTTCAGAAGAGGACATGGAACCAGGGATATCATTGCTGATGTCAGATGGATCCTGGCTGAAAGCAGAGAATACCAGAAGGATGTTTACCTGTGTTTTATTGACTATGCACAAGCATTCAACTGTGTGGATCATAACAAACTATGGATAACACTGTGAAGAATAGGAATTCCAGAACACTTAATTGTGTTCATGAGGAACTTTTACATAGATCAAGAGGCAGTTGTTTGGACAGAACAAGGGTTTAAAGTCAGGAAGGGTGCGCATCAGGGTTGTATTCTTTCACCATACCTATTTAATCTGTATGCTGAACAAATAACACGAGAAGCTGGACTATATGAAGAAGAACAGGGTATCAGGATTGGAGGAAGACTCATTAACAACCTGCGTTATGCAGATGACACAACCTTGCTTGCTGAAAGTGAAGAGGACTTGAAGCACTTACTAATGAAGATCAAAGACCACAGCCTTCAGTATGGATTGCACCTCAACATAAAGAAAACAAAAATCCTCACAACTGGACCAATGAGCAACATCATGATAAACAGAGAAAAGATTGAAGCTGTCAAGGATTTCATTTTACTTGGATCCACAATCAACAGCAATGGAAGCAGCAGTCAAGAAATCAAAAGACGCATTGCATTGGGCAAATCTGCTGCAAAGGACCTCTTCAAAGTGTTGAAGAGCAAAGATGTCACCCTGAAGACTAAGGTGCGGCTGACCCAAGCCATGGTATTTTCAATCACATCATAAGCATGTGAAAGCTGGACAATGAATAAGGAAGATCGAAGAAGAGTTGATGCCTTTGAATTGTGGTGTTGGCGAAGAATATTGAGTATCCCACGGGCTGCCAAAAGAATGAACAAATCTGCCTTGGACGAAGTGCGGCCAGAATGCTCCTTAGAGGCAATGATGGCGAGACCGCGTCTTACATACTTTGGACATGTTGCCAGGAGGGATCAGTCCCTGGAGAAGGACGTTATGTTTGGCAGAGTACATGCTCAGTGGAAAAGAGGAAGACCCTCAATGAGGTGGATTGACACAGTGGCTGCAACAATGAGCTCAAGCATAACAACGATTTTAAGGATGGCGCAGGACCGGGCAGTGTTTCTTTCCGTTGTGCGTAGGGTCGTTATGAGTTGGAACCAACTCGATGGCACCTAACAACAACAACAACTATCTCAAAGAAATGAGGAATCCAAAGACACTCATGGTCTCTCAAAGCCGACATTCCTTCTATAAAGCATTCAAGTATCTGTCAGGTCCGTAATCACTTCTGCAACATGGGTGAACCAGATGAAAATCTTAAATTAATATTGAAGCTAATTTTTAAGCCATATGAACCAAAGGCTCCTGGTACTTATCTAAAAAAGTGAGTGAAATTCACAATTCCACGTTCTATCTTCTAGCACTATTTTTCCTGTCTGGCTGTGGTTTTTGCAGGACAATAAAGCATTGTTCCTTTGGAATGCTTCACCTTCTGATTCCAATTTTTCACTTGAATTCATACTCCTCTGATTGGAAAAGAATTACCATTCCAATGGCAACCAGGGTTCTGTTCCCTGCCCCTTACTTTTTAAAGATCCAAACAGATACCTTTACTTCAGATTTGGAATAAACAATAGAAACAGGTGACTCTATTTTTTAAAACATATTTTCCTCTGCAAAATGGTCTCTTGTCATCATGTAAGAAGAAATATCCTTCATAACAATTTCCCCTTGCCCACCATTTTCTCCTAAAATATTTGTCTCTGGAACAGTTACAAGTTGGGCTAATGCCTTGCAGATGGGGTCTAGGCTCAAGGATATCCCATTAGTAGAGAGTTCTTTACTCCCTGCTAACATCACCACTATCATGACCAGGCACCAAATGTCACGCTAAGATGCCCTTGCCTTTGAAGCTGTTACAGTTATTTATTAATGCAAAACCAACCAACCCAAAACTTGAGGGCTTAGAACATCTCATCTCAGTTCCATGCGGTATCAGCTGGGTGGCTTGACTGGAGGCTAAAACTCCAATTTCAAGATGGTGCACACATGTGTCTAGAAAGTTGGTGTGGACTATTGTCTGGGAGCTCAGCCAGGCCCATAGGCTGGGGGCTGGGTTTCTCTGCACATGAGCTTCTCCATGACCTGCTCAGGCTTCCTTACAGATGGTGACAAGATTCCAAGAATAAGCATTCTAAGAGAAGAAGACAGAAGTGCTACATATTTTCATGTCGCATCACTTGTGCTAGACTCTGTTGAGGCAGTCACAAAGATCTGCCCAGATTCAAGGGGAGGAGGCAGACCCCAAGACTCAAGAGAAGGAGTGTCAAGGTCATATTTTAAGAACAGCACTTTAGATGGAAAGTGTTGTTGCAACCATCTTTAGAAAACAGAATTCCCTACAAAAGCACTTACCTGAATTAGTTGTGATCTGGACTTACTGATGGACCCACTCCAGGAGTGATGTTGCCTGACATTGAGTTGAAGCCCCCAGTATGCTGTATTGCATACTGATCAAAGCTCTGGAGTCCTACTACTTGTATTCAAAAGCCAGCTGTGCTGCTTACCTAGCTGTGTGACTTAGAGCAAATCATTTAACTTCTTGGACTTCAGTCTTTGTAAAATAGGAATAGCAACAGTACATACCTCGTAGGGCATTGTAAAGAAGGGTAGAGTGTGCCTGACACACAGTAAGCAAGCTATTATTTTTATTACTCATTACATTTACTGCTTCTTTTGATTACACGAAAATAGTCCTGGTTCTTGATAAAACAGTAATGGATTTTCCAAGGGAAACGAGAAAAATATGCAGATGATGATTGGAAGTAGGGACCAGACAGCTCTCTTCAGTTCTCTTTATGATGGAGGGGTAAAGAATGTAGACAGTGGAGTCAGACAGACTTGGGGTATATCCTGGGTCTACCCCTTACCAGCATTGTGACTTTGAGGAAATCACACTATCTTTTTGAACCTCATTCATCCAAGGGGATATTGTGTTATTAAATAGCGTGTATTATTGAGTATGTAGAATGCTTAGATGAGAAATATTTATTGGAGTAGAGAAATGCATTAAAGTTAGCTAATAGCTATAAAATGAGTTATATTCATTCATGGAAGAATGTCCAGGTTAATGAGAATGTGTGGAATGAGGGGAAATAGATAGCAAGCTTGAAAAATGTTTTGAAGTCTTGAATCCTCAAAAATGAAATGGGTAAAAGTGCATTTGGCGTTCCATTTCATCAAGCGGAACTGGATTTTTGGTAGAGTGAATAGGTGTGTACAATTCTCAGTCACCTTGGCAATGGAGTCTTCCCCTCATAATAGTGATATAATGGGAAAAGCTACAGGAGAAGGAAGCCAATAAACTGGAGGCAGAGAAACACTTGGTTTCACAGGCCAGCTTATCCTTGAGGGAAGGTCTTGGGGGAGGGGAAATTTGTGCAGTAGATCAAAGACGAATTCGTAAGAGGCCCAGGCTTGGGCTCTACTGCCCAAGTTTGGTTGGAAGAAATAGGTTTGATTTGTGGGACTCTGTCCTTGTACTTTACTTCCTAACTTAAATGCTTACCCTAATAAGAAAAAAGAAAAGAAAAACATATGGTAGGAAACCTTGTGCTTTTGGGTTCCGAGTAGGACGCCACTTGGAACAGAAGCAGTAATAGTGACTCCGTGTCCTGGTGCCAGGCTCTCTGAACCAGGGTTCAGCAATCTCTCATCCAATGGTTACTGTTGTCAAGTGGTTCTTTGGCAGAAGACAAGCTGAAGCCAAAGGAACTTTAAGAATAGCTGCTTTCCCTAAAGCATCAAAGACAGGGCAAAAGTAATTTCTTTCTCAGTCATATGATGTGATGTAACTATTTGTGTTGCCTCAGCAGTGTTTTTTTACTGTATTTCATTGTGAGCATGTGGTATTTTCTCTCTATTGTGGGCTAAAGTGCCGTTTGTGGATTATCCTTGAAACCTAGCCACCACATGACATTGTTTCCATAGGTAAATTGTTTCCAAGCTCTCAACAACTGACTTAGAAAAAAGCTTTCAGATAAAATGCTCTTTTTATACTAGAATTACTTATACAGTGATATGATATGATATATTTAATAAATGAGATAGTCATAATAATTACCCACATTTTTGTGGAAATTTTCAGATACAGTATGAAGATACAATGGAAGAGTTTAATGAACGCCCTGTTACCCGTCATCTTTCTTTAACATCTTTCAACATTATATGCATCTTATTTCTTCTACCCCAATTATTATGGTTTGAACTGTGTCCCTCGCAAAAGTTCTTTTAAAGTCCAACTCTTGTACCTGCAAATATGACCCTGTTTTGGAGTACAGTTTTTCTTTTGTTATGTTAATGAAGTCATACCAAAGCAGAGTGGGTCCTAAACCCAATCATTTCTAAGTGGTGTCTTATAAAAGAAGCCCCGGTGGCACAGTGGTTAAGAGCTTGGGTGCTAGCCAAAAGATCAGCAGTTTGAATCCACCACCCTTGGAAACCCTATGAAGCAGTTCTACTTTGTCCTATATGGTCATTATGAGTTGGAATCCACTCAACGGCAACAGGTTTTTGGTTTGGTCTTATAAAAAGAGAAGAATAGACACAGACACAAACAGGGGGAAACAGACAAGTGACAGATGCATCTACAAGCCCAGAAACACCAAGGACAGCTAGAGTTGATACCCTAAATTTGGACTTCTAGCCTCCAGAACTGTGAGGAAATAAGTCACTTATTTGTGGTATCTTTTACTAAGGCAGCACCAGGAAGCTAGGAGTCCCTGGGAGGCACTAAATTGTTAAGCTTTCCACTACTATCCGAAAAGTTGGTGATTGAACCCACCCAGAGGCGTTTCAAAAAAAAAAAGAAGGCCAGGTGATCTGCTCCTGAAAAGTCAGAGCTGGGAAAACCCTATGAAGCACAGTTCTACTCTGCACACATGGAGTCACCATGAGTTGCAATCAACTTGAAAGCAATTTGTTTGTTTGCTTTTTAGGTAACTAAGACACCCCAAACACATAGACTTTCCTTTCTCTACTGGGGCTTCCTGAATGGGCACTGTTGGTGCTCTACCCAGACCTTCTCAGACTCTTTCACCTTTTCTGTATGCCCCTCTCCATACTTCAGGGAGCCTTTGTGCCCTGTGAACTGCCCTTGTGGCTCTTCTTCCAAGGATCATTCATGGGCTCTGGAGCTGCTTCGTTCCGGAAGTACCTGGGCATTTGAGTCTTCTGGAGTAATTCTTAGCCAACGATTGGTGGGTGTGAAAGTGTGAAACTCCAGCTCCCTCGCTTCAGGTCAAATCGACTCTGAGGTATAACTTACCCTGCAGGGTTCCCATGCCAAGCTGAAGTGAAGCTACCCTTCATGGAATTTTGCATGATATCACACCCTTGTTGGCTTCTTCCCTTTTCTGTCCTATTTCCCTGCCCCTGCTCCCACCAGTTTCTCCTAGGAACATTGCCATAGTATATCACTTGCACACAAACTATCATCTCAGGGTCTGCCCAAGACATGCAATATTATCAAGATAATCCCAGGTATCATATTTCATCCATAATTTTTTTCAGTGTGTATTATTAACAAAGAATTTATTTTATTTTAGCACTACTACTATGCCATTATTACACATAAAAATTAATTAAAATCCACCACTGTCTGTCAATCTGTCATACCATGGTAGCTTGCATGTTGCTGTGGTGCTGGAAGTTATGCCACTGGTATTGTAAATACCAGCAGGGTCACCCATGGTGGACAGGTTTCAGCAGAGCTTCCAGACTAAGAAGAAAGGCCTGGCAATATATTTCCAAAAATTAGCCAATGAAAACCTTCTCGATCACAATGGAACACTGTCTGACTTGCTTGCTTTGGACACATCATCAGGAGGAATCAACCACTGGAGGCAAACATTATGTTTGATGAAGTAGAGGGCCAGTGAGGGCTAGGGAGACCCTCAGTGAGATGGATGGGCACAACCTCCTCAATGATGGACTGGAATATGCCAGTGGTTGAGAGGATGATGCAGGACCAGGCAATGTTTTGCTCTGTTGAGCATAAGGTTGCCATGAGTTGGAGTCAACTCAATGGCAGCTATTTACCTATCAATAATTCATTAATACCGTCTAATAGTACTTTTTTTTTTTTTAATAGTACTAGATATAGTAATAGTCAGTTTGTCCTGCTGTGGGGGCTTGCGTGTTGCTGTGGTGCTGGAAGCTATGCCACCGGTATTCAGCTACCAGCAGGGTCACCCATGGAGGACAGGTTTCAGCTGAGCTTCCAGACTAAGACAGACTAGGAAGAAGGACCTGGCAGTCTACTTCTGAAAAGCATTAGCCAGTGAAAGCCTTATTAATAGCAGCAGAACACTGTCTGATATATTGCTGGAAGATGAGCCCCCCAGGTTGGAGGGCACTAAAAGGATGACTGGGGAAGAGCTGACTCCTCAAAGTAGAGTTGACCTTAATGACGTGGATGGAGTAAAGCTTTCGGGACCTTCATTTGCTGATGTGGCATGACTCAACATGAGAAGGAACAGCTACAAACATCCATTAGTAATCAGAACCTGGAATGTACGAAGTATGAATCCAGGAAAATTGAAAAATCGTCAAAAATGAAATGGAACACATAAACATCGATATCCTAGGCATTAGTGAGCTGAAATGGACTGGTATTGGCCATTTTGAATTGGACAATCATATAGTCTACTATGCTGGGAATGAGAACTCAAAAAGGAATGGTGTTGCATTCATCATCAAAATGAACATTTCAAGATCTATCCTGAGGTACAATGCTGTCAGTGATAGAATAATATCCATACACCTACAAGGAAGACCAGTTAATATGACTATTACTCAAATTTACCCACCAACCACTAGGGCCAAAGATGAAGAAACAGAAGATTTTTATCAGCTGCTGCAGCCTGAAATTCATCAAACATACAATCAAGATGCATTGATAATTACTGGTGATTGGAATGAGAAAGTTGGAAACAAAGAAGGATCAGTAGTTGGAAAATATGGCCTTGGTGATAGAAACAATGCCGGAGATTGAATGATAGATTTTTGAAAGACCAACAACTTCTTCATTGCAAATACCTTCTTTCACCAACATAAATGGTGACTACACACACGGATCTCACCAGACGGAACACACAGAAATCAAATTGACTGCATCTGTGGAAACAGATGATGGAAAAGCTCAATATCATCAGTCAGAACAAGGCCAGGGGCCGACTGTGGAACAGACCATCAATTGCTCATATGCAAGTTGAAGCTGAAACAGAAGAAAATTAGAGCAAGTCCACGAGACCCAAAATATGACCTTGAGTATATCCCACCTAAATTTAGAGACCTTCTGAAGAGATTTGACACATTGAACACTGGTGACCGAAGACTGGACAAGTTGTGGAATGACATCAAGAACATCATACATGAAGAAAGCAAGAGGTCATTGAAAAGAAAGAAAAGACCAAGATGGATGTCAGAGGAGGCTCTGAAACTTGCTCTCGAACATCAAGCAGCTAAAGCAAAAGGAAGAATTGATGAAGTGAAAGAACTGAACAGAAGATTTCAAAGGGCCCCTTGAGAAGACAAAGTATTATAGTGACATGTGCAAAGAGCTGGAGATGGAAAACCAAAAGGGAAGAACACACTTGGGGTTTCTCAAGCTGAAAGAACTGAAGAAAAAATTCAAGCCTCGAGTTGCAATAGTGAAGGATTCTGTGGGGAAAATATTAAATGACACAGAAAGCATCAAAAGAAGGTGGAAGGAATATACAGAGTCATTACACCAAAAAGAATTAGTCGATGTTCAACCGTTTCAAGAGGTAGCATATGATCAGAAACCGATGGTACTGAAGGAAGAAGTCCAAGCTGCTCTGAAAATGAAAAAGAGCATTGGTGAAAAACAAGGCTCCAGGAATTGATGGAATATCAATTGAGATGTTTCAACATACAGATGCAGCGCTGGAGGTGCTCACTCGTCTGTGCCAAGAAATATGGAAGACAGCTTCCTGGCCAACTGACTGGAAGAGATCCATATTTATGCCTATTCCCAAGAAACGTGATCCAACCGAATATGGAAATTATAGAACAATATCATTAATATCACACACAAGCAAAATATTGCTGAAGATCATTCGGAAAGGGCTGCAGCAGTATATTGGCAGGGAACTGCCAGAAATTCAGGCCAGTTTCACAAAAGGACATGGAGCCAGGGATATCATTCCTGATGTCAGGTGGATCCTGGCTGAAAGAAGAGAATACCAGAAGGATGTTTACCTGTGTTTTATTGACTATGCAAAGGCATTCGGCTGTGTGGATCACAACACACTATGGATAACATTGTGAAGAATGGGAGTTCCAGAACACTTAATTGTGCTCATGAGGAGCCTTTACATAGATCAAGAGGTAGTTGTTCAGACAGAACAAGGGGATACTGATTGGTTTAAAGTCAGGAAAGGTGTGTGTCAGGGTTGTATTCTTTCACCATACCTATTTAATCTGTATGCTGAACAAATAATACGAGAAGCTGGACTATACGAAGAAGAACGGGGCGTCAGGGTAGGAGGAAGACTCATTAACAACCTACATTATGCAGATGACACAACCTTGCTTGCTGAAAGTGAAGAGGACTTGAAGCACTTACTAATGAAGATCAAAGATCACAGCCTTCAGTATGGATTACATCTCAACATAAAGAAAACAAAAATCCTCACAACTGGACCAGTGAGCAACATCATGATAAATGGAGAAAAGACTGAAGCTGTCAAGGATTTCATTTTACTTGGATCCACAATCAACAGCCATGGAAGCAGCAGTCAAGAAATCAAAAGACACATTGCATTGGGTAAATCTGCTGCAAAGGACCTCTTCAAAGTGTTGAAGAGCAAAGATGTCACCCTGAAGACTAAGGTGCGGCTGACCCAAGCCATGGTATTTTCAATCGCATCATATGCACGTGAAAGCTGGAGAATGAGTAAGGAAGACCGAAGAAGAATTGACACCTTTTAATTGTGGTGTTGGTGAAGAATATTGAATATACCATGGACTGACAAAATAAGGAACAAATCTGTCTTAGAAGAAGTATAGTCAGAATGCTCCTTAGAGGCAAGGATGGCGAGACTGCGTCTTACATGCTTTGGACGTGTTGTCAGGAGGGATTAGTCTCTGGAGAAGGACATCATGCTTGGCAGAGTACAGGGTCAGCGGAAAAGTGGAAGACCCTCAACAAGGTGGATTGACACAGTGGATGCAATGATGAGCGCAAACATAACAATGATTATAAAGATGGCTCAGGAATGGGCAGTGTTTTGTTCTGTTGTTCATAGGGTCACTATGAGTCGGAACCGACTCGACAGCACCTAAAAACAACAACCTAAGAACAATAGATTTAAAAAACCTTTTTTATACAGTGAAACCCGTGACAGCCTTAATGTTTTTCTGGGTCTTGAAAGTTTTCTACCCTTGACAGGGTGGAGTGTTACCAATTTTCTGTTACTCATTTTAGTGGAAAAATGAGTTTTTCTCCTCTGACTGGTTTCCACCTTACATAGGTTCCAGTTTTCTCAGGTTTTATTGTACTTGGTTTTTTAAAAATCAAAATCCATAAGGTCCACTTTCCTTTTACTCGAATGTAAAGTGTTTCTTTTAAGGGCTCCTCCTCACTTTTTAGGGCAAGTATTTGCCGAAGAAATCAGATCGTTTGTCTGAAAGAGTTCCCATATTATAGTTCTGACTAACTGTGGTTTCATATAATCTTTATCCTTTATAATTCCTGTAAACTCGTGGTTAGATTTAGAAGCTAGATTAAATCCAACCTTTTTTTTCTTCACAAAAATTGTTCACAGGTAAGGATAAGTACATGTGGCCTTATATCTGGAGGCCTGTAATGTTTGGTTCAGGTTTTGCCAGCCAATCCAACCATTGCAAAATTCCCTACCAACCTTTCACCTAGTAGCTTTAGCAGCCATTGATGAGTGGTGCCTAGAAATATTGCTTTATTATGGATTACAAAATAGAGATATTCTAGTTCTATTATTCCTTCTGGTTTTATGAACTGGGATTCACCTATAAACACTCTTCCCTCACCAACTATTTGGTTATCCTGAAATACAGCTTGTACAAGAAGGTTAGAATGCTTGATTCCTTACCTTTATTTACCAACTTTAGAACAATGAGTTGGTATCCTAGCAACCTCCAGAGGTGGCCAATTAAAGTGGTATTTTTATCCATTCTTAGAATTTTACATATTTGATATATTTTAATCCATTGAGGTCATTATTCTTTTTGACATTTAAATTGTGCCATCTTTAGCCCAGCGGAACACCTCTCAACTCAGCTCCTGTGGTTCCTGACATCATCTCAGCAGTATCTGTTTCCTTCAGGAAAGACAGGTATTCTTTGGCTCATCTTGCACAATTTCTGCCTTGGACATAAAATTAACCATTTTTTCTTAAGAACCCTGATTCTTTTTGATGAGAAATGCTATTTAGAGACACAGTTTGTACACTAATCTCACAATTGCTAGTGGCTTATTACTTTTAGGCATTTTTTTATGGACAAAGCTAAGAAATACGTGTTTTTATAGAAAGAAGGAAAAAAAAATCCTAAACTTATTGATATTTTCCACTCAAAGATTACTGCTTTTATTTAAACTCTTCAATTTTCTGTATATCTGTTATCTTCCTCCATAGATGTATAGTAAAGTTACTCAGATTATTGTGTGTAAAAGTCACTTGTAAACTACTTTTCTCTATGTTGTTATGCAGTTCTGTGTATTAGTTCAATTTTGCTTTATAATTCTAGAAATTGTAAGCTTTTTCCTTTTTTATTTAGAATAACGGTTTCAAAATTTCAAAGTCAAGTCAATGAAACAAAGCACATTCTTTTCCATTTTTCCTTCCTCCACTAGGGGGAACTTTTTTTTTTTTTTTTTTTGGTTTTCAATTTATCCTTCCCTGTTTTTTGTTTTTGTTTTTTTTTTTTTAAAAAGCGAATATGTGTGTGTATTTAATATACAAAAGGAGGGAAATGTACACTTGTTCTGTGCCTTGCTTTTTGCACCTAACCACGTATCCTGGAGATGGTGCTATTAAAAAGTCTTCCTTTTGCTTAGTTGCCTTGAAATGATATTCCTCTGCACAGATGGGTTACCATGCATTGAAATTGACTCAAGGGCAACTAACAACACAGCAATTACTGTTTTAATCTCTCAGGAAAAGTTCACTACCATGCTAGGAAGCCTCCAGAGAATTTATAAGGCATGTGTCACAAGTAAAGCAACTTGAACATAAGTGGGTACGTCAGTGGACCACCATAGAAGCTATCAAGAAGCATTAATTGACAAGGATCTGCATATATATTTTAAAATTTTATTTATTTCATCATTGCCGTTGTTGAGAATTTACACAGCAAAACATATACCAATTCAACAGTTTCTACATGTGCAAGTCAGTGACATTGATTACATTCTTCAAGTTGTGCAACCATTCTTACCCTCCTTTTCTGAGCTGGTCCTTCTCCATTACCATAAACTCACTGTCCCATGAGGTTCCCATCCAATCTTTCCAGTTTCTGTTATCAGTTTGATCCCATAGAGATAGATCTTGAAAGAGCACAATGCTCAAGGCAGACATTCTTTACTAGTTAAGCTCAACTATTGTCTGGTTTTGAAATGACTTCAGGGGATATTCTTGGTTTAAGATTTAAAGATTAACTCAGGGCAATAGTTTCAGGGATTCATCCAGCCTACACAGCTTGAGAAAATCTGGATTTCATAAAAATTTGAGATTCTCTTCTGCATTTTCCTCCTTTTGATCAGGATTCTTCTATGGAATCTTTGATCAAAGTGTTCAGTAATGGTAACCAGGCACAATGCAGTTCTTCTGGTTTCATGGCAAAGGATGAAGTTGTCCATGGAGACAACTAGCCGCACGTTCCGTATCCTCCTCCTATTCATGGCTTTTTTAATCCATCGTTTTCCTCAATTTGTCAATTTACTATTTGAAATAATGGATTTGGTTTGGTTTGGTAAATGAATAAGAACCATAAGGAAGAAAAACAACAGTGTTTCTATGAGACTACAGAATTTTCTCCTAAGAACTCCATTGCTTTACATCTGCTCCTTTCCCTCCTTGGAACATCGTTCCACTAATCTTGGTGGTCCCTCACTGCCTTGACACCTTTCTTGCAAAACTAGTTCCCAGATTAGTTCTCATGCATTTGAACTGTGTGCTTCCGCAAGCTAAAGACTTACCTACAAGCTGAGGACCTGCTCACAAGAAGAGGAAGTTAACAAGAGCTAACAGAAATGAGAGAAAGGTGGGGAGTATAGCTGTGGCCCATGGGGATGAAGTCAATAAATGAAAACTTTATCTGCTTATGTACACAGGAATGCAGGGTATTTCATGATAAATAGCATGGTCTTTGGAGTCAGACAGACCTGAGCCTCCATTTCCTAGCTATGTGAGCTTAGACAGAGTAGTTTACCTCTTCGACCTATTAATAGACTTTTTTGTATCAAAAGTGGGAATGGTTGTGAATAACCTAAAGTAATTGTGAATATTAAATGTGATCATGTATGTATGGCCCCTCACATATAGCCTTTATTAGTCATTGTTGTTAATTATTGTTAATACAGTAGCTATATCGTAGGGCAAACCTAATGGAGGTACTACCCACAGTGGCCTATACCCATAGTATAGTCCCAGGGATCAGGTTAAGTTGGGTGGATTGCTTAAAAAGATGGCTAAAAGCAGCATGGGAAGGTAGCAAGCAAAGAAACAGAACAAGGTAGAGCAGCAAGTCCTTAACTGGAAGCCAGGAGGAATGGGAGTAGGATGGAAAATGTGTAGTTGAAAGTTCAGGGCCAGCATATTGCGACTGGAGCCAGGAATAATGCCAGGGTGATGGGTGGGGATGGCACCTACGCAGTGCTGGCTCGGTGTTGCAGAGACAATGTCTTGCTGTGCAAGTATCAAGCAGCAGGGACAGAGCAATGTCCATCCAATGCTGTGAGTGCCATCAAATGGGTATACGGGAGATAGCTTCCATGGGGTCAGGGCTGGTAGCATGCCATTTGGAGAATAAATAAAGAATCTAGTAGTGGTCCAGGGCTTGGAGGATACCTGGGGCCCACAAAGTATTCAGAAAAAAGCTGCTGGTGCAATATAACATTAAAGCCCCCCACTCCAAAAAAAAAAACCCCATCGATTCTGACTCATAGTGACCCTATAGGACAGAGTGGAACTGCCCCATAGGGTTTCCATGGAGTGCCTGGTAGATTCGAACTGCCGACCTTTTGGTTAGCAGCTATAGCTCTTAACCACTATACCACCAGGGTTTCCTATGATGTTAAAGAAGGCTCAAATCTACATGCCCCTACGCAGGGCAGATGAAACCAATTCCCAGCCCTGGAGAGCCTTTGACACAAAGGGAATTATACCTGCACAGGTCCCTTTAACTGACATGGGCTAAGGGCCCATATACATCATGGGTCTGGGTAATAAATCAGGGGTGACCTTACTGCCATGGAGAAGGCAAGGAAAAGGAAGCAATCATATTAACGTATAAATTTTTTCAGGTTTGCTCTCTCCTGCAAGCTTCTCAATCTCGAAGAATCCCTCACTTGGCACTGCTGTCCCAACCTATTTCTCTTCTTCGTTTTGCCTGCTCAGCTTTTCCCAAAGCACAATTCTGATTCTTTTAAGTGAGAACACTAAATAACTGATCTTAGTAAAGTAAAAACATAATCATTTATTTTAGGTGGCTCTTCCCATATTTCCATTCTCAGCAGTAATAGTCAACATATTTGTAGTAATTTTTTTTTTTACACTAAGAAAGGATCTAAGTTGATCAAGGATTTCACCATCTTCAATTAGGGCATCTCCTCATTTTAGCAACCTCTTTTTCCCCTCTCTGTTCACATAGATAGTTACAACCAAACTTTATATATATATATATATATATATATATATATATATATATATATATTCTTCCTTCTGTATAGTCTCATGAAAGTCCATCTGTACCTACATTTTTTAACTAACCATTTTTCTGTAATGCTAAGTGAGCCCAAAGACAAAACTGCAGCCCAATAATCTGTGTGCACAGTACCTAGCACATAGCATTGTTAGTTGCCATTGAGCCAGCTCTTATTCATAGCAACCTTACGTGTAATAGAACAAAATGTTGTCTGGTCTTACACCATCTTTGTGATCTTTGGTGTGTTTGAGTCCATTGTTGTGGCTGTTGTGTAGCCTTCAGCCTAGGAAGCTCATCTTCCAGCACTATATTGGACAACATTCTCTTATGATCCATAGGTTTTCATTGGTTAATTTTCAGAAGCAGATCACTAGGACTTCCTTCCTAGTCTGTCTTAGACTGTAAGCTCCACAGAAATCTGTCCACCATGAATGACCCTGGTGATATTTGAAATACTGGTGACATAACTTTTGGCATCACAGGAATATATGACACCACAGTACAACGAACTGACAAATGGGTGGCAACGACACATAGTAAGTATTCATTGAATAGTTACCAAATGAATTAACATATGCAGGCCAAAACTCCAGCAATCTGGAAACTCATTTCCCTTAAATTTCTCAAATTATGATGAAGTGAAGAAAAAAAAAAAAAAAAGAAACCTTAGAAAGAATCAACCAACTAATTCCTTTAATTTGATAAATTTATCAAAATCACAGTAGACAAAATTTCAGTTCATTCTGTATCTGGTGTATCATATATGTAATAATTTTGTATCTATTTATCATTTCTGCTCAAGCATCCATTTGGCGAGTCATTTGTGGGCATAAAGATGCTGGCATACATATTATTCTGACCTACAGAGGAAAATCATCAGAACATAGATGTGTTTGTGGGGGATAGTCAAAGGTCTAGTATGCACCGATAGACAAAGACCATCTGCTTCTCAGATAAACAGAGAGGGCCCAATACAGAGCCATTAAAAGGGATAAAGAGATGGTAGACAGATCGAATGAATCCACACACAAGACTCTAACCAATACATACGTGTTTTATAACAGAGGTACCTTCACTAACTTGCTATTTGAAGATATTACCAAATTCTCTTGAAAAGTCCAGATGATTGAAAATAAAAACTGTAGATTTTTCTTTTCTTGATTTACGTGTGTCCCCAAATCCTCTACCTCGTCCAGCCAAGATGGTTCTGAGCAACACATACCACTTGTGTTTCAGCCCAGGTTCTGCTGCTTTGTGACATTAAGGAAAGTCTAATAACTTCTCTGATCCTTGGTGTCCTCACCTTAAGGTTAATATGGAGCCATAGTAAAAGGTAACTACGTAACATTTAGGACCCCTGGTGGCACAGTGGTTAAGCGCTCGGCTGCTAACCAAAAGGTCATCAGTTTGAACCCACCAGCTGCTCTTAGGGAGAAAGATGTGACAATCTGTGTTTGTAAAGATTACAACACTGGAAACACTATGGGGCAGTTCTACTCTGTCTTATAAGGCCACGATATCAACTCGAAGATGCTGGGTTTTATGTAAAATTTGGGGAAAAAAGGAGAGCAAAGTAAAAGCAGGAATGGGATTTGTTTTCAACATTGCATCCCCAGCACATTCCTGAGACCCCATAGGCATTGCATAAATATAAATAAAGGATTACAGGAAGTGGGGTTAACTGAATTAGCACAGTTCCAGATTGTACAAGACAGAAAATGAGAGAGCTCTTCTCTGGGCACCATTTTCTTGGAGGGTAAGAAATGAGTTGGTAGGTGAAATATACTGATGAGAACAGTTTCCTGCTGCAAGTGCCAGATAGTACCACTGGTCCAGAACACCCAAAAATACAGTCTGATAAGAAGAGTTTCCTCAGAGTAGATCAGACAGAAATGGATTTGGTATTTGACAATTTGCCTGACTAGGCCATTTGTGGAAACCCTGGTGGTGTAGTGGTTGAGAGCTACGGCTGCTAACCCAAAGGTTGGCAGTTCTAAGTTTAGTTTTTTGTTATTGCTTTTTTCAACATAGAGAAAGACTTCTGGGGATACTGCAGTGGTGCACAAGAGTGAGCTCTCCTTTACAGGGAAGGCACATACTTCAGAAGCAGGTTAGTTGGATCAGCTTATTGCTCAAAGAACTTTACTTTCACAGAGATTGGCTGTCATTTTACCTGTCAGCATAAGACAATATGTTTCTCCCAAAAGGAAACTGGTGGCCCACCTGGGTCTACTGCATCTGGACAGCATGATTGCAAATATTGGACCAGGCTTCAAATTTAAGCCTCCTTTTTTTTTTTTTTTTACCAACACCAAAAGAAACTTCATTAGATGATGGGTTTATAAAGAAAACTCCAAAAAGTGAATCACTATGTAATCACATTTACTGAGTTCATCTGAGCAATCATATATTCAGAAAATTAGAACTAATACGCTGATACAACCTCAGTATTCAGTGGTCCAAAAAACAGCCTTACTGCAATGATTCAATGAGGCCTCGAAGCACTTACTGATGAAAATCAAAGACTATGTACATACAGCCTTCAATATAGATTACACCTCGACATCAAGAAAACAAAAACCCTCACAATTGGACCAATAAGCAACATCATGATAAATGAGAAAATATTGAAATTGTCAAGGATTTCATTTTATTTGGCTCCACAATCAACACCCATGGAAGCGGCAGTCAAGAAATCAAATGACAAATTATGCTGGGCAAATCTGCTGCAAAAGACCTCTTTAGTGTTAAAAAGCAAAGATGTCACTTTGAGGTGCACCTGACCCAAGCCATGGTATTTTTAATGGCCTCATATGCATGTGAAAGCTGGACGATGAATAAGGAAGACTAAAGAAGAATTGATATCTTTGAATCACAGTGTTTCCAAAGAACATTGAGCGTACCATGGATTACCAGAAGAAGAAACAAATTTGTCCTTGAAGAAGTATAGCCAGAATGCTCCTTAGAAGTGAGGATGGTGAGACTTCGTCTCACTTACTTTGGACATATTATCAGGAGGGACAAGTCCCTGGAAAAGGACATGTTGGTAAAGAAGAGGATCAACCAAAAAGAGGAAGACCCTTCACAAGGTGGATTGACACAGTGGCGGCAACAATGGGCTAAAACATAGCAACACGTGGGAGGATGGCGCAGGACCTAGCAGTGTTTCATTCTTTTCCACATAGAGTTGCCATGAGTCAAAAGTGACTTGATGGCACCAAACAACAACTTCTGTTTGGAATTGCTCTTTCACTCTATTAATAATGTCTTTTAATGAATTTTAATAAAGTCTGCTTTAGCAACTTCTTCTTTTGTAATTATTGCATTGTGTGCTCTGTTTAAAAAAATCTTTGCCTTGCTCAATATCACAAAAATATTCTCCATTTGCTTCTACAAGTTTAATTGCTTTAGGTCACAGTTATGTCTGTGTTACACCTCAAATAATTATTTCTGTACGGTTAGTGGCAGGCATCACAGTTTGCTTTTTAAATATTGATATCCAATTGACTTGGCACAAATCATTAAAAAAAATCATACATTCTCATTCAATTCCTTATGGTAAGCCATTTAACTCAAGATATTTTCAAGTTATGTTTTCACATTTCTATTCTATTTTTATCACAAATTGATTTTGAATCTTATAAAGTACTTTTTTTGTATCTATTGGAATAAACAAGTAGTTTTCTTTTTTAATCATTTATAATGAATTACAGCTATTGATTCTCAAATATTAAAACAACCTTTCATTCTTAGGATAAAGTCAACTTAGTCATGATGTATTAACCCATTTATACATTGCTGAATTTGTTTTGCTAATATTTTGTTTGCTAATATTTTGCAACTACATTCATGAGTGATGTTGATAGGTGCTGTCAATTTTGACTAATAATAAACCTATGTGAGAGCGGAACTGCCCCACAGGGTATTCTAGGCTATAATCTTTAGAGGAACAGAGTACCAGGTCTTTCTCCCGAGGAGCTGATGGGTAGATTCCAACCACCAACTTTTTCATTAACAGCCAAGGACTTAACCTTTGTGCTACCAGGGCTCCTCCATGGGTGATGTTGACCTTTAATTTTCCCTTCTCCTGCATATCTATTTGATGTTATTTTCAAGGTTATTCTAGATCCATAAAATGAATTGGAAATTCTATCATCTTTCTTAATTGTCTGGAAGAACTTATGTAAGAATAGCACTATGTACTCCTTAAATATTTAATAGAACTCACCAGTGACACTATCTTACAATCAGAGTGTTTTGATTCTCAGGCATATACAGTAAAGTGTATTGATTGTGGAATCTCAAGAAGTGAAACAGAGGCAGTTTGATATATGTGAGTGGAAAAATTTGAGGTCTGGTGGGAAGAAACCTAACTTGAGTCACCTTGGTGGGGATTCATGGCCTCTTACCCAGTTCCTTCCCAGAGGAACCTATGGCCATTTACCAGAGTTACTGTGCACCAGGGAAAGGGAAATATAAAGATTCTCCAGGGGTTATTAGCAATAGTTCTAAAGTTATGCTCACCTTCAGAGACATGGATATTATAGTAGTCCACCAGTCGGAGTAGGGGCTCATAGATTTCAAACAACGAGTGGAGTCTTGTCTCAATCCTAATGGGACTACAGACCCAAAATGAATAATTAAAATAGATATACTTATTAACTAATAGGATATCCACACTGGTTTTCTGACCTGCACAATGAGGAAAACTATAGTAGGATGGACCAAATGCAAACTACTGGATCTGCCCTTTCTGCCAAGAGAGTAAACCAAAGGCAGAAATTCATCCCTAGAGGAATGGCAGAGATTAGCACAGCCATCAAAGACTTAGAGGAGGAGAGGTGGTGACTCTTACCAGAAACCTTTTGATTTGCCTGTTTTACTGGTGCAAAAGCCAGATTAGTTATGGAATATAACAGTTGCGTATTGCAAGCTTATTCAGATGCTAAGGCTAATCACAGCAAAAGTTTCAGATGTGGTATCTTTACTGGATAAAACCCACACAGCTACCGAAACCTGGTAATGACATGGTAAGTGATTTTGACCCCCATTGCAAGCAGAAATTTGTTTTTATATGCAGTAACAGAAATGCATCTTTATGATATTGCTTCATGGCTGTGTAAACTCCCTCAGTCTTTCTCCTAGAGTGGTCCAGAACAACCTTGATCATCATAATAGCTCATAGAACATGATAATGGTCCATTATATAGATCAAATGATGCTAATTGGATCTGGTGACCAGGAGACATCAAACACTCTAGATGCCTTAGAAAAACATGAATGCCAAGAGATAGGAGATAAACTTTAAGACATTTTAGGAGACTGCCAAGATGTAGGAGGGTCCGTTTTCTCTGTTTTTGTTTTTAATATATTGTGGATATGGATCCTTTCTTTAATTTATGTATTGTAACTTCTCCTGGGAATTACCCTTTCATTCCATTAATAGTGCCCTTTAATAAAGTTTCCAGAAGTCTATTAATCTATGGAATGTTGGAATTAAACATTCTTAAAGTTAGAGACAAGGTACTAAAATGTGTTCCATCCATGACTAAGAAAAAGACAGAATACACTGGATTTTGGAGGCAACATATGCTTTATTTTGGCATGCTTCTCTAACCCACTCACCAGAAACTCTATAAAAACCTTCTACTAGTACCACCATTCATGGGTTAATGTAACGCCTTCCTCGTTGCCATGGATTACTACACAAGATCGCCTCCATCCAGGGAACACATTTTCTAGCAAATGAAATGCAGTAATGGGTTTGTGCTCACAGAATTCACTGTCTCATTGTGTACCCTATCATCCAGAGCAGCTTGCTAGATAAAACAGTGGAATGCCCTGCTGGAGGTTCTGTTACAGTCTAAAGCTTGGAGACAACATCTTCCAAGGTTGAGGTGCTGTTCTACAGGACATGGTATATTGCCCTAAACCAAGGGTCAGTATATGGTATTGTGTCCCCCACATCCAGAATGCATGGGTCTGAGAATCAAGGGACAGAAATGGAAGTAACACTCTCACTATTACATTTAATAACCTACTTGAATAGTTTTTGCTTCCCGTTCCTGATATCTTGGGCTCGATGTTTTCGGAGATTCTAATGTCCAAGGAAGAAATGTTTCCACCAGAGAACACTGTTATGGTTTCAATTAATTAGAAGTTGAGGCATTCCCCACTTCCTGACCATTCTGAGCCTCTCGTGATGCTGACCCAACAACCAAAGAAGAACAACACTGTATTGTTCAGTGTACACAGTATATTGATGATCAGGAAATAATCAGCTGCTGCTCAATGGGAAAGAGGAAGTCATGTCTATAACCTAGGGGGTTCACTGGGGTGTCTCTGAGGGCTTCCTTGCCCAGTAGGCTTTGTTAGCAGAATATTGTAGGAACCAAATATAAACAAAAACCATAAAGGTCTCAGATATTAGAGAAATACAGGTTTGGGCTGCCTCATCAGGCAGAAGACCCTATCCAGTTGATGTGGTGTCAGGAATAAGGGAAAAATGGAATGGATAGTAGAAGAAAACAAATATAAGCAGTGGGATCCCTATGGATGGTGTCACCCCGTGTGGTAACTCATGATGTCACCCCACCAATGGACCTCCTCCCATACCAGACCATGCAGGATCCTTAGTAATGTTTTTTGTACTAAATAGTAATTCCCATACATCACTCCTTCTTTTCCTTTAGTTACTACTTCATTCTCAAAGAAGTCATTGATATAGGTCCACAAATAGTAATTACCACAATATTGTAGCTAAAACACCAGAAAATTTTACAAAATTGGCAACAATAAAACACCAGCAGCAACAAAAACAACAGTGCCTATTTGTAGAGCATGTAGACAAAACCACATGATTTGAAGCGTCGTTGCAATTGGGTAATAATGACAGCTCTGACTGGAATGTATTAGAAGGCTCCAAAAATAAATTAACATAGAGTCTTAGCCTTGTAGGTATATTGATACATGTAAGCTGGGGCCCTGGTGGCACGCTGGTTAAGCATTCAGCTCCTAATCAAAAGGTCAGCAGTTTGAAACCAGCAGCCACTACTTGGAAACCCTACGGGGCAGTTCTCCTCTGTCCTACTCTGTCGCTATGAGTTGGAATCAACTCAACGGCAACAGGTTTTAAGCTGAGCTTTCAAAAAATGTTTTTGTTATAACGAACTACAGGAATATCTTTATAAAGAATAATAAATTTCTGCTGAAACACTGCACAAAAATTTTATAGACAGTCATTTTGGTGTCACCCCCTCTGACAGTGTCACCTAGTATTGTCCAAATCCCCCCACCCCCACATTCCTGTAGTGATGCCACTGAATATAGAATTACCAAATGAGACCATGAAACCTACTCTAAAATTGGGACTGTGGCAGCTACGTGTGTTACTTTTTTGTTCCCTTATTTTCCTCTAGTGTCTTACATTAGAGCTCTGATGGTGGCTAATTTTTAGGTTCCAGGTGCAAGTATGACTGAATTTATATTATCATTTGACGATAAGGGTCACTGAAAAGGAGGAAGACCCTCAACGAGATGGACTGACACAGTGGCTGCAACAACGGGCTCCAGCATAACGATGATCATGAGGATGGTACAGGACAGAGCAGTGTTTCATTCTGTTGTACGTGAGGTGGCCGTGAGTCACGACTGACTTGATGGCACCAAACACCAACAACAAAAATGAATACAAAGTCTTTCACCCAGGTTAAGGACAAGTGGGTGTTGGAAAGAGATGGTTTAGGCAGTGACAGACATATTTCATTTGCTCTTCCATCCCACACCCCATTCTTTTCCTCCTTGCTCTCTGCTGACCTATACGAACTACATCAACAGGCTCCCTTGATCTTTGGCTTCTGGTTTGTTTTGGTCACCAGGAGCACCACCAGAAGGAGAAAAGAGGGAGAGAAGAGAGTGAGGTGGGGTATTTATTTCCTCAGCTCCCTCCTTGCATGGTTTCCTGGGGCTAGTTCCTCCCTCCGCCAAAGAAATGCTTAGCAAAGAATCTTTCCATTGTGTGTAAGCTATTACAGAGAAAAGGAGGTACTGTTGCATCTTATGTTTTTTGTCCAGCAAACATCCCATGGGCAGGGAATTATAAAGAGGCTTGCATATCTACTTAGAAGCGGAGGAGGAAATAAATGAAATTTATGCCTAAAATAATTTCCTTTCTGTTATAAGCTTTCCTGGTTGGAGATTTCCTTGCTTTCGACCTGGACATGAGTGCCCTGCCCCAACTCAATGGCCTCCATCCACAGCCCCCCAAGTCAAAACCACTGCCCTAGAGTCTATTTCAACTCATAGTGACCCTGTAAGGTTTCTAAGGCTGTACATCTTTATAGGAGCAGACTGCCATATCTTTCTCCTGCAGAACGGCTTGTGGGTTCAAACTGCCAACCTTACGGTTAGCAACCACGGGCTTTAACCACTGTGCCACCAGGGCTCCTTATCCACAGCCCACTTGGCAGCAAAAACCTAATCAAAGGAAGGCAGATGCATTTCATTTCCAGTGTCAGATCTAATTGATTGCTCCTGGAGCATGGTATTGAGAGACATTCTGAGGCTGCGTCCCAGCTCAGCAGGAAAAAGTGCTGTAATCAATTAGTAATGCCTGCCAGGGGAAGGAAATAGAGGTATGGCAGCCAAAAGCTAGTATTTGTTATTCTCCATCTAATTGCTTCCTCTCGATAACCCCTTTCTTGGTTAATTAACCCTCAGATGTTCAGAGTCAAGAGATAAATGACCATTTCTCTAATAAAAAGCATTCAAGTTGGGGGCTGGGGCAAGAATTGTGGCCTTCAAGTTCTAATATCCATTTATATGTGAAAGTGGTTTTTCGGTGTAAGTGTCTGCTAACACTAGCTGAATAGATGTTGGTGGACAAAGGCGATGTTCTTTATAGTCTCATGTTCTCAGAGAGTTCCACCTTTAGTCTCTTCCTAAATAATATACTTTCAAATTTTGTGTTAACTGAACAGATGGGTTCAGTAGCAAATAACAAATTACTTTGATTTCACTGAAGCGTACACCTTATGCACAGCTAACACCCATCTGTCAGTAGATGCTTACATGTTGCCATGATGCTGAGCAGGTTTCAATAGAGCTTGCAGACTAAGATGGACCAGGAAGAAAGGCCTGGTGAGCTACTTCCAAAAAGTGGCCTATGAAAACCCTGTGGATCACAAGGGTCTGATCCCACTGTGCGTGGGGTTGCCATGCATCAATCAGCAGCTAACAACAACAACTGAAGCATGAGATCACCTTCCTTTCAGCCTTTGCCATAATTGCTTTGCATCTGTTTCTCCAAATCCTCAAAGCCAGGTTCAAGGATCTCTCCTGTCTTTTGGCTGTGTCCAGCTCTGGGTTCTGGACCTATTTGTGATTTAGAAAAGAAGCCAAAGCTGATGAAATCAATAGCCTCACCCTGCTAGTCACTGAAACTGAGCACTGACCAACCTGGCATATCTGGTTGTTCCAACTTTTACCCCTGAGCTGCCACATGGCTTTGCCAACCAGATTCAGGGTCCTAAGTCCTGGTTGTTGTAATGATGAGCCTCAATTCTCCATACTGGGTTTCCTCTTCATTCCTTCTACCGTCCCTGGGGTTGAAGCCCTAACCCCCTTATTTGCAGGAAGCGGCCTTGTTACTTTTTAAAAATCCTCTCAAAAGATAATTCCCCACAACAGATTCCCCTCTTCTACATTCACCAGGTGGAATAATGGCTAAGAGCTACCGCTGCTAACCAAAAGGTCAGCAGTTCAAATCCACCAGGCACTCTTTGGATAATGCTATGGGGCAGTTCTGCACTGTCCTACAGGGTCGCTATGAGTCGGAATCGATTCAGCAGCAATGGGTTGGTTTTTTTACATTCTCTTTACCCCTGAGGCCCTGCCACATCATTTTTGGCTACCCTCAAGGATAACTATCAGTTGTGCTCTGTAGACCTCAGTCTTAACTTACATTGATGCCTCTTCTTAGAGTAAGTTCCACCATGGACTCTGTATGAACATGGATGAGTAAGTCCCATAATAGATGCACGTTCTATTCTCTACTCCCCAGCTCCATTTTTCTGTATAGAGTCATCAAGATTTGCACAGTCTAAAACTTGAAAGAGTTGCCTTCGGTGCCAGACAGACAACATAAAGGACTGACACTGATCAAAGGGGAGCTGTGGAAGCTAGAGAACACATACCCTAGCAAGTCTTCACATGCCCAGTGAAAAGAGCAAAGCCACCACTCAACTTTAGGCAGTTGAAGCCAGAAACTTAAATTATGTAATAGCTCTCAAATTGTTCTTGTTGTCAACTAATTCAGAAGGACTCTAAATACTGATCTAATCCACACATCACTAGTTGGTGATTTCTGCTTTAAAGTGAGAAGGTGAAGGTTAATCTTCTCGTAATACAACTAAGCTTCATTGTTCTACATTCCAGTTCAATGATCCTTTCCAGGGATGAGCAGTTCACTCATCGTGGACAGCTGATCCTGAATTTTTCCGTATACAAAAGGGAACACATTTGAAAAATGTGTTTTCTTGGCTGGGTAGCATTGAACACTTATTTAAAACAAAACTTTATTTCAAGCTACATTTAGCCTGTAAGAAATTAGATGAAAAGAGACCAAATGAATCAACCAGACGATTCTAGCTCTTTAATCACCATCCTCACTACTGCTAATTGAATCTTCAGTGCCCATTGGCTTCGCTCCCTGAGGTATACTAAAACAAGTATATAACGCATGTCTCTTTAAGATGAAAGATTTCACATGTTTGAAATTAAAAGTACCCATAAATTGCAGCAAAAGTAGAGTATGACATCTAAATAGGAATCTGAAAGCTTGTAGTGGAGATAATAGGATTATTCATTGAATTGTAGATGTTCAGAGCCAGAAGAGTCCTTAGTCCTTATTATTACAGTTTTCCTAAGGAAACCTAGTGAGTCTGTTTTTCAATGTTCTTAACCAATATAGTAAATTGACCTTTTGTTGCTATTGTTGAATCAGATTTATTATTCTATTTGGACTGTATTCAGAGTCAACTGATTTGGTCATTATGACCAACAAAATAACCAGATGTTCCCATTAATTGTTTGGCAATTGATTTGAATTTTAACAATGCAGCTAAAATTTGTGCATATTGATTTGGTTTCCAAGGTAAAGACATTGACAGTGAGTTAATTTGCAGCATTTGTGAAAAATATCCATGGACTCTTTCCAGCTATGGAGTCTTAAATTTCATCTTTTATCCATAGAGGAGAAAAATATGGAAAAGCTAAATTTTGACTCAATAAGCCGAATTGTGGTGAGCTAATTGCTTTGTATGTTAATGAATATTAATAGGAATAGAAAGTGACCATGAAAAACAAACATATTATTCCATTCTAGAAATATTGACTAATTAACCAATTAATCACCAAATCTTTATTGAGGTTGTTTATGTGCCCTCCATAATGACCCAATGGTTAAGCATTTGACTGCTAACCAAAAAGTCGGCAGTTTGAATTTACCAGCCACTCCTTGGAAAACGTACAGGGCAGTTCTACTCTGTTGTGTAGGGTCGCTATGGGTAGGAATAGACTCGATGGCAATGGGTTTGGTTTTGGTGGAATGAAGACACAGATATTTATAGAAAAGAAAATGTAGTAAGATGATAAAACCAAATAACCAAACCTGTTGCTGTTGAGTGGATTCTGACTCAGCGACTCTATAGGACAGAGTAGAACTGCCTGGTGGGTTTTCCAAGGAGCTACTGGTGGATTCGAACTGCTGATCTTTTGGTTAGCAGCTGAGCTCTTAACCACTCTGCCGCCAGGGCTCCAGTAAGATATTATGCTATAATATTATGCTATGACTGTATGCACACACACATATACACACACATTTTATATATATGTATATATATGTGTATATATATATATATATATATATAATCTCCATGCTTAGAGGTAAGGATGCAGGCTCTCAAGCCTGACTGGCTTCAAATCCTGGATCTGCTTCTTATTAATTGTTTGACCTTGGGCAAATTACTTAAACTCTCTAAACCTCAGCTTATTTACCTGTAAAATGTAGATAATAGTAGTATCCACGTTATAGGGTTGTTGTAATGATGAAATGACTTGAAACAGGTGAAGCACTTAGAATGGTGCTTGGACTGTAATGAGAGCTCAGTCAATGTTATTCATCATTATTATGAGACCCATGGGACCACAAAGGAAGATCTGCCCATTCCAAGATAGATATTAGAAGATGACAATTGAACCAAGTCTTGAAAGTTGGTTACGTGATCTCTCAGTGGACAAAGTAGTAGGAAGAAAGAATGGGAGGGAGAGGGACAGGCTAAACAATTATGAAAAGCCTGGTGCCTTTACAATGCTTTTAGGGTATTACAAGTTGAATGATATAGGTGTACGGGAGAAAATGGCAGCAACCTAAGAAGGCAATGGAAACCCTGGTGGCATAGTGGTTAAGAGCTCTCTCTGTCTGCTAACCAAAAGGTTGGCAGTTTGAATCCACCAGGCCACCCTTGGAAACTCTATGGGGCAGCTCTGTTCTATCCTATAGGGTCACTACTAGTCAAAATCGACTGGACGGTGACTTTTTTTTTTTTAAGAAGGCAATGATGGGGCCTTAGATAGGGTGGAGGAGCAGGGAATGGAGAAGAGAGGATGTGTTGTAAGAAATAGTAATGCCATAGGTCTTTTACATTACTCAATGTGGTGGGTGAAGTCAGTGGAGGCCTCCACAGGTATTCCCAGGTTTCCCACTTGGGTATATGGAGATCCCCTTATCCAAGACTGGGAATACAAGAAGAGACCTATTTCAATACATGACAGTACATGTAGTTTTAGACATAATGACTTCACATGCATATGGGTCATCCTAGTGAAGAATATCAACAGGCTGTTAGATAGAGTGGTGACACATCATAGTGGCTCAACATCCTTTTGTTGAGTAAATAAACTAGAGCACACGAAAGGCCTGGGCTAGAGCTAGACATCATCTGGGCAATGTTAATGCATGGACAGATTATTTTTTGTACTTTTTCAAAGTACCTGTGGACATTCTTTAAAGTAACAACTCATTGGCCCGTAAAGCAAAACAAGACTAAAGGGGCACAACAGCGCAAGGGCAAGGACTAGAAGGCAGGAGGGAACAGGTAAGCTGGTAAGAGGGAACCCAAGGTTGAGAAGGGAAAGTGTTGACATGTTGTGGGGTTGTTAACCAATGTCGTAAAACAATATGTGTACTAACTGTTTAATGAGAAACTAGTTTGTTCTGTAAACCTTCATCTAAAGCACAATAAAAAACTTAAAAAAATAAAGTAACAACTCATTGATATTTCAAAATAAAAATAACTTTATTTTTCCAATTATAAAAGCAATGCATACCTACTGTATAAGTATACAGATTGTACATTTTAAAGAACAATGTTAAAAATACAGTCAATGATAATGAGAAAATCACTACCAACCCTACCACCTAGAGAAAACTACAGTTAACGTTCTGTTGTACAACTTGCATATGTTTTTTATGCTGAAACATATTTTTATAAAATTTGGATGGTAATATCCACAATGTACTTTTTCTACTCTGCCCTCTCGTATTAATAATTCATCAGAAACAACTTTCTATGTCTCTATAAATAAATACACATGACCATTTAATAGCTACCTTCTATATCTTGCACATACATCCCATAATTCAGAAGATTCTGCCCTTTCTTGATATTACAAAAAATATAACACCACCCCTGTAAATACATTTTGGTCCACGTGTTCAATGATTTCTTTAAGATGATTTCCTGGCACATATTTCTAAGAGTAAACCTACTGGTTCAAAGGAAATGTCCATTTAAAATTGGATAGATATGCCAAATTGTCCTCTGAAAGGATTTTTTTTTAAAGCAATACAAGTGAATGTCAGTCCTCATCCTCTGCCTACCACCTTCAACAACATTAGCTTTAAAATGCCAGTATTGTGATAAGCAAAAGTCTGAAGGAGAACTTTGTAAGGAGAGAGATCTCCATGTAAATGGTGATTTGAAGAGTCCTTACTTTACAGGTGGAATCTGAAATCATGGCGGTACCTAAGATTGTTCCAGAGAGGAGGCATAGAATAAGAAGGAAAGGACTGATCTCTGTAACACCCTAAAATCAAAGAGGCTAGTGAAGGAAGAGGGGTCAATGAAGAAGATTCAGAGCAAGCATTCAGAGGAGAGTCAGCAGGAGACAAGGAAGCCAGCTCTTGATTTAAGAAAAGGACATCTTCCATAGGTAGCCATCACTGACTCCAGAGCTAAATTCAAGTCCAGGATTCCTCTAAGACTCTGCTGACCTCATTCACCACGGTCAGGTAGGCTCATAAGAAGCAATTAACTCCATATGCTGGACATTTTCAGAAAAGTTGGAATAGTCATTAATCTTTCAAGTTGTGAACCAAAAGGCAATTTGAACTCTTCAGAATTTCTATTATTGGTTCTAGATAAGACAAGAGATTTTAGACCCTACAGTGAAAAAGCTTGATCTCACAGAGTACAACTAAAAAGTCAAACATTATGTCCAAGTACATCTACAAATACAGACTTGTAGACATTACAGACAACGTTTAACATCTGTCATAGATAACACACGAAAATACGATTAGGAAATGCAACAAAATGATAAATTTAAAATAAATCAAATATTCTTTCAAATATGCAGTATTTTCTAGTTCCTTGTCTATCCTGTTCCATAGAGTCGATTCGGACTCATGGTGACCGCATCTGTTTTAGAGTAGAACTGTGCTCCATAGGGTTTTCAATGGCTGTGATCTTATGGAATTAGATTGCCAGATCTTTCTTCTGCAGCATCACTGGGTGAATTCAAACTGCCAACCTTTCATTTAGTAGCCAAGCACAATTTGCATCACCTAGGGACCTTTTCTTATTTATTTAAAAAAACAAAAAACCAAAACCCGTTGCCATTGAGTCAACTTTGAATCATGATGTTATAGAACTTTTCCATAGGATTTTCTCAGCTTTATGGAAGCTGATCACCAGGTCTTTCTTCGACGGCACCACTGGATGAATTTGAACTGCCGATCTTTTGGTTATTAGTCAAGGACAAACCGTTTGCACCACCCAAGGAACCTCTCCTGATCTGTATACGCTTTCACTTTCTGCTAAGGGATCTGCTCTAGTGAAAAAAAAGAATCAGCCAGGCCTGGCTTTCATCACTCTTTTTCACTAAATCTGGGACTTGATAGCCACCACTATCCAGCTCCCCAAACAAAACAAAGTGTCTCTAAAAAAATATAACGTGGAGTAGCAGGAGCAATGTGAATACAGCATGATGAGATTTATACATCCTACAACATTTTTTTCCCTTAAGTGGGAGCAAAGCTCTCTTGACTGAATATTTTTAGCCAACTAACAAGTGTTTTGACCAGAAGTTTCCACAAGGTATATTGGCAACTGCCAGCATCTTCTTAGAATAGTGGATAACAATCTCTAAATAAATCGTCTCATGGTTTCAAATGTTTTTATAAGATGCAGGATTTTCTGTAAATTCCCAAGCAAGGAGATCAGGCTTATCTTCTGTAAATACGCTCTACCTACTATTCTTACTTTCTTCTTGGTTATTCTTCTAACAAGGTAACTATGCTGTTGGAGAAGGGGGCATGGACGTTTATCAGGAACATTCACTTGCTTTATTTGTGTTAGTTCAGGAAACAGGAAATTAATGTTTTAGATTGCCCATATATGAGAATCAGCCAACGCCCCTGTTTTCTAAGAATTGACACAGTCAGGTTGTCAAGACAACAGAAAAATGTTCTAAGGCATGTAAGGGCTTAGAAAACACACTTATCTACTTAACATGGGAGAAATTTTCTTTGGGGCATAATCCAGCTGATTAGAAGATTAATTAAAATTCAGCTTAGAAATAGGATAGGCCAGTGGAAATGGGTTGGTAGTATGGTAACAAGTAAAAACAATTTTAAATCATATGATTAAAAATAGGACTACAAAATGAAGCCAACAAAAAAAATCCATGAAAGATAAAACACAGACTATGAAAATTATAATATAATAATGATTATCTGGGGCTCAAATTCCCAAATGGCCTCAGATGAAAGTTCTCTTTCTTCCAGAGAAACCATGGACAAGTTAGCACTTTCTTCCTGGGCCCACAGTTAACAAGATATTTCCCAGCTCCATAGGACCAACAAGCAACATCATGATAAATAGAGAAAAGATTGAGGTTGTCAAGGATTTCATTTTACATTCATACCCATGGAAGCAGCAGTCAAGAAACCAAAAGACACATTACATTGGGCAAATCTGCTGCAGAAGACCTCTTGAAAGTGTTAAAAAGCAAAGATGTCACTTTCAGGACAAAGGTGCGCCTGACCCAAGACATCATGTTTTTAATCGTCTCACATGCGCGCGAAAGATGAACAATGAATAAGGAATACTAGAACTGACGCCTTTGAATTGTGGTGTGGTTGAAGAATATTGACTATACCATGGACTGCCAAAAGAAAGAACAAATCTGTCTTAGAAGAAGGACAACCAGAATGCTCCTTAGAAGCAAGGATGGTGAGACTTCATCTCACATATTTTGGACATGTTATCAGGAGGGATCAGTCCCTGGAGAAGGACGTCATGCTTGGTAAAGTAGAGCGTCAGTGGAAAAGAGGAAGACCCTCAGTAAGTTGAACTGACACAGTGGCTGCAACAATGGCCTCAAGTGTGGCAACAATTGTGAGGATAGCACAGGACCGGGCAGTATTTCATTCTGTTGCCCACAGGATTGCTCTGAGTCAGAACTGATTCGACAGCACCTAACAACAACAACTAGGCCATGTGACAGTGTTTGGCCAGAAGCAGTGCAGAAATGCCCCGCTTCCAGGCCTGTCCCATAAAGTCTGCCTTGAGATTCTTTACTCTCTCTCTCTTCCCCCATCCCCAGGCTGGAAGTGAGAGACCTCATCAGTCTGTATTCCTAAATGAGCTTGAGCAGACCTGCCCCCCTCCCCCCACCACTGCTGGTTAAACTTTACGTGAGTGAAACATAAATTTATTTTTCTGCTAAGCCACTGAATTATCACATATTATCTGCTACGGTAACTAGCTTTACCTTAACTTTTGTAATACCAAAAAATCAAACCTGTTCATTGCAATTGAGTTGATTCCAACTCCTAGTGGCCCTATAGGATAGAGCAGAACTGCCCCATCAGGTTTCCAAGAAGTGGCTGGTGAATTCAAACTGCTGACCTTTTTGTTTGCAGCCATAGCTTTTAATCACTGTGCCACCACAAAACCTACTCAAAACCTGGAAAAAGGACAACCCTACCCTTTGGAAATTTCTGGAAACCATTCTGCTTAGTGGACTATCAGGATTTATGGTCAGTTCTTCTGTGTCCTCTCATAGGTCAAACTAATATCACAACCCATGATTGTCTTCTCATTTTGTTTTCCCACTGTATTATTTACCCGGGGGTGGGGGGGTGAGGGGGAAGGAAAGACAAGAATCACATCAGCATGGTAAAAGGAAAAGAGCAATTTATTAACTCCTCCCTAAAAAAAAAAAAAAAATCAGACATGTCTACATGAAAATTGAATCCACCAAGGAGTGGTAAAGAGGAGAAAGGAACACGATTTAATTTATTCTCAGCTAACAGGAAACTGAAATCCACATGGCTTTCATCTCTCTTGCACACAAGATGAGCTGGAGTGCCACATCTGTGAGAAATATGTTTTATGTCAAACTGATTAGAAGAGTCAATATTAGACATAAGCTCCTTCTCTTTAAGGCTAGGCACACTCCCTCATCTATTTATTTCTCTAGCGGGGTTTAAAGGGAAGCCTTAATCAACTTGTCTTATAACCTAAAGGCATTTGGAAGAAAAATCTATATATGTTTCCTTAGTCAGATTGCTGAAGCATGAAATGGGATGTCTTGTCCCTCTGCCTTTGTTGGAAATGCCATATATTCTGTTTATTTATTTGGATGGGGGAAAGCAGGATAATCGTTGGAAAGTTTTATATAATGCCTACTGACTTTGAGTGATACAGTGCAAATAACCAGAGAAAGACAGGCAGGCGTTTTCAACTGAAGAAGACTTACAGGAGAACTTTTCCTTTAAAAATCAGGGAAATAACCTAAGAATAAGAAAGAAAAATATTGAATTAGTTTCTTTTCACCCAGTTTTTTGGTTCCTTCACTGGCAATATTGTACACACAAACATCATCTGAGAAGGATTTTGTGATTGAATCAACAAAGGGCAATACGGGCTAGTGGTGGAGCTGTGCAAGGACTCTAGTCCCCAGGTTGGAGACCTGCTGAAAGAAAATGTGATGAAGATGAAGCAGGAAGAAAAAGAGGCTTCACATTGACTTGGGTCCTAGACTTTGCCTACAGATGTGTGCAGAACGGCTCATCACAGGCTGGATTCTCCCCAATTACCCTTCTGTCCTAGTCTCCCTGTGTCTGTCTTCTCTGTGCCCCATATACAGCTCATAAGGGCAAACGGTTAAGTGCTTGGCTACCAACTGAAAGACTGGCCGCTCCAATCCATCCAGAGGCACCTCAGAAGAAAAGCCTGGCTATCTACTTTCGAAAAGTCAGCCATTGAAAAGTAAAACCTACAAAGCACAGCTCTGCTCTGACACACATGGGGTCACCATGTGAAAGCTAGAGAACAAGGTTTGGAAAATAGATCATGACAAAGGGGAGTGGGCAGCAGATAGGGCCCATCCTCTGAGCTCACCACTGCCACTGTCATTGACCTTTGGCTGACACAGGTGGCCCTGCTGCCTCTGCTAACCCTGCCTGCTGAACACCGGCCCCAGTGGCACTACTGCCTTTACCACCCACAATGCAGTCTCCATGACTGAGGCTTCTATGCACTACTAACTAGGTGCCATTTCAAAGTCTGGGGTGAATGCATTTGATCAATCAAGCCTGGGTCTCCTGCAATGTCCTAACTACCTGCCACAAACCTGGAAAAGTGAGTGTCTGGCCTTTGTGAATTTATGATGGAGGGACACTGTACCTCCCAACATACCTGACAAAGGACTTATATCTAAATATATAAAGAAATTTTAAAACTCTGCAATAAGAAAACAAAGGTCTAAACTTAAAAATGGGCAAAAGATTTGCAGGTCCTTCACCGAAGAAGACAAAAAACCAAAGCAAACTCATTGCCATCAAGGTGATTCCAATTCGTAGCAACCTTATAGGACAGAGTAGTACTGCCCCATAGAGTTTCCAAGGAGCAGCTGGTGGATTCAAATTGCCCACCTTTATGGTTAGCAGCCACAGCTCACCGTAGCTCTTCATCACTGTGCCTAAGAAGATATGCAAGTGAAAAACAAGCACATGAAAAGATTCTCAACATCATTAGGCGCTAAAAAGGAAAAAATAAAGTTGCTGTCAAGTCAATTCCAACTCATGGTGACCCTATGTGTGTTAGAGAAGAACTGTAATCCATAAGGTATTCGACGGCTGATTTTTCAGAAGTAGATTGCCAGGCCTTCCTCCAAGGCACCTCTGGGTAGTCTCGAACCTTCAGCTTTGTGGTTAGTATCCTAGTGTGCTAGCCATTTGCACCACCCAGGGACTGCCACTGGGCATTGGGCAAATTCAATTTAAAAACCACAAGAAGATAACCACGACACACCAATTAGAATCACTAAAATAAAGAAAACTGACAATACCAAGTGTTAAGGAGGATGCAGAGCTACAGAACTCTCATTCACTGCTGGAGGGGAATGAAAATAGATACAGCCACACTGGAAAATAGTTTGGCAGTTCCTTTTAAAGTTAAATGACCCTCCTAGGCATTTACTCAAGTGAATTAAAAACTTACATTCACATTATAAACTTTACCCAAATGTTTATAGTGACCCCAAACTGGAAACAACCTAGATGTCTTTCAACAGGTTAATGGATAAGCAAACAGGTCCATCTACTTAAAAAGGAATGAACCATTGATACGAGCATGCACCAATCTAGAAGAACGTTAAGTGCATTTTGCTAAGTTAAAGATGCCAGTCCCCAAAGGCTACAATGTGATTCCATTTATGTGATATTCTGGAAAAGGCAGAGCTGTAGATAGGGAAACAGATCTGTAGTTGCCGGGGGGTTAGGGCTGGGGAGGGATTGACTACAATGGGCAGCACAAGGGAGTTTTTAAGATAGATGAAATTAGCATTAGAATTAGAATTAGCACATGGACATATAGGAACTTTCTGTACTATCTTTGCAATTCTTTGATAAATTTGAAACCTTTTTTTTTTTAAAGGTTTAAAAACAAAAAAACAGTAAGTCTCGTATCTGTAACTGGTAAAAAATAAAACAGAAAATTTTTCACATGACAAACTGAATGTAGGATGAGAAAATCAGCAAATGGGTAACTTAATTTATTATACTTAGAGAATTACAAAACACATAGAGAGAGCTCTGACAACTTTCAAGAACTGACGATGATCTGTTTAAAAAATAATAGAAAATCAAGACTAAAGAGTCCATCTTTAGAAAAATAGAGCAAAAGTAAACTGGGATCATGGATATTCATTCTATAACCAGAAAAATGTTGGTTTGCATGAAAAGAGTAAAAGGCTTCACTAATTCTCATCAGTTTACTTCAAAAGGTTACAATTTTAGGAAACTTAAGAACTAACTCAATGGCAACGGGCTTTTGCTTGTTTAAGACAGCCTGATTATTTTTCATAGTGAATAAATCATTGAGTAGTCTGGAAAAAAATTGGTATATGTCATATGCCTGTGTATGGTGATAAATAATGTCTTATCATGCTAGTGCTGCCATAAGAAAAACACCACAATTGGGGTAGCTTTAAAGAACAGAAGTGCATTTTCTCATAGTTTTGTAGGCTAGAAGCCTAAATTCAGGGCATCGGTGAGGCTATGCTCTGTTGGTTCCAGGAGAATATCATTCCTTGTCTCTTTCAGCTTCTGGAAAGTCCAGGTGTTTCTTGGGGTTCCTTGACTTGTATACATATCCTCAGATGGCATTTTCCCCCGACCCCCTCTGTGTGTAACCCTCTATGTCTGTTTTCCCTTTTATAAGACACCATGGAGAAGAGATTAGGTTTAGGACTCACCCTACTCCAGTATGCCTCATTAACATAATAAAAGAAAAACCCTATTTCCAAACAGGGTGACATTCGTAGGTACAGGGGTTGGGACTTCAACATATCTTGTTGTGGGACACAAGTGAATTCATAACAAATATATTACATCATCTGGCAACCATTCGACCAACCTAAAAAACACAAAAAAAGTGGCATCTGGATTGGAGAAAGACACATTAACAACCTGCAATATGCAGATGACACAACCTTGCTTGCTGAAAGTGAAGAAGACTTGAAGCACTTACTGAAGAAGATCAGAGACTACAGCCTCTGGTATGGATTACACCTCAACATAAAGAAAACAAAAATCCTCACAACAGAGCCAATAAGCAACATAAATGGAGAAAAGATTGGGAAGCTGTCAAGTGCGAAAAACTAAAGATGTCACTTTAACGGCCAAGGTGCGCCTGACCCAAGCCATGGTGTTTTCAGTCTCCTTGTATGCATGTGAAAGCTAGACAATAACTAAGGAAAATGGAAGAAGAATTTATGCCTTTGAATTATGATGTTGGCAAAGAATACTGAACATACTATGGACTGCTAGAAGAACGAACAAATCTCTCTTAGAAGAAGTACAGCCAGAAAGCTCATTAGAGGCTAGGATGGCAAGACTTCATCTTACATACTTTGGGCATATTATCAGGAGGGACCAGCCCCTGGAAAAAGACATCATGCTTGGTAAAGTAGACAGTCAGCAAAAAAGAGGAAGACCCTCAATGAGACAGATTGACACAGCGGCTGTAACAATGACTCAAAGCATAATGATTGTGAGGGTGGCACAGGACTGGGCAGTGTTTCGTTCGGTTGTACATAAGGCTGCTTTGAGTCAGAGACAACTTGATGACACCTAACAAAAGAACAAGGTCTCAAGAAGAGGAAACCACTCATCTTGCCCACCAGGCCAGGAGTTTTTTGATTTTCAGCTCTGTTTGCTATCACTGTCAATTGGTGTCATTCTTAAACAAGTAGTCCAAACACTCCCATGCCATTCTTGTCCTGTGATGGACATTATGAGTCAGTGGTTCTCAAAGTGTGGGCCCCTAGCCAGCAGTATTACCACCACTTGGAATCTTCTTAGGAATGAAAATTCCTGCAGTCTCCCAAGATCTACTGAGCCAGAAGGTCTCTGATGAACCCAGCAATCTGTGCCCTATCAGGCCCTCCAGGTGATTCTAGTGCACTGCATACTGAAGTCTAAGAGCCACGGGTGATCGGGACATAGACACACAGCAAACACTGATGAGCCAGAAGCTAGGTGCAGTGTGATCCCTGCCAACTGAAGGAAAGACCTTCAGTGACTGGGGCATCCCCTGGATTCCTGGTCTGCCACTGGATTCCTGGTTACAGGGATGAAAGAAGAAATCTCTCTCCTTCAAAGTTAAGTTCAACTATAGTAGCTCCATATCATGGTAGGCTGTATTTCCATAGGATGGCTCTTTGTTTCACTCACTCACACACACACACACACACCCCACATACAGAGTAATTTCCCCCAGAGAATGCCCATGGAGCCAGGGCCAGGGGATCTGAGGGCTTTTTCATTTTAAAATATAGGCTATGCCTAGAACTTTCCCCTCTATCAACCTCATCATTCCAGTCCCCAAGAACAAATGCACTAAGTCTTAAGGCCCACTCTGACTTTCTATCCAGGCTAAAAATTCCTATTTGGTTACATTTAATTGCTGTGTTTACCACCTGTCTGTCAGTTTGTTGTACAGTGGTGACTTGCGTGTTGCTGTGACTCTGGAAGTTACGCCACTCATGTTTCAAATACCAGCAGGATCACCCATAGTAGACGGGCTTCAATGGAGCTTTCAGACTAAGTCAGACCAAGGGAAAAGGCCTGGACATCTACTTTCAAAAATTAGTCAGTGGAAACCCTATGGATCATAACAGAACATTGTCCAACTTCCTTGCTTTGGACACGTCATCAGGTGGGATCAGTCGCTGGAAGAGGACATGATGTTTGATGAAGTAGAAGGCCAGCAAGGGCAAGGGAGACCCTCAGTGTGACAGACTGGCAAAATAACCCCAACGATGGACTCAAACATATCTTCTATTGTAAGGATGATGCAGGACCAGGCAACGTCCTATTATTCATAAGGTCACCGTGAGTCAGAGTCAACTTGACAACAGCTATCTCTCTCTCTCTAACTGGTGTGTGCCTGTGTGTTTGTATGTGTGCATACACGTGGAATATATTTTTTAGCATATATTTTTTTTACAACTTAGAAAAATGTCAATAAGAAAATTGGCAGTACTTTTTGGCCACTGAAATGTTAATATCTGATGACGGTTGAGAAGTAGCAACATGGAGATGGTGTTCTGGTTTCATCAGAATTCTGAAATCAGACTATCTAATGAAGCCAGATGGGTCATGTATGAACTGTGGAATTACCCTTCATCACTCATCAAATCTCAGCAGCAAAGCGATTTTCCACCACAGGTGTCCTCAGAGTTTGTGGCAAAAAGCTCTAGGGAGCCTTCCCCAGCCCCCATATTCCTGGTGAACTGAACATGCACAAAGTACAAATGTAGGGAATGGCACTTTCACGGAGTGTCTCCTGGTCAGCTCCACCAAATGGGCCACTTTGTTAGCTCAGAACTGCTGGTATTTCAACTTCAGCAGCTTTAGACCCAATTCCTCCATTCTTCTGAAATTTCAGGGAGGAGGACAGACCTGTGCCAGCAGCCTTCCGGCTCACTGTGTTCTTTTTGTTGATGTTGTTAGAATATATTTTTTTAATTGTGGTAAATATATACGTAGCAAATCGTTTGCCCTTTCAATTTTTTTTCACGCTTACATTTCAGTGACATTGCTTATGTTTATTATGTTGTTCAACCACTACCATTATCCATTTCCGAAATTTCCCATAACCCTTAACAGAAGCTCCTTGTCCCCTAAGCAGTGAGTCCTCCTTTCCCTCTCCTTTCTACCCTCCCCTGATAACCATTAATAAACTTTGGTCTCTACTTTTATTATTGTTGTTGGTTTCCGGGGAGTCGATTTCCACTCACGGCAACCCCATATGTAACAGAGCAGAACTGCTCCATAGGATTTCCTCGGCTGTGATCTTTATGTAATCTATATCACAAACAAGTAAAATTTTGCTGAAGATAATTCAAAAATGTTTGCAGCAGTACATCGACAGGGAACAGCCAGAAATTCAAGCCAGATTCAGAAGAGGACATGGAACAAGGGACATCATTGCTGTTGTCAGATGGATCTTGTCTGAAAGCAGAGAATACCAGAAAGATGTTTACCTGTGTTTTATTGATTATGCAAAGGTATTGGACTGTGTGGCTCATAACAAATTGTGGGTAACATTGAGAAGAATTGGAATTTCAGGGCACTTGACTGTTTTTTTTTTTTGACTGTGTTCAAGTAGAAACTGCACATAGACAAAGGGAAGTCGCTGCAACAGATCAAAGGGATAGTGTGTAGTTTAAAATCAGGAAAGGTGCGCGTCAAGGTTGTAGTCTTTCACCATACTTGTTCAGCCTGTATGCTAAACAAATAATCCAAGAAGCTGAACTATATGTAGAAGAACTCAGTATTGGAATAGAAGGATCGCTGAATAACAACCTGTGATATGCAGGTAACACAACCTTGCTTGCTGAAAATGAAGAGGACTTGAAGCACTTACTGAAGAAGATCAAAGACTATAGCCTTCAGTATGGATTACACCTCAACATAAAGAAAACAAAAATCCTTACAACTGGACCAATAAACAACATCGGATAAATAGAGAAAAGATTGAAGTTGTCAAGGATTTCATTTTGCTTGGATCCACAATCGATGCTCATGGAAGGAGCGGTCAAGAAATCAGATGACACACTACATGGGGCAAGTCTGCTGCAAAATATCTTTTTAAAGTGTTAAAAAGCAAAGATGTCACTTTGAGGACTAAGGCACGCCTGACTCAGGCCATGGTATTTTCAGTAGCCTCATATGCATGCCAAAAAGATGGACAATGAATAAAGACGACCAAAGAATTGATGCCTTTGAATTATGAAGTTGGCAAAAAATATTGAATATAACATGCCCAGACTGCCAGAAGAATGAACAAATCTGTTTTGGAAGAAGAAGAGCCAAATGCTTCATAGAAGGGAGGATGCCGAGACTTTGTCTCACTTATTTGGACATGTTATCAGATGGTACCAATCCCTGGAAAAGGACATCATGCTTGGTAAAGTACAGGGTCGGTGAAAAAAGAGGAAGACCCTCAACAAGATGGATTAACACAGTGGCTACAACAATGGGCTCAAACGTAGCAACAGTTGTGAGGATGACACGCTACTAGGCAGTTTTTCATTCTGTTGTACATCGCGTCTCTATGAGTCAGAACCTACTCAACATCTCCTAACAACAACAACAGTCTTTATGGGGGCATAGCCCTAGGGCTTATCTTCTGCAGTACTGTTGGGTGGGTTTAAACTGCCAACCTTTAGGTTAGCAGTTGAGTACAAACCATTTGTGCCACAGAGGAAATTTTAGTCTCTATATTCTTGCCTATTCTAGGTATTTCATATAAGTGAAATCACATAATATTTGTCCCTTTGTGTCTGATTTCACTCAGCATAATGTCTTCAAGGATTATCCATGTTTTAGCTCACATCAGGACTTTATTTCCCTTTACGGCTGAGTAATATTCCATTGTAAATACCACATTTTGTTTATCCATTCACCTGTTGATGGACACTTGGGTTGTTACCATCTTTTGGCTATTGTGAATAGTGCTGCAATGAACATTGGCACACATGTGTCTGTGTTCCTACTTTCAATTCTTTTGGGTATATACCTAAGAGTGAAATTGCTGGATACAACGGTTAAGTGCTTGGCTGCTAAAGGTTGACAGTTTGAACTCACTCAGTGGCTCTGCAGGAGAAAGACCTGGTAATCTGCTGCCATAAAGATTACAGCCTAGAAAATCCTATGGGGCAGTTCTACTCTGTCCCATGGGGTCTCTAGGAATTGGAATCAACTTGACGATAGCTAACAACAACAACAATAACAACATGGCTGTCACTGAGTGAATTATGTCCCCCCAAAAATGTGTGTGTCAATTTGACTGGGCCATGATTCCCCATATGGTGTGGTTGTCCTCCATTTCGTGATTGTAATTTTATGTTAAAGAGGATTGGGGAGGGATTGTAACACCACCCCTACCCAGGTCGCATCCCTGATCCAAAGTAAATGGAGTTTCCCTGGGGTATGGCCTGTACCACCTTTTATCTTACAAGAGATAAAAGGAAAGGGAAGCAAGCAGAGAGTTGGGAACCTCATACCACCAAAAAAGCAGCACTGGGAGCAGAACATGCGCTAGGGTGCTCCCAGACCAAGGGAAGATTGATGACACGGACTTTCTCCAGAGGCGACAGAGAAAGAAAGCCTTCCCCTGGAGCCAGCGCCCTGAGTTTGGACTTCTAGCCTACTGGACTGTAAGAGAGTAAACTTCTCTTTGTTAAAGTCATCCTTTTGTTGTATTTTTGTTGTAGAAACACTAGATGACTAATATAATGGTAATTCTATGTTTAATTTTCTGAGGAACTACGAAGCTGTTTTCCCCAGTGACTGTACCATTTTACAATTCCACCAGCAATGAATGGGGGTTCCAGTTTTTCTGCATCCTTACCACCACCTGTTCTTTTTAATTGCGAATGCCACCTGGTCCATGAGGGCAAGGATCATGTCCATCTGGCCCATTACGGCATCCCCAGCAATAAGCGTGGAGATCAGCATACATTGGATTATACTTGGGTTGGATGTTTCAAGTGATCCTTAGTCCCAGCCCTCTCCAGTTTCATGTGGGCCAAATAGCACCCTGCACTGCCCAGCATATGAAGACTTAACCTGTCACTGTGCTAAGTACAGACCATGGGATTGTGAGCCAGGACTCCTGGGTTCAAGACCTAACTCTTCTGCTTGTATTCCTTACTCAAATCACTCAATCTCTCTCACTCGGTTTCCTCATTAAACAAGAATGGAGACACCTACATGGCCAGACAGCAGTAAGGATAAATGAGCAATGTTTAAGAATGTCTTTGTGAGCAGAGAAGTACTTCATAGATGCAAAAATTGATTATAACTCCCCAGAGAGTGTCTTGGTCATCTAGTGTTGCTATAACAGAAATACCACAACTGGATGGCTTTAACAAAGAGATTATGCTTTCACAGTCTAGTAGGCTACGGGTCCAAATTCAGGGCATCAACTCCAGGGGAAGACTTTCTCTGTCAGCTTTGGAGGAAGGACTGTGTCATCAATCTTTCCTTGATCTGGAAGCATCTCAGCACAGGGACCTCAGGCCCAAAGGATGTGCTCTGTTCCCGGCACTGCTTTCTTGGTGGTATGAGGTCCCCCTGTCTCTCTGCTCGCTTCTTTTTTATATCTCAGAAGAGGTTGGCTTAAGACACTACCTAATCTTGTAGACCTTATCAATACAACTGCCGCTAATCCATTTTATTACATCATAGCGATAGGATTTACAACATATAGGGAAATCCCATCTGATGATAAAATGGTAGACAATCATACAATTATACAAGGGAATCATGGCCTAGCCCAGTTGACAGATATTTTGGGGGGACACAATTCAATCCATGACAGAGAGCAAGGAGCATGCTGGCCACAGTTCACCTTGTCCAAAACCTCATTGATTGGGGGTGGTCAGAGGCTAAAACCCGGTATTGTCTGCACCCCGTAGACACCTTCCTGCAGTTTGGCCTCCTGGGGGGCTGTTGCTCTTATTTGTAAGATTTGTGTTTAAATTGGTTCAGTGATGCTTATTCTGGAATTGGTGTAGTCTCCTTGCTCATTTCAGTCCTTTAGCAAAAGTGTGTTTATCTTCACCCCCAGCCCAGGACTCTAAGCAATGCCCCCTCTCAGCAATCATTCCCTTCATCCTAGATGCTTAGTCCTTCTTCTGTGAGGAAATCATGCCCGGCCCTGTACCAGCCAGTGGGGCAGCCAGGTGCTAGAGCAGGACTTCTCCCTGATACCTCCTGGCCAGGCCTCTCCAATGGTCCTTCACTGTGAAACTCTCCACTAGAAGATAACAGGACAGAGAGCCTTAAGCAGCCTCTGTCTGCTTTCTTATCCTGTCACCTCTTCCAAACTGTCCTTTGCTCTCTGATGTCTGTGGAAATCCAGGGAACAGAAGAGAGGATTAAACACTTAGGGTAAGGACGTCTAGTCTCCACCTGTCCACTAACTCCCTGTGTGCCTCTCAGGCCACTGACCCAGCCGCACTGTGCTCAGGCCTCAAAACTGTGATTAGTGATAATGTCACTCACAAATATTCTGGGGCCTGTGTGAGCTTTAACTCGTAAAATGGGAAGAATTTTACAGATGTCTAGGGTCTCAGGAAGAAACCCTGATGGCACAATGGTTAAGCACATGGCTGCCAACCAGAAGGTTGCCAGTTTGAACCCATCCAGCAGCTCTTTGGGAGAAAGACCTAGCAATCTGCTCCTGTAAAGATTACAGCCAAGAAAACCACACAGGGCAGCTCTACTCTATCACATAGGGTCATGATGTGTCGAAATCAACCAGATGGCAACTAACAACAGGGCCTTAGGAGTGCCCCATAAATTAGGCCCATGCAATGTCTAGCACGCCAACATGAAATGTACTCTTTGAGTATTTTACTAGCAGGACTGAAAAACAAAATATATTTAAAAGCAAAAAAAAAAAAAAAATCAAGGCCATAGCCATCAAGCTGATTCTGACACAGGGTCCAGGGAACTTAAATATGTTTACAAAGTCAAAATCTTAACATTTTTGCCCTTTTCACATTTTCACATTTGATTTGTAGGGTAAATGAGACATTTCTTTGAACAATGATGGAAATGAATTCATATTTATTTGAGCATTTGTAAGGAGTAATGAGATCTTATTCAAACATCATTTGGGCAGTATGTCAGTGTAGCTGCTCAGGGTTCAGAGATGAATGTGAAATATTTACTGCATAGGTGGAATTGACCAAGGCACTGTGGAAACAGGCATATAAAATTCAGTGTACTATGGCATCAGTAAGGAGCCCTGGACGTACAACGGTTAAGCACTCAGCTGCTAACCAAAAGTTTGGTGGTTTGAACCCAGCCAGTGACTCCATAGAAGGACCTGGCAATCTGCTCCTGTAGAGATTACTACCTAAGAAACTCTATGGGGCAGTTCTGTTCTGTCACATGGGATTACTATGAGTTGGAATCCAGTTGACACCACCTAACAATAGCAACATGGCATCAGTGCCCTCCCCAGACGTGTCCAGGCACCACGGGAACACAGGGGAAGGAGCAAATTGCTTGCCTGGGGGAGGTCACAAGTAGCTTCCCCAAGGAGGCCACATTTTAACTGTGACTTGTATTTATTCATGAACACATATTTATTGAATGTCTACTATGTGTCTGACATTGCTCTAGGTGATAAGATTATAGCAGTAAACACACAGATAAAAATCCTTGCCCTCATGTAGCTTACTCCTGGAGGGTGAGTGTAGACACAAACGAAGACATCATGCACTCTATGATGCAAGGAATAAGATGCCTCTGGTACACCAGGGGACACCCTGGCTGGTGCAAATGATTACTGCACTCAGCTGCTAACAGAAAGGTTGGAGGTTTAAGCCTACCCAGAGGTGCCTTGGAAGAAAAGCCTGGTGATCTACTTCTGAAAAATCAACCATCGAAACCCTAGGGAGCACAGTTCGCGTCTTCCATACATGGGATCGCCGAAGTCAGGGTCAACTCAAAGGCAGCTGGTGGTAGACTGGTATGCCAGGTGTCTGAGGGGCAATGGTGGGTGAGATGACTCATGAGGGGCAGGGAAGGGCCAGGTCAGGAAGGGTCTTATTTCAAGTTCTAACGTTTTGTTTTGTTTTCTCGACTACAAATATGCAAAAGTTGAATTTGCTGAATGGAGTTATGGCTACATAAGCCCTTTTCATGATGAAATTCCTTTGGGAAAAGTGACTTGTATTTATAAGCCTGAAACGCTCTGTCGACTCCTTTTTCTTCATTAAAACCCCTGTTTAAAATGTGACACTTGTGGAGTTTATTAGGAGTGAGACCATAACAATAGAACAGGATAAACTGTGCTGTCTGCAATAGTCTGTTGCAAAACTGAGTTAGTTGAGTTGCAGGTTCCCTGGGAGGTGTAAATGATTAAAGCACTAGGCTGCTAACCAAAAGGCTGGAAGTTCCAGTCTGCCCAAAGGAGCCTTGGAAGAAAGACCTGGTGATCTACTTCCAAAAATCAGTCATTTCAAACCCTGTAGAGCACAGTTCTGCTCTGGTGCACATGAGGTGTCCAGGAGTCAGAATCGACTTGAAGGCTCTGGTTTAAGCTGAGCTGCATGTGTGTTTTATGTGCCCACTGGATTGTAAGCCTGATAGCAGAGACTGTTTTTTTAAGTTCATTATTGTATCCCGAGCCTGAAGCCTTGGCACAGAGCAGCTGCTCAAAAAACAGAATCCCCTAGTAAGGAGTCTGACATTTCTATTGTAAGTGATATTTATTTCGATATAGCTGCTTAAGTTTTTTAGCTTTAAATGTACTGTATACCAAACAAGTTCTATAAATCATCTTAAGCAACCATTCTATTTTTAAGAAAATTGTTGTCAACATTGTTAGGTGCCATTGAGTTGGTTCAGGCTCATAGCAACCCTATGTACAACAGAACAAAACACTGCCCGGTCCTGCACCATTGTCAGAATCATCGCTATGCTTGAGCTCATTGTTGCGGCCTCTCTTTCACTGACCCTCTACCAAGCACGAGGTCCTTCTCCAGGGACTAGTCCTTCTTTACAACATGTCCCAAGTACGTGAGATGAAGCCTCACCATCCTCCCTTCTAAGGAGCATTCTGGCTGTCCTTCCAAGACAGATTTGTTCATTCTTCTGGCAGTCCATGGTATAGTCAATGTTCTTCGCCAACACCAGAATTCAAAGGCATCAATTCTTCTTTGGTCTTCCTGATTCATTGTCCAGTTTTCTCATGCATATGAGGCGATGGAAAATATCACAGCTTGGATCAGGCGCACCTTAGTTCTCAAAGGGACATTCTTGCTTTTCAGCACTTTAAAGAGGACTTTTGCAGCAGATTTGCCCAAAGCAATACGGCATCTGATTTCTTGCCTGTTCCTTCCACGGGGGTTGATTGTGGATCCAAATAAAATGAAATCCTGGACAACTTCAATCTTTTCTCTATTTACCCTGATCTTGCTTATTGGTTCATTTGTGAGGATTTTTGTTTTCTTGATGTTGAATTGTAATCCATACCGAAGGCTGTGATCTTTGATCTTCATCAGTAAGTGCTTCAAGTCCTCTTCTCTTCCAGCAAGCAAGGTTGTGTTACTTGCATATCACAGGTTGCTAATGAGTCTTCCTCCAATCCTGATGCCTCGTGAAAACAAAAGCTTCTGATTTCTTCAGGAGTTATTCATTTTACGTGCACCTTCCCTCCCCTCCTTACACTGAAATCTGTCCATTAAAACTATAGAGCTCTCAGTGGGAGATTTTATACTAATGTTCAAGATTTTAGAATCCAATAAAAAACAGACAAAACTGAATCTCAAATAATTTTTTAAAACTCCACAAATCAAAGCACACGTTTAAAAAGAAGTTTGTCTTATTCAGTTGCAACAAGAAACCATTTGGCCCAGCCTAGGCATGGAGTCACACTCAACCATGAAAAAAAAATTAAAAGCACTCACAGAAAGGTCTTCCATCTTCTGATGAATCTTAAAGGGGATCCAATGAATAACTCTGTCTTTGTTAGCTAGTGCTGCCGTAACACAAAGATGACAAATAGTGGCTTTAAAGAACAGAGATGTATTTTCTCACAGTTCGAAGGCTAGAAGTCCAAACACAGGACATGGCTCGAGGGAGAGGTCCCACATCTATTTCAGCTTCTAGGAGCTGCCAGCTATTCTTGTAGTTGTTATCTGTCTCCACCGCCTGTCTTCCTCTTTGTGTTTGTCTGTCTGTGTATAACTTTTAATCTTTGTATAACTCAGAAGTTATTAGATTTAGAACCCACTGTTACACAGGTATGACCTAATTAACATACCAAATAAAACTCTATTTCCAAACAAGATCACATTCACAGGTACAGGGCCAGGAATTCAGCATGTGTTTGGGGGGATACAATTCATACCATAACAAACCTGAACAACATAATCAGTATTCTCCTTCCCATTGCTTCTTATGCTTCATCTCTTTCCCCTCCTCAGGCCTCAAATTTTTCCACCTCTTTTCCAAAGCTTCCCAGAGACCTCCCCTCTTCAAGCCTTCCTCTTTTTACAGCTTTCCTTCCACATTTATTTATTGTCCACAAATAATTCTTGGACCTTTCCAAAGCAATTACCATCCTCAATTCTCCAGTTTTTTCTAACTTACCTATTGACCTGATTAGGCCCAACCAATGCTCAAGGGCCAGGCTGGGAGGCTCAGGATCTACCTTAGCAGGCACAGAAGGGAAAAAGCTCTGAGGTCAAAGACAGGATTCTCTCCATTGTGCAGAGGAAGAAGTAGCGATTACAAACATTTGTTCTGTAAAACTCTTACTTTTATCCCTATCACATACACAAAATTGCTTTACTTGTTGAAACAGTTCTAATATCTGTCAGAAAAGGAAAGAAACATCTGGAAGGACTTTTTTTTTTTTTTTAAATATTGTCATTCCTTAAAAGATGCCCCCACACATGAGGCATAACCACGCTGAAATCCAGAAACTAAATTAGTGTGAGAGCAAATGAACATAAAGGCTGGGAAATTCTAGGTCTAGAACAGGGAAGTCGAGGAAGAGAAAACAGATGACTAAGAACAAGACCCTTTGAACCACAGGAGACCTAGGTTCAAATCCTAAACCCAGAACTTAGCAACTGTGGAATGTGGGTATGTTATTTAACTGCTTTAAAACTCTGTTTTCTTACTGGAAAAATAATGAGACTTCTCTGGACATGTTAGAGGCATAAAAGAGAAAGTGCTTAGCACAGAACTCAACACAAAGTAAGTCTTCGTAAATATTAGTTATTCTAATAATATTATTGTTGTCAGACCTCAACTCCCAGGCCTATGTTTATTTCCAGGACATCATACTTTGTATGGATTAACTTAAAGTCTTTCATATTTTCTGTGAGGCCCTCAGTTCTTATTATAAAATTCCTTATTTTTTCCCATTGCCCTATACTTATCATAGATAGTTCTACGTGCATTCATGGAGTTTTCAATCGGCCTTGAAACACAGAGAATGTGAAGTTGCAGCCTAATGGAACACCATAAATGGTGTTACTGTAATACGCATATCTGGACATGCGCACACATATAAACATATACACACAGAGATGTACGTGTGTGTGCAGGAGTATGCGTGGGTGTGCCTTTTTAAACCTTAGCTTGCATTATTATCGGTATGTAGTCCACTTCCAGCCACTTCTCCCATAGTGTCAGCAGGACAGGAAGGCTTGGCTAAGGCCTTTCTCAGGGTGTGCTGAAGGTTTTCATACATATTTTCCCATTTATCAAGCAATGGTGAAATAATAAACTGTACTCCAGGTGGACTGAGGCAGGCTTATGAAATTGTTATGATTTGTTTCTGAGATAGAGGACAAATTCCGTGGTAATCTTCACGAATTTTAATAAGGGTGAAAAGAAGACTTAATTAAAGTGTTCTTTGTGTCATTTTTTTAACCCACAGACATCTGCAAGCACTTCCCCGGAGCGTCTTATCGCTACTGTGCAGACGCATCTTTATTGTGTGTGGCAGAAGCTGAAGTGCAGAGACACATAAAAATAATGGCGACACACTTAAATTTAAGGACATGACATTATTTGCTCCTCTTTTAGGCATCTAACCCCAGATGGAGTTCCCTCTGCGCTAACACATGAAACGTTATTTTTACAGTGTAGCTCATTCTTAACCAGTTCTCTAAAAATCCTGGACATTGCATTTTAAACATGGTCCTCTTTCTAGAGGGTAATTTGGTTAGTTAGGGGTGGCGGTGGGATTTTAAAATGGCAAACTTCTGTTTCAAAAACTCAGATGGGTCCTAAAGTACATTATAGAAAGTTTAACTTCTGTTGTAATTTCTCCAGCTACTTAACCAGTGGCTGCAAGCAATACAAAAGCTATGTAACTTGAATGTTTGATAATAAGAAATTGGTTAAAAAAAACATTAGGGTACATCCATATGAAAGAACGCTTGCTATCTAATTATGAAAAATGATATTGTAGAAGAACGTATACTTGAAAATAGGTCTAGGACACATTGAGAAAAAAGAAAAAAGGCAGTACAAAGCAGCATATACAGCCTGAACTGATTGTGTTTTAAATACAAATAAACATAAACTATGCCTAAATATTAGTATAATGGGTTGTTTTTCTTTCCTTTTTTTTTTTTTTTCCTTATCTGCATAGCCTATATTATCTACAATGAACAGGTATTAATTTTATAACAATAAAAAAATCTTTAAAATGTAAGGTGTAGTTCTGGTTCTGGAGAAGATTGAGTGAAGACACTCTGTCCTGTCTCCTGCCCTGAATGCAGCTATAAATCTTGGATAAAATGTAAGGAAGACATTAACACATAAATGGTAGCAGGTGGACTAGGGAAGGGGAGCAGACTTTGAAGCCCCACTGAACCACTGCTAAGTGTATCATTTTTTCCCTCCAATATCATTTCAAAACTCAGAAATGCATACCAAGTGTGGGCAGATGAGCACTATGAGAAGAATCTTTTCTTGTCCATGGAAGGGAAAAGGGTCAGAAAGAGAAAGGAAAATAACCTGTGTTTTTTCTTTCTTTATTTTTGCATGGCAATCCCCAGGCAGAACTGTGGTAGCAATGGCAGTGGCACATCGACAGCAATGGAAGCAGGCAGGCACCTAAAACTCTAGGAGGAAACCTCTCTGACCAAAGAAACTGTGGTCCCAAGACTGTGGATGAATACACATTGGAATATATATTTTTTGCCTCTTTATTCTCCCTCCACTTGGCTCTGGACACAGGCAGAGTTATGGGGAGTAAGCAGAAGAGCAGGGAAATTAAAGGTCTAGACTTCTGGCCAGAGAATTGGGAAGGGAGTCCTTAGAGAACTGCTGATTTCTCATCAGAAGCCATGGAGGTCAGAAGGCAGTGGAATGACTAAAGTGCTACTGGGGAGTCATCCAAGAATTCTATATCCAGAAAAACTATCCTTCAAAAATAAAGAAAAATTAAGACATTTCTACATAAACAAAAGCTGAGGGAACTCTGTTGTCAGTAGACTTTCCTTACAAAAAATGCCAGAGTACTTCATGATGAAATGAAAGGACACTAGACAGTTACCTGAAGCCATACAAGGAAATAAAGAATTTTCATAAGGTAACTTTTTTTAACTACATAGGAAAATATAAAAGCCAGTACTGTTGTATTTTGAGTTGGCAATTCTTCTTTCTATTTCTTACATGATTCAAAAGACAAATGCAAAAACAAATTATAAGTCTATGTTAATGGGCGCAGAAGATATAAAGATGTAATTTGTGACTGAGTAATAAAATGTGGGGAGATGGGGTTGTGTAGGAGCAGAGTTTTGGTGTGTTGTTAAAGCTAAACTGATACCAATTCAAACTAGATTATTAAAAATTTAGGATGGTAATTGCAATCCCCATGGTAGCCACTAAGAAAATATCTAAAAAATACACACGAAAGGAAAGAGAAGGGAATCAAAATGGTACACTACCAAAAAAAAAAAAAAAAAAAAAAATCAATGAAACACAAAATAAAGCAGCAATGAAGGAAGTGAGGAACAAAAGAGATATAAATCAAATACAAATAGAAAAATGGCAGAAGTAAGTCATTCTTTATGGGTAATTACATTAAATCTAAGTGGAGTTTATCCCCAATCACAAGGCAGAAATAGCAGAATGGAATAAAAAAAGAAAATAAATGATCCAACTATATGCTGCCTACAAAAACACACTTTAGATCCAAAGATACAAGTAGCTTGAAAGTGAAAAGATGAGAAAAAGATATTCTAAGCAAATAGTAATCAAACTAGATCTGGGGTGGCTATGCTGTTAATAGACAAAATAGACTTTAAATCCAAAACTTTACAACAAAGAATGACATTATGCATTAATAAAAGGGTCAGCTCATCAGGAATATATAACAATCGGAAACATATATGTACCAAACAATAATCCCAAAATATTTGAAGCAACATTGACAGAATGGAAGGAAGAAACTACAACAATAGTTGGAAAGTTCAATACCCTACTTTCAATGATGGATAGAACAACCAGACAGAAGATCAATAAGGAAATAAAGGACTTGAACAATGCTATAAACCAATTAGGCCAAACAAACAGACACAGAACACGCCATTCAACAGCAGTATAACACACATTTTTCTCAAGTGCACATTGAACATTCTTCAGGATAGACTATATATTAGGTCACAAAAAGTCTTAAAAAGTTTAAAAAGACTGAAATCATACAAAGTATCTTTTCCAACCACAGTAAAATGAAGCTAGAAATCAATAACAGAAGGAAAACTGGAAAATTTACAAATTTGTGGAAATTAAAAACACACTATTAAACAACCAATGGATCAAAAAAATAAAATAAAATAGCAACATAAACTATAAAATACTTGGGGACTAATGAAATGAAAACACAACATACCAAAACTTAGGGAATGCAATGAAGGCAGTGTTCAGAGGGATATTTATAGCTATAAATCCCTACACTAAAAAAGGAGAAAGATCTCAAATCAATAACCAAATTGTATACCTTGAGGGGAGTCACTGAGTGGTACAAACTATTAACACACTCCGCTACTAACCCAAAGGTTGAAGGTTTGAGTCTACCAAGAAGCTCCTCAGAAGAAAGACTACTTCTGAAAAAATCAGCCAGTGAAAACATTTTGGTTTTCTACCCTGGTAAACATGGGGTTGCCATGAGTCACCATGGCAACTGGTTTTGTTTACACCTTGAAGAAATAGAAAAACAAGAGAAGACTAATCCCAAAGCTAGCAGAAGGAAATAAATAATAAAGATTAGAGCAGAAATAAATGAAATAGAGAATAGAAAAACAATGGAGAGACTCAATGAAACCAAAAGTTGGCTCTTTGAAAATAATATAGTAATATTGACAAAACATTTGCTAGACTGACAAAGAGAAAGAAAATGCAAATAGGCATATACCCAAAAGAATTGAAAACAGGTACTCAAACAAATATATGCACACCCATATTCATAGCAGCACTATTCACAGTAGCCAAAAAGTAGAAACATCCCAAATGTCCCTCAGTGGATGAATGGATGAACCATCATGATATATACAAGCAATGGAATATGATTCAGCCATAAGAAGGAATGAAGTACTGATACATGCTACAACATGGATGAACCCTGAAGACATTAGGCCAAGTGAAAAACACCAAATGCGAAAGTTCATGTATTGAGTGATTCCATTTATATGGCATGACCAGAATAGGTAAATGCATACAGACAGAACGCAGATTTCCCGGGGCCAGGGGTTAGCAGGAATGGGGGAAACTGCTCATGATTACATAGTTTTATTTTGGAGTTATGCCCATGATTTGGGACGGTAGCTGCACAAAATTGTGAGTGTGCTAAATGCCAGTAAATTGTTTACTTTAAAATAGTTTATTTTAGGTTATGTGAAGTTCACCTCAAATTTTTTTTTTCTTAAAAGCTGGAGTGTCTATATTAATATCAGTCAAAGTAGATTTCAGAGCAAAGAAAATTGCCAGGGACAAAACGTAATGATAAAAGGGCCAATTTATCATGGAGATGTAAGACTCACAAATGTGTATGTGCCTAACAGCAGAGTAGAGCTTCCAAACACACTGAAGCAAAAATTGATAGAGCTGAAAGGAGAAAAGCACAAACCCAGTTATAATTAGAGGCTTCGATACTCCTTAGTCAGGCATTAGCCAAACAAGTAGAAAATCAGCAGAGAATATAGAGAAACTGGGGGAAAAAAAAAAAAAAGCCCCGTCAAGTCAACTCCGACTCATGGTGACCTCACGTGTGTCACAGTAGAAATGTGCTCCACAGAGTTCTCAGTGGCTGATTTTTTGTGAGTAGGTGACCAAGGCTTTCTTCCGAGGTGTCCCTGGGTGAACTCAGACCTCCAACCTTTCAGTTAACAATCAAGCATGTTATCCCAGGGATTCCACAATCTGATTAGAAATATATATATATATATATTTTTTTACAAAAACCTATAATGTGAGTGAAAGGGCCCTGTCCACCACTCACCTCTGCCTCAAGGCCCTCTGATCACACACCACAGAAAGTTTCCCGGAAAGAGGCCCCAACCACAAAGAAAAATAATTCTCAGAAGAGTACTGGGTTACCCAAGTTACTGACAAAATAGGCTGAGTTGACAAAGTTGCTCAGTTCCACGTTTTTGTTCCCCATTTGAACGTGTGAAAAGAGCAATGCTATCTTGTTCTAGTAAGGATGAGAAAGGAGAACCATCTGCCACGAGTGGTAGCTCCACTCTCCTTCCACATGCAGATTCTTTGTAAAAGATAGCTCCATGCTTTAAATTTTGAGAATGTAGTCATATGCCCACACAAAGCCAACGTGCTAGATGGTTTACACATACCAGCTTATTTCATATTCATGACAACCATATGAACTTAGTCTGAAATCCTCATTTCTATCATCGTAAAAAACAAGAAAATTGAGTGGCCAAAGACATTGTTCAAAATTGCACACCCAGTAGGGATAGAGCCAGGTCCCCTGACTTCAGGCCAGTGCCCTCTTCACTGTGCTACTCTGCCAGATGAGCAGTATTGAGCACGGATGCTCTGAGATGAAAATACAACATGGTCGTCTGGTAGATGATATTTGGGGACACAGAGGAAGTAGGACTTGGGTGGTGTCTTGAAATGAAGGATTGTCCCAGTGGAGTAGGTGGATCATAGGAGAATACCTGGAATTTGAGGGCATTTCAGGTCAGGTGCGAGGCCTTGGGTTGGGCTCTGTGGTCTGTGGGAGCTATGGAAGGATTTTAAAAAGGGGAGTGAAATGATACAAACATTCCTTTTAACCATTTAAAAACACAACAAAAAGTTATTGTCTCTACTTCATCTGAGGCCTGAGGATAATAGACGCCATAATCCAAAGTGAGGCGTATGACTTACAAAGAAAAAATAGTCCCAAACTTGATCATAATGGGGTCAAGTGGGAGAAATATTTGAGCTCTTCTAATGAGGTAGAGGTGTTACGTTGACAGGGCAATGATGTGTGAGTATGTCCTGTGGGCTAGATAGGACCCTCATGTAAAGATATCTGGCTGGGTCCTCTTAAAACCCATCCAAGACAGCTGGCTGGAGGGGTGAGCCGACATCAACTGAGGGTAAATTACTGAAAGCTCTGGATGTCCAGGGGCCCTGGAAAGGATCATTCATTCTCTGATGCCTAGGAATCAGAGAATACATCAAGGAATTACACATGAGAGACCACCATTCATGGGCATTCTCTGAAGAACATCGGAAATCATGAGGTAGTTTTAAACACCTGCCAGTTCTGGAAAGTACTAGTCAAGTAATTATTTCCTGCCCCTTATCTCCGCTCTCTCTTTCACACTTAAATGAGGGCAGCTTGGTGAGTTTGGGAGATGACGTAGTAGCTCAGGGCAGGTAGAAAGACATGTATACCACAATCCCTTTCTAATGTAGGTGAACAGTCTACAATGGGAACAAATTGGAAGAGAGGGAAACATTTAGCTGTGTATGAAGATTAAAGTTTTATAGTCATCTGTGTATTAATTACTGAGCTGAAACTGTGACAAGAAGTGAGTAGAGGATTTTTTTTATTATCTAACAATATGAGGACAAGCTATGCATCTGAGAGTTTATCCAAGGCGTGGGGAAGAATTAGCACCATGGATTATATTTACATGGAAAGGGGGAAATAGATTTTTTTTTTCTGGATTCCAACAGTGTGGGGTACCAGTTGTGCAAACAATGTAAAATCCAATAAAATGAAATATATACAGGAAGAGAGAAGGCAGGGATCTAAGTTAAGTGGCTTCCACATATGGAACAATAAAAATTGAAGTTCAGAGGTAAGGATGTGTCAAATGGAAGAAACATTCGGAAGAATGTGATAAATTGGATGTGACGTATGTGGTAAAAGAAGTGGAGGAGCGAGAAGAGAGCAGGGATATAAAAGAGGTAAATTGAGAAACCAGGAGGCTGTCATGTCCAGCTAAGTGAGGGGTGAGCAGACAGATGATGGCCAGGAAGCTATAACCAACCCACACAAAAGTTTAAAAGTGAAGGTCTGGAAAAGAAAAATGGGTCTCAGAATCATTAGGAAGGTGAGAAAGGACCAAATTGTGGAGGAAATTGGCAAGTGGCGGGGGTAGAAGAAGGGGACTAGGGTGGATTCTGGGTTTCTTAGCCACCTGGTGCTCCTATAACAGAAGTACCACAAGTGGGTGGCTTTAACAAAGAGAAATTTATTCTCTCACAGTCTAGTAGGCTAGAAGTCCAAATTCAGGGCGTCAGCTCCAGGGGAAGGCCTTCTCTCTCCATTGACTCTGGAGGAAGGTCCCTGTCATCAATCTTCCCCTAGACTAGGAGCTTCTCTGAGCAGGAACCTCAGGTCCAAAGGATGCACTCTACTCTCAGCACTGCTTTCTTGGTAGTATGAGGTCCCCAACTCTCTGCTTGCTTCCCTTTCCTTTTACCTCTTGTAAGATAAAAGGTGGTGCAGGCCATACCCCAGGGAAACTGGATTAGGTTTGTGACCTGAGCAAGGGTGTTACATCCCACCGTAATCCTCTTTAACATAAAATTATAGTCACGAAATGGAGGACAACTATACAATACTGGAAATCATGGCATAACCAAGTTGACACATAGTTTGGGGAGACACAATTCAATCTATTACATTGGGTTTGTCAGGTCTGGAGTATTTAAAATTAGAGGAAGCATCTTGAAGAAAAAGGATAGATGCAAATACAAAACTAAGTACAAATGTGAATATTTACTTAAAATTAAAACAAGTTATACATTTTTGAAGAGTTGATAAATCTATACAGAAAATAGCATGATATTTTTATGATGAACTTTGACACACCATTATAATACCTTTTGCCTTTTGTTCTTATATTTTTAGCTACACACTCTTAGATCACCTCTTCATGGGGACAACAATTTTTTAATATCATTTTCTATTGATGCAATAGAAAGATCATTCAGTCTTGTACCACAGTTGATCAATGTTGGTTCAGTTATTGATAGTTTAGAACATTTCCTTCAACTTCATTACTTGTGTTTTTTTCTTGGTAATGTCAAGCTCAAAGCCTGGGACCTACAGAGGTCCTCACTAGTGCAGGTATTCCTAAAAATATATGAATTCTGAGAAAATCTCTTTTATTCAATTCTCAAAAATTTTTTAAATAATATAATTGTATACATTGTGTGTTAAGTATATTCCCATCAAGAAAGAATTCGTTTTGACTAGGCGTAATGAGAACTGAATCTTCATTTTACAAGTATATACATCTGATGATTGGACAGTTTTCCACAGACTACCTTTCAGCTTTGGAAATGACAAACCATATGTTTTCTCTGGTATGCAAATATTTATGGTATGGGACACAATTGCATCATTGTAGACTTCTGACCCAGCACCTTTGTGTCATGAGATCAGATAAGGCAGCAGAGCAGGTGGAAGTGGTAGCCTTCCCTACACCAAGACAGCTAACAATAACTTAATTATACACACAAATGACTAAAAACTGTGTAAAAAATATCCAATTAGATTCAAATTAACTGCATTCCTAACTCATCTGCCCCTTGGTTGAATCCCCAAAGTGCCCATGCTCACGCCACCCCATATGACAAGAAAGGAAGGGAAAGGGAGGAAATATGTACCTTTGTGAATATCATACTACCATGTCACTATGGGAACACATAGCCAGGGCCCCTTCCAGGTTCTGGGAAGCGGTCTATGCAATGAGGGGCATTGAGGTTTGTCATGGGCTGAATTATGTCCCCCCAAAAATGTATGTATAAATTTTGCTGGGCCATGATTCCCCATATTGTGTGGTTGTCCTCTATTTTGTGATTGTAATTTTATGTTAGAGAGGATTAGGGTGGAATCGTAATTTTATCTTAAAAAGGATTAGGGTGGGATTGTAACAACCTTACCAGGTCACATTTCTGATCCAATGTAAAGGGAGTTTCCCTGGTGTGTGGCCTGCACCACCTCTTATTTCTCAAGAGATAAAAGAAATGGAAAGCTAGCAGAGAGTGGGGACCTCATGCCACCAAGAAAGAAGCACCAAGAGCAGCGCTTGTCTTTTAGACCTGGGGTTCCTGCCCAGAGAAGCTCCTAGACCAGGGGAAGATTGAGGACAAGGACCTTCCTCTAGAGCCTACAGAGACAGAAAGCCTTCCCCTGGAGCTGATGCCCTGAGTTTGGACTTCCAGCCTACTAAAACTAGACCGTGAGAAAATAGATTTCTCTTTGTAAAAGCCATTCACTTGTGATATTTCTGTTATAGCAGCACTAAATGACTAAGACAAGGCTTAAACTCCATTCGTTTCATGGTAAATCTGCATCTTGTTAAGACAGAACCTTGAGGAACAACCATACTTAGGGAATGAGAGACAGAAGTACTGCCACAATTAAATTCCAATTTGGGGTATATGTTTCATATGAGTTTAGGAGGCAGATTTTCCTTTTAGTTTTATTTACATATCAACCATTTAATGACCCTTTGCTAGGCTCTGAGGTTATACAAATAAACATGACCTTCAGCTTTCTGTAAGACTAACCGCATAGACAATAATCACAACACAGAGTACCCAAGTTTTCCATGTGGACAAAGACAGCAGATGCATTCTGGGCAGAGAGAGATGGGAGCAAATGAACCAAGATGAAATGAGGCAGGGCGAGTTCAGGGGAGGGCCGTTAGCATGCTTAGGATGGATGTTCGGATGCATGGCAGGGTTTGGCTAGAAAGGAGAGCAGAAAGGACACAGGGGTCCACAGGAAGCATCTTGTGGACCTTGGTGGGGTGTTTAGGTTTTGCCTGCAGCCAATGCAGAAAAAAGGGCATGGCATGAGGCACTGGCAGGAGGATTGCAAGAAGTCTATGGAAGGCTTAAGGGCAGCCTGAGCCAAGGAAGTGGCAGAGATGATGTTTAGGTTAGGATTCAGTGATAAATGGCTGAGTATTTAATTGAATGATGAGATGGAAGTTTGAATATGAGGGTTTAGACTTCTGTAATTATAACTGTAACGTAACAAAAATATTTTATTAGAGATAACTCTAAGTACACACAAAAGGTGAGAGCATAGTATGATGAACCCCTATGAATCCATCACCCAGATTTGATAATTTGCAACAGTTTGTCAATGTTGCATAAATACCATTCAAAAGTAGTTTATAAAACTACAAAAATTTTAAAAGCATACTAATAATGTATGAATCATACTTTTGGTGGTATCTAAAGGAACTGAACAGGAAGGAATATTCAGTAAATAGTATGGGCAACTAACTATTTGGGAAAATAAAATCCATACCTCACACTATATTCTAGAAAACATAGTGGGCAAAATTCTTAAAATGCTATTAAAATTTAGAATAAAATACTGCTACATATTTTTCTAATTTGATAGTTGGAAAGAGCTTCCCAAGCATAAATGTCATAGGAAAAGAATTATGAAAGAAAAGATAAATAGGAATAACCAAATAGTTTCTTTAAAACCTTCTGTGCAGCTAAATGATAATGAAAAATTAATTTGGAGAAAAATGACAAACTAAAAGGAAAAAAAGGATATATATTACTTTCAGGGAAATGGTCTGCCTCTATACTTCCCATATAGTCTGCCTAAGTAAAGCCCTTGGGCCCAAAACATTCACTGATAAGAAGACGGGGAATTGGGTTGATTTCTCTCCCAGTTCCTTCTGTTTATCAGAGAAGCCTTCCCCCTGTTCTGGGCACATAGTAACTTTCTTTATCTCTTGCACACATGCACAGGAACCATATGGCACCTAGCCAACTCCACTTTTATATTCGTTCCCAATGGGGAAGGAATAGAGTCTCTCTTACTACAGCGCAAGAGGGGTGAACGTAGAACATGTGCCCTGTGCCAGCTATATGTGGGTTGAGCCTGCAGGCCGTAGGTGACCAGTGCCCACTAGTGAAGCTAATCTCACTCTGTCTCTTCTCTATATGAGTAAGGCATGTGTGTTAGAGTGTATGTGTGGTCTTTTGCTAAAGATTGTGGACCCTGCTTCGACAGTCTGGCGTAGTTGGCAGGATCACTGGAGAAGACGTGATGGCATGGTGGAAACATATGGGCTGGTCAGTTGACTCTTCCTGGGATGATGCTGGCTCTGCCAGGAATGGGAAACTGACAATGCTGGCCTCCCTCTGGCCAGATGGTGACAAATGGGACTTGGTTAACTCTCCTACTGTGTGTCAAGAGTCACAGATAATGTTGTCTGTTCTCATAGTGACACAGGGGTCACAGATTGCCTGAGAGGAGTCTGGAACCACCACTTAGGAAGTTCCTCCCAGTTCAGGCTGCAAGCATGTCCCAAATGAGACTTGTTTTTACTCAGCACAGAACGAGTGATGGTATTGCTGAAAGTGAAAGGGTTGAAATGAGGATTGGTCATACTATTTTGTCCTGCACCAAGACCCTCCTCGATGGCAACCACCCATCTTTGTTATTATCTCCTGGCAGTGGAAAAGTTCCATTGTCATGTTGTGTATTTCAATACTGAAACTGGAAAGTTCAAGGTCTAGGGGGACAATCCCCTAGCCATTGCTTAATGCCCTCTAACAATGGGACTGGCGATAGTTGGTGGGGCTAAGCAGGTCCCTGGTGCTGAAAACACCCTGTAACACCCAGTAGAAAGCAAGAGCTAAGACTGCAGAAGCAAAGTATGGCTTGTGTTGAGCGGCCTTGAAGAGACCTTAGAGGCCCTCTCTGGAATTCTCTAATAACTGCCCCTGCCAAGATAATTGAGCAACAACATAGTTGCACCTGCAATAGTAGGGGAAAACTAAAAGGAGAAGGACCACCTTTGCGTTACCAGGCAACTGGGCTGGGCCCATGGTGCTTGCACTTGAAATGGTGGAGGCGTAGCTCCACAAATGAGTGAGGGCTCTGCCAACTTTGCCCAGACCTTCTGGCTTTCAGAAATAATTAGGACTTAGGATTAAGCCTAGGTTCCTCTGTCATCAGGGGGGACCAAAAGCCCTATGTTACAATTAAAGTCCAATGAGGAAATAAAAAGAATTGCAATTTGGCGTCTTTAGATACCAGTGAACAGGTGACTGTGATCTCTGTAATACCTGGCACTAAGACAAGGTTACTGGGAAGACAAGGAAAACTCTTGGGTCTGAAGTCGCCATCATTGAGAACCTTCTCCAGGTCTGACTATGGATAAGTCCCTTTGGGGCCCCTACAAATCCCTCTTGTTAGTACTGATTATGCTGATATATTAATGTAATCCGTTGTAAGCTTTTGCCTCTAAGCCCTAATGGGAATTGCTGCAGTTAAGGCCATTTTTAGTGGGGTACATGGAAACTGACATGGGCTACAACTAATAGCCTGGCCATTCAATCTAGCCACTGACAACACTTGGACTGACATATAAAGCAAGTCCCTGTGTGGATGAGACATCAGATAAAAATTAGTTCTGCTCCCTGATAAGCTTTTGTTACTTGTATAGATGGTCACCAGAAAGGTCCTATGCTGAGAGGGTATCATGGATTGAATTATGTCCTCTGAAAAATACGTGTATCAATTTGGGTCAGCCATGATTCTCAATATCGTGTGGTTGAACTCCTTTTTGTGATTGTAATTTTATGGTAAAGAGGATTAGGATGGGATTGTAACACCCTTACTAAGGTCACACCCCTGATCCAAAGTAAAGGGAGTTTCCCTGGTCTGTGGCCTGCACCACCTTCTATCTTACAAGAGATGAAAGGAAAGGGAGGCAAGCAGAGAGTGGGAAACCTCACATCACCAAGTAAGCAGTGCTGGGAGCAGAGCAAGTCCTTTGGACCTGAGGTTCCTGTGTTGAGATGCTCCCAGACCAAAGGAAGACTAATGCATCACAAAGTCCTTCCTCCAGAGCCGACAGAGAGAGAAAGCTTTGGAGCTGGTGCCCTGAATTCAGACTTCTAGCCTACTAGACCATGAAAAAATGGATTTCTCTTTGTTAAGGCCATCCACTTGTGCTATTTCTGTTAGAGCAGAACTAGATGACTAAGATAGAATTAAATTTCAAGCCCAAAGGACATGCTCTGCTCCTAGCACTGCTTACTTGGTGGTATGAGGTTCCCCACTCTCTGCTTGCTTCCCTTCCCTTTTATCTCTTGTAAAATAAAAGGTGGTGCAGGCCATACCCCAAGGAAACTCCCTTTACAGTGGATCAGGGATGGGACCTCAGTAAGGGTGTGTTACAATCCCACCCTAATCCTTTTTAACACAAAATTACAATCACAAAATGCAGGACAGCCAGACAATACTGGGAATCAAGGCCCAGCCAAACTGATACACACATTTTGGGGGGGACATAATTCAATCCATGACAGATGGGGAAGCAACAAATGAGCAAACCACTGCTCCAGGGCAAACAGATGTGCAAAGGACCACCTCCTGGACCCATAAGAGGACAATCCATGGGAATTCAGATACCATCTGTCTTAGTCATCTAGTGCTGCTTAACAGAAATACCACATGTGGATGGCTTTAACAAAGAGAAATTTATTCTCTCATAGTCTAGTAGGCTACAAGTCCAAATTCAGGGCATCCGCTCCAGGGTAAGTCTTTTGTTCTCTGTCAGCTCTGGAGGAAGGTCCTTGTCATCAATCTTCCTCTGGTCTACAAGTTTCTCAGTGCAGGAACCTCAGATCCAAAGGACATGCTCCACTTCTGGTGCTGCTTCCTTGATGGTATTGTTACCAGAGAATTGCCTCAGTTCTTGTCTTCAGTGTAGGAAAGAATTCAAACACTGAGACAAAGAGTGTCAAGCAAGCAAGGGTTTTTATTAGTTAGCAGAGGGTTAATAGCAAAAGTACACTTGACCAGAGGGCATCAAGCAGGCTGCTCAGAGAGAGTCTGAGAGCCCCTATAGTCATTTTCTCAGGGTTTTATATACTTTTTCTCTTATCTCTCCCTGTTAATGTTTAACAGCCAAGTCAGGGACCCCTGTAGAGATTATTTCCTTGCCTTATTGTTTAATTACCAAGTTAGGGACCCTATCAAGTTAGGGACCCCATAGGGACCATTTCCTTGGCTTAACGTTTAACTACGTAGGGACCATCTTATTGAGGAATGTCGCCACCCCCGTCCTCCTCCCAAGTGCAAGCTCTCCCCCTCCCCCCTACAGTATGAGGTCTCCCTGTCTCTCTGCTCACCTCTCTCTTTTATATCTCAAAAGATATTGGCTTAAGACACTATCTAATCTTGTAGATCTCATCATTATAACTGCTGCTAATTCATCTCATTAACATTATAGTGATAGGATTTACAACACATAGGAAATCATATCAGATGACAAAATGGTGGATGATCATACAATACTGGGAATCATGACCTAACCAAGTGGACACATATTTGGGAGGATACAATTCAATCCATGACACCATCCTCAGCTGGGCCTACACACATGGACTGCACTGTCATCAGAAAACGCTGAACAGCATAGAAAAGCTGACCTACTTACGAGACAGATTCCCAAGCCAACAGACATGAGTGTTCTGACAAGTCAATAATATTGGGCCCTCTTATCCTATACAGAGGCTTCCTCTGGATCTTGAATGAGCTTTTCATGCTCTATATCACCGCCAAGTCATGGGAACGATTGGGCACTTCAGTGGAGATGCTAAAATGGCTGATGAGAAGGAACGGGATAACCCCAGCCTGAACTTACGTATCTCAAGCAAGCAGTCTGGGGTCTCAATGCAACAGTTCCCTGAAATGGTATTTCTCATTTGTGTCTAATCTATAAAATGTGTTTCATTTATATACAACTATTCTCAGAAAGAGATCTGGATAAATAGAAGATAATAGAAACATGTTATAAAGCTTTGATTATTAAACGGGCACACTGTTAATAGGGAAATAAATCTGAATCTTAACACCTGGGAAGGGGTGGGGAAGAGAGGAGCACTAATGATCTTGTTCTTTCAAAAATGTTCCTGAGAGCTTTCCTCCTCCTCCTCCTCCTGAAGAACTCCCAAAGCTGCATTTCCACACTGCCATGAAGTCTACTGAGCCAGTAAAACAACAGAAAATGCCTTGGCTCCTGCACTGTCCACGCCGAGCATCTCCATTCAGCATCTACACTCTTGAAACTGACACCCTGATGTCATAGACAAAAAGAACTATTTGGAACCAACTGTGTCAGACAGTCCCCCCAGAAATAAGGACTAAACTGAACTATTTGGACTAAAAATACCCCAGGGCGAAAGGCACCATGATAGAGGGCCACATCGTAAACTTTGTAATGTGACGAATTGACTACTTTAATGTTGTAAACTTTTATTTCCAAAAAACTTCATATACCCTCTGTTCTTGTATTGATATCTATACTCTGATTATGACACTATGCAAGAAATACGATATTGCCATACATGGTTGGCAATACTGAGCTGGGAGGGGGTGGAGGAAGACCACAGTTACCTGATCAGAAATTCCAAGCTCAGTATACTCAACTGCTCTTTTTCTTTTTTCCACTGGAACAAACTTTCCGGGGAGTGGTTTGTGATTGTGACCAGAGGCGATGCTACTTTTAAGCACCTCTCCCCTGTGGGACTCCACAGAGAGGGGGATGGGGAGAAAAGCCAGTTAAGAACATTGATGCAACTCAGTCCCTCAGTACAGGTGAATGACATCATGAGCTATGGTAAATGTGTACAGGATACAACTTTTCTTCCAGTTAGAAACTCAGGATCAAAAGATCGGGGTCCCCACCAAGCTCATTGCCTCAATACTAGGACAGACAAGGGGGTTGCTATACGTGGGCAACCCTTACCTCAAGTCACAGCACAAGAACATCTCCGCTCATGGGAGGCAAGGGGAGGGGGAAGAATTATGAATGGTGTCTCTCTCTCTTCCCGTATTACCTCACAGTGATGGAAAGGCCCCTCATCCGTGGGCCCCAATGATACAGGCTTTCACTAGAGCTACCAATCAGACCAGCTATAGGCTCTGTCAACATCTGGACTGAGATGACGAGTCATCTTTCCACATTGTTCCAGCAGATCTGTCAAAAGCTGGACGTCGTGTCAGCCAGTTGAATGTGTAATCTGGTATACTGAGGAGATCATGTAGTGAACAAATGCTATTGTTGACACCACTACTCACAGAAAACATTTTTTCAAGTATAAAAGCTGCCTGTGGGGAGTGCTCCAACTTTAGAATGAAATTTTTCTGTGTTAAAAACATAGATGGCCGGGACTGGATAATTTGACTCTGAGAACGGCAGTTTTGAGACTGAGTGTGATGTGGCTCTAGACACAAGCAACTTGCAGAATATGACCAGGTGTGGTTCAATGTAAATTGTCTGATCACACTGAGTTCAAAATAGCCTGGTCTAGCTTGTTCAATTGTGCTGAGAAAGAGAGGTTTTGTATTACCCTTGCTGGAATGTGTACTGTTCATGTTAGGAGAAATACGTTGTTTTTACATAAATGAATCAGGGCATGTTATAAATAATATCAATGACAACATAAGATTGGACAAATGCAGCCTTTTGATCTACTCAGTTGGCTTGAATTAAGCCACGACTGGGATGGTTGGATGGGATCTTGTCTCCAAGCAGGCATGACCAACCTACTGTGGACAATCCCGCTAGTGACCCTCTTTAATGCTGTCTCAGATGGTGCTCAGGCATAACACACATCAGAGTTATGCCCCAAACCACGGGCAGGAAACTCGACCTCCAAAATGGTGATGGGCATACCAGGGCTTGGTACTGCTTTGTTTCTTTTTCTGGCGCTCTGATGGGAGTCAGGGGGTGGGTTGCTGGGGGAACATCTGCCTCTATGCTTCCCATCCAGGCTGCCTAAGTAAATGCCTCAGGCTCAGAACATTCCCTGATAAGGAGGCTGAGAATTGGGTCACTCTCTCTCTCACAGTTCCTTCTCCTTATCCCAGCGGGACGGGGACAGGGTCTCTCATACTATGGCACAGGAAAGGTGAACGTAGAACATGTGCCCCGTGCTGGCCATATGCAGGATGAGCTTGCTGGCCACGGGCAACCACTGCCCATAGTGAAGCTGGTCTTGCTCTGTCTTATCTTTGTGGGTAAAGCATTTCCCATTCCCCATTAGAGGATGTGTGTGATCTTTTTCTGGAGATTGTGAACCCTGTCTTGACAACTAGAGAGAGCTCATTTCTTTAAAATTTGAAAGACCTTACAAACTAATGAGAAAAAGGCAAATGCCAATAGGAAAATGGACAAAGAACATGAACAGACAACCCTCAAAAGTAAAAAATAAATCATGTAGTACTATATGAAGAAAAACTTCAAACTTAATAAGCAAAAAAAATTATAATGAAATTGAATGTCTATTTTTTCTCTACTAAACTAGTAAAATTTATTTTTAAAGGGTATGCTTAGGGTTAGTGAAGTACTGGAAGTCAGCAGCCTACGTACTAATAATGAGGATGTAAACTGCTACAATCTTTCTGGTAGGCAATTTGACCATTGCTAGCAAGATGTTTACAAATATCATGCACTGGCCCATTGATTCCATACAAACAATTATCTTAACAAAATATTCAGAGATGTATACAGAGATATTTGTACAAGGGTGTTCATCATTGTGTTGATTATTACAGTAAAATATGGGCAACACTAGTCAACAGGCAAATGTTTACATTTATTGTAATTGTGATAAATCCACACAGAATATGGTGTAGTGATTTAAAAAAAAAAAATCACATTTCTAATGCTTTAATGGCATGGGGAAGTTTTCATAATGTATTATATATTGTGAAAAGGATATGACTCAATTTCAATGTTAAAATCTGTATATGTATCTATGTGTATGTGTAGTGGTAGTTATAGCTGCCTATACATATTTAAAAAAGTATGGATAATTGATGATATATATGCATATGGTTATACATACTAAAAAGACCAGCATTAAAAAAAAAAAAAAGCATTAAGCACACCAAAATGTTAGCTGTGATTATCTCTTAGAGATAAGAATCTGGGTAACTATTTTTATTCCACATACTTTTCTGTATTTTCCATCTTGAACATGAAATACATTTATAATCATAAAAAGAATATTATTTTGTTTATGAGAGTTCATTTGTTTATATTTTGTTTCTAAAATGATTTCAATATTGAAGAAGGAATAGACTCATTACCTCACAAATATGAAGAGTGACATCAAAATCCATGATGTGCAATTTGCTTCCCTGGGGGCAAACTTGCCAAATCAAGAACTGCACGAATGAATAAAGAATGCGGCAGATTCAGAGCCTGGTGGTGCTCTTTGATTTCATGCTGAACACTGAGCCGCTTCTAGTTACCGCTGTAACGTGACCTCAGTGCCCAGGTTCATCAGTATATTTTCAGTATATTGATGTTGACATGCACACATATCTAAGGATGGCTACCCTCTCAAGGAAAAGGAAATCCACTGTACTGGGCACCTTAGCAATATTTTTCTAGCCTGAGCTTGGTTATTTCCAGAGATGGGTACATTATTTCATTCTGAGGCAATGTTTTCCAGTTTTGAATAATTCTGTTAGAGACAGAGGTCTTTCATTCTTCAGGTAAAATCCAACTACTCAGAAATTCCTCTCCTCAGCGTTAGCACCACCCTTCCAATCCTGGAAGTCAGAATTTCTATCAGCCCTTTGCTTTTTTTCCTCCATTTTGTACTCTTTGAGCTTTTCCACATACAATGCAATTTCTACAACTCTCTCCCCTTCTGGTATAGTATCCTGCCTGGTTTCTATTGTGTTGTAATGTGATACCAGGTATGTATACCATCTTCAGATATGGTTTGACCTGTAAAGGCTGCAGGGGGCACTACCCTCTACCTTGATGGAGACAAATGCCTGTCAGTGCCAGCCAAGTTTGCTTTAGCTGTTCCAGCAGCTGCCCCTGGCTCTGACTCATGCACTAAACTTGAGTAAACAAACACAACACAACAAAGCAAAACAAAACATTTTTCTAGGACCATTTCATATAAGGTTTTGTAGAGTCAGAAGTAATGGGTCTAAATGCATCTACTCTTGCCTAGCCATAATTAAACACCCACAGAGCAACCAGAATGATCTTTTAAAAACCTAAGTCAGATCACGTCCCTCCTCTGCTCAAAAGCCTCTAAGAGATTCTCTTTATACTCAAAATAAAACACAAACTCCTCGTGGTCACCTACCATGCCTTTTGTAATTTGGCCCTTACATACCTTTCATTTCCATGGCTACAAGTCTAAAGTTTGGTGGATTGAACCCACTCAGCAGGCTGGGAGAAAGTCCCGGCAATCTGCTTCTGTAAAAAGATTACAGCCAAGAAGACCTTACAGAGGAGTTCTACTCTGTACCACACAGAGAGACCGTGAGTCGGAATCGACTGAACAGTAATAGGCCTGGGTTTTTGGTTTTACTTTTCCAAGCCAACCATCCTTCTCCAGTCCTCTCTCCCTACACACTCTCAGGCTGGCCTCCCATCAGTTCCTCACTTTTCTCAACAATGGGATCCTAGCTCTTCTCAATTATCTTCCTGCAATGTCCCTGCCTGGCCAGCTCCCTAACTTCACTCTGGCCTCCACTCAAACATCGCTTTTCTGGGCCCTCCATTAAACCAGCCCCACTCTACTGTCTACCTCATTTCATTTGTTCTAGCGCAGAGATATACATCACTTCCTGAAATAATTTTAATGTTCACTTGTTTTCTATCTCCTCCACTAGAGTAAGGCCAGGATTTTGTCTTTGTTGCCCATTGTACCTCCAAGATTTCTTAGAATACCTTGCACACAAAAGACATTAATTTGCCTCCAACAAACAACTCCTGTGTGTTGATTTTTTTACTGCTACGTGCAGGCTTTTACTTCGATCTGGTTAAGTTTTGTTTCTAAGTGTCTGTTTATTTCTGCTCATCATTTTACTTGCCAATGCTGTTTTGAATATTATTCTATCACTCACTCATCATATTAGATATTTCCCTCAGCAGTTGATAATGCAAAATTTTCTTAAGTACTCCTACATTTACATATAAATAAAAAATCATATATAATACATAGACCAAAAGAAAAGAATCATGTGATAATCTCAATTAACACAGAAAACTCATTTGATAAAGCCCAACATCCATTTCTGATAAAAACTCTCAATAAAATAAGAATAGAAGGGAAATTCCTCAACATAATAAAGGCATGTATACAAAACCATAGCGATCCTATAGTGTCGCTGTGAATTAGAATCAACTCAGCAACAGGTACAGGTTATACAAAACCAAGAGCCAACATCATTTTCAGTGGAGAGAGGCTGAAAGCGTTCCCCCGAGAATGAGAACAAGACAAGGACCCCTTTTATCACCACTCTCATTTAACATTGTGCTGGAAGTCCTAGGTAGAGCTATAAAGCAAGAAAAAGAAATAAAAGGCATCCAGATTGTTAAGGAAGAAGTAAAACTATCTACATTCACAGATGATATGATACTACGTATAGAAAACCTCAAAGATTTCACAAGAAAACTGTTGGAACTAATAGAAAGATTCAGCAGAGTAGCAGGATACAAGATCAACAAGAAAAATCAGTTAGATTCCTATACACCAGCAAAGAGAACTTCGAAAAGACAATCAGAAAAACAATGCCATTTATAATAGCTCCTAAAAAGATAAAATACTTAGGAATAAATCTAACCAGGGACATAAAAGATCCACATAAAGAAAACTACAAAACACTACTGCAAGAAACCTACAATAATAGAAAAACATAACATGCTAGTGGATAGGAAGACTCAACGTTGTGAAAAAGTCTATTCTACCCAAAGTGATCTACAGATACAGTGCAATTCTGATCCAAATACCAATATCATTCTTAAATGAGATGGAAAAACTAATCACCAACTGTATATGGAAAAGAAAGAGGTCCTGGATAAGCAAAGCATTATTGGAAAAAAAAAAAGAACAAAGTAGGAGACCTCACACTACCTGATCTCAGAACCTACTATACAGCTGCAGTAGTCAAAACAGCCTGGTACTAGTGCAATGACACATAGACCAGTGGAAGTGAATTGAGAACCCAGACATAAATCTGTCCATCTATGGTCAGCTGATTTTTGACAAAGTTCCAAAGCCCCTTAAATGGGGAAAACATAGTCTTTTTAACAAATGGTGCTGGCAAAAATAGATGCCCATCTGTAAAAAAATGAAACAGAATAAAGATGATGGAAGAAAAATTAGGGACAACCCTAGAGGCCCTATACATGGCATAAATACAATACAAACTATAGTAAATGATGCACAAACACCAGAAGATAAACTAGATAACTGGGAACTCCTAAAAATTGAACACTTATGGTCATCTAAACACATCACTAAGAGAGTAAAAACAGAACTACAGACTGGGAAAAAAAATTGGCTACAACATATCTGACAAGGGTCTAATCTCTAAAATCTATAGAATACTTCAACACCTCAACAACAAAGGTACAAATAATCCAATTATAAAACAGGCAAAGGAGACCAAATGGGCACACCAGCCCAGGGGCAAGTATGAGAAGGCAGGAGAGGGACAGGAAAGCTGGTAATGGGGAACCCAAGGCTGAGAAGAAGAGAGTGTTGACATGTTGTAGGGGTTGGCAGCCAATGTCATAAAACAATATATGTATTAATTGTTTAATGAGAAGTGAATTTTTTCTGTAAATCTTTAAAGTACAATTAAAAAATAAAATAAAATGGGCAAAGTGTATGAACAGACACTTCACCAAAGAAGACGTTCCGCCAGCTAACAGACAGACACATGAGGAAGTATTCAAGATCGTTAGGCATTAGAGAAATGCAAATCAAAACTACAATGAGATAGCATCTCACCCTGACACTGGCACTAGTTAAAAAATAATACTAATAACAAATGTTGGACATGTTGTGGGGAGTTTGGAACTGCTTTTTTTTTTAATTAATTTATTTATTGTGATTTAAGTGAAAGTTTACAAATCAAGTCAGTCTCTCACACAACAAGTTATACACACCTTGCTATGTACTCCTAGCTGCTCTCCCCCTAATGAGACAGCACATTCCTCCTCTCCTCCCTGTATTCCCTGTGTCCATTCAACCAGCTCCTGTCTACTCTTCTTTCTCATCTTGCCTCCAGACAGGAGTTGCCCACATAGTCTCATGTGTCTATTTGAGCCAAGAAGCTCACTCCTCATCAGTATCACCCATCTTATGGTCCAGCCCAACCCTTTTTTGAAGAGTTGACTTCGGGAATGGTTCCAGTCTTGGGCTAACAAAGGGTCCAGGGACCATGACCTCCAGGATCCCTCTAGTCCCAGTCAGACTATTAAGCCTGGTCTTTTTATTAGAATTTGATATCTGTATCCCACTGTTCTCCTGCTCCATCAGGGATTCTCTGTTATGCTCCCTGTCAGGGCAGTGACTGATGGTAGCTGGGAACTATCTAGTTCTTCCAGTCTCAGGTTGATGTAGTCTCTGGCTTATGTGGTCCTTTCTGTCTTTTGGGCTCATCTGTACCATACGCCTTTGGTGTTCTTCATTCTTCTTTGCTCCAGGTGGGTTGGGACAAATTAATGCATCTTAGATGGTTGCTTGCTAGCATTTAAGACCCCGGACACCTCTCGCCAAAGTGGGATGCAGAACGTCTTCTTAATACATTTTGTTATGCCAACTCACCTCGATGTCCCCTGAAACCATGGTCTCCAGACTCCTGTCCCTGTCACTCTGGCCTTCAAAGCATTCGGTTGTATTCAGGAAACTTCTTTGCTTTTGGTTGTGGTAACCTCTCCTGTATTGTGTGTCACCTTTCCCTTCACCTAAAATAGTTCTAGTTTACTACCTAATTAGTGAATACCCCTTCCCTCTCTCCCTCTTCACTCTCATAACCATCAAAGAATATTTTCTTCTCTGTTTAAACTATTTTTCAAGTTCTTATAATAGTGGTTTCATACAATATTTGTCCTTTTGCAACTGACTAATTTCACTCAGCACAATACCTTCTAGATTCCTCCATGTTATGAGATGTTTCACAGATTAATTGTTGTTATTAATCATTGTGTAGTATTCTATTATGTGAATATACCATAATTTATCCATCCATCCATTGATGGGCACCTTGGTTGCTTCCATCTTTTTGCTATTGTAAACAGTGCTGCAAGGAACATGCGTGTGCATATATCTGTTTGTGTGAAGGCTATTATTTCCCTAGGATATATTCCAAGAAGTGGAATTACTAGATCGTATTGTAGTTCTATTTCTAGCTTTTTAAGGAAGTGCCAAATCAATTTCCAATGTAGTTGTACCATTTTACATTCCCAGGAGCAGTGTATAAATGTTCCAGTCTCTCCACAACCTCTCCAACATTTATTATCTTGTGTTTTTTGGATTAATGCCAGCCTTGTTGGAGTGAGATGCTATCTCATTGTAGTTTTGATTTGCATTTCTCTAATACCTAATTATTGTGAGCATCTCCTCACGTATCTGTTAGCCGCCTGAATGTCTGCTTTGGTGAAGTGCCTGTTCGTATCCTTTGCCCATTTTTTAATTGGGTTATTGTCTTTTTGTTGTTGAGTTTTTGCAATATCATGTAGATTTTAGAGATCAGAAACAGATTGGAACTGTCATAGCTAAAAACTTTTTCCTAGTCCGTAGGTAATCTTTTCACTCTTTTGGTGAAGTGTTTGGATGAGCATAGGTGTTTGATTTTTAGGGGCTCCCAGTTATCTAGTTTCTCTTCTGGTGTTTATGCATTGTTAGTAATGTTTTGTATACTGTTTATGCCATGTATTAGGGCTCTTAGCATTCTTCCTATTTTTTCTGTCATGATTTTTATCATTTTAGATTTTATATTTAGGTCTTTGATCCATTTTGAGTTAGTTTCTGCGCATGGTGTGAGGTATGGGTCTTGTTTTATTTTTTTGCAGATGGGTATCCAGTTAAGCCAACACCATTTGTTAAAGAGCCTGTCTTTTCCCCCATTTAACTGACTTTGGGCCTTTGTCAAATATCAGCTGCTTATATGTGGATGGATTTATGTCTGGATTCTCAATTCTGTTCTATTGGTCTATGTGTCTGTTGTACCAGTACCAGGCTGTTTTGACGACTGTGGCAATATAATATGTTCTAAAATCAGGTAATGTGAGTACTCCCACTTTGTTCTTCTTTTTCAGTAATGCTTTACTTATCCAGGGCCTCTTTCCCTTCCAGGAGATTGGAGCTCTTATCCATTGCTGGTGGGAACAAAGTGGTACAACCACTATAGAAAATGATATGCACCTCCTTAAAAGCTAGAAATAGAAATACCATACAATCCAGCAATCCCACTACTAGGAATATATTCTACAGAAATAAGAGCTATCATACGAACAGATAACGTGCACACCCATGTTCATCGCAACATTATTCGCAATAGCAAAAAGTGGAAACAGTTTGTGTCCATTAACAGATGAATGAATAAACAAATTACGGTGCATACACAAAATGGAATATTACACAAAATAAGAACAATGGTGTATCTGAAATATCTCACAATATGGATGAAACTGCAGGGCATTATGCTGAGTGAAATAAGTCAATCACAAAAGGACAAATATTGTATGAGACCACTATTATAAAAACCCAAGGGAAAAAAAAACAAATCTGTTGCCATTAAGTAGATTCCGACTCATAGCAGACCTATAGGACAGAGTAGAACTGCCCCACAGGTTTTCCAAAGAGCAGCTGCTGGACTAGAACAGCCAACCTTTTGGTTAGCAGCCAGATGCTTAACCACTGGTAGACAAGTGGTAGCTTTGGTGAAGGGAAATACAAAACACAATATAGGGAAAGTCAGCACAAAGTCATAGAAGCTTCCTAGACACATCCAAACACCTTGAGGGGCCAAGTTACTGGGGCTGAACATTGGGGGGATTAAGACGTCAGGGGACGTCTAGGGTCAATTGGCATAACATAGTTCATCAAGAAAATGTTTTACATCCTACTTCAATGAGCAGCGTCTGGGGTCTTAAAACTTGCAAGCGGCCATCTAAGATACATCTATTGGTCCCATCCTGTCCAGTGCAAAGGAGAATGAAGAAAAGAAAATACACAATGAAAATATTACTCCAAAGGACTAATGGGCCACATGAACCACAGCCTCCACCAGCCTGAGTCCAGGAGAACTAGATGGTGCTTGGCTATCTCCACCAAATGCTCTGACAGAGATCACAGTATAGGGCCCAGCACAGAGCAGGAGAAAATTGTAGAAAAAATTTAAATTCACAAAAAAAGACCAGACTTACTGATCTGACAGAGGCTGGAGGAACCAAGACTATGGCCCCTGACACCCTGCTAACTCAGAACGGAAGCTGCTTCCAAAGTTTGGCTTTCAGCCAAATATTAGACAGGCTTATAAAATATGTGAGGAACATACTTCTTAGTTCAATCAAGTATGTAAGACCAAATGGGCAACATCTGCCCAAAACCAAAGAGAAGGCAGGAAGGGACAAGAAAACTGGACAAATGTATACAGAGAGCCCAGCGAGTAATCCAAAAGTGGGCAAGTGCTGACACATTGCAGGGATTGCAACCAATGTCACAAAACAATTTGTGTATAAATTTTTGAATGAGAAACTAATTTGCACTGTAAACTTTTACTTAAAGCACAATAAAAAAAAATCATATATATATATATATAAACCCATTGCCATCAATTTCGACCCTATAGGATAGAGTAGAACTGAGTTTCCAAGAAGCAGCTGGTAGATTTAAACTGCCAACCTTTTGGTTAGCAGCCAAGCCTTAACCCCTGAGACCATTGAGCCACCAGGTCTCCAGCTGTTCCTTGGAAACCCTATGGGGCAGTTTTCACTCTGTCCTATATGGTTGCTATGAGTCAGAATTGACTCGATGGCAATGAGTTTTTTTTTTTTTTTTTTTGGTATACATACATACGGGTTTCTTATAAGATATAGAAAATTATGCATACATTAGTTATGATGTTTATTTTATCTGTATGATTATATATGATTACTTGTGCGTGTGTGTGTATGTGTGTGTGTATGAGCAAGTGAGGACCTTTGATGGAGCCTTATGGTCTGCTTCAGAAAGGAAACCAAAGGCCAGTCATACCCAGGAAAGCAACAAGAACATGCCCTGGGGAAGCTGGAGAGGAAGAGCTGGGTGAGAGCTGAGTAGATATGCCTCTATACCAAAGCACAATAGCCCCAGGCTCTGGCAGAGCTTGGGCCAGGGGAGAGGGAGATCGGAGGTATGTAAGAACGAATTTCACTTACATCTTTAGAAGCTTGTTTTGTTAGCTGGTGTGGAGCCAGCTCCAACTCATGGCAATCCTATATATAAAAAAGTGAAAGGTTTCCCAGTCCTGCGCCATCTTCACAATCATTGATATGCTTGAGTGCATTGTTGCAGCCACTGTGTATTTCGAGTGCCTTCCAACCCAGGGCACCATCTTCCGGCACTATCTCAGACCATATTCTGTTGTGATTCAGAAGGTTTTCATTGGCTAATTTATGGAAGTTAATTACCAGGCCTTTCTTCCTAGTCTGTCTTAGTCTGGACACTCCACTGAAATCTGTCCACCATGGGTGACCCTGCTGGTATTTGAAATAGCAGTGACATAGCTTCCAGCATCATAACAACATGCAAGCCACCACACTGTGAAAAATTGATAGATGGGTGGTGGCTAAATGAGACTCTTGTTAGTTACTATGAACTCCATTCTGACTCCTGGCGACCCCATGTGTACAGAGGAGAACTGTGCACCATAGCGTTTCCTAGGCTGTGACCTTTCAGAGACAGATCTCCAGGCCTGTCTTCCGACGTGCCTTTGGAAAGGTTTGAATTACTAATCTTTTGGCTCGTAGTTCAGCACTTAATCTTTTGCACCACTTGGGAACTCTACAAAACTGCAAATGAGTGAAAAGTTATGGAATTTGGGCTGAGATGCCATTGGGCATCTCTGCTACACAGTGAGGAGAAAGAATTTAAAAGTACAGTTTGGAGCAATTCTTGGTGGGGGGAAGCATGTTGATACTTCAGTGAGTTGAGACTCTCCAGTTAAACAATGACACCTACCCCGTACGCTGGGTACAAAATGCCTTTTTTTTCTTAGCAAAACTGAATCACAGAAAGGAAATAAAACAATTTGTAGGCAGTATATATTGCCTGAAATTGGCTCGTGCTTTGCTAATTCCTTATACTAGCATCCTCCCTTGCTGCAGCTGCCTCGGCTTTTTTCTGTTTACAGATTCCACAGCCATGTGGGTGCTGGACACAAGACTAGGTTAGATAACAAATGAGCAAGGGAGACTATGATGGTGTGATTTTCACAAATGTGAAGCCACCACCTGAACTGCTGAAATTATAAAGGAAGATTCTAATGAGATGGAAGAGACCACCAAATAGTCCCTGGACACACTTCACTTGTCCTTGGAATACGTTATCAGCTCCTTGCCAGCTTCGCCCAGAGACATCTTGCAATCAGGTCACTGAGCACATGATGACATTGTTCCTGATCCAGGAGTGTGGGAAGTCGCACTCATGAAAAACTAAATCCCTTTATCACACCCAGACTCACAGAAAGGATGAAAGGTAGGGACCTTCCATCTCTTACCTCCTTTAATCCTCACAACAGCCCTCAATTATTCTGAATGTCACAAAGAAAGAGAGGCTCAGAGAAGTCATGTAACTTGCTCATGGTCACATAGCTAGTAAAGACAGAGTCAGAATTTTGGTCCAGATCCATTTGACTTTCAAATTCTTGCTCTTTGCAATCTACCCACTCTCTCTCCCTGAGGGTATCTTTAGATGGGCACTTTCCCTTAACTGCCGCCTCTAGCAGGCATGAGGGATCCATATGAAGGACTTTAGGAGGGGAAAGGAAACAGCACATGCTGAGTGTCTGCCAATGAAAAGCATTCTGCTCAGCCCTGCTTGAGGGACACAGATAAATAAATACCTCAAGGAGCTTACAAGCTGATGAGGCGTTACTCTTTTTCAAGTTGGACTACACTTAGGTTTTTTGCCGTACTGATTTGTCATAATGCTGAGTATCTCTGAAATATTTTCCTCAAATTTTCTCTCTATATACTCTTACCACTACCCACTGCCATTGAGTTGATTCCAACTCATAACGACCCTATAAGACAGAATAGAACTGCCCCATAGAGTTTCCAAGGGGCACCTGGTGGATTTGAACTGCTGACCTTTTGGTTAGCAGCTGTAGCTCTTAACCACAACACCACCAGCGTTTCTCCTCTATACACATACACACACAAATATAACACATTTTAGTACACTATTAATATATATTCTAATATTACATATACCCCATGTTTTAGATAATATATTAAATATTATTATCAATTATATTAATAATAATAATCTATTAAATGATAAGTTTTTATGTATTTCTTCACATGTTTAATTATATTTTACCTATCCAAAGGTCTCTGGGTGGCACAAACTGTTTGCTCTCAGTTGCTAAATGAAAGGTTGGAGGTTTGAATCTACCCAGTGGTGCTGCAGAAAAAAGGTCTGGTGATCTATCTCATATGATTAAACAAACAAAAAAAAACCCAAATTCATCGCCACCAAGTTATTTCTGACTCATGGCAACCCCATATATTTCAGAATAGAACTGCACTCCATAGAGTTTTCAACGATTATAATCTTACAGAAGTAGATCAGATCGCCAGGCCTTTCCTTCATGGCACCACTGGGCGGATTCAAACCCACCAATCTTTGGGTTAGTAGCCAAAAGCAAACCATTCGTGCCATCCAGAGACCTTCCATAAGATTACAGCCACTGAAAACCCTATGTGCAGTTCTACTCGGACATCCATGGGGTCACCATGAGTTGTAATTAACCTACCCAACCAGATGAGAACCTGGCCAATGTACGCCATTATCCTAACTTGAACAATTACTGAAAACATTTGATTTATTCTGAAATGGCCTCTTTCTGACATTTATTTTGTATTTTAATAAATAGTTTCAGCCCATAACGGCTAACGGAATGTGACTAAGTGATAGTGCTGAGCCAGGGAAAGTGTGGGTAAAAAAACTAACACATAAGAAGCATATCACACAGAATGTGAAATATTCATTTTGTATTTTTTTTTAAGATACCTTCAAGGAACTGATTTATGAATGATTAGCAGGCAGTTAAGAGCTGGTAGGTATCCTTTGCCACCATAAAGCCCAGTTATATACATCATTACTGCCTGTTTGGATTAACCAAAACTTGGATGAATGGCAACCAGAAGAACCATTAGTAGGAGGCATCTTAAAACTTCAGGGAGGGGATGTGATGAGAATAGAGGGTGATTGCTAGCGTCAGCTCCAGGGAACACATCTCCATGGAGGTCTCTTGTTTATTGGCCTCATATAGCACTGAACATTCAGCAGTCTCACATTCAGGTAGAATGCATCACCTACGCCAAACGTGGAGAGCATGCATGCTTGCATACAGGCAGTATTTGGAAAAACAATAGTCATAATATTGAGTAAAACGAAACCCTAGACAGATTTGATTCGATGGTATGATCATAACAACAGCACAAAACTATACATATAAAAGGAACAAGGCAGAAGTACAATAATCTGTTAACAGTAATTGCCTTGACTGGCAGAACAATGAGTAGTGTTTCCTTCCTTTTTTATATTACCTTTTTTTTTTCCCTAAATAATTACATTTATTTACAATGGGGAAAAAAACTTACTTTAAGAAGATGGAATTTACTTTGTTTTCTCTCTGCTTTTTCTGGAAAGTACACTAATTTCTCTTAGGAGTTGCCTCAGCTGCTGTTGCTGGCACACCATTTTTCCATCACCTGAGCCAACACACAGTGCTGAGCAGATGAAGGACACATGAGGAAACTGGTGAGGTGAGGCTTTTATTTGGAGGAAGCTGAGTGACTAAAAAGCTGTTAATTCTTTATCACTTGGTGACATTGCCGTGTTAGGAGAACTAACAACTCCCAACATAGTGCTAACCTTCCTTAACTATTATTTTAATTTTTTTCATCACCTGGAAACATTATGGAAACCATTTTCCTTTTTTTCAAAATAAAGCCCAGGACACAATAACCAACAAAGGGTTACTGAGCTGTCTCTAAGAGCAAATACTATCTGCATATACATATATATATATATACATATATATATATACATATATATATATATCATGTTAGTGACATTTTTTTAGCGACATTTGGAGATCATTTTGATGATTCATGTTCATGGGAAAATAGGAAATTGAAATGGTTATAGAACACTAATGTTTTTGGCAGTTGTACTTAAAATGCTAAAATAACTCTGAAGACAGCTGTTTATTGCTTTAAAAAAAACCCTTTACCACTGTTAAGAGATACCAACAGTAGCAGCAGCAGTATGCACTGAGGTTAAAAGTGTCGTGCAAGAATCAAGTTGCCTGAACTCAAAACCAGATGTCATAAGTCCATGACCATGTGCAAGTTATTACACTAAGTCACACTTTTCTCATTTGTAATTCTTGCAAACCTCCTAAGAATGGTTAAATAACATAATTAATATAAAGCATTTACACAGTGTCTGGCCTCCATGGGATATTAATAATTGTTAGTTATTTTTGTTATCATCGTTAATATTAAGTAAGTACTGGGAGAACCTAGCCCAAACTTTAAATCAGTCTCTTGTTGTGGAGGCCATAAGATAGCTGCATCTAATTTCACCTGAAAGGTACCACCAGGTAGCCAAGTATACCTGCAGGATGCCAATACATGTGTAGCAAGAAGTTAGAGCTCAGAATTCTAAGATGCTAACCATATTTAAGTATCTATTGTGCACTCAATTTTCCATGAAGGGAAGAGCAGCTTGAACATTTTGGGGGGTGTTTTCAGTACAGAATGTGGATTTCCCAGTGCTGTTTTCCTTTGGAAAACAAGCTGCTACTTGTTGTCAGTGTTGGAATGAAGATTCATTTTGCAAGAATGAGATTGTCTTCGTTCCAGATGCTTTGGAATTTAACATGCCAGATACTAATGGGCTCAGCTTTCTTTGCGAGGGCTCTGGAAATGGCATCTGGTGGATCTCAATTTCCTTTCCAAATGACTTTTCAACCCTCCTTCCCTAGCTCTAATTCTTTTCTAGAGTGAAACCTGAATAGGACTTTTCTGCATTTCAAAAAACTTCAGTCTCTGTGGTATAGAAATACCAATTCTAGTCAGGTAATAGGAAAATTCTTTCTTTCCTTGGCACAAGCAAATGTAGAACTACCCTATAGCAACATTTCCTCAAATAAAGTGAGCTCACAATGAAAGATTACAAACTATAAAAGCAAACAAGCAACCAGAAAGATTATAGATACAATACCAGAAGAATTACCATCCCAAGGACCCAATTTATAGAACAATAAGAGATTACCACAATATGAATGTCTAAAATTTTAAAGGGAAAATCACAATAAAAAAAACAGGACAGAATAACAATGATCAGGCAAATTGGAAAAAGAAACAAATGGAGTTTCTAGAAATGAAAGCACAGTTACTGCAACAAAGATTAGTAGAGATGTGAAAAAGGAGCCCTTGTGACATGATGATTAAGTACTTGGCTGAACTAACATATTTAATGCAATGTTTTTAAAGATAAAAATTAATGCACAAAAATCCATGTTGAGCAAAACATCAAAATTTTAAATAGTCAGGATCCATAATGGTGCTCCATATTATGGAGTCTGAGGTAAAAGGAAAAATCAGTACTGAGGTTTTAAATTAAGGCATACGACAAATAAGAAGGAATGCAGCAAATCAATTCTAGGTGAATTCCAGATCTAAATGTGAATGGTAAACATAAAGCTTTTAGAAGGAAACATAAAACATCTTCATGAACTGGGGGTAGGCAAAGATTTCTTAAACAGGACTGAATATGTACTAACCATAAAATAAAAAATATTGAACAATAATAAGATTTAGTACTTCTGTTCATCAAAAGACACCATGAGGAAGATCAAGAGACAATTCAGAGTGGAAAAAGGGATTTGCGATGCATATATCTGACACGGAAACCCTGGTGGCATAGTGGTTAAGTGCTGCGACTGCTAACGGGTCAGCAGTTCAAATCCCCCAGACACTCCTTGGAAACTATGGGGCAGCTCTACTCTGTCCTATAGGGTCGCTATGAGTCGGAATCGACTCGACAGCACTGGGTTTGGTTTTTTGGTTTGGTATATCTGACACAAGAATCAGGTCAAGAATGTAAAGAACTCACACAAATGAAAATAAAAAGACAGATGACCCAAGAAAAACATGAGCAAGAGATTGAAACATGTGCTTTACAAATTTAGGTTGCCCATAAACATATGAAAAGGATCTAATTTTCATTTATTATTAGGGAAATACAAATTAAAACTGCAATGTGACACCACTACATACACATCAAAAAACAAAAACAAATTCGTTGCTGTTGATTTGATTCTGACTCATAGCGAGCCTATGGCACAGAGTAGAATTGCCCCATAGAGTTTCCAAGGAGCAGCTGCTGTATTGGAAATGCCAGCCTTTTGGTTAGCAGCCAAACGCTTAACCACTACACCACCTACACACCAGAATGGCTAGAAAACAAAAGCAGATGATACCAAATGTTGGTGAGAATAAGATACCACTACATATCTATTCAACCAAAAAAAAAAAAAACTAAACCTGATGCCTGATGTTAAAAGAAAAATCATGTGGAAAATAAATATTTGTGAGTTTATCTGAACACAACGACAATTCAGGAATCAGGCAGCAACCAAACTGAAAATGGCTATGAGCTGTGAAGAAAAATAAGTGGAGAAAGCTTTTACAGAATAAATCCATAAACAAAGCAGGTTTAAATCTGATTGGCTGGAGCTGGAGCTTAACCTTATTTGGGTCAGGGAGCTTGGTTTTAGCTGATTTAGCAACTCCTGATTGGCTACTGGTAAGTTTTATTTTGCTTATATTAGCAGCCAGGCTCTGGAGTGTTGCCACTCTTAACAGCCTCTTTATCACCATCCAGTTGATTCTGACTCATGTTAAAACCCTATTAGGTTGACTAAAATTTAAAAAAAAAAAAGATCATAACAAGTATTGACTAGAATATGGAGCAACTGGAACTCTCATACGCTTCTGGTGGGAATGTAAAATGATACAACCACTTTGGAAAATAATTTGACAGTTTTTTAAAAGGTTAAACATGCATTTACTACATGGTCCACTCATGAAATGAAAGCATAAGTCCATATCTGTACATGAATGTTCATAGCAGGTTTATTTAGAATTGCTACAAACCGGAAACAACTCCAGCACCCATCAATAAGTAAGTGGATAAATAACTTGTGGTGTACCTTTACAATGGAATTATACTCAACAATGAAAAGAGAATGAGCTACTGACACACACAACCACATGGATGCATTTAAAAACAGTTCTGCTGAGTGAAAAAAGGCAGAATACAAAGAGTACATATTGTATGATTCCATTCATATGAAATTATAGAAAATGCAAACTAAGCTAGAGATAGAAAACAAATCAGCAGTTGCCTGGAGATTGGGGACAGTGGGGAGAGTTGGGAGAAAGAGATTACAAAGAAGCATGAGGAAACTTTTGTGGGGTACTGGATATTTGTTCATTATTTTGATTGTAGTGATAGCATATATATTTGTACACACACACACATTTGTTGTTGATATATATATGTATATATATGTCATGTGTATATCCAAAACCAAAAACCAAACCCTGTGCCCTTGAGTCAATTCCAACTCATAGCGACCCTATAGCAGCCCTATAGGACAGAGTAGAACTGCCCCATAGAGTTTCCAAGGAGCGCCTGGAAGATTCGAACTGCCAACCCTTGGTTAGCAGCCGTAGCACTTAACCACTATGCAACCAGGTTTTCCCATGTGTTTATATACGCATTCGGTGTTGTATGCCTTCAAGTCAATTCTGACTTATGGCGACCCGTTTGTTACGGAGTAGAAATGCTCTACAGGATTTTCTTGGCTGTAATCTTTACAGAAGCAGATCTTCAGGACTTTTCTTTCGAGGTTTCACTGGGTGGTTTCCAACTGCCAACCTTTTGGTTACTGGCCAAGCACTAACTATTTGCACCACAGAGGGATGCATTCTGTCTGTAGGAATCAGGGGAAGGTCTAGTGTGGGATGTTTGGTGAATGTAGGGAGTCTAAAATGATGCAGTTTAAACCTTTCATGCCTGGCGGTACTTATAGTGGCCATGAAATTTTTCAGCCTCTAGGGATTGTTGGGAAGTTGCTGTACCATTGACAGCACGTCTGCTCCAAGGCAGAGACCTTTATGATTGTTTCAAACTGAACAAATGGGTGTCTGCTGCAAATTACTGTGTTTACTGTGTATTGCATATGGTGTCTGAATTTTTGGTAGGAAAAATCGAAAATTTGAAGAATTTTGCTACACATATGTACCAACAGACCCTGGTGGGGACTGTGGGGTATAATTAGTGGTACTTCATATGTACCATTGAACAGTTAGGGTAGGCTCATGGGAGGGTGTAAGAAAAAAGTCCATACTAACCTACCAAAAATTCAGACACACTCAATGATTCATCATATTTCCATTAATAAAAACACATGGTTTCAACAAAAAATTTAAAGCAGAAAATAATTGGATCACCAAAGGATTAAGACAAGGCTGGAGATACAGTTAGAGATCAGATGGTGAAGGACTTTGTATGCCACGTTAGGAATATATATAAGACAAAGGAGAACAGTAGGGACCACTGAACACACTCACAAAATTAATCACAATTTTTAGAAGAAGTCTGATTTTCTCAGTAAGATTTTTGGCTAAAAAACCTAGCCATTTAATGGTCAATGACCTTGATTGAATGTCTAGTTCCATTCATTCTCTCTCTACTTGCATATTATGCACTGTATGATTGAGAAAAATACAGAACAGACAAAATACAGAACAGACATACCAGTTCCATTTCTAATACAGCTGGCGTGTTCACTCCAGTCAGGGCTAACAATTCATATTTGTCTCTTTGTATCATCTTTCTTTCAACTCACTTCCTTTGAATGTAGTAAAAACACACCTTTCTGCCTAGGAAGATAAATTAGATTTTTCTCTTAAACTTAGGCTAAACAATCCAATGTAATGGAATCAGTTTGTGTAAGGGTCTGAAGAAGGGACTTCAGTGGTGACCTTTCCAAACCATAATGGTGACTATCCCAAGACTAGCTTCCTTTCAGATGACTTTGGCATGAAGTGGGCGGTAGAAGAAAGAGAGGAGGAAAGAACAGGAGAAAGGGAAGTGGAGAAGAGGAATTATATGATGCTCTACTATTAAATGTTTAATATAATAGTGTAATAATAAAATTTCTATTAAAGCTCTTTCTTGAGTGTTTATTGGAATCTCTATTTTAATGTATTTGCCCTGGTTTTGTAACTGCAAAAGAGCCAGGCATATGTGACATTTTCAGGCTCTGTCTCATAAAAATAGGAAAGAAGTTCAGGTTCAAAGGGGTCAAAAATAATGATAAATGTTTGCATCTTAAATTAACCCTTTTCTGCTGAGATCCAGGTAGAGCTCTAAGTTCTTATCTTGTAGGATGATTTTGAGCGTCAGATTAGAAGCCATTCCAGCTGCCACTATTTTCTTCCAGCCTAAACATAAGTAGTCTATTAGTATGGCAAAGACCTGCTGGAGAGACCAAAGATTCCAGCTCAGCTAGAAAACATATTGTTTATTCTGCTTTCCACTCGCCACTGATTCTTATGCTTTTCTGGATCATGGGCTTCTTCAAAATCATTTGGCATTAATTTTGGGGGATTTATGAAATCCCTTGCTCTAGGTTAAGAACCTCTGGTAAATATAATTATAGTTCATGTAGCTATTATATGATAGGCAGAAGGCGTGCAAAATGATAAAGTTCCCTCTGTTGATTCTCAAGTGTTGAAAAATGTAAGAATGGAGGTCAAGGTCCATTTTAGGTGCAGACAATGCCACTACCAAGGACATGTGGTTGTAAAAGCACTGAGTAGAAGTGAGAAATAGTGTATCTTTCAGTCTAGTGAGCACACGAGGGAACCAATTTGGAAACATAGCTCCAACCTGCAGTGTAGAGGGTTTGACCATTCAAGTTATCATCTAAATGGGGAACTTCTGAGCGTGAAATAGGAAACTGCTAATGATTATACTGGGATAACATCACGCTTGGTAAAGCAGAGGGTTAACGAAAAAGAGAAAGACCTTCAACAAAATAAATTAACACAGTGGCTGCAACAATGGGCTCAAACATAGCAGTGATTGTGAGAATGGCACAGGACCCGGCAATGTTTTGTTCTGCTGTACATAGGGTGACTAAGGGTCAGAACAAACATGATGGCACCTAACAACAACACACTGGGACAACAGTGTGAACTGGGTCTGTCCCAGGTAAACTGGGCCATAGAGTGACCCTAGTACAGGCATTAAGTAATAACATGATTGAGAAACTGAGATTTGAAGAATTGTCATCACAGGGCCACATAAATTTGCTTTGAAGCTGGAAAGTAAAGCAGTTTAGATATTTCCCTAAATTGACTTGCTCATTAGCAATGAAAAGGAGAGTCACTTGAATCAGTTTCCATTACCCAAGAGAACTGGAGACTGATCACAGGTCACAAGATGCTCTTAAAACTCCTCCTTTCCACTGTGTCTCCCTAACTCTGTCAGTCTCCATGTACCAAATATACACAAAGTGCCTAAAGATTCCCTAGGTCTCGATATATCATTTTCCTGTGATCTTTACCTTCTTTTAGGAATCACAGAATCTTAAGAATTTTAGGGTTAAAAGAACCTTCAGGATCATCTACTACTTCCCCAGGGGTGTGCAGGAACCCACCATCCAGCCTCTGAGAAAGCATCATTTGGCTTGTGTTTGAAGACTATTACTCAGGTCATCCAGGAATGAGTGCCCAAGGCATGTAGCCTACCTGTGTCTTGGCTGCACTCCTTGCCTGAACTTCCCTGACAAGGCCCCCTATTGTTGATATCTCCTGACATGGCACTTTCTCTGAAAGGACAGTAAAGCCAAGAGGGGGAACCCAAGTGTAGGATCAGACCCAGCTGCAGCTCCCACATTGCTCCCTTGATAGTCAACGCACAAATGAGTGACTCCTTTTCTTTTTTCACTGTGAGAATAAAAAAACAAAAAAGCGAGAATAGGGGGCACAATTTCAAAGGTTTTGATGATTTTTGTCTCTGCAGAAAATTACAGGTGAAAGGAGGTTCATAAGTAAAATTGGATCACGTGCAAAAGTGTGCAAATCAACTGGAAATGCTTGACATTTTGGGCCTAATTTAAGGGAAACAGTCTATCCTTTGCCTCATGGTTGTCTGTCTTCTTAATATGCCTAAAACTATAGCTGTACGAAATAATGAGTGCTTAAGCAGTAAGAAATCCACTGTGTCTTCTTGCTACACCTCCAGCTATTATGCCATTCAAGAAACTTGTTGAACTACTATATGTCAGTCAGAGTTCTTGGGTGACACAAACAGTTAAGCATTCGGTTACTAAGTGAAAGGTTGGTGAACGAAATCTACCCAGAGGCACCTCAGAAGAAAAGCCTGGTGATCTACTTCTGAAAGGTCATTTTGCTGTTGTTATTAAGCACTGTCAAGTCGGTTTCAACTTATAGCAACCCTAGATACAACAGAATGAAGCACTGCCCTGCCCTGTGCCACCCTCATGATTGTTGTTATGCTTGAGCCCATTGCAGCCACTGTGTCAATCCATTTTGTTGAGGGTCTTCCTTTTTTTCACTGACTCTCTACTTTACCAAGCATGATGTCCTTCTCCAGAGACTGCTCCCTCCTGATAATACGTCCAAATCATGTGAGATGAAGTCTCGCCATCCTTGCTTCTAAGGAGCATTCTGGCTGTACTTCTTCTAAGCAGACCTGTCCGTTCTTCTGGCAGCCCATGGCATATTCAATATTCTTCACCAACACCATAATTCAGAGGCATCAGTCCTTCTTCAGTCTTCCGTATTCATTGTTCAGTTTTCGTATGCATATGACCAAACCAAAAACCAAACCCATTGCGTTGAGTCGATTCTGACTCATAGTGACCCTACAGGACAGAGTAGAACTCCTCCATAGGGTTTCCAAGGGTTGGCTGGTGGATTTGAACTGCCTACCCTTTGGTTAGCGGCCAAGCTCTTGACCACTATACCACCAGGGCTCTACCACATGAGGCAACTGAAAACACCATGGCTTGGGTCAGGTACAACTTAGTCCTCAAGGTGACATCTTTGCTTTTTAACACTTTTAAGAGGTCTTTTGCAGCAGATTTGCCCAATGCAGTATGTCATATGATTTCCTGACTGCTGCCACCATGGCCGTTGATTGTGGATCCGAGTAAAATGAAATTCTTGACAACTTCAGCCTTTTCTCCATTTATTACGATGTTGCTTATTGGTCCAGTTGTGAGGATTTTTGCTTTCTTTATGTTGAGGTGTAATCCATACTGAAGGCTGTGGTCTTTGATCTTCATCAATAAGTGCTTCAAGTCCTCTTTACCTTTAGCAAGCAAGGTTGTGTCATCTACATAACACAGGTTGGTAACGAGTCTTTCTCCAATCCTAATGCCACATTCCTCTTCATAAAGTCTAGCTTCTCAGATTATTTGCTCAACATACGGATTGAGTAAGTATGGTGAAATGATACAACCCTGATGCACACCTCTCCTGACTTTAAACCACGCAGTGTCCTCTTGCTGTGTTCCAACTACCACCCCTTAGTCTATATACAGTTTCCTCATGAGCACCATTCGGTGTTCTGAAATTCACATTCTTCACAATGTTATCCATAATTTGTTATAATCCGCACAGTCCAATGCATTTGCATAGTCAATAAAACAAAGGTAAACATCTTTCTGATGTTCTCTGCTTTCCGCCAAGATTCATCTGATATTAGCAATGATATTCCTCATTCCAAGTCCTCTTCTGAATACAGCTTGAATTTCTAGACAGTCGCCTTCGATGTCCTTCTGCAACTGCTTTTGAATGACCTTCAGCAGGGTTGGGTGGGTTCAGCAAAATTTTACTTGCATGTGATATTAATGATATTGTTTGATAATTTCCGCATTCTTTTTGGCTCACCTCAGCTTTTGAAAATCCTATGGAGCACAGTTCTGTTCTGAAACACATGAGGTTGCCAAGAGTTGGAATCTTGGGTGCAGGGGATACAGAAACGAATATCCCAGCCCCAAGAAGACAGGCAAGAAAATAGATAGATGTAATATAGTGTGATAAGTACTACTATAAACAAAAAAATGAAACCCATTGCCATCAAGTTGATTCTGACCCATAGCGACCCTATAGGACAGAGTAGAACTGCCACATAGAGTTTCCAAGGAGCACCTGCTGGATTCAAACCACCGACCTTTTGGTTAGTAGACGTAGCTTTTAACCACTACGCCCCAAGGTTTCCAAGTACTACTATAGAGAAATTATATTAGTCAGGAAGTTTGTAATATGATGCAGCAACAAATAGCCCCTGGGTTTTAGTGGCTTAAACAAAGAAAAGACTTGCTTCTTGCTCACACAAACCCCACTATGGGTCTAGCTGTCTTGCTAAGACAACTGTTCTTCCCATGGCACCTCAGCAAACTAGGATATTGGAACCTAGACAGTCCTGGAGCTTCACCATCTAGATCATGTGACTTCAGTTGATGTGGGAGAGAAAGAGAAAGGAGAAAAATTACCCTCCCATCCTTAAGTGCTTCTGTCTGGAAATGACACAATCCCTACTCATACGTCACCAGCCAAAGTAAGTCATGTAGTCATACTTAACTTCAAAAAGTATAACCTTTTATGTACCTGGAAGTAGAGGAGATTTGGATACAACAGTGAATATTAGTAATGTTGTCTACCATACACGCCCAGTGCTCTGCTTGGGAAGCAGAACCTAACACAGACTGTGACTGAGAGATGCTAGGTGACAACTTCTGGAAGGAAGAAGCATCTTTAAGAATGAAGAAGAGATGTCTTCTGAAGAAAGGAGAAAGTAAATTCCAGGTAGAGGGAACCACATGTGCAAAGATACGAAGATGTTTGGTTAATTGTCAGCAGTTTGGTGTCTGTGGGAATAGGGTAGGCAGAGGAATGTCTGCAGATGGAGCTGGGACATAGACAGCAAAGTCCCCCTTGAAACCATGCAGTAGAAGCTGGGTCGGCAGTAACTCCAATATGAGAATGTTGAAGATTTTGATACCATATTTTTACCCAATATATTGAGCAAATATTCAAAGAGTTCTGAAGTAAATTTGTTGTTGCCAGTTGCTGTGGGGTCAGTTCTGACTCCTGGCCACCTTCCGTGTAACAGAACAAGACATTGCCTGATCCTGCACCGTCTTTACGATCGTCGGTGTATCTGAATCCATTGCTGTGCCTGTTGCGTCAGTCTATTTCATTGACAGTTTCCCTTGTTTTCGTTCACTGTCTGTGAAACATGGTGTCTTTTTCTAGGGATTGGTCTTTCCTGATGATGTTTCCAAAGTAAGCGAGTCACACACAAACAAGTACAGACTTACGGGTCTGATGGAGACTGGAGAAACCCTGGACACCCTTTTAACTTAGTACTGAATACACTTCTGAGGTTCACCTTTTAGCCAAAGATTAGACAGGCCTATAAAACAAACAATAGTACATGTAGCTCAACCATGAGTACGAGACTAAGTGGACACACCTACCCAGGGGCAAGGACAAAAAGGCAGGAGGGGACAGGAAAGCTGGATGAATGGAAATAGGGAACCCAAGGTCAAGAAGGAGAGTGTGTTGACGTATTGTGAGGTTGGCAACCAGTGTCACAAAACAGTATGTACATTAATTGTTTACTGAGAAAGTAATTAGCTCTATAAACCTTCACCTAACAAGTACACACACACACACACAACAAAAAAACAAAATAAGTGAGTCAAAGTATGAGGGGCAGAGAAATAGCATCCCCAGCTTATTGAAACTTAATAGAAATTAAAGGAGCATTTGCCAAAAAAAAAAAAAAAGGAGGGGGGGGTCATCCATAATGTAATACTCTGACCTCAGACCATGAATTTCAGTCAGATAGAAAGAAATGATTCTTGCTGTCTGCTAGGGAGAAACAGATTCCATATTCTTTTCCTCCCACTAATAAAAAACGAGTAGGACACTAGATAGACTTCGTTTCCAACTTCTTTTTTTCATTTTGAAGATTTCCTAGAAATGGCAGGAAGCATCTCTGGATCCTGCCATGTCCTAGAAGGGTTTCATCTCATGACTGATCGATGTAGCATGTAAAATGACTGGAGGACAGATTGTGTTCTGCTTCTCATCAGCATGATGTAAGCACTCATCAAAAGTTCAACACAAACAGCATCAAAAGGGACTGTTCCTCATCATACTATTGGTATAAATTTTGTGGATCATTGTGGGGATATCAAGACGCATTCACTTAAGCTACACCTGTACTTTGGAAAGCAACAGATATGCATGTAGCTCAGTAGCCAGGCATTTGGGCCAAAGGGCTATATTTCTTCAGCTCCGTTGGAATTTTTACATGAATCCTTGTTTTTTTTTTTTTTTTGAGTGGAAAGGTAACTAGCAAGCAGTACTGCAAAATCACAGAATGTTAGGTTTTCAAAGACAACAATGTTTATCTTATCTGAATGTCATTTTATAAATAGGAACATTATTCATTCAAAATCACGTTTTCAAACACATTTTGGTAAAACTAGTGCTAGAATCAAGGTCTCTTGACTCCAAGCCCAATGATTTTTCTTGTATGTTAGTAAAACTTTATTTTTATTACACCTCATCCAAATTTGTCACCATATTGTTATTATTGTTATTCACTTCCTCATGGTGTCTTTTGATGAACAGAAGTACCAAGTCTTATTATTGTTCAATTTTTTTTCTTTTATGATTAGTACATATTAAGTCCTGTTTAAGAAATCTTTGCCTACCCCCAGTTCATGAAGATGTTTTATGTTTCCTTCTAAAAGCTTTATGTTTACCATTCACATTTAGATCTGGAATTCACCTAAAATTGATTCGCTGCATTCCTTCTTACTTGTTGTATGCCTTAATATAAAAACTCAGTACTGATTTTTCCTTTTACCTCAGACTCCATTATGGAGCGCGATTACAGATCCTGACTATTTAAAATTTTGATGTTTTGCTCAACATGGATTTTTGTGCATTAATTTTTATTTTTAAAAACATGGCATTAAATATTATTTGTCATGATTATTGAGATTTTGGCTCCCCTCCCTAAATTTTGCAACCCAGGTAAGTGCCTCACTCCCATTTCTGCCCTGCTTTAACAGTGAAGCACAAAAGATCTTCATGACAATAGGCTACTTACCCACTCTCAAGGGGATAGTTCCATGTGTTGACCCTCCCAGGACATAAGACCCTCTAACCCTCCCAAGACTTGCGGTATTATCCCCTCATTTAAGTCAGTAGTGTTAAAAAGAATCAAAACTCACTGAAATTTGAACATAAGGTTTATTCCAAGCAGTTATTCTATATGCATATATGGGGGCCATTTGGATTCCAGAAAGAGCAAATGGCTTGAAGAAGGTAGGTACAGTGGGGCTTCTAAAGAGAAGAGGAGGGAGAAATATACAAGATCATCAAATGGTTAATTGATTGAACCCCGCCCTCACCCTCTTACTGAGATCACGGGATATCAGCTCACAAGAGTCTCTGTCCCTCTACCCAGCATTAACTTTTGAGATTCAAATTTAGTAAGCCAGGATTCAAACAGGAAAGAAAGGATTTGTAACTTTGGGTGAAAAAAAAGCTGCTGGCTGATTAATTTTGGGCAGAAAAAAATTGGGGGCAGGCATTTCTTTAAAGTTAATATTTGGTTTCGTGGGTAAGAAAACTCCAAAATCAAAGCAAGTTATCTGCTTATCTGCTATCAGTTTCTCTCTTTGACAACAGAAATATGTACTCTGATTACCTCCAAACCAAAAAAACCAAACCCATTGCCATTGAGTGGATTCCAGCTTGTGGTGACTTCACGTGTGACAGAGTAGAACTACTCCGTAGGGTTTTCTTGGCTGTAATCTTTACAGAAATAGATTGACAGGACTTTCTTCTCCAGAGCAGCTGGGTGGGTTGAAACCATCAACTTTTCGGTTGGTAGCCCAGTGCAAACTATTCGAGACAATCAGAAGCAAAACCTGTCGCTGTCTAGTTGGTCCCAACTCATACCAACCCTATAGGACAAAGTAGAACTGCCCCCTAGGGCTTCCAATGAGAGGCTGATGGATCCAAACTGCCAACCTTTTGGTTAGCAGCTGATCTCTTAATCCTGTGCCACCAGGGCTCCTAGCCCTGGATGGCACCAAGGAGCCCTGATGTCACAGTGGTTAAGAGTGCAGCTGCTAACCAAAAGGTCAGCAGTTGGAATCCACCAGCCTCTCCTTGGCAATCCTATGGGGCAGTTCTATTCTAGCCTATAGGGTCACAATGAGTCAGAATCAACTTGACGGCAACAGGTTTTTAGCACCACCCAGGGACTTCTAATTACCTCCAAAAGCCAAAAAACTCATTCCTGTTGAGTTGATTCTGACTCATAGTGATCCTGTAGGACACAGTAGAACTACCCCATAGGGCTTCCAAGGAGCAGTTAGTGGATTCGAACTGCCAAACTTTGGGTTAGTAGCCATAGCTTCTTTTAACCACAGTGCCATCCAGGGCTCCCAGATTACCTTCAGGGTGGCTCTATATTCTCCCCACCCCACCTCCTCTAGGGAAGGCATGTGGTCCTGCAACCTAAGTGGCTTATGGGCTTTTAGCCCACCCAGGGGATCTTCTAGCCCCTTTCTCTACCTAGGAGAAAAAGAAAGTAAAATAATATGCTAAATCTTCAGTGGTCACCATACTAACACAGACAGCCTTGGATTGGGCTAAATTCCTAAGTCACACCTAGTGCTGTTCAGGATTTCTCTACATAGTGGTAGCATCAAGGAATACTCAGAACCAAACCAGTGACAAAAATAAAGTCAAAAGTAGCGGCTCTCTAGGAGGGATCTTCACTACTTCAGGCCTACCAACGACCCCTACTAGAATTAGTATACTATCTGAGCAAAGAAACCCAAAGGAAAAGGCAAGGACGATATAGATCCCCCCCAAATGGGCAGCATATTAAATTTTTCAGCTATTGCTGGTTAAGAATTTCATTTGTGTCTGGGGTTATGGCATCAAGAGGTTGTTGTTGTTGTTAGGTGCCATCAAGTTGATTTCAACTCATGGTGACCCCATGTGACAGAGTAGAACTGCCCCATAGGGTTTTTTTTTTTAATATATAATAATTTTTATTGCGCTTTAAGTGAAAGTTTACAAATCAAGTCAGCCTCACACAAAAACTTATATACACCTTGCTACATACTCCCAATTACTCTCCCTGTAATGATATGTCCTTTCCCTCCCTCCACTCTGTCTTCTCATGTCCATTTTGCCAGCTTCTAAACAACTCTAACCTCTCATCTCCCCTCCAGGCAGGAGGTACCAACATAGTCTCAAGTGTCCACCTGATCCAAGAAGCTCACTCCTCACCAGCACCTCTCTCCAACCCATTGTCCAGTCCAATCCATGTCTGAATGTCGGGAATGGTTCCTGTCCTGGGCCAACAGAAGGTCTGAGGGCCATGACCACTGGGGTCCTTCTAGTCTCAGTCAGACCATTAAGTCTGGCCTTTTTATGAGAATTTGGGGTCTGCATCCCACTGCTCTCCTGCTCCCTCAGGGGTTCCCTGTTGTGTTCCCTGTCAGGGTAGTCATTGGTTGTAGCTGGGTACCATCTAGTTCTTCTGGTCTCAGAATGATGTAGTCTCTGGTTCATGTGGCCCTTTCTGTCTCTTGGGCTCGTAATTACCTTGTGTCCTTGGTGTTCTTCATTCTCCTTTGATCCAGGTGGGTTGAGACTCATTGATGCATCTTAGATGGCTGCTGGCTAGCATTTAAGACCCCAGACACCACTCTTCAAAGTGTGATGCAGAATGTTTTCTTAATAGATTTTATTATTCCAATTGACTTAGATGTCCCCTGAAACCACAGTCCCCAAACCCCTGCCCCTGCTACGCTGGCCTTTGAAGCATTCAGTTTATTCAGGAAACTTCTTTGCTTTTGGTTTAGTCCAATTGTGATGACCTCCCCGTATTGTGTGTTCTTTCCCTTCACCGAAAGTAGTTCTTATCTACTATCTAATTAACGAATATCCCTCTCCCACCTTCCCTCTCTCCCTGCTCTCGTAACCACAAAACAGTGTTTTCTTCTCAGTTTAAACTATTTCTCAAGTTCTTATAATAGTAGTCTTATACAATATTTGTCCTTTTGCAACTGACTAATTTCACTCAGCATAATGCCTTCCAGGTTCCTCCATGTTATGAAATGCTTCACAGATTCCTCACTGTTCTTTATCGATGCGTAGTATTCCATTGTGTGAATATACCATAATTTATTTATCCATTCATCCGTTGATGGGCATCTTGGTTGCTTCCATCTTTTTGCTGTTGTAAACAGAGCTGCAATAAACATGAGTGTACATATATCTGTTCGTGTAAAGACTCTTATTTCTCTAGGATATATTTCAAGGAGTGGGATTGCTGGGTCATACGGTAGTTCTATTTCTAGCTTTTTAAGGAAGTGCCGAATCGATTTCCAAAGTGGTTTTACCATTTTACATTCCCACCAGCAGTGTAGAAGTGTTCAGTCTCTCCACAGCTTCTCCAACATTTATTATTTTCTGTGTTTTGGATTAATGCCAGCGTTGTTGGAGTGAGATGAAATCTTATTGTAGCTTTGATTTGCATTTCTCTAATGGCTACTGATCATGAGCATTTCCTCAAGTATCTGTTAGCTGCCTGAAGGTCTTCTTTAGTGAAGTGTCTGTTCATATCTTTTGCCCATTTTTTAATTGGGCTATTTGTCTTTTTGCAGTTGAGTTTTTGCAGTATCATGTAGATTTTAGAGATCAGGCGCTGATCAGAAATGTCATAGCTAAAAACTTTTTCCCAGTCTGTAGGTAGTCCTTTTACTCTTTTAGTGAAGTCTTTGGATGAGCATAGGTGTTCGATTTTTAGGAGCTCCCAGTTATCTAGTTTTTCTTCTACATTCTTTATAATGTTTTGTATACTGTTTATGCCATGTATTAGGGCTCCTAACATTGTTGCTACTTTTTCTTCCATGATCTTTATTGTTTTAGATTTTATATTTAGGTCATTGATCCATCTTGAGCTCATTTTTGTTCATGAAGTGAGGTATGGGTCTTGTTTCATTTTTTTTTGCATACAGATATCCAGTTATGCCAGCACCATTTGTTAAAAAGACTGTCTTTTCCCCATTTAACTGTTTTGGGGCCTTTGTCAAATATCAACTGCTCATATGTGGATGGATTTATGTCTGGATTCTCAGTTCTGTTCCATTGGTCTATGTATCTGTTGTTGTACCAGCACCAGGTTGTTTTGACTACTGTGGCGGTAAAATAGGTTCTAAAATCAGGTAAAGTAAGGCCTCCCACTTTGTTCTTTTTCAGTAATGCCTTACTTATCCAGGGCCTCTTTCCCTTCCATATGAGGTTGGTGATTTGTTTCTCCGCCTCATTAAAGAATGTGGTTGGGATTTGGATCGGAATTGCATTAAATGTATAGATCGCTTTTGGTAGAATAGACATTTTTGTAATGTTAAGTCTTCCTATCCATGAGCAAGGTATGTTTTTCCACTTAAGTAGGTCTCTTGGTTTCTTGCAGGAGTGTTTTGTAGTTTTCTTTGTATAAGTCTTTTACATCTCTGGTAAGATTTATTCCTAAGTATTTTACCTTCTTGGGGGCTACTGTGAATGGTATTGATTTGGTGATTTCCTCTTCAATGTTCTTTTTGTTGGTGTAGAGGATTCCAACTGATTTTTGTATGTTTATCTTGTATCCTGATACTCTGCTGAACTCTTCTATTAGTTTCAGTAGTTTTCTTGAGGATTCCTTAGGGTGTTCTGTGTATAAGATCATGTCATCTGCAAATAGAGATAATTTTACTTCTTCCTTGACAATCTGGATGCCCTTTATTTCTTTATCTAGCCTAATTGCTCTGGCTAGGATCTCCAACACAATGTTGAATAAGAGCGGTGATGAGAGGCATTCTTGTCTGGTTCCCAATCTCAGTGAGAATGCTTTCAGGCTCTCTCCATTTAGGGTGACTTTGGCTGTTGGCTTTGTATAAATGCTCTTTATTATGTTAAGGAATTTTCCTTCTATTCCTATTTTGCTGACTGTTTTTATCATGAATGGGTGTTACACTTTGTCAAATGCCTTTTCTGCATCAATTGATAAGATCATGTGATTCTTGTTTTTTGTTTTATTTATGTGGTGGATTATATTAATTGTTTTTCTAATGTTGAACCATCCCTGCATACCTAGCATGAATCCCACTTGGTCATGGTGAGTTATTTTTTGATATGTTGTTGAATTCTATTGGCTAGAATTTTGTTGAGGATTTTTCCATCTATGTTCATGAGGGATACAGGTCTATAATTTTCTTTTCTTGTGGTGTCTCTACCTGGTTTCAGTATCAGGGATATGGTGGCTTCATAGAATGAGCTTGGGAGTATTCTGTCCTTTCCTATGCTCTGAAATACCTTTAATAGTTGTGATATTAACTCTTCTCTGAAAGTTTGGTAGAACTCTGCAGTGAAGCTTTCCAGACCAGGGCTTTTTTTTGTTGGGAGTTTTTTGATTACCTTTTCAATCTCTTCTTTTGTTATGGGTCCATTTATTTGTTCTAACTCTGTTTGTGTTAGTTTAGGTAGGTAGTGTGTTTCTAGGAATTCATCCATTACTTCTAGGTTTTCAAATTTGTTAGAGTATAATTTTTCATAGTAATCTGATATGATTCTTTTAATTTCAGTTGAGTCTGTTGTAATATCACCCATCTCATTTCTTATTTGGGTTATTTCGTTCCTCCTGTTTTTCTTTTGTCAGTTTGACCAGTGGTTTATCAATTTTGTTCATTTTTTTCAAAAAACCATCTTTTGGTCTTGTTAATTCTTTCAGTTGTTTTTCTGTTTTCTATTTCATTTAATTCTGCTCTAATTTTTATTATTCGTTTTCTTCTGGTGTCTGTGGGTTTCTTTTGTTGCTCTCTTTCTATTTGTTCAAGTTGTGGGGATAATTCTTTCATTTTGGCCCTTTCTTCTTTTTGTATGTGTGCATTTATTGATACAAATTTGCCTCTGAGCACCACTTTTGCTGTGTCCCCAAGGTTTTGATAGGAAGCGTTTTCATTCTCATTGGATTCTATGAATTTCTGTATTCCATTCTTAATGTCTTCTATAATCCAGTCTTTTTTGAGCAGGGTACTGTTCAGTTTCCAAGTTTTTGATTTCTTTTCCCTGCTTTTCTGGTTATTGCTTTCCACTTTTATGGCCTAATGGTCAGAGAAGATGCTTTGTAATATTTCAATGTTTTGGATTCTGCTAAGGCTTGCTTTATGACCTAATATGTGGTCTATTCTAGAGAATGTTCCATGTGCACTAGAAAAGAAAGTATACTTGGTTGCTGTTGGGTGGAGTGTTCTGTATATGTCTATGAGTTCAATTTGGTTGATTGTGGCATTTAGATCTTCCATGTCTTTATCGAGCTTCTTTCTGGATGTCCTGTCCTTCACTGAAAGTGGTGTGTTGAAGTCTCCTACTATTATTGTGGAGCTGTCTCTCTCACTTTCCAATGCTGACAGAGTTTGTTTTATGTATCTTGCAGCCCTGTCATTGTGTGCATAAATATTTAATATGGCTATATCTTCTTGGTGTATTGTCCCTTTAATCATCATATAGTGTCCTTCCTTATCCTTTATGATGGATTTAACTTTAAAGTCTATTTTGTGAGAAATTAATATTGCCACTCCTGCTCTTTTTTGATTGATATATTTTTTTCCATCCTTTGACTTTTGGTTTGTTTGTGTCTCTAAGTCTAAGGTATGTCTCTTGTAGGCAGCATATAGACGGGTCTTGTGTTTTAAATCCATTCTGCCACTCTCTGTCTCTTTATTGGTGCATTTAGTCCATTTACATTCAGGGTAGTTATGGATAGGTATGAATTTACTGCCATCATTTTGAGGCCTTTTTTTTGTGTTGTTGACAGTTTCTTTTTCCCACTTAATTTTATGTGCTGAGTAGATTATATATTGTCCTTTCCTCATATTTGTTGTTGTTGATTTTGTTTCTGCTGAGTCTCTATTTTTTATTGTATTTTATTTTGATGAGTAGGTTTGTCTCCTTTGTAGTTTACCTTATTATTTACCCCTATTTTTCTAAATTTAAACCTAAATTTTATTTCTTTGTATTGCCATATCTTCCTCTCCATATGGAAGGTGTATGATTACATTTCTTAGTCCCTCTTTATTTTTTTAATGTTTTCTTCTTTTATATAATAACATCACTCATCACTGTTACCCTTTTTTGAGCTTTTTTTTTTTTAAATCTTGCTTTGTGTCTTTGGATTTCCCTGTCTGGGTTAACTTCTGGTTGCTCTGCCCAGTGTTCTAGTCTTGGGTTGATACCTGATATTATTGATTTTCTAACCAAAGAACTCCCTTTAGTATTTCTTGTAGTTTTGGTTTGGTTTTACGAATTCCCTCAACTTGTATATATCTGGAAATGTCTTAATTTCACCTTCATATTTAAGAGACAGTTTTGCTGGTTATATGATTCTTGGCAGGCAATTTTTTTCCTTCTATTTTTTAAATATATCATCCCATTGCCTTCTTGCCTGCATGGTTTCTGCCGAGTCGTCCGAGCTTTTTCTTGTTGGCTCTCCTTTGTAGGTGACTTTTTGTTTATCCCTCACTGCTCTTATAATTCTCTCTTTATCTTTGGTTTTGGCAAGTTTGAATATAATATGTCTTGGTGACTTTCTTTTAAGATCTAACTTATGTGGAGTTTGATGAGCATCCTGGATAGATATCTTCTCATCTTTCACGATATCAGGAAAGTTTTCTGCCAACAAATCTTCAACAATTCTCTCTGTATTTTCTGTTATCCCTCCCTGTTCTGGTACTCCAATCACTCGTAGGTTATTTCTCTTGATAGAGTCCCACATGATTCTTAATATTTCTTCATTTTTTTAAATTCTTTTATCTGATTTTTCTTCAGATATATTAGTGCCAAGTGATTTATCTTCGAGTTCAGAAATTCTGGCTTCTACTTGCTCAATTCTGCTCCTCTGACTTTCTATCGAGTTGTCTACTTCTCTAATTTTATTGTTAATCTTCTGAATTTTTGATTGCTGTCTGTCTGTGGATATTTCCAGCTTATTAAACTTTTCATTACGTTCCTGAGTAATCTTTCTAATTTCTTCAATTGTTTTATCTGTGTATTCCTTGGCTTGTTCTGCGTATTGCCTCATTTCCTTCCTGATGTCTTGAAGGTTTCTGTATATTAAACTTTTGTATTCTGGCTCTGGTAATTCCAGGAATGCACTTTCCTCTAGAAGATCCCTGGATTCTTTGTTTGGAAAGCTTATTGAGGTGATCGTGGTCTGTTTCTTTATGTAACTTGATATTGACTGTTGTCTCCAAGCCATCTATAAGTTATTGTATTAGTTTACACTTGCTTACTGTGTCATAGCTTCTTGCTTTGTTTTGTTTTGATATACCCAAATAGGTTGCTTGAGTGAGCTGGCTTGATTATTTTCACCTTTGGAGCTCTGACATCCTGTCCCCAGCTGGCTAGAGCTGTTATCAGGTATATCAGTCTAGGAGTCCATTCAGTTTTCTTGTATGAATTCAGCTCAGGTTTCCAGGTAGCTGATCATTAAGTGTGTGGTACAGGCTCTGTCCTACAGTCTTAGAGGGGCAGGTGTGATTGGCATATATACCGGTATCTGGTTGCAGGAGGGGTTCACGCTCTGAACAAGGCAGGGGGCTGAGAACTGACCCCCAAGTGTTTCTGAGGAAAGCATGTCCCTGTTCCCTAGAGCATGCAATTAGGTGGGTTCTGCAGACAGACCCTTGGCACCCAAGGTTTTTGGTTGTAAGGACTGGGAGGTACCAGTTATCCCTGGATCCCTGTTGTGGGTGGCTGGGCAACCTGAGCGGATCTACCAGTCCTTAGTTCCCTGATGTGGGTAGGTGAGGACTCTGTTTAATAGGTGAAGCAATGTCAAACATCAAACACCCACCTCTCCACCACACAGCTGAAATGGTTGAAGTCTGCCAACATGGCCTATTCTCCCAAAATAGGCCTACACAGGTCCATGTAGAAGGGAAAGGTGCTCAAAGTCCACTGACGGTTTTTGCCTGGACAGGAGCTGCTTCTGTCCTGAGTTCCCCCGCTTAGTGGAGCTAGCAAATTATCTTCTCCCCCACTTGCAAATTTTTTCCTTCCCCAAGGCCAGGAGGACGGCTCTAGGTGCTCAACACTGCCTATCTCAGGCCCAGGGAATTCAGCCACTGAAGCCGGCTTGGGGGTGGGGGGGGGGAGTGTGGTAAAATATATGCAAGTACTTAGCTTTTGCCGAGAACGCCATTCTTCTCAGGTTCCAGAGGTGTGAGTGGGCTCTGCGGCTGGCTGATTCTCCCTGAGGAAACTGCAGCCGAACGCTAGTAGCAGCCTGCCGCTGCAGCCTCCACTGCTCTGGGAATGGTGCCTGAGGGCTCCCTTCAATTCAGGTCCAGTAACTCTTCTCCACTTCTGAATGGTCTCTTCCTCCCCCTGCTCCTCAGTTCGTTTTCTAAGCTTGCCTTTGAAGCTCAGGGCTACCAGCTTGTCATAAGTATACTCGTTTCACTTTTTTTTTGTGGGGGGGGTCTTTATTGTAAAGATGGCTCACCGGAAGCATCTGTCTATTCAGCCATCTTGGCTCCACCTCCCATAGGATTTTCAATGTCTGCTTTATTAGAAGTAGATTGCCAGCCCTTTCTTCCAAAGTGCCCCTGGGTGGACTCAAACCTCCAACCTTTCAGTTAGCAGCTCAGCGTGTTAACTGTTTGAACCACCCAGGGGCACCTATAAGCAAAATGTTGTTGTTGGGTGCCACCAAGGCAATTCCAGTTCATAGCCACCCCATGCGACAGAGTAGAATGGCCCCCAGAGGGTTTCCTAGGCTGTAATCTTTATGGGAGCAGATCACCAGGTTTTTTCCCCCATGGAGCGGCTGGTGGGTTCAAACTGCCAACCTTTCAGTTAGCAGTTTAGTGAAGCTTTAACTTGAGACCGATCTGCCTTCCTAACACAAAAGCATGTACTCAGGAAAGGAAGAAGATAGAATACATTTAATTCTCTCCGTCCCTTCTGGGGTAGGTAGGGACCTGTGCTCTTCATTATCACCTCAGCTGCACGACTGCTTTGCATGTGCCTATCAATCCATTTGGATGGTTACCTGGGGCTCTGGGACAGCGAGGCAGTCAGTGTATTGGTCAGTAATGGGGTAATGCCAAAGATCGTTTTAGCTGTAGCATTTTCTTGCAGCAATTTCACTGCAAATTGGGCCCTAGGGACCCTATTTCTGTCAGTGCACCCCTGATTAAACACTGTCAGCCTCCTGTGTACCAGGTTACGGCTGTTAAATAAAAGCAACCAATAGCCCCAGATCATTCCTTGTTTACACTGGGCCTGCGTCCTTTTCTCTCAAATAATCAACTCCATTCCTCCGGTTCTGATGTTCTCCCACTCAGTTTTGGAGGCCAGACTTTGTTTTGCTTTTCAGCAAAGATTGAATTCTGGTTCCAGCTCAGCCACTATTTCATTTAGCGACCTTTTGAAAATCACTTTACCACTCTCTACCCCAGCAGTTCTCAATAAAGCTGCTCATTAGCACACCAATGCCTGGGACTCACCTTCAGAAAATCCAATTCAATTGGTCCACAGTGGAGCTGGAATATCATCTGTTGTTTCAAAGGCTCCCCAGGTGATACAAAGAGCCATGGTGGCACAAGAGTTAAAGTCTGGACTGCTAACAAAATGTCAGCAGATTGAACCCACCCAGAGGCTCCGGAGGAGAAAGACCTGGCAATCTGCTTCCATAAAGATTACAGCCAAGAAAACCTTATGGGGCAGTTCTGCTCTATCACATGGAGTCGCTATGAGTTGGAATCAACTCAAAGCACCTAAGAACAACAACAACCAGGTGATTAAAAACGGCAGTCAGGGTTGTTGTTGTTGCTGTTAATTATCATAAAGTTACATTAAGAGCCACAAAACCAGTGGTTCCTAAACACTCTAATTTGGCTGTATTTAAGAATTAGCTAGGAGTTGGTCTAGATGCAAATTAATAGATCTCACCCCCACCCCCATCACCCCACCCCACTTACAACCTACCCGTTGCTATGGAGTCAGAGCTGCTTCATAGGGGTTTTTTTTTTACTGTGATATTTACAGAAGCAGATTGCCGGGCCTTTCTTATGTGGTGCTGGTGGGTGGGTTTGAATTGCCAAGCTTTGGGTTAGTAAATCCCAAACACCAAACCTGTAGGGTTCTAACTGTCAACCTTTAGATTAGCAGCCGATCTCTAACTGCTTGCAGCAGCCAGGGAACCCCATCCTCCCTAGAGAGTCTGATTTAGAACATCTGGGGTTTGCGCTCAACTATTTATCTAAAGGTTGACAATTTGCTGCACTTGGGAGGAGTTGGGACCTGGAACAACATATGATCAGTGAAGTGGCTGGCAGGGAAGAAGTCAAATTCACTAGGCAGTACCTGGGCCTTGCTGTACTTCAGAAGTAACAAATGATCCCAAAGCTTTCTTCCTATTTAATCTTAAGAGAAATGGCTTTTAACTTAAGATAAAGGGTCTTTCTGTTCCTCAGCTAAGGAGCCCTGGTAGCACAGTTGTTAAGCACTTGGCTGCTAACCAAAAGGTCAGCGGTTCAAACCCACCCAGTGACTCCTCAGGAGAAAGACGTGGCAGTCTGCTTCTGTAAAGATTAAAGCTTTGGAAACCCTATGGGGCAGCTCTACTCTGTCCTATAGGGTCCACTCAATGGTAATGGGTTTTTGGATTCCTCTGCTGACCGCCCCCTCTCTATAAAACTGGAGGCAACCGACGTACGTATGTAAGCTCAGCCTCTACTGCTGCCTTCCTGCCTCCCACTCTCACAATCCCCTTCTGCTCACAGGCACTATTGGCAGTATGATTTAAGAAGCACTGGGCATCCATGGGACTCAGTGTCAAGCCACTGCCTTTGTCCTCCTCCCTCTGGTCTAGTTCTCTTGCACTAATTATTGGACTTCACCCAGACCGTGCAAGACCAAGTCCTCTCACCGTGGCCCCCTGATCCTGTAACTGGACCTCTACGTTGGTCACCTAAGAAGGGCTGATGCCTTTGAATTATGGTGTTAGTGAAGGATATTGAATATACCATGGACGAATAAGTCTATCTTCAAAGAAGTACAGCCAGAATGCTCCTTAGAAGCAAGGATAGCGAGACTTTGTCTCATGTACTTTGGACATGTTATCAGGAGGGACCAGTACTTGGCAAAGGACATTAAGCTTGGTAAAGTAGAGGGTCAGTGAAAAAGAGGACGACCCTCAAAGAGATGGACTGACACAGTGGCTGCAACAACGGGCTCAAACAGAGCAACTATTGTGAGGATGGCGCAGGACTGGGCAGTGTTTCATTCTGTTGTGCACAGGGTCACTGTGAGTCTGAACCGACTCAAGAGCACTTAACAAAAACAACATGTGCCATACATGAATCATTCTCCTGAAAACTGAGCTGGAAGCCAGCCCTGTTGCTGCTATCGGTGGTATGCAGGGTGCCATGTACTCTAGAGGGTGCTTCCCCCGGGTTTGACTATTTCCTGATTTTCAACACATACCCTGTGGTACTTGCTGGGAAGTCCCCGAACCTGAATGCTTACTGGGTTGCCTCCTGCTTTCTCCGTCCCTGCTTGGCCCTCAGGTCCACACGCTGCCTAGTTCCTTTGACTTCTTCCGTGCTGCTCACTTCATTGCTCATATTTTTTTCCAGGTCCCAACTCTTCTCTATTCACCATATTGTTGATCTTCGCTGAACGTACCTAGTACTGGGCTAAGAATATCACACTCAATATCTCATTTCATCCTCACATAAAACAGATGAGATATGTAATACTTTAATCCCTATTCTACCAATGAGGAAACTGCAGGAGCTTAAAGATGTCACAATCACCTAGACAGACAACTAAATTCTGGGCATACTGAAAACATAACTAGGTAAATACAATCATATTACCTTCTATCTGCTGAAATTAGGCCTGGCTTTTGCCTGTGAGGTCAGCAGTTTGTTTTCAGAACCCTGGTCACCCTTTTCAGAGTCTTTCTCGCCACCTTTTAGGTGCTTTTGTATGATGAAATGCCTTCAGGCTCCGGTTCTCACCACATCCTACCCATCAACACCTGCTTTGAGAAAGTACTCAGCCTCACTCAGTTTCTTTCACTTGACTATGCGTAAATTGGAGTCAATATTTTCCTCTGCAAAGAATATTTGTACTCCAAGCCTTATACCATTATATGCTAAAAAATCTGATCCCTTGTTTAAGGAATTTTAGGCAGTGGGAAAGCTTCCATGGGCCTTCAGATCACATCATATGAGTGGTCAACCCAGGCAGGACATGATTAGCAAAAACCTGGTCAAGAGGTGGCTTTGAGCCCTAAAAATTTTAAAGACTTTGTATTAGCTTCCTATCGCTGCTATAACAGATTACCACAAACTAAGTGGCTTAAACAACAGAAATTTGTTATCGTATTCTTCTGGAGGTCAGAAGTCCAAAATGGGTTTCTGTAGGCTAAAGGCTAAAGTCAAGATATCAGCAGAGCTGCTTCCTTCTGGAAGCTCTAAGTCCACTCTAGAATCCATTCCTTGCCTTTTCCATCTTCTTGAGGCCACCTGCATTCCTCAGCTCATGATCACATCCCTCCAACCTCTGCTTCTGTCCTCACATCTCCTACTATGACTCTGACTCTCCTGCCTCTTTCCCTTACAAGGACTCCTGTGATTGCACTGGGCTCACCCAGGTAACCCAAGATAATCTTCGCATGTAAGATTCTGGGTATTAAGATGCAGACATCTTCAGGTTGCCATTATTTTGCCTACCACAGACTTAACAACTTAGGTATAGGGGAGAATCAAGGAGAGCGAAGAGGAATGGAAAGTATATTACGACACTTTCAGCTGAGGGTAACAGAAAGTCAGCTAAAACTTGCTTAAGCAAAAGTGTGCTGTGGACACACATAAGCATACCTCCAAAAGAGAAGGGGCAGGAAGAGTTGGCCTATTGACTGCAATATTGCAATGTTAATACTTCTCTAGTCTCTTATTTTTTGTCTCTCTTTTCTGCCTCTTACCGCAGTTCAGCTGCCCATTAGTGCTGGATCATGAACAAAATCAGATCCGTACCCTTCATCTTCATAGCCTGGGAAAAATAGGGTCTTTCCCTTCTAGCTCCAGAAAAAAAATATTTATCAAGGTCTCTGATTAGCCAGGATTGGATCATGGGACCACCACCAAGCCAGTTAATGATGTCTGGGCAATGGAACACTATAATTGCCTTCACTCAGGCCATGTGATGTCACTGTAACTGTTAGCCCACACCAGGACCACAGCCTTAAAGATAAGAAAGAGTTCTCAAGTGAAAAAAGGAGATGGGTTCAGGGAGACAAAACAATACAGGTCCATTAAAAAGAGGACAGGTATCGTCCAAACTTTCTCAGGGTTGATCCGTATTAAACCAGGAACAGAATCAAAAGTAGCCAAAAATATGGATAAGCTGAAAGATCTGGGAACTTTTGCCACTTTCGGTAAGAGAAGTTTCAGGGTAGCATTACTGTTCTAGTCACCTCTTTATATCCTGAGGGAACCGCAGAAATGATTGTTCAATTTCCTATCAAGCTCTAACCTGAGTCCTGAGGGCTTCTTACTGATTGTTGCACTATTCTGCCCATGAAATAGCAAAAACACTGTTCACCTATTTCAATCAATTATCGAACAATTTCTCTAGGTCTCCAATTTATGAAATGAGAGCACTGGATTGGATAATCTTGGCAGCTCTTCTCTGTTCTTAAAGTTCATGTTGCTGTGATTTTTTTTTTAATTGTACTTTAAATGAAGGTTACAGAGCAAGCTAACTTCTCATTAAACAATTAATACACACTGTTTTGTGACATCTTTTGCCAACCCCATGACATGTCAACACTCTCCACCTTAGGTTCCCCATTATCAACTTTCCTGCCCCCTCCTGCCTTCTCATCCTTGTCCCTGGGTTGGTGTGCCCAGTTAGTCTCATTTTTGTCTAATCATTGGCTAAAGGGTGAACCTCAGGAGTGACTTCAGTACTGAGCTAAGAGGATATCCGGGGGCCCTTCTTTGTCAGACCAGTAAGTCTGGTCTTTTGTGTGTGTGTGTGTGTGAGTTAGAATTTTGTTCTACATTTTTCTCCAGCTCTGTCCGGGACGCTCTATTGTGATCCCTGTTTAGACATGCTGCTGTGATTTCTTGACTATCCAGATAGGCTGTTTGTCTTTAAAAAAAAAATGTTTGTCTTAGGTCTATGTTTTTAGATCTTAGGTGATTTTTTTTTTCTTTGAAATTAATACCAAGGGATGGGCTTAACTTCTCTCTTTATGTAAAGATGCCAAGAATTTCTCTTTTGGTCTTTTCACCTTCTAGATGAACAAAGAGTGCTGTGGCTCAGAGTGATTAAACCAAAGAGAGTCTCGAAGACAAATATCCTGTTTTTCATTTCCAGTCAAAACACTATGAGGCCAATGTCACCGTTTTGTCAGTACTTAGCCCAGCAGATTCTAAATGAATCTTTTGAGACGTTCTCTCAGTCAACTGTGTGAGGAAGGACATTTTCACTTCTGTGTTTCCGAAAGTTGCTGTTTGGCCCACACATTTGTAACCACTGCTGGGTTATTTTTCATTCACTTGTACTTTTCAAAGAAAAAAAAAAAATGACCTCATTTCTTAGCCCAATCCTGCAAATTAGCCACTTTGCAGATACATATATAACAGTGGCTATAAATTTGTTATTCTTTCTTTGCTATAATTTCTTTCCCAGCAATAACTGGTGATCTACTTACCTAGTCTTCTGGACTTAGCCAGGTTGTTCTGAATCTTAGGGTGAACGCAGCAAACATGGGCTGCCAAATAAGACTACTGCTACGTAACTGTCTCCCAAAGTACTGAGAATTTGCTGTTTCATAAAGAAAACTGTAAATATTGCCACATTGTAACCATATTTTCATCACATATATATTGTACATCTTCTAGATGTCAGATACTGGGCAAGAAACGGAAACACAGTATTGAACGAGAGAAAAAAATTACCCGTTCACTCAGTAAACTACTGTATTAAAAGAGGCAGAACAGAGTTGCGAACAGCTCCTGAGCTATTTCTCTTTCATCTGCACTTTGGAAGGAAAAAAAATAAATTACCTCATAAGTAAACTACTTCATAACTAATAAGCACTGTATAAACTTACGTCCTAAGTTCAGTGGTAGCGCCCAAAGCCTGGAGATCAGTTCTGAGGTTGGGGTTATCAGGGAAGGAGTGCTTCAACTGTTCTCTGAAGGACAAGTAGGTTGTTGAGAGATGTTGGCGTGGTAAATACCATGGGCAAAAGAAAGAAGGGAAAACCCGACAAGGCTTGTTCAGGAATATGTAAGTAGTAAGGAAGCAGTGTGGCTCAGTGGTAGAATTCTTACCTTCCATGAGGGAAACCCAGGTTGGACTTCCAGCCAATGTACTTCATGCACAGCCACCCATCTGCCAGTAGAAGATTGTGTGTTACTATGACTCTGAACAAGTGTCAGCAGAGCTTTCAGACTAAGATGAACTAGAAAAAAAGGTCTGGTGATTTACTTCCCAAAATCAGCAAAAGAAAACCCTGTGGATCACAAGGATCCAATCCATAACCAACCACAGGAATGGTACAGGACCCGACAGTGTTTTGTTCCATTGTGCGTGGAGTTGCCATGAGTTGGGGGCCAACTCAGCAACAGCTAAGAACAATAAGATATAGGGTATAAGAAATGTGGAGTGGCAGAAAATCAAGGTAGAGAAGTGGACACAAGGCAGATCATGGGGGGGACTTTTTTGTCATACTGAGGAGTTGAACTTCATCCTTTCAGCAGTGGAGAGCCCTTGAAGAACTTTTCTAAGAAGGGGAGAAGTTGAGAGTGGACACTGGCTTGGAGAGAAAGGCTCTGTGAAGTCAGAGTATGATAAGCAAGTTGGACTGTAACCAGATCACTAAGACGAAAGCGGAAGTGTGGAAGAGTCCAAAGACAAGTCTTTAAGAACATGTGCTGATCTCAACAGTTTGCTTTGCAGTTCCATAATTTTGGAGTCCATGCTGTGCCTCTCTTACAACAGCATTCCTTGGTGGTCTGAGAGAAGACATTTTCCAGAGACCTTTATAAAATGGCCAGTTAGTCTGGGCCACCACCCCCTTGCTTGCCTGGCAACAGTACAGGTAAGTTGATGTTGAGACATGCTTGTATTACACCACTTTTCTTGTGCACCTTTTCCCTTCATTATATGTTTTCTCTCATTGTTGACCTCAGCCTACACAAGGAAATTGGTAGCAGATGGTGTTGTTATGTACATGGCTCCCAGTGTCCCAGGGAGGGTTCCTGCATCCTCTTGCAGCTTATTTGTAGGTTTCTGTGAACCCACACACCAGGTCATCCACAACTCTACCTGTCAGCCCCAGCAGGTAGCAACTGAGATGCAACCATTCTTACTGTAACAATCTTTCAGCATGTGGTAAAATTGACCCAGTTTCTACAAGACTTTGAAGGACTGGAGCTTAAAAATTTATCCAATACATTGAGTGGTATAAAAATGGCCTTGGAGGGGGGGTGTCTGAAGTCCTTCAACCCCACAAGGAGGAAGGAGAACCAAGATCAACAGTCCAAGGCTGACTCCTATGAGATGGAGGTCAGACATATCTCTTCTTTCCACCATCTCTACCAGTTCTGACACCAACTGTTCCTCCCACAGCACTCTCTACTTCTTTGCTGGGTTCAATAATTCATTGCAATGGCCACACAGAACTCACAGACCATATTCACAATTATGGAGTTTATTAGGGAAGTAGCAGTTACAATTCAGGCTCAGGAACACTCAAGATACAGTTCTTCCATCAGGATAGCCTCTACCCAACCTTGCTCATAGGCATGACACTCCCTGGCCCTCAGTCTCTGCCCAAAGGCTCTGCTTTCTCTCTCCATGAACCAGGAAGCCCACTGAGCCATCTTCTCCTGCTGGGGTCTCGGCTGCTGGGTCTTTCCTTCCTTGGTGGTGGTGGGCTTCTCCCCTGGTCTGGAATTGGCTCTCTTTTAAGACAAAACTGACCAATTCCCTTGGTAGGCCAAAATTACCCTATCGCACAATCACTAGGGTGGAAGTTACAAGCCCATGGCTAGAAAGGACACACACAAAAGTAATTAATCGCACCACAGGTGGCTATAGTATCCAACAAAAATTTTCCAAGTTTATAGAACTTCTGAGATTCCAGTCATATTTCCTTTGAAAATAAAATCTCAGAGTTGGATTTATATCTTAAAGATCATCTAACTCACTAATTCTAAAATGTGGCTGTGTTGCAGGATGATCATGTTAAAATTATGTAGATTCTTTGTGTCTATGCGCAGACATTCTGATTTGGCCAGTCTTGGAGTGGGGCTCAGGTATCTGTGCTTTTAGCAGCTCAGTAGATGATTTTTGATATGCAGTCAATTGGGGGAACTTCTGGTCATCCTAACAATGTTTGAATATCCTCTCAAATATCCATTCCAATTTGAAGATTAAAAAAAAAAAAAAAAAGGTGCCATTGAGTTGATTCTGACTCATGGAGACACAATATGTTTCAGAGTAGAACTGTGCTCCATAGGGCTTTCAGTGGCTATGATCTCTCAGAAGTAAATCACCAGGGCCTTCCTCTGAGGCACCTCTAGGTGGATTCGAACCACCAACCTTTTGGTTAGTAGCCAAGCACTTAACCATTTCAGCCACCCAGGGATGCCTATATGTTGGTCAACATCTGCTAAAGCACCTCCAGCAATGAGGAGCTCACTTCCTCCCCACACTGTCCACTTCCTGTTTAAACAGCTCAGACTATTATGAAGTGTTATTTTATGTAACCAGAGTAGGCAGGTCCCCCTTTCTGTCCTAGCGTAGAGAGGAGGTGAACACGGGAATCCAGGAAATCTGCCCTGCAGTCCACAGTGCCCAGGAAGACATCTGATGATTTGTGGTCTTCTTGACATAGTTGACCCCAAGGGGAAGGTCAGTGCTCCCCCTCCCACCTCCATGCCTCCACCAGAGCACCACCAGGTAGTCCCAAACACAGACCTGCTTCATTCTTGAGTAATCTCACACCCATCTTCTCTATGAGAAACAGATAACAAAACTTGAATGGAAGTGTAAGCAGTTCTTTTACTGATGATTTATGCAAACATCAAAGCAATAGACATAAAAGGGCATGACTTGGAAAGAATAATTCATACTTTTCAGATGGGGGTGCAAGGGCTTACGATCAGGGACTTTGTTGGTTACTTAGCTTCTCTTCTCCTTTCTGCTCAGTGGTCCTCTTGCTGCTCCCTGTACTTGTCTTCCCCCTACAGCCAAGCCCAAGTACCCCATACGGTGTGCCACTTCCCCCTTCCTGTGTGAAACTCCAGAACTCTCTACTTAAGAAAGGCGTATCGCCTCCTCTCTGGCTTCTCAGGCTTTCTTCATATGCTACTGCAGTCTTCCCTCTGCCCAGGCTTCTCAAGCTCGGAAGACTTGGGTTCCAAGTGGGAGAATGAAGGTGGATACTCCTAAGACCCTCAATGAGATGGATCGGCAAAGTGGCTGTAACAGTGAGCTCAAACATAGCAACATGGGGCAGCATTTTGTTCTGTTGTGCTTAGAGTCACTATGAGTTGAAAATGACTCGACGACACCTAACAACAACAGTAAGGGTTGTAGCCAGTACCCAACTAAATTTCCTAAAGGCATGCACAGATTGCCTTAGCAACTCTTCATTTTCTTCCTAAAATAACATATTCTAGTTTCATAAGTCTCCTTCTACTAACATGACTTTGACTAAGCCCCTTGTGAAACATAACTTTATTGAACCAAGGGGTATTTTAGCATCTTTCAAGCTTCAGTTTACATCACAAGAGCTACCACATTGGCTGAGATCTGAGTGGGCTCTAGGGGATAAGTGGCACCATCCACAAAGATATTTTTCCTGATCCCCAAATTGTTCTCCCAATAGAAAGTACTGCTGTCAGTTCACTAACACCTGTGTTAACTAGAAATCTCTCTCCCAGGGTTTTCTGCCCTTTGTTTAGTCAGGAGATCAATAAAGCATCATCTATCATAGCGACATAAATAATTTATCGAAGACATGTTCCTTTGAGGGAACTGGTTAACAAAGGGCAGCTTCCATACCTTCCTTAGGCACAATCACCGTTCTAAGAGATAGAGTACAAAATTGAAGAGACAATTATTTTTTGATTCAGGAATTTTTCATCCTCTTTTCATTCCAAAATAGCACTATGCTTCATTCTTTTATATCCATATGTTTTTGAGACTTTTTTCCCACTATATAAAGAGTTTCTTGAGAGCAAGAACACTCTTTTTCAATAATTGTATGCCCAGCATAGATGAGGAACTCTGGAAACGCTTACTAGATGAATGGGAGTCAGCTTGAATAGATAGGTGGATGGGGACCATGAGCCTAAGGGGGCTCCAGCAGTCCAAGTACCCAATACGCTTATTCAAGAGGTTTGAAACTGTGGTTGCCCAGTTAGATTTAGGGGTGATGAGTAGACCCTGTTTCTTACCTAAGGAGATGTGATTGTCTTGTTCTGAATTGATTTTAGCTACTGCCCAAGCCAAGCAAAAGCAGATCCTGCACATAAACGTGATTATGCCAGATGGGGAACTGATTAAACAGGCCGGTTGATGATATCTGTTCATTTTAATTAGGGCATAGCTTGAAGATGACTGCCTGAAATTCAATCTGATCACAACCAGAAGCAATGAAAATTGCCAAATGCACTGTTTCCTCCCTAAGAACATGAGTCTGGAATGACTGTAATTTCTTTTAAAAACACCATTCAGGGGAAAATTGATCTCATTTGTTAGGGCACCGTTTGCAGAAGGTCTAAGTTATAGGAGATAAATATAGAAAATGACAATATCAATCAAAAATTGATGGCAAACCACAAAACTAGGGTCCATCTTTTATTCCTAAAGACTTCTGATTTTTCAAAGGGAAATGAGCGTCCACATAACTATTATGTTTTATTTCTTCCCCCACTTGCCAAAATCCATGATTTTCTGAAACAAACAGTAGATTATACTCCTTAGTCCTGAGCTGTCTCCACCACTTATTCATGTGGTGTGACACAGGGCAGAGCAATTAATCACTTTGAAACACAGTTTTCCAGTGTGTCTAACAATTGCACAACCTAAGGATCCTAGTGGATGAGAAAACAAAATATGAAGATTAAAGAGGTATGCAAATTATCCCTGGCCTGTAGGTGCTGTTCTAAACCATCTGCATACAGTAAATTATTTAACCTAGTTGGGATAAGGAGTCCCTGAGGGTGCAAACAGTTAAGCACTAGGCTGCTAATAGAAAGTTTGGAAGTTTGAGTCCACCCATAAGCACCCTGGAAGAAAGGTCAGACAATCTACTTCCAAAAAAAACAGCCATTGAAAATCCTATGGAGCACAGCTCTACTCTGACACACATGGGGTCGCCCTAAGTCAGAATCGACTTGGTACCTGGTAAATTGGGATGGGTGCTATTACACAGGAAGATATTAGGGCACTAAGAAATTAAACAACTTCCCCAAGGTAAGATGGCTACCATTTTCCTGCTACATTGCCTCACACAGTTGGTTTTCAAGAAATATTTGTTGGATAGATGAGAAGGAGAGAGAGAAGAAGGGAGTGATGGAGGGCTTAGCTGAGGGAGACCTCTTAAAGTCAGTTAAGTAATTTCCTTCTTTTCTGATTTATGCTCACCAAGCCTTCTAATTATAATTTGGCTTCTTTGCTGCATCAGCCTATGTGGGGAAAATTACATAGTCAGTCTAATTCATACTATATATTCTACCTGAAGTAAGAATGCTCCTGACAAATTGACAAATTCACATGGATGTTTATTCATCATTCTCTAAACTTGGTTAATGTCTGTTGGTTAATGAGAAACAGCCTTCATCATTTGGTTGAAAAACCCACTATAAGATCCTACAAGATCAGACTCTGTGGCCACGGCATATCTATCTAGGTAATGCTAAGCTGTAGGGTTTCTGCAGACCTTCCCGCCAGCTTTAGATGGGAAAGACACACTGAGGGGCGAAAAGCTTTCCATCCACTCCCTCTATGCCCAGTGGCTTTTTTCTGCTATTTCCCAAAGAGTGCTGCAAACACTAGTCCTCCAAGATTCTTGGTAAAGAAAGGGTTATATAGTCAAATGGTGCATATTAGCATATCAAAATGTTTTTTAAATCCTGTGTTAAGAAATTTATTAAGGCAAACTTGATAATTCCCAAACTTCTTGTTGATGGAACCATTTTTTTTCCAACATAACTCTCATTAACATCTTCTGGAATAGTAATTCCACTGCTTAGTTTAATTCAACATACAAATAAACATTAATTGAGTGTATATTTCATAAAAGGGTCTGTCCTAAGTTCTGGGGAAGTCACAAAGATGGATCTGGGAGAGGGACAAGAAGTTCTAGACTTCAAAGCAGTTTGCAATATAAGACAACCTTCCCTGAATACAACCCATGGAAACACATGTGCTAGGGAAAAATAGAGGAGGTCTATATTGGTTTCAAATGGGGCAAATCATAAAGAGCTTCCTGGAAGAGGTAGAACTCAGGCTGGATGTAAATTTGGACAAAAAGTGCTAGAGAAAAAGGGCATGCCAAGCAAAAAAAAAAAAATCCAAGTCAACAATAGGATGGTGTCAAAGAAATAGAGAAAGATCAAACACTTAGATTGGCCAGAGCATCTGAGATTTGGAAGAGACACATCATAGCCGGGACATGGAGAAGACAAGGCAATGGGCTTGGGATTCCGCACCTTTTTTAACGAGAATAACTCTGCCTTTGTCTCTGTTATATTTTACAGGTTTGTATAATGTTTCCTTTCTTTTAAAAAGATGGCTTTGCTTAACAACCAAGCAACTTGAAACCTGGAGCAGATAGGAGTTGGGTGTAAGCTAGACAAGACTGGAAAGGAAGAACGTGATCAGTTTCTCAGCGCCTTTAAACATCATGCCATGGAACCTAAGTTAATTTAATAGTCAATGGGGAGCATTAACTTTTTTAAATAAGGATGCAAAATGGAGAAAAAATTTCTCACAGCTAGCCATATCCAACACTCTCTCATTGTAGAGTATGCTGATGGTCCTGAGTTATGGAATCACTCTCCCTTACTATCTTCTGCTTGTCACATCATGATCTGTGTATGGCACTGACATCAAAATCAAGCCAGACCACTGGAGAAACCCTGAGAGTATGGCCCCCAGACACACTTTCAGCTCAGTAATGAAGCCTCTCCTGAGGTTCACCCTTCAGCCAAAGATTGGAGAGGCCCATAAAACAAAACGAGACTAAAGGGGCACACCAGCCCAGGGACAAGGACTAGAAAGCAGGAGGAAAGAGGAAAGCTGGTAATAGGGAACCCAAGGTTGAGAAGGGAGAGTGTTGACATGTCATGGGGTTGTTAACTAACTCCATGTGTACTAACTGCTGAATAAGAAACTAGTTTGTTCTGTAAACCTTCATCTGAAGTACAATAAAAAAAAAAAAAAAGAGAGAGAACTGAAGAAAAAAAAAAATTAAGCCAGGCAAAAGTATCCTGTCTAACTTGCCGTTATCAGATAGCAGGTACCCTCAAGATAAAATCACTTCTTAGCCATTATTGCTCCGGCAAAGAAAAGGAGGGATAACATCATGAATTAGGAAAAACATCTGATTAGCCTGGGGATTCATCCCAGGAATATACTATGATAGAAAATTTACCCTCCTTAATGTTCCTCTTTTGTCTTTGATTCCTTAGACTGAAATGGAGAAATGGTACAAAGAAAATAAAATGTATAATCTAAGTTGAAATTTTTCTAGAGAACAGTGTTTATTAAAGGATTAATACAAACTATTTCAGCTTGGGTGGAACGTTAGGGTACAAGCTTTATGCTCATTCAAAAGAAAGGTGTTCCAATAGAGTGCAAAAATATCATGAATATCACACGAAAGTAAAACTTTGCTGATGATTATTCAAAAATGATTGCAGCAGTACATCAACAGGGGACTGCCAGAATTTTAGGCCAGATTCAGAAGAGGATGTGGAACAAGGGATATCATTCCTGATATCAGAAGGGTCTTGGCTGAAAGCAGAGAATACCAGAAAGATGTTTACCTGACATTTGACTGTTTGGATCATACCAAACAATGGATAACATTGGGAAGAATGGGGATTCCAGAACATTTCATTGTGCTCATGAGGAACCTGCACATACACCAAAGACGCAGTCATTTTAATAGAACAAGGGAATACTCTCTGGTTTAACATCAGGAGAGGTTTGCTTCATGTGCTTTCACCATAATTATTCAATCTGTACGCTGAACAAATAATCTGAGAAGCTGGACTCTATGAAGAAGAATGCGGCATCAGGATTAGAGGAAGACTCATTAACAACCTGCATTATGCAGATGGCACAACCTTACTTGCTGAAAAGTAAGAGTACTTGAAGCACTTACTGATGAAGATCAAAGACCATAGCCTTCAGTATGGATTACACCTCAACAAAAAGAAAACAAAAATCCTCACAACTGAACCAATAAGCAACATCATGATAAATGGAGAAAAGCCACGAGCAACAGGAAAATCCAATGCCATTTGACTCTAGGACACATTTTAAGAATTCCTACCAAATAACTTAGATATTGCAAGTAGTAATATAAATTGCCATTTCAGTTTCAAACACACTCTCCCTAGAGCATGAGAAAATGCCTTAATGATGAGCAGCAGAAGATACCAGCAGGGTTCCAAAATGCTAAGATTTTAACCCACGGGTAAAAAAAAAAAAAAAAATATTCATAAACTCACTAAAGTGAGAAAATTCCTTCTCTCTTTCAAAAGATCATATTCGAAGTTTAATAAAAAGTTGGAATTAGAAGACAAATGAACCAGTTTTCAGGACTAAGGGATATGAATTTTCAAATAAAGTGAATTAGATTAGTTCAAACATGAATTCATGAATTTTCAAGTGAAGTGAGTAAGATTAGCTCAGTTGTATAGCTTTGCTGTTAAATATAGAGTTATCTCTTCTCTACAGAGGGGCAGCATAGTGTAGCTTGGCCATAAGTACCACTTTCTACCTGTATAGGTGTCCTGGTTATTTGTCTGTAGTCTCTCCAGCCCATGCGTGCCCTTCTGTATTCTGCTCTGTTCTTCTGGGCTGGGAGTCTGCAGATTCCATTTCTCAGGCTCCCTTGCCAGCTGGCTTCCTGTTTGATTCTACCAATGGAAGGCACTGGCAAGAGATCAGAAGGCAGGAAGAAGAGAGAAGCCTCCTGCTTCCGACACCAACAGAGTGGAAACTGCTGGAGATTGCTAGGTTTTCATCTGGATTATTCCAGAATTTGGCAGCCTGGGCTGATTCCAGACCTAACCAAGGTGGCACATCTTCAGTGGATTCGGAGCTGACTCCCACAGTGTCTTCAGTAGCACAGCAGCTGGTGTAGACTCAGGGGCTCCAGTCTAGAAGCTAATGCAACTTCTCATCCCAGAGGTTTACCTTGTCTTCCTTTTTGCTTCTCCAGTCTGACCAACCCTAAAAACCAGTTCCCTGTCTCCTGATTCCTTGTTATTGTTGTTGTTGTGTGACGTCAAATCAATTCCAACTCTTAGCAACTCTATAGGACAGAGTAGAACTGCCCCATAGGTTTTCCTAGGCTGTAATCTTTACAAGAACAGATTGCCAGGTGTTTTCTCCCATTGACCTGCTGGTGGATTCAGACTTCCAACCTTTCTGTTAGCAGCTGAGTGCTTAACCATTGTACCACCAGGGCATTTTCTGGCTTGTTTAGTGGCTAGCTAACCTCTCTGAGTTCTAGTTTCCTCATTTATAAAATACAGCAAATAATATCCGGGTGTAAGGTGGTGTGAAATTAAGACCTTTAGAAAGCTCATGCACTGAAAAGGTAATGTGACCATCATGTGTAATTGAAAATAAAAAAAGAATAATAAAAAATTAAATGTAAAGAAATTCACATGATTCTGATTTTTAATATGACTATTTTAATGCCATTTATTGAAATACCAAAAAAATGTTGGTTCCCCTGCCTTGCTGGTATCCTAATTACACACCTTGTCCCTATCTGGCACTTATAATACCCACCTTGTAGGGTTGTTTTGAGAATCAACAATAGGGTATATAAAGTACCTAGCATAGTGTCTGCTTGTAATAGACACTAAAAACATGGCAGCTATTGTGATTTGCAGTGCAGACCACTTTAACAGCTGGCCATATTTTCTCTAGTATTTTCTGCACAGTCTAATGTCATTGTTATCATAATAGCTTAGATTATACCCTCATTAGACCTCCTCATGGAAACCCAGATGGTGTAGTGGTTAAGAGCTAAGTCTGCTAACCAAAAGGTAGGCAGTTCAAATCCACCAGGGTCTCCTTGGAAACTCTATGGGGCAGTTCTACTCTGTCCTAGAGGATCATTATAAGTTGGAATCTACTTGATGGGAACAGCAATGGCAACAAGATACCTCCTCATAGCTGAGGGTGATAATCTTGGGCAGCCTCAAGTACAGACTGCTCAGATAATACTGAAATCTCTCTTTATTCAGTTATATTTTCTTCAAGCCATAAACAGGAAAGATGACACTCTATCTAATAAAATATGCAAAGCCTACTTAATCTTAAGATGGAATAAACTAACATTTATTGTTTGTCTATTATATATCAGGCAGTTTCCTAGATACCTTCATCTGGATTATCTCATTTAGTGTTGTTAAACTAACTAGTTAGAAGATGATTTATATTATTAATTGCATGAACATAAACAAGGACAATGAATAGAGTCTGCTTTAATTATCAAGCAAGTATTAGATTAGGAAGAGATTTATTTATGTAACAAAGATTTATCTCATGCTTACTAAGTGCCAGGAATGGCACTAGGAATCAAGGACACAGAGATTAAAATGCAAAGACACAACTGAGCTGACACCACCCTCGAAGCTATTTGAGTAGTGGCTGCCAAGAGCTCACAGCTGGCTTGGGCCAAGAGGAGTAGCCTCACCCAAAAATGCCTGAGAGGTTATACCCTCACCCAAGGACAGCCCAGGCTATGGGTGTTATGGGCTACAAAGGCCCAGCTGCTTGCCTCAAGGTGAGGCAATTCTGTGATGCTATTCACACTCAAGTGTCCCCGTGTGGTGCAATGGTTAAGGAGCTAGGCTATTAACCAGAGGTACCTTGGAAGAAAGGCCTGGTATCTTCTTTTGAAAAACCAGTTATTGAAACCCTACAGAACAACAACTCAACAACAAAAATACAAATAATCAAATTGAAAAATTGGCTAAGAACATGAACAGATACTTCACCAAAGTGGACATTCAAGTAGCCAACAAACACATGAAAAGATGCTTGGTATCATTAGCCATTAGAGAGATGCAAATCAAAACTACAATGAGACACCATCTCATCCCTGAAAAATGGCACTGTTCAAAAAAACAGAAAATGACAAATGCTGGTGAAGATGTGGGGAGATTGGAATGCTTATCCACTGCTGGTGGGATTATAAAATGGTACAACCACTATGGAAAACAGTATGGTACTTTCTAGAAAAGCTACAAACAGAAATACCTTATGATCCAGCAATCCCACTCCTAGGTATGTACTCTAGAGATCTAATAACATTGACAAATAGACATATCCACAACTATGTTCATTGAAGCACTATTCACAGTAGCAAATATATGGAAACAACAACGGATGAATGGATAAACAAAATGTGGTACATAAATACAATGGAATACTACACAGTTATGAAGAATAATGATGAGTTTACAAAGCATAACATGGATGAATCTGGAGGACATTATGCTGAGTGAAATGACTCAGTCAAAAAAAGGACAAATATTGTATGATTCCACTTCTATGTTGTTGTTGTTGTTAGGTATTATCAAGTTCATTCTGATTCATAGCGACCCTGTGTACTACAGAATGAAACCTTGCCCAGTCTTGTGCCATCCTCAAAAATCCTTGGTATGTTTGAACCCATCACTGTAGCCACTGTGTCAATCCATCTTGTTGAGAGTCTTTCTCTTTTGCACTGACCCTCTCCTTTTCCAAGCATGATGTCCTTCTCCAGGGACTGATCCTTTCTGATAATATGTCCAAAGTATGTGAGATGTAATAGAAAGACAAAAATAGGTATATATACAGAAATCAACAAGGTGTTTCATTGACTATGCAAAGGCATTCAACTGTGTGGATCGTAACAAATTATGGATAACATTGTGAAGAATGGGAATTCCAGAACACTTAATTGTCCTGATGAGGAACCATAGACCAAGAGGGAGTTGTTCAGACAGAATAAGGGAATATTGTTTAAAGTCAGGAAAAGTGTGGGTCAGCGTTGTATCATTTCACCATACTTATTCAGTCTGTATGCTGAGCAAATAATCCGAGAAACTGGACTATACGAAGAGAAACAAGGCATCAGGATTGGAGGAAGACTCATGAGCAACCTGCGTTATACAGATGACACAATCTTTCTTGCTGAAAGTGAAGAGGACTTGAAGCACTTACTGATGAAGATCAAAGACTACAGCCTGCAGTATGGATTATACCTCAACATAAAGAAAACAAAAATCCTCACATCTGGACCAATAAGCAACATCATGATAAATGGGGAAAAGATTGATGTCAAGGATTTCATTTTACTTGGACCCACAATCAATGCCTATGGAAGCAGCAGTCAAGAAATCAGACAACTTATTGCATTTGCCAAATCTGCTGCAAAAGACCTCTTTAAAGTGTTAAAAACCAAAGATGTCACTTTAAGGACTAAGGTGCACCTGACCCAAGCCATGGTGTTTTCAATTGCCTCATATGCATGTGAAAGGTGGACGATGAATAAGGAAGACCGAAGAAGAACTGACTCCTTTGAATTATAGTGTTGGTGAAGAGTACTGAATATATCATGTACTGCCAGAAAAACAAACAAATCTGTTTTGGAAAAAGAACAGCCAGAATGCTTCTTAGAGGCAAGGATGGTGAGGCTTCCTCTCACGTACTTTGGACATGTTATCAGATGGGACCAGTCCCTGGAGAAGGACATCACACTTGGTAAAGTAGAGGGTCAGCCAAAGAGAGGAAGACCTTCAATAAGATGGATTGACATGGTGGCTGCAACAACGGCCTCAGGCGTAACGATTGTGAGGATGGCGCAGGATCGGGCAGTGTTTCGTTCTGTTGTATATGGGGTCGCTATGAGCCAGGACTGACTCAACAGCACCTAACAACAACAAAATACAGAAATCAACGTTCTTTGCTGATCACTGGGGATGGAAGGGGGAGAGGAGGAATCATTCTCTAGCCATTTGTTATATTTGGTGATGGGAAAGGCAATACCAAATGTGAGTGAAGTGTGCATAACTTGGCCATAGTTAATGACGACACTAAGAAGTACACAAAATAAGGGATGATATTGGTAAATGCTATAAAATTCTGCAAGAGCAGTAATAACAAAAAACACATGAGTGGTTAGATAGGTAAATATGTATGCATATATATGTATAGGAATGTATGTCAGTATATATGCATGTGCATGGATAGGCATATTCGTAGACATGTATGTGCTGCACATATATTCACATATATAACAAAGCACATAGGGGACACAGTCATAAATACTTCCCAGACATAACCGAACACCTCGCAGGATTGGTTTGCTAGATTTGAAGGCTTAGGACCATAGTCTTGTTGAGTAACTCAATCAATTGTCACAACATAGGGCATAAAGTTTATGTTTACTTATGTTCTACATCTTAGTTTGGTGAGTAGCACCTCAGTCTTAAAAGCTTACAAGCAGCCATCTAAGATACAACTATTGCTCTGTACTCTTCTGGAGCAAAAGAGAAAGAAGGATACCAAAGACTCAAAGAAGAAATTAATCTATAGAACTAGTTGGCCACATGAACCACAGCCTCACCTATCCTGAGATCAGGAGAACTAGATGGTGCCCAGCTACCACTACCAACTGTTCTAACCAGGGACACAATAGATGGTCCAAGAGAGAATGGAAGAAAATCGTAGGACAAAACTCAAATTATCAAAAATTTGATTTGCTGGACTGGTAGAGACTAGAGAAACCCCCAAGACTATTGTTCTGAGATACCCCTTAAACTTTGAACTGAAACCACTCTCAGAGGTCACCTTTCAGCTAAATAACAGATTGGCTCAAAAAAATAAACAATATCACCTGTGAGTGCTGTGTTCCTTTAAAAAAAAAAAATTAAATAACAATAAATGAAGAACCATCTATATGAGACCAAATGGTCACCATTTACCCTGAAGCAAAGATGAGATGGTCAGGGGAGGCAGGGAAACCAGATTAATGGAAATGGATCTCCCAGAACAGAAATAATAAGAATGTCAATACAATATGGAAAATGTCACCAATATCACTGAACAGTACATATAGAAATTGTTAAATGGGAACTGAATTCGCTGTGTAAACTTTCACCAAAAACACAGTAATTTTAAAAAGAGAAGAAAACCCTATGGAACACATTTCCACTCTGACGCACATGCAGTTGCCATGTGTCGGAATCAACTCAGGAGCAACTGGCTTATTGACAGTGCGAGCAACCCATGACATCAGCGAAGCCACATCATCTTTGCTTAGCTTCTTCCCCTACCCTGTCCTGCTTCCCTCTCTTTCTTAGTGGTTCCTCCTACGAGCACTCCTTCAATAAATCACCTGACAAGAATTCCTGTTTCAGGCTCTGCTTCTAGGGAGCCAGAACTCATCCTGTTCCAACAGGGCTTTTTGCCTAGTGGAGAAACATACCTGCAAACAAACAAATCAATCACCGTGTAAAGTCATGAATGCCAATGTACAAAGCACAGCAGGTGTGCAGAGGTAAAGGAGCATGGCAGAATCAGTGCTCATCTTTATCCAGATGGTATCGGGGTAAAAGGAGATTAAAGTCCACCTAGAATGCAAGTGTAGTAAGGCATATGCTCTAGAGCTGGGATCAGCAAGCTTTTTCTGAAGGGTTGCTGTTGTTAGCTGCCATTGAGTTGGCCCTCAGCTCATGGTGACCCCGTATGTTGCAGAGTAACACAGGATTTTCTAAGGAGTCCTTGGGTGTCACAAATGATTAAGTATTTCACTACTAACCAAAAGTTGGTGGTTTGAACCCACCCAAAGACACTGCAGAAGAAAGACCTGGAGATTAGCTTCTGAAAGGTCACTGCCTTAAAAAAACCCCATGGAGAAGATCATGATTTAGAATTTACTTAACGGCAATTAGCAATAAGAATTTTCTTGGCTGTAATCTTTACAGAAGCAGATTGCCAGGCCTTTCTTCCATGGAGTTACCCTGTGGGTTCGAACCATCAACCTTCAGATTAGCAGCTGATAGCAAACCTTTTGTGCCACCGGGCTCAGAGAGTAAATATCGTAGGCATTTCCAACTAAGAGGTGAAATCGAGTACATTATAAAAGTACTTATAAAATTATTTACAAGGTAACCCCAGGCAGCTGAACGGATTTGGCCTATACGCATATCTAGAAAGGTGCTTTTCAAACATTAATGAGTATAGTAATTATTAGAGGTTCTTTTTAAAATATAGATTCTGATTTAGTCGATCGGTAGTGGGGCCTGAGAATCTGAACTTCGAACAAGCTCCTGGGTGATGTTGATGCTGTTGCCCAGGAGCCACACTTTGAGTCATGAGGCCCTAGATAGGTAAGTATGGCAAGGAGAGAAACCCTAAAAGGAAAAAGAAAAAAGGGGTAACTCTGCAGGACTTAAATGCTCACGAAGCAATGGCAAGGGCTCTAGGTGAGGTCAGAGGGATGCCAAACCAAAAACAAACCCGTTGCCGTCGAGTCAATTCCAACTCACAGTGATTGTATAGGACGGAGTAGAACTGCCCCATAGAGTTTCCAAGGAGTGCCTGGTGAATTCAAACTGCCGACCTTTTGGTGAGCGGCTGTGGGACCTAACCACTATGCCACCAGGGTTTCCAGAGAGATGTGGCATAATTTTATTAACGGACTTTTATTGAGTGTCAGCTCATTGCAAATCACTGCTCTAAGCTCCACAAGGAAAGAAGCCAAGCTTTCAAAACCATAGCTAGAACTTAGCGCAGCAGAGAAAAAAGACCTGTGCAGTCAACTGTGGCAAGACAGTCCACAGTCCCAGAGAAACATGGTGGGTTGACGGTCTGGATATACATGCGTAGAAGAATTCAGCAATAGATGCTATGCAGACAGACCATCCAATACACATGGATTTAAAGCCCAATTTCAATCCTTTACTAGTTGTTTAAGCTAATGCATGTCATCCAATTACTCTGAGCCTCAGATTTCCAACCTGAAAGTGCAGCTAATATCTACCTCTCAGAGTCACTAAGAGGATTAAAATGGGTACGAAGGCATCTGATATGTAACAGAAGTTTAGTGATGGTTAGTTGCCCATCCCTTTTCCTTGGTAACGATGTTGGCTTGGTCGCCTGTTTGTGAATGGTGCAAGGTGGAACAAGTGGTTTTAAGAGAGTACTGCAATTCATATACGCTTTTACTTGCGAATGACTAAACTATCTTTGGAAACACCCCCAATAAAATAATAATATTGATGGCATCTGGGACAGGGAACTGAACAAATGGATACAAGGATAAGCGGGAAACTTTTGTATGTATTGATTCTTTTCCATGTAAATTTATTACATACACGGAGAGAGAGTGTGAGCGAATTGCTGAGTAGGTCAGTGGCAGAGTTTATGAATAAGCTCTTTGGCAACAGGTGTGAGTGAGGGCAGACTTCGTAATGAGGATTGAGTTTCTGTCCAGGAAACCAGAAAACTGTACCTAGGAGCCTGCTTTAGGTTTAATCTCTAAATATTATTATACCCAGAAAAATTCATCAAAATTGATTATCTGTTCTGGAAAGCTATTGCACATACTGTTAATTAGTTCACTTAGTACTCATTCCAACCCTATCCTTCCTTGTTTCTTCTGCTTAAAAAAATAAAGTTAGTTTTCCAGCCTTCCTTGTAGCTACCTTGAGGTAGCCATACAACAGAGTCTTAGCTACTGAGACATAAACAGAAAGCTGTTGGTGCTGCTGCTTCTTTTTCCTTCTTCCGTCCTACAGGCTAGATGCCTGGAGATTTGGCAGCCATTTTGTTACCATAGGGATGAAAACCACATGTTTAGGACAGTGGAACAGAAAGAAAGTGTTTTTAACAGTATCAATGAGCTGCCATCTGAGTTCTATTCCTGTACTTCCTGTTACATAAGAAAAACAAATCCCCTGCTTGTTTAAAACCTTTTCATGGCCGTTAGACTGTATGGTTGCCCACCAATATTTTCCACTTCTCAGGTTTATTGAGAACCTGCTTTCCCACTGATAGTGCATGCTGCCACAAGGTGGGGACTTTTATGCCTGTTTGAAACTGAAGAAACAGGTGTGTGCCACAGATTACTGTTTTTACAGGGTATTGTATGAGATGTCTGAATTTTTGGTAGGAAAAACAGGAATTTAAAAATTTTTTATTAGGAACACATATGTCTCGGTGGACTCTGGGGGGACTCTAAGGGGGCTTGGTGGGGGAGTAGAATTAGTGGGACACAATATGTCCCACTGGACTCTAAATGTAGGCTTGCAGGAGGAGGCAAGAAAAAAAAAATCCATACTACCTACCAAAAATTCAAACACACTCAATGATTCAGCATACTTCCATTAATGAAGACACATGGTATTAAAAAAAAAATTCAAAGCAGAAAATAATTGGGACTTGAAAGGGTTAAGCCGTTTTACTCTATTTTTCTTTTCATTACAGCCAAAATCAATTGTTAATGATAAAAAAAAGAGAGAGAGAGCCAAGCTTAAGCTCCCTGTTCTATGTTTTTCCTATTTTTTTAAGCAAAGGATTTATTACAAAAAGTTTTGAGAAAATCATAGAATAAAGGAAAATTAAGCTCTAGGAAGAACTGAAACAGCAGAGCTCCGGGCCCCCCAGCAGCTGGTGCTCGAAGAAGACATACTTTCCACAGCATTTCCAGAAGGTTACGCAACACTAGCAACCTTCTATTTCTATGTATTTCAGCTCAGGCTTTCATATTTTTAGGAAGACAATCTAATTGATCCAGGTTGGGTCAGGTATCTCTATTCTTGGAACAGATAACTGTGCCCAGGGGACAGAGTAGATCTTACAGACATGGCATTGGGGAAATCATTAGAAGCTGGACAACTATCCCAGTTTGTGGCTCCTACATTTCATTCCTTGGCTGTCTAAGATGCACACACATTTAAAACATCCTTTTTCCCATATATCCATAGATGCCTGGGTCCAACTAGTTATACCATATGTAATAACCAATACTCTCACCCTCTTTTCCAGTGTGAAGCAACCCAAATTCATTTCCATCTACTAAGCAAGGGACAATGTCATGAGACCACTCTTCTCTGAAACAAGGTTCCCCAGGCGACATCCATTTGTATTACAGATTTATAGCAATTTCTTCTGAGTACTTTGCAACTGCACAGCTTGTACATGGAATGAAAGCTATAGAAATCAATATTAGCACAAATACAGACATAGATGGAAACCCTGGTGGTACAGTGGTTAAGTGCTATGGCTGCTAACCAAAAGGTCAGCAGTTCGAATCCGCCAGGCGCTCCTTGGAAACTCTATGGGGCGGTTCTACTCTGTCCCATAGGGTCCATATGAGTTGGAATCGACTTGACAGCACTGGGTTTTGGGTGTTACAGACATAGGTATAGTAGAGATTTTGGGCTCTGTTGCTGCGACTGGAAATGAGGTTCTAGCAGGTATGCCTGACATTCATTTTAATCTTGTCTTTAGACAGCAGCTCAAGTAGTCAGGATTCTTTGCCCAATGAAGTTATCTAATAAATTATTCCTGAATGGTCCAGGTCATATATGTTTCAGTCTGTATGATGTCGCAGCAGCTTCTGTTAACCTTTGCCATTGAGCATGGTAACTTAAGGTAGTTTTTTGCTCTCTAGAGGATTGCCATCAATATGTTGTTGTTGCTATTGTTAGCTGCCATAAAGTTGGCACCGACTCATGGTGACTCCATGAACAACAGAACAAAATACTGCCTGGTCCTGCACCATCCCCACAATTGGTTGAGGATCAAACCATTTTGATGCATAGGATTTTCATGAGTTAGTTTTTGGAAGTAGATCATCAGGCCTTTCTTCTTAGTCTATCTTAGTCTGGAAGCTCCACTGAAGCCTGTTCAGCATCATAGCAACACACAAGCTTCCAATGTCAGATGACAGGTGGCTGCACAAGAGGTACATTGGCTGAGAATCAAACCAGGGTCCCCTGCATGGAAGGCAATGATTTTACCACTGAACCACCAATGCCTTGCCATCAATATGACTCAACTGTAATAGCCTGTGATCTCTGCGCCTTCCTTGGCAAGCTTTGAATGCCTAGAAAAGAGAATGCTTTGAGGCCAGGTATCTCTGTCCCTTAGGTCAAATGGATATGAATGAACTGGGTGATCACCCCAGTCTTTTTTTCTAGGAAAATAGATCTTTGCCTTACCAATAGCTATGTCCAAAGGTCATATACAAGGTATGTGAAAATTTTTTATACAATGAATATTTATGTTAGTGTTAATTTTATTCTCCCATCCATTTTTTAAAAACACTAATAGAATTTGTTGATCCTTGGTCATATGCCGACAATTTTACTTTAATCTTTCATTTTTTTCCCTCACACATTTCCTAACCACATATTTCTGTCCAATCAATTAGATCATCCAACAGGTAAATCTAGTCAGTAAGTGAAACATCCTAAACAATTAGAGTGATTCTCTTTTGTGACCAATTCTGTAGCATGATTGAAAAAGCAAGGGCTTGGGGATGAGGTTCATCTGGGTTTTGTTTCTAGTGCTTCTCTCCTATTTGACCGTAGACAATTTCTGAATTGCTTCCAGTACCATTTTCTTTACCTATAAAGTAACCATAATAATAATACCTAATTCATAGGCAGGTTGGAAAAAATATAATTAAATGATTTATATAAATCTTCCAGTACAGTTCCTAGAAAAGAATAGATTTCCAACAAATGACAACTACAATTAAAGCTAATAATTTACCCTTACTGGCATACAATTTTTGCTGGGAAAAAAACTCAGCTTCACAACTAGTCTGTTAGTTTGTAGAACTGTGGTGGCTTGCATGTTGCTGTGATGCTGGAAGCTATGCCACCAGTATTTCAAACACCAGCAGGGTCACTCAGGTGGACAGGTTTCTGCGGAGCTTTCAGACTGGGAAGAGGGACCTGGCAATCTACTTTTGAAAAAATTGGCCAGGGAAAACCTTATGAATAGCAGCAGAACACTGACTGATATAATACTAGAAACTAAGCCCCTCAAGTTGGAAGTCGCTCAAAATACAACTGGGAAAGAGCTGCCTCCTCAAAGTAGAGTTGCCCTTAACGACATGAATAAGTAAGGTTCTGGGGACCTTCATTTGCTGATGTGGCACAATTCAAAATGAGAAGAAACGGCTGCAAATATCCATTAGTAATTGGAACGTGGAAAGTATGAAGTATGAATCTAGGAAAATTGGAAGTTGTCAGAAAGGAAATGGAACGCATGAAGATCAACATCCTAGGCGTTAGGGAGCTGAAACAGGCTGGTGTTCACCATTTTGAATCAGACAACATATGGTCTACTATGCCGGAAATGACCAATTGAAGAGGAAGAGAGTCACATTCATTGTCAAAAAGAACATTTCAAGATCTATTCTGAAGTACAACGCTGTCAGTGATTGGATAATGTCCATACACTTAAAAGGAAAACCAGTTACTATGACTATTATTCAAATATACGCAACAACCACTAATGCCAAAGACGAAGAGAATGAAGGCTGTTACCAACTTCTGCAGTCTGAAATTGATAAAACATGCAATCAAGGTGCATGACTGGGGGGCAAAGCTGTCATACAGATGCACTGCTTATTACCAGATTTAGCTTACACCTAAAAAAAAATTCCCATGTAGTGTCAATCTACCATAATGTTGTTTTCATGTGTGTTTTTCTCCACCAAAGGAATCATTCCACAGGAAACAGGCAGAGAGAGGAGCATTGTGGAAATGGGAAGCCCTTCTAGAAACTATAGAGTGAACTAAGGGAGTGAATGTGGAGGGCAGACTTGTCAGAGTATAAATTTAAGGTGAGCTTACTTCTCATCACTTTTGTCACCTCAGTCATCTCTATTGTTACGGATTGAACAAAAATACGTCAACTTGCAGTACAATATACTGGGGAAGCCAGCACAGCTTGTACAAGGCAAGGTCACGGAAGATCTATAGAAACATCCAAACTACCTGAGGGACCAAATTGCTGGGCTGAGGGCTGTGGGGACTATGGTCTCGGGGAACATCTAGCTTAATCGGCATAACATAGTTTATAAAGAAGATGTTCTACATTCTACTTTGATGAGTAGCATCTGGGGTCTTAAAAGCCTGTGAGCGGCCATCTAGGATACTCCACTGGTCTGACCCCTTCAGGAGCAAGGAAGAATAAAGAAGACTAAAGGTACAAGGGAAAGATTAGTCCGAAAGACTAATGGACCACATCTACCACGGCCTCCACCATACTGAGTCCAATACAACTAAATGGTGCCCAGCTACTACCACCGACTGCTCTGACAGGGCTCACAATAGAGGGTCCAGGACAAAGCTGAAGAAAAACGTAGAGTAAAATTTTAACTCAAAAAGAAAGACCAGACTTGCTGGCCTGAGACAGAGACTGGATAAACACTGAGAGTATGGCCCCTGGATACCCTTTCAGCTCAGTAATGAAGTCATTTTTGAGGTTCGCCTTTCAGCCAAAGATTGAACAGGCCCATAAAATAAGGCGAGACTAAAGGGGCACACCAGCCCTGAGGCAAGGACTAGAAGGCGGGAGGGGACAGGAAAGCTGGTACTAGGGAACCCAAGTGTTGACATTCATGGGATTGTTAAGCAATGTCATAAACCAATATGTATATTAGTTGTTTAGTGAGAAACTAGTCTGGTCTGTAAACCTTCATCTAAAGTACAATTTAAAAAATATATACATGTGTCAACTTGGTTAGGCTATGATTTCCAGTATTGGGAATCATTTTGTAATTGATGTAACTTTCCTATGTGTTGTAAACTCTAATCTCTGCCTGTGGTTAATGAGGCAAGATTGGGTTATGTTAAAGAGGATTAGGGTGGGATGTAACACCTTTACTTAGGTCACATCCCTGACCCAATGTAAAGGGAGTTTCCCTGAGGTGTGGCCTGCATCATCTTTTATCTTACAAGAGATAAAAGGAAAAAGAAATAAGCAGAAAGTTGGGGACCTCATATCACCAAGACAGCAACACTGGGAACAGAATGTATCCTTTGGACCCAAGTTTCCTGAGCAGAGAAGCTTCTAGGCCACAGGAAGCTTGATGACAAGGACCTTCCCACAGAGCCAACAGAAAGAGAAAGCTTTCCCCTGGAGCTGGCGCCCTGAATTCAGACTTCAGGTCTGCTAGGCTGTGTGAGAATAACTGTCTGTTAAAGCCATCTACTTGTGGTATTTCTGTAATAACAGCACTAGATAACCAAGACTCCTATTAAGTGGATTGTGAAATCGTTACTGGAGAAGCTGGGCAGTGGGAGAGGGAGGTGGACAGGAACACATCTTAGCATTAAGAAGACACCAATTAGAAAAGGTACACTAAACTTGGCCTCTGAAGTAAATCAAGACCACTTTCCTTTCAGAGAAATTGTATGCTATGTTCCAAACAGCTGAGCAACCACTTTTTCTATGAGAACCCTATTGGCTGAAACTAAAACAACTGAGCTGCAAAATAATTTACTCATTTTATGATTGTTAAGTCTGGGAAACCAAGCCAAAAGTCTTGCTAATAAACTGCCTTCTTTGGAGGAAGTCAAGAAGGCAGGGGAGGATGTAATAGCATCTTCTCCAGACCTTCTTCTGTTCTAGCAGCAGACAGTTTAGTCCCTGGGGTGATCAGTACCATACGCCTATATTAAGGAAGAAAAAAGAACTTGTAAATGATCACATTTGAAATCTGGAATTGAGTTTATAGCTTTATGTGTGAGTCACTCCATCCATAGGGATCCCTGCCCCGTCCACCTCCACTTCCACCCTTCCCTCCCCCATATCCAATTTGAGCAGGCCAACCTTTCTCCACTGGGTTCATAACCAACGTTCCCCACCTTTAGGGGAGCCAGCAATTTCAGACTATGTTCCATACAACATTGGCATCCAGAAGCTGTCAATACATGCCCAATACTTAAGAATGGAGCTGGATTAAATACATATAAGGAGAACATTTTATAAAGATTTTCAAGTTTACTTTTAAATGCTATAAATCTTGTTCCCACGTGACTCCTCACCCATAGCATTCAATCTGTTGGTAACGGAAGGTGCCAGAAATTAATTAAACAAAACCAAAAAACAAACAAACCAGCTGTCGTTGAGTGGAATCCAAATCATGGCAACCCCGTGTGTGCCACCCCGTGTGTGCCACAGTAGAACTGTGCTCCATAGGGCTTTTCAATAGCTGATTTTTCAGAAGTAGATCACCAGGCCTTTCTTCCAAGGTTCCTGTGGGTGAATTCGAACTTCCGACCTTTCAGTTAGCAGCCGAGTGCACTAACCATTTGTACTACCCAGGGACTGGGCTTTTATTGAGAGTCAGCCTTTGTCAAGGGTGAAAGAAGTTTCCAAATTAAAAAAACAAACAAAAACAACAAGCAAAAGAAAACACCCTTTACTGTTAAAGTCAAATGCAAGGTAAGAATGAGATTTGGAGAGATTTTTGCTGCAAAAGGAAGGAGGGAATTCAACACATAATGAAGAGAAGTTCCAGTTGCCTGGAAAGTGGAGCAGTTCTGGGACAGAAAGATGGAGTTTTGAGGGCAGAAGAGAAGGATAAGCACATGAGCAGATATGTATGATCTGGTCCCCTAGCTAGGACAAAATTTCAGAGGAGGCTGTGTTAAGAATAACTAAGTTGGGAGATCCCAGAGGAATGGAAATTTTTGCTCACTTTCTAGAATACAGACTGGAATGTTCTTTTTTTTGTATAGATCAGCGCCACTGGTTACATTCTTCACATTTTCACAATGTGTCACCATTCTCATTACAGCCTGGAACTTCTAAATCTTCTCTTGGAAAGACTTATAGTCAGCTAGTCACTGGAGCTGCATGGCACCTAGAGAATGGGTTAGACCTAGTGAGGGAGATGGTCAGAGAGGTCAGCCCAATGTCATGTCCCCAAGAGCAGTGGAGGGGATCCTGAAGTTCCCCTATGTCTTAGAGGGGAAAAGGGGAAGTGCTAACAGGGCTAGTACATCAGTTGACCTTTTGGTCAGGACAAAGAGGTTACTTTGTGCAAGGGCATCAAAACCAGAGACAAATGAGCAGAATTTCAGCAGAGGGCCACAGCATACCATGCCTAAAAACGCCAGAGGAGGCCTTTTGTTCCCCAGTAGACACCAGACCAGACCCACCCTCTACTGCAGAGACCAGTGCAGGCCCAGAGGATACCCTATGAATCCAAACTCCCCTTGTACCCACTATCTTGAAGATATATAAGATAGTGCACAGCAAGAAATCTAAGAGACTGGGCATTTCTCCAAAAAGAGTGAATCATCTAAAGTAGCCTCTCTCAACTGGAAGAATTGAAAAAAAAGACACTGTTAATTAGCACCACGCGTCTGTCAGTTTGTCATACCACAGTGGCTTGCGTGTTGCTGTGATGCTGGAAGCTATGCCGCAGGTATTTCAAATATCAGTAGGGTCATCCATAGTGGACAAGTTTCAGGCGAGCTTCCAGGCTAAGCCAGACTGGGAAGAAGGACCTAGTGATCTACTTCTTAAAAAACTGTCCAGTGTAAACCTTACGAATAGCAAGAGAACGTTGTCTGATACAGTGCTGGAAGATGAGCCCCTTATGCACGGCAACCACCGGTCAGTGCAGGCTTGCATGTCGCTATGATGCTGATCTGTTCTCAGCAGAGCTTCCAAAAATCAGCCAGTGAAAACCCTGTAAATCACAACAGCCCATTCCCCAACTGAGTGTGGGGATGGTGCAGAACTGGGCGGTATGTCATTCTATTGTGTGTTTCATTCTATGAGTCCAGGACCTACTTGATGGCAGCCAATGCCCTACCCCTTGCTGAATTACCCATTGAGGTCAGGGTTCACGACAAAGATTAGGTCTGTTATAGAAAACTCATAAGCAACTTTTTCTTTACACACTGAGCAGTACCTGAAATTTAACTTTCGATCTCATCATATTAAAAAATTGTAGCATATCACGTAAACGTGGGATAAAAAGCTTTAGAAAATTAATGTGATGCAAGAGGACAGTTTCCATAAAACAGGATGAAAAAGTCACAAGAAGATAAAATGAGTGGTAAACATGGGTAATACTGCACAAAAACAAACCACGCGGCAGTAGGCTTCAAAAGCACAGCGATGATAGTAAAGAGAGATTGTATGCCGTGGAAAACTGAATCTGTGTTTGGAGGACAAGTTGAGAAGCTCTCCTGAAACATAGAAAATCACAGTTGATGAAAGTGAACAATTTGGGATGAAGGGAGAGTGAACAAATTTGTAATCTAAGACTTCAGTGCTACCCCAAGTAATAATCACAACTGGAACAGAGACAATGAGAATGGAGTTTAAAGGAAACTTTTCTTATTTGTTAAGGGTCTTCATTTTTTTCCTAATTTGTACAATATATATTAACCAGTTGCCATTAAGTCAATTTCAACTCACAGCACCCCCATATGTGTCAGAATAAAATTGTGCTCCGTAGGGTTTTCAGTGGATGTGATCTTTCAGAAGTAAATTGCCAGGCCTTTCTTCTGAGGCACCTGCGGGTGGGCTCGAACCTTCATCTTTGCGGGTAGCAGACAAACAACCATTTGCACCACCCAGGGATGTCAAATTTGTACATTAAAAGAGCTAATTGTGTTCCATTCAAAAATAGTGTAATAAATAAAAATAAATAGTGCATTTATCACACTCTTGCCATTTTTTAGAAATATAAAGAAAGGAAACAAATTCTGATGAGCAACCCAAGTGGAACATTTGGGTTACTTCCTTGGCCCAAAAAACGAGTTGGTCTCAGAAATGTTACTCTGACACCAAAGGGAACTAGCAATATACTTGAGTGGAAACAGCTGTGGCCTCACTGTGTCCTACGTGGGCATGTGTTTTCTTTTATGTGTGAAAGCAACAAAAGAAGTGAATCTCCAATATGCAAAGACTCAGAAACCATTCCATATGCATATCCTCCTTGAAAACAATTACTTTAAGACACATACTGGCTGGTAAATAATTATAAATTATGACCCCACAAATGGGGTCTTGATGGAAAAGACTTGGGAGGCTTGGGAATTGGGCAGGATTCCATGCCACGAGGGGATCCTACAGAGTTTATTCGTGCACAGCTTCTGAACCAACCCCTCTTCTGTGTCCACCCTTCTCTCTCTACTAGGAAAAGGTTGTTTTGTTTTGTTTTCTTCTTGAGCCATGTCCTTTAGCCCACATTCAGATGGACTCCCTTGCGAATTCTGATGACCTCTTCAAAAAATAAATGTTTCTTTTCCCATGCTTGGTAAAAATAGAAGAACCACTGGTAGTTTGGGAAACCATGCTGCAAACACTACTATTGCAAACATCTTTTTGTTTTTCTTCTATCAAAACGGAGCCGTTAATAGAAACATAATGTCTATTTTTATAGTCAAGGAATTTCAGTGTCTTTAAAACCCATATTAAACAACCCACATTTTAGTTAAAGAAATAAAAGCCATTGCCATCAAGTCAATCCCAACTCATGGCGACCCTATAGGAAAGAGTAAAACGGCCCCATAGGGTTTCTAAGGGTTTCTGTAAAGATTTGATAAATCTTTACAGGAACATACTGCCTCATCTTTCTCCCTCGGAGTGACTGGTGGGTTCGAACTGCTGACCTTTCAGTTAGCAGCTGAGTGCTTAAACACCATGCCACTAGGGCTCCTTTCACTGGCAGTGGCCTCTTTTGAATTGGAAAAGGCTAATAGCATACTACTTCCTGGAAGAAAATATGTCACCAAATTCTTTTTCAAATCACTTATCCTGGTGGGTTTTTTTGTTGTTGTTAGTGATACTTAAAAATCAGAAAATGTAGTAAGATCTTGATACTCTAAAAATACAACAGGAAAAATGTTCTGCAAGTTATTTCAGGATAATAGGATTATGGAGTGTTTTCCATAATTCCTTTCCTTTAGATAGGTTTTAAACTTCTCAGCAAATAGTAGGTATACTATTACAATCAACAATAAACAGATGCTATTTTAAAGAGGCTTATTATTAATGTGGAACCCTGGTGGCGTAGTGGTTAAGTGCTACGGCTGCTAATCAAAGGGTCGGCAGTTCAAATCCACCAGGCACTCCTTGGAAACTCTATGGGGCAGTTCTACTCTGTCCTATAGGGTCACTATGAGTTGGAATCGACTTGACGGCACTGGGTTTGGGTTTTTGGTTTTATTATTAATGTATTGTATATAGGTATACATACACATCTACATATACATCGTGTCATCACCATTACGGGGGAGACAGTAAAAATAGTAAAGGAATTGGAATGAAATGTACCAAAATGAGAGCAGTGGTTTAGCTGTGGCTAGCATTGTGTGAGAAGACTAAAAATTTTTTAGATCTATTTTTCTGTGTTTTCTAGATGTTTTACAAAAAAAAAAAAAACTATTTTATGTGGAAAAGTAAGCCTGATTTTTATTAAATAAAAAAATCCAATAACACTATATTTAGAAAAAACATTTCTTAAATAAACTTGAGCATGAAGAAATTTTTTGTGACTGTTGTGATCATTTTGAAAGACTAGCAGAAGCAGGGAAGATGTGACATTTAGCTGATCTTTCAAAGGAAGCTGGACAAATAACACATTTCTTTTTTTTATTTATAGATTTAGTAACTAGTGATGAGACATGCTGTTTCTAGTGTGATTTCAGAAGTGAGGTGTCAAATTTTTTTGTGGAAAATTTCAACATTACCAAAACTCAAGAAAGCACATACTTCAAAATTGCCAGTGAAAAATATATAGATTCATTTAACACTGCTCCAGAGTTTATCCCAAAAAGCGTATTGTAAAAACAATCTGACTCACATAAACTCATCTCTGCAGTGGACTATCCAAATAAGAGCATCTAACGTATGTTGAAAGAGAATCAGAATGTTCTTTAGAAGCTAGAATAGAGGGACTTTGTCTGGCTTACTTTGAACTCGGGCCTGTCAGTTTGTCGTACTCTGGGGGCTTGTGTGTTGCTGTGATGCTGAAAGCTATGCCACTGGTATTCAGACACCAGCAGGGTCACCCGTGGCAGACAGGTTTCAGTTGAGCTTCCAGACTAAGACAGACTAGGAAGGAGGACCTGGCAGTCTACTTCTGAAAAGAATTAGCCAGTGAAAACCTTATGAGTAGCAGTGAAACATTGTCTGATTTCAATCACATCATATGCATGCAAAAGCTGGGCAATGAATAAGAAAGATCGAAGAAGAATTGACACCTTTGAATTACGGTGTTGGCGAAGAATATTGAATATACCACGGACTGCCAAAAGAAAGAACAAATCTGCCTTAGAAGAAGTACAACCAGAATGCTCCTTAGAAGCAAGGATGGAGAGACTACATCTTACATACTTTGGACATGTTATCAGGAGATATCAGTCCCTGGAGAAGTACATCATGCTTGGTAAAGTACGGAGCCAACAAAAAAGAGGAAGACCCTCAATGAGATGGATTGACACAGTGGCTGCAACAATCGGCTCAAACATAACAGCAATTGTGGTCATGACACAGGACTGGGCAGTGTTTCATTCTGTTCTACATAGGGTCACTATGAGTTAGAACTGACTCAACGGCACCTAACAACTACAACAACTTTGGACACATCATCAAGAAAGACCAATCACCAGAAAAGAATATCATGGTTGATAAAGTAGAGGGTCAGCAAAATCAAGGGAAACCCACAATGAAATGGATTAACACAATAGCCAAAACAATGGACTCCAACATATGAAGATGGCATGGGACTGGGCAACGTTTCATTCTGTTATTCATAAGGTTGCCATGAGTTGACTCAACAGCACCTAACAACAATAATCTATGTTGAATAGCCAGCATGTGCTGGGCATTCCATACACATCATTTTTAATCCTTACAACAAAAGTGAAAGGAAAATATTCTTAGTCTCACCTTACAGGCTGGGGAACTGAGGCTGGAAGAGGTAAGGTGTCTTCCCTGACATTCTACAGCTGGCTGATACATGGGAAGAGTGGGATCCAAACTTCTGTCTGTTTGACTCTAAAGTCTGTGTTCTTCTTTCCACCCCTCTTCCTCAGCTCAACATTTGGGGTCTTCATTATGACAACTCACCAGCTCACAATGTGCTTTTTGTGACATTTTGACTCAGACATTATCACCCAGCAAAATAACTCAGCTAATTTGTTAAATGTAACTAAAAAAAAAACCTATTGTCATTTCCAAAAGCAAAAATCCAACCACAAAAGATGAAGACTTGCTATCATTAGTGCTTTATCCAAGCAAGTAACCTAGGCAGTAAGGATACTTCCAGAAATGTCTGGAACCAGAGGAATCAAAGTATCACTTGTTTGGAACTGTACTTATTTGGAGGCAAATTTTCTTGTGCACCCATTTAAAATATTAGTCTTGTTATTTTAAAAGCTAATGCACAGGTAAGAAAGCTGAATGAATGCATTTCCTTTTTACTCCCTTAAGCCTTCTTGCTCCACTGATAGATGTCCTCCCAGACTTTAATGCAAATAGAACACATAAGTGTAACTGGATTTAGTTTTTAAGGGTGAGAATACATATAAATAGGTTTGTATGGATTATTCTACTTCTGAAAACCCTACAGGTCACAACAGCCCAAGCCACAGCTCATCGTGAGTATAGCACAGGCCTGGGCATTGTTTCGTTCCATTGCACAGGGAGTAACGTGAGTTGGGGGCCAACTCTGCGGCAGCTAACAACAGCAACAACATGGCTTATTCCAAGTCAAACTCAAAAGAAATGAGCATCTAGAGGGCAGGGCTGGACCTTGCTTGTCTTTATATCCCAGCTGTGTTAAGTGCAATAACTGACATAAATTTTAAAATTATATATCCAAGAATCATAAAACTAGAAGTTACAAATGAAGTAAGTTTCTGATTCAGTGCAACCCTAAGGAGCTGGTGAGCTTGCCCTTTGAAATCACAAAAAGCATCCCACAGTCTTGCTCTGAAATATAAAGACTGCTCTTGGAGTCCTACATTTTTTATCCTGATTTTGCCACTAATTGGGTAAAATAAGAAGAGCTGGCTACTAACCAATAGGTCGGCATTTCAAATCCACCAGCCACTCCTTGGAAGCCCTGTGGGTCGCTGTGCTTCGGAATCAACTCGATGGCAATGGGTTCACTTCCCTAGGCTTTGATTTCTGATTTCCACATCAAGACATGAGCAAGGGAGGAGAAGAGAACAAAAATGAGGGGAGAGACGAGAGATCCCATAGATGAGGGGTTGGCAAACTAAAACCCATGAGCCAAATCCTGCAGAGCTAAGAATGGTTTGCATATTTTTTTAATGAAAAAAATTTCAAAGAATAATAATATTTGGGACATGTGAAAATGATATGAAATTCAATTTTCAGCGTCCATAAATAAAGTTACATTGGAACTCAGCCATGCTCATTCATTTATGCATTTTCTATTGCTGCTTTCACACTACAACAGCAGAGCTAAGTAGTTTCTACTGAGACCATATGGCCCACCAAGCCGAAAATATTTACTATCTAGTCCTTTCCAGAAAAAGTTTACCTACCCCTGGCACTATCAACCAAGTAATCACTTGAGAAAATTGAACGAGTCTAGGGTGAGTGGGACAGGCCTGTAGAAATCAGGAGGCAATCTTCCCAACTACTTAAAGTAGAAAAATCTACCATTCATTAGAAGAGTGTGTTATGTGGCCCGGCAGCACCATTATCCCACCTGTCCCAATCTCCCCTCCCCTGAGCTCCTTAAGCAGCCAACATTTCATATAGGTCCGTGGAGAGGTAGGAAGGATTTTGATGGGTTGTTCCAAATCTGTTCTTCCTCTTACTTTTTCGCATTCTATTTTCTGAGTGGTTGTCAGAGGAACACTGGATCCTGCTATCATTTTTTTTTTTTTTTTCCAGAACGCAGGAGCAGTTTCTGACAGTCTTGGCACTATGAAGCGTTCCAAGCTCCTATCTCAGCTCTGCAGCTGCTGGCTCCCAGTTCACAAGGATGAGCTTCCCATTTCCCACAATGCACTTGTTCTTTAGTCTCTCTCTTTCTCTGTACACACATACACGCACACACACACACACACACATACACGCACAGACACATTTCAGTAGGATCAGGGAGAAAAACCTTTCAGCTTCTTGACAAGTCTAATAAGAAATCCTGTTCATAAACAAAGCTACTTTTGTCAGTTGTAAAATTGTAGCTGTCCCTTCCCCTGAAGAGTGACAGTATTATTTTTTCTGCATAGCCCTCTCTCGTTCCTTTTTTTGTGTGTGTGTGTATGTGTGTCCTTGCGTGTGTCTGAAGGTCTGTGTGTCTGAGTGTGAGTGTGTTACATGGTATGTGTCTGTGTGTGAGTGTGTGTGAGTTGTATTTGTGAGTGTATGTGTCTGAGTCTGTGTGCCTAAATGTGAGTTTGGTGTGTGTCTGTGTGCCTGTGTGTAAGGGAGGGAGGGGAAGGATGAAGGAAAGGGTGGCAGGGAGAGAGCACCATCAAGTAACTAGGCAAAAGGCATAACGTCAAAGCTACAGTGGTCAGTGATAGAATTCCCGAGTGGATCACCTTCAGCCAGGAAAACTGGAGTATGAGGCTGGCAGAGTGGGAGGTCCTCTCTGACAATGTATTCACTGTCTAAGACAATTTTGTAGGAAAATGTGCCTGGACAAAAAGCCCAAGAAGAGAATATAGCAAAATGTTAACAGCGGTGTCCTTCAGGCGGGAGGGACAGGAGGCAGGTTATAGGTGATTTAATCCTTTAATTTCAAATGTTCTGCATTCCCCACTTTCTCTTTTTGATAGTAAGCTGAAGAGAAAGGATTCACTTACAGGGTGGAGAGGAGGACTCATTTACAGAAAAATCTGCAATGAACCCTGATTTAGCCAGAGACCCATGGGCTACCTTCCATTTCCAGTTGCTTGACTGTTAATTGAAAAACCACTTTGCAGAAACTCTTTTAAAATATATATATTTTTTACAATATTCCCACTTTTGGCCTAAAGGTTATAAAATGAACTTTAGCTACCGTCCCAAGGATTTTTAGACCATTCCGGACCATTTTCAGAGCATCGCTTCTTTTTAAACAAGAAACGAGGCTAAATCCCTATTAACCCCCCCAAAACACATTGGTGAGGTTTTTGTCACAATGTTACATTTTCCTTTCTCTCTCTCTGATCAAAGCAGAATACATATATAATACCCTGATTAATTGAAATATTGAATGATTAAGATTCTACTCGAAGAGAAATACATAGACTTTATTTAAGACAGTGATGGGGTAAATGCATATACTTCCACTCCTTCATTAAACCACATTAAAGTAACAATGGGAGGATTTTTTTTTTTTTTTTCTAAAGAACAACCTGTAAGGATAAGAAGGAGAGAAGAGACAACATTTACGAAGCTGGAAAGCAGAAGGTATGAGTGGTACCTGATGTAGCTGACCCAGGAATGCTGCATCCTAAGCAAGCAGTGGAAAAGCACCCAGAAATCCAAAAAGCTCAAGAGTTAGAGACACGATTTACCTCTGGAAGCAGAGGCGAAAGTAACCAGAAGAGAATTAAGCAGCAGGGAGGAGTGGAGGATGAAAGTAAGGATGAGTGAGGTTCAGGGTTGAATTCTGTATGGGGCAGTTCTAATCTGTCTTATAGGATCACTATGCATCTGAATCAATTCAACAGCAATAAGTTTTTTCAGAGTCCTGGTGGCACAGTGGTTAAGAGCTAAACTGCTAACCAAAAGGTCAGTGGTTCAAATCCACCAGCTGCTCCTTGGAAACCCTAAGAGGGCAGTTCTCCTCTGTCCAATGGGGTCGCTATGAGTTGGAATTGACTCAACAGCAATGGGTTTGGTTTTTGGTTTAGCCCTGGTGGTGCAGTGGTTAAGAGTTCAACAGCTAACCAGAAGGTCAGCAGTTCGAATCCACCAGCCATTCCTTGGAAACCGTATGGAGCAGTTCTACACTGCTCTGTAGGGTCACTATGAGTTGGAATCGACTCGACTGCAACGGGTTTTTAAACCTCTCTCACAGTGGCAACAAACCGGAGATTTCTTCTTTACAGCGTGAAATGTAGTGTCTCGGTGTAGGTCTCCATACACCGAGTACTGAAAACTGTGGAAATACATGATAATTTACATACTGAGACCCTTATATTTTTTCTCCCACTTGGTTCCAAGAAGGGTGGAAGACACTCAGGCAGGAAGAAGGAAGAGTCTTCTCTGGAGAATCTCACCAACCCAAGTAAAAAGTTCTAAAGATGCTGATATTAAGGGGTGGGGAGGATCCAGAAAACCAGTCCAGACAGAGTAGCTTCCATAAAAGTACCCCTCAAGCACAGAACTTCCATCAGCTTTTAGGTGCTCCATTTTTCGACATGAACAGACAGCTACAGGTCACCAGATTTCTGAGGAAAGTGTCTACCGTGAAAGGCAGACCCAGAGCAAATAAACAGATAAAAACAATCTGAATGAAAAAGAACTGTGCGAGGAGGTAAAGCCTTCAAAATCCTATCATGAATGTCTCAGAGACATAAAAAAAAAGTCTCAGAGACATAGAAGTAGGTATTACATTCATGAAACAAGCTCAGAGAATAATAAAGCTCTTGAAAATTAAAAATACGAGAGCAGAATTAATTCTAAAAATCTTAATATAAAGTAGGAAGACAAAGTTGAGGAGATCTCCCAGAAATAAAGCTAACAGAAAAAGAAGAGACAGATGGAAATCATAAAAAATAGAATTGAAGAAATTTTCCCAGATTTGAAAGACATAATTTTCCAGATTGAAACAAATGAAAATAAACCCACACCAAGGTACATTATCTGAGAATTTGAAACATAGAACAAAGAGAAGATCCCACAAATTTCAAAAAAAACATTGCTTACAAAGTATAAAGAATCAGAATGGCTTCAGGCTTCTTCCTCAACAGCAACATTAAAAACTAGAAAATAATGAAGTAATATCTTCCAATTTTGAAGGTGAAATGATTTCCAGCCTTGAATTCTATATCCAGCTAATCATTTGTTGTTGTTGTTTTTAGGCATTGTCACGTTGCTTCCGACTCATAGTGACCCTATGTATAACAGAATGAAACATTGTCCAGTCCTGCACCATCTTCACCATCATTGCTATGCCTGAGTCCATCGTTGCAGCCGCTGTGTCAGTCCATCTCGTTGAGGGTCTTCCTGTTTTGCTGATCCTCTGTTTTACTAAGCATGATGTTCTTCTCTAGGGACTGGCCCCTCCTGATAACATGTCCAAAATACATGAGGCGAGGTACATCCTTGCTTTCAAGGAGCACTCTGGCTGTACTTCTTCCAAGACAGACTTACTCATTCTTCTGGCAGTCCATGGTACATTCAATGTTCTTCACCAACACCATAATTCAAAGGCATCAATTCTTCTTTGGTCTTGCTTGTTTATTGTCCAGCTTTTGCATGCATATGACACAATTGAAAATACAATGACTTAGGTCAGGTACACTTTAGTCCTCAAAATGACATCTTTGCTTTTTAATACTTTAAAGAGGTCTTTTGAAGCAGATTTGCCCAATGCAACATGTTGTTAGATTTCTTGATTGCTGCTTTCATGGGTGATGATTGTGGATCCAAGTAAAATCATTTAAGTGTGATAAAAAAAAAATAAATAAAGCCCTTTTTCAGACATGTAAGATGTCAAAAATTTGCTTTGGTACACCTACTTTCAGAAAGTTATTGAAGTTGTATTTCACAAAAATGAGAGAATAAAAAAAAACTCAGAAAGATATCAGATCTAAGAAATAGTGAGCCTAGGTTAATAAGCAATTCTCAAGTTGATGATAAAGGGAGACCCCAGGTTGCAGCTCGTTAGAGAATAGGCACCTTGGAGCAAGTAGAAGACTCTAGAAGAGATGAGTCCTGTAAGACAAAATTCGTAAAATACTTGAAGTGCTTTAATGTAACTAGAGGAGAATTAAGCAATAGGGAGAGGTGGAAGATGAATTAATAATAACTACCTAGAAAACTAAAACAACTCAGAAAGCAATTATTAACTCCAGAGAAAATAAATACTATACAAGAAAGGGAAATTTATTACAGTATACATAAATGTATACTTTTTTTATATACATAAATGACTTTTCTATGAATAGCATTTATGAGATCATAAAAATGTAAATGTCGCATATTGATCTAACCAAAATGAGATCATTATATTCGAAGGACAGGGTGGAGAGCAAGATGGGAAGCAAGCCTGAGTACAGAAAAGTGGTAAAAGGAGAAATTAGAGAATGCTAAATCCCCTAAAATGGAAAAGTAAGAGGATAAGATGTAATTTAGGCATTTGAAGGCAAATAAGCAGCTAGAGGAGTTTCAAGTGATTGCCTCAGATGAACAAGAATATTGGGCATGAAAGACAGAAGAATGTTAGTTTTCATAAAAAACCTTATGAAATTATTTGACTCGTTCAATATTCTGTGAATTAAAATATAATAAAACTTAAAAGTCAATTTTTTAAACCTTTGTACACACACACACATGCACTCAACCTCCAAACACATACACACAAAACCTATACTTAATGAGAAGAGGAAGGTGGAAGGAGTAATTTGGAACCAAAAAGGCTGAGAGGACATGATGGAGAAGGGGGAAAGAGATAAAAACCACAAACAAGGGGGAAATACTCAAGTATAATTTTCACCCTTCCAAAGAGTCACTATGAGTTGGAATTGACTCAACAGCACACAACCACAACAACAAACATTATCTCCACTTTGGAAAAGTACACATGGCCACCATGTTGACTACCCCCCCCCATTACAAATAGTTTTCATTACATATATCATTTAAATAAGTGTTTACACTGCATATCTGATTATGGATATGGAGGGGGACACACAGTCAGGACTGAAGGGCAGTGTAACAGAGGAAGAGAAAGGAGATACAAGTTCTGCACTTCACGCCCATGAAGAATGCACCAGGACAATCGGTTGACTACATGATTGACTGATGCAGGCCTAATCACCCTGGAAGCTGAAAATGACTGACCTCCAGAGATAATGAAATCTCCCTTACCCTGTCCCTCTTCCCTCAACACATCGACAGTTGACGAGGAATAGTTTTGGGAGGACGACATTCACATGTCCCTGGCCCTTGTCTGGCAGAGGCATGTGTCCACAGAAGACCTGTTTGAGAATGTCCAAAATGTACCCTCAGAACCCAGCACTCTCTCAGAGAATGCTTTCTCATACCAAGAGCTCCATAAAAGGACCCCTCCCAAAGAAACCAGCTTTGAGAAGACAATTTCAATCAGCTCTGCTCACCACACTGTCAATGGAAAGTTTTGAAATGAGTGAAGGTATTTCAAACATCTGAAAGCACAAATGCTGTGGTGGCCTTCCCCAGGGTGGGGTGGTGCCAACCAACTGAGTGGGTTTGTGTCCATGTTTAAATGCAGTAGCGTGTCAGGGTTGGGGCTGCACTAGCCAACATCCCTGGGGCTCTCAGCCCTCTTTCCTGTATTCCTGTGTTCCACTGAAGCCTGTGAATTCTGATCACAAATTCCCAGAATAGAGGTATTTGTAGCACTGATTAGCTATAGTCAAGTGGCTCTTCCTGGGGCTCTTCCTTTAAATGTCAATTTGATGAGTTTAACTGTGCAGTTAGAGTCCCTGGGTGGTACAAGTGGTTAACTTGCTTGGCTGCTAACCAAAAAGCTGGAAGTTCAAGTCCACCCAGAGGCACCTCAAAAGAAATCCCTCGTGATCTACTTCCAAAAGAACAGCGATTGAAAATCCGCTGGAGTGCAGTTCTATACTGACACCCATGGGATTGCCATGAGTCAGAGCCGAGTGGATGACAACTGTGAGGTCAACCCGCTACCGCCTTTATCTTCAAGTTCTTGGGGCGAGGTCTCCTAATGTATTGAAGAACTTGACTCCTCTACCTCAGGCTTCTTTGATTCTGGGCAAGTGACTTTATTTTCTCATTTGTAAAAGAAAAATGGGATAGCATAAGGCTGTCATCAAGCTGAAATGAAATAATGGACTTAGGGTACACCACATGCAGGAGGGATTGAATAAAGTATTTGTTCCTTCCCCTGTGAGGCTGTATCACATGGAGGACTCTAAGACAACCACAGCCCTGCTCACTCCGGAGAAGTGCAGGCTCCTGTCACACTGTTAAGATGCCTTTGCCAAGTGGGTGTTTTGCCTCTAGTCACTCACTGCCCACATAACTCCACCAGCTTTCACTCCTAGATAAACCAGTACTGAACCAGTTGCTGTCAGAGTCAGCTCCAACTTACGACTACCTCATGGGTATCAGAGAAGGGCTGTGCAATGTAGGGTTTTCAATGGCTGATGTTTTCAAAGTAAATCACCAGGCCTTTCTTCCGAGGTGCCTGAGAAGACTCAAACCTCCAACGTTTGGTTAACACCCGAGTTTCTTAACCATTTGCACAACCCATGGAATCCCCAACTCTGGATATCGGTTGCTTTATATGCAATTTTTAGCCTGCCCTTTGGGAAAAGGACAAGGAACAGAGAGCCCCTTCCTGAAATACAGAAAATAAATGCATTTTAGCATTTTAAATCAAGGCAGAGTTCATGATCAGAAATAAGCAGTTATTCAACTGATAATGGAGAATTTCCACCATTCTTCTCCTCCAGTCTGTCACATAAGGGCCCCTCTTCTCTGCATCCCTAGTTCTGAATGGCCTGCGTCTCCTTCCAGCTGACTCACAAACCCAGATGCTGCCCCCAGGGCCCATTCTCTCTACAGAGGCAGCCGCTCAGATGGAGAGTGGCGTAATCAGTTTCAGGTGGCCTGGGGATGTCCTGCTCTCAACCCCTCACCATTCAAAGGCTCAGACCACTGAACAGTGGCACAGAGGCCAGGTCGAAAGAGATAAATGGGGTGAAAATTGCTGGCTTAATTCTTGTCTTTCTGGCAGAAGTGAGGTTATAAAGAGCTAATTTTTGAGTCATGAGCCGGAAATTAGACAATCTTTCTGTTTCCTAGTTGTATTCCCCAGGGCAAACCACATCCCATCTCTGAGCCTCCTCTGTGAAGGGAGAGAGTAAAATCAGGGAAACCCCAAGGCCCCTTTGTGCATTAGGTTCTGACTTCTGTTTCCAAAATACCTTTCTGCAGCCATCCATACCTCACAAATATTCTATACATCAGACAGTGAGGGGCAAAGTCCTGCAATACTCCTCCCTTAGCAGGCAAAACAGGTCCCTGGGAATGCAAACAGTTTGTGCTTGACTACTAACCTAAAGATTGGTAGCTGAAACCCATCTGGTCACATGTTGTTGTTGTTAGGTGCCGTCGAGTCAGTTCTGACTCGTAGAGACCCTATGAACAACAGAACGAAACACTGCCCGGTCCTGAGCCATCCTTACAATCTTTGTTATGCTCGAGCTCATTGTTGCAGCCACCGTGTCAATCCACCTTGTTGAGGGTCTTGCTCTTTTCCGCTGACCCTGTACTCTGCCAAGCATGATGTCCTTCTCCAGGGACTGATCCCTCCTGACAACATGTCCAAAGTATGTAAGGCACAGTCCCACCATCCTTGCCTCTAAGGAGCATCCTGGTTGTACTTCTTCCAAGACAGATTTGTTCATTCTTTTGGCAGTCCATGGTATATTCAATATTCTTCGCCAACACGACAATTCAAAGGCGTCAACTCTTCTTTGATCTTCCTTATTCATAGTCCGGCTTTCACATGCACATGATGTGATTGAAAATACCATGGCTTGGGTCAGTCGTACCTTAGTTTTCAGGGTGACATCTTTGCTCTTCAACACTTTGAAGAGGTCCTTTGCAGCAGATTTGCCCAACGCAACGCGTCTTTTGATTTCTTGACTGCTGCTTCCATGGCTGTTGATTGTGGATCCAAGTAAAATGAAATCCTTGACTTCAATCTTTTCTCCGTTTCTCATGATGTTGCTCTTTGGTCCAGTTGTGAGGATTTTTGTTTTCTTTATGTTGAGGTGTAATCCATACTGAACGCTGTGGTCTTTGATCTTCATCAGTAAGTGCTTCAAGTACTCTTACTTTTCAGCAAGCAAGGTTGTGTCTTCTGGATAATGCAGGTTGTTAATGAGTCTTCCTCCAATCCTGATACCCCGTTCTTCTTCATATAGTCCAGCTTCTCGGATTATTTGTTCAGCATACAGATTGAATAGGTATAGTGAAAGAATACAACCCTGGGGCACACCTTTCCTGACTTTAAACCAATCAGTATCCCCTTGTTCTGTCTGAACAACTACCTCTTGATCTATGTAAAGGCTCCTCATGAGCACAATTAAGTGTTCTGGAATTCCCATTCTTTGCAATGTTATCCATAATTTGTTACGATCCACACAGTCAAAGGCCTTTGCACAGTCAATAAAACACAGGTAAGCATCCTTCTGGTATTCTCTGCTTTCAGCCAGGATCCATCTGACATCAGCAATGATATCCCTGGCTCCACATTGTCTTCTGAAACCAGTCGGAATTTCTGGCAGTTCCCTGTCGATATACTGCTACAGCCATTTTTGAATGATCTTCAGCAAAATTTTGCTTGTGTGTGATATTAATGATATTGTTCTATAATTTCCACATTCGGTTGGATCACCTTTCTTGGGAATAGGCATAAATATGAATCTCTTCCAGTCAGTTGGCCAGGAAGCTGCCTTCCATATTTCTTGGCATAAATGAGTGAGCACCTCCAGTGCTGCATCAGTATGTTGAAACATCTCAGTTGATATTCCATCAATTCCTGGAGCCTTGTTTTTTGCCAATGCTTTCAGAGCAGCTTGGACTTCTTCCTTCAGTACCATCGGTTCCTGATCATATGCCACCTCTTGAAATGGTTGAACATTGACTAATTCTTTTTGGTATAATGACTCTGTGTATTCCTTCCATCTTCTTTTGATGCTTCCTGCGTCGTTGAATATTTTCCCCATGGAATCCTTCACTATTGCAACTGGAGGCTTGAATTTTTTCTTCAGTTCTTTCAGCTTGAGAAACACCGAGCATGTTCTTCCCTTTTGGTTTTCCATCTCCAGCTCTTTGCACATGTCATTATAATAGTTTATTTTGTCTTCTTGAGGGGCCCTTTGAAATCTTCTGTTCAGTTCTTTTACTTCATCAATTCTTCCTCTTGCTTTAGCTGCTCAACACTCAAGAGCAAGTTTCAGAGTCTCCTCTGACATCCGTCTTGGTCTTTTCTTTCTTTCCTGTCTTTTCAGTGACCTCTTGCTTCCCTCATGAATGATGTCCTTGATGTCATTCCACAACTCGTCTCGTCTTCGGTTACCAGTGTTCAATGCGTCAAATCTATTCTTGAGATGGTCTCTAAATTCAGGTGGGATATACTCAAGTCATATTTTGGCTCTCGTGGGCTTGCTCTGATTTTCTTCAGTTTCAGCTTGAACTTGCATATGAGCAATTGATGGTCTGTTCCACAGTCGGCCCCTGGCCTTGTTCTGACTGATGATATTGAGCTTTTCCATCATCTCTTTCCACAGATGTAGTCAATCTGATTTCTGTGTGTTCCGTCTGGTGAGGTCCATGTGTATAGTTGCCGTTTATGTTGGTGAAAGAAGGTATTTGCAATGAAGAAGTCATTGGTCTTGCAAAATTCTATCATTCAATCTCCGGCATTGTTTCTATCACCAAGGCCATATTTTCCAACTACTGATTCTTCTTCTTCGTTTCCAACTTTCGCATTCCAATCTCCAGTAATTATCCAGTCACATAGTGGAAGCAATTTGCTTCTGTAAAGATTACAGCCAAGAAATGGAGTTCTACTCTGTAACTTATGGGGTCGCCATAAGCCAGAATCAATTTTGGTTTAGCAGGCAACACAGATTAACTATTGTTACTATCTTAGTTATCTGGTGCTGCTCTAACAGAGATACCACAAGTGGACGGTTTTAACAAAGAGAAACTTATTCTTTCACAGTCTATTAGACTACAAGTCCAAATTCAGGACATCAACTCCAGAGGAAGGCTTTCTCATTGCTGTCAGCTCTGGAGGAAGGTCCTTGTCGTCAATCCTCCTGTGGTCTAGGAGCTTCTCTGCACAGGAGCCTTTGGTCCAAAACACTCGCTGTGCTCCTGGTGTTGCTTTCTTGGTGGTATGACATCCCCCATCTCTCTGCTCACTTCTCTCTTTTATATCTCAAAAGAGATTGGCTTAAGACACTATTTAATCTTATAAATCTCATCAATATAACTGCAGCTAATCTATCATAGTGATAGGATTTGCAACACATAGGAAAATCTTATCAAATGACAAAACAGTGAACAATCACACAATACTGGGAATCACGGCCTAACGAAGTTGACACATATTTTGGGGGGAACACAATTCAACCCACGACAGTTACCAAAAAAAAGAAAAAAATCTGGTGGCCATCAAGTTGATTCCAACTCATAACAACCCTATAGCACAGAGTAGAACTGTTCCATATGATTCCCAGGGAGATACTGGTAGATTCTAACTGCCAACCTTTTTGGTAGCAGCCAAACTCTTAACTGCTGTGCCACCAGGGCCCAGCTATTGTAACAGGATGATGGAAATTTGCTGTCTTCTCTTAATGTTGCATTGGAGCCAAAGATTAAGTACCAAAAAATAGCTGTCGAGGGCCCGCTCATTCAAGGTCAGGTGCTAGACCTTCTATGTAGGACTTAACCAGTTTTGCCAGGACAGACCACTGTCCACCTCCAGACTTTATAAGACTAAAAATTCATTGGGGGTGTAGAGTGAGGACTTCTAAAGAAGAGCTGTGTGCTGTATACTTCTCCCCTCACCCCCTTCCCACGGGTAGGGGTGTGCTTCTTTCTCATTTTAAGGCAACTGGGCTGCATGAAAAGAAACTTTAGTTTCCCCTGAAGTCTGAGGGATTCAAGGACTGTTATTTCCATCAAAATAAAGCCCAGCACATGGAACATTCTCTGGAATAGACCACATATTAGGTCATAAAGCAAGCCTTATCAGAATCCAAAACATTGAAATATTACAAAGCATGTTCCCTGACCATAAGGCCATAAAGGTGGAAATCAATAACGGGAAAAGAAATCAAATACTTGGAAACCAAACAATACTGTGCTCAAAAACGACTGGATTATAGAAGACATTAAGGATGGAATAAAGAAATTCATAGAATCCAATTAGAATGAAAACATTTTCTATCAAAACCTTTGGGACACAGCGAAAGCAATGCTCAGAGGTCAATTTATATCAATAAATGTATACACACACAAAAAAGAAAGGGCCAAAATCAAAGAATTATCCCTACAACTTGAACAAATAGAAAGAGAACAACAAAAGAAACCCTCAAGCACCAGAAGAAAACAAATAATAAAAATTAGAGCAGAATTAAATGAAATAGAAAACAGAAAAACAATTGAAAGAATTAACAAGACCAAAGCTGGTTCTTTGAAAACATCGACAAAATTGATAAACCATTGGCCAAACTGACAAAAGAAAAACAGGAGAGGAAGCAAATAACCAGAATAAGAAATGAGATGGGCAATATTACAACAGACCCAACTGAAGTTAAAAGAATCATATCAGATTACTATGAAAAATTGTACTCTAACCAATTTGAAAACGTAGAAGAAATGGATGAATTCCTAGAAACACACTACCTACCTAAACTAACACAAACAGAGGTAGAACAACTAAATAGACCCATAACAAAAGAAGAGATTGAAAACGTAATCAAAAAACTCCCAACAACAACAACAACAAAAAGCCCCAGCCCAGATGGATTCACTGCAGAGTTCTACCAAAGTTTCAGGGAAGAGTTAACACCACTACTACTAAAGGTATTTCAGAGCATAAAAAAGACAGAATATTCCCAAACTCATTCTATGAAGCCGCCATATCCCTGATACCAAAACTAGGTAAAGACACCACACAAAAAAGAGAAAACTATAGACCTATATCCCTCAGGAACTTAAATGCAAAAAACCTCAGTGAAATTCTAGCCAATAGAATTCAACAACATATTAAAAAATTAATTCACCATGGCCAAGTGGGATTCATATCAGGCATGCAGGGATGGTTCAACAATAGAAAAACAATTAATGTAATCCATCATATAAATAGAACAAAAGACAAGAATCACATGATCTTATCAATTGAGGCAGAAAAGGCATTGGACAAAGTTCAACACCCATTCATGATAAAAACTCTCAGCAAAATAGGAATAGAAGGAAAATTCCTCAGTATATTAAAGGGTAATTTTTTTTATGCAAAGCCAACACCCAACATCATCCTAAATGCAGAGAGCCTGAAAGCATTCCCCTTGAGATCGGGAACCAGACAAGGATGCCCTTTATCACCACTCTCATTCAACATTGTGCTGGGGGTCCTAGTCAGAACAATTAGGCTAGACAAAGAAATAAAGGGCATCCAGATTGGCAAGGAAGAAGTCAAAGTATCTCTATTTGCAGATGACATGATCTTATACACAGAAAACCCTAAGGAATCCTCCAGAAAACTACTGAAACTAGTAAAAGAGTTCAGCAGAGTATCGGGATACAAGATAAACATACAAAAATCAGTTGGATTCCTCTACATCAACAAAAAGAACATCAAAGAGGAAATCACCAAATCAAAGCCATTTACAGTAGCCCCCAAGAAGATAAAATACTTAGGAATAAATCTTACCAGAGATGTAAAAGACTTATACAAAGAAACTACAAAACACTCCTGCAAGAAACCAAGAGAACTACATAAGTGGAAAAACACACCTTGCTCATGGATAGGAAGACTTAACATTATAAAAATACCTATTCTACCAAAAGCGATCTCTACCTTTAATGCAATTCTGATCCAAATCCCAAGACATTCTTTAGTGAGATGGAGAAAGAGGCCTCAGATAAGTAAAGCAATACTGAAAAAGAAGAACAAAGTGGGAGGCCTAACGCTACCTGAATTTAGAACCTATTATAATGCTGTAGTAGTCAAAACAGCCTGGTGCTGGTACAACAACAGATACATAGACCAATGGAACAGAATTGAGAATCCAGACATAAATCCATTCACATATGAGCAGCTGATATTTGACAAAGGCCCCAAAACAGTTAAATGGGGAAAAGACAGTCTTTTTAACAAATGGTGCTGGCATAACTGGATAGCCATCTGCAAAAAAAAAATGAAAAAAGACCCATACCTCACTCCATGCACAAAAATGAGCTCAAAATGGATCAGAGACCTAAATATAAAATCTAAAAAGATAAAGATCATGGAACAAAAAGTAGGGACAATGTTAGGAACCCTAAAACATGAGATAAACAGTATACAAAACATTACTAACAATGCAGAAGAAAAACTAGATAACTGGGAGCTCCTAAAAATCAAACACCTATGCTCATCCAAAGACTTCACCAAAAGAGTAAAAAGATTACCTACAGCCTGGGAAAAAGTTTTTAGCTATGACATTTCTGATCAGCACCTGATCTCTAAAATCTACATGATACTGCAAAAACTCAACAACAAAAAGACAAATAACTCAGTTAAAAAATGGACAAAAGATATGAACAGACACTTCACTAAAGAAGACATTCAGGTAGCTAACAAATACATGAGGAAATGCCCATGATCATTAGCCATTACAGAAATGCAGATCAAAGCTACCATGAGATTTCATCTCACGCCAACAAGGCTGACATTAATCCAAAAAAACACAAAACGATAAATGTTGGAGAGGCTGTGGAGAGATTGGAACACTTATACACTGCTGCTGGGAATGTAAAGTGGTACAACCACTTTGGAAATCAGTTTGGTGCTTCCTTAAAAAGCTAGAAATAGGACTACCATACGATCCAGCAATCCCGGTCCTTGGAATACACCCTAGAGAAATAAGAGCCTTTACATGAACAGATATATGCACACCCATGTTCACTGCATCACTGTTTACAATAGCAAAAAGATGGAAGCAACCAAGGTGCCCATCAATGGATGAATGGATAAATAAATTACAGTATATTCACACAATGGAATACTACGCATCGATAAAGAACGGTTATGAATCTGCGAAACATTTCAAGACTTGGAGCAATCTAGAAAGCATTATGCTGTGTGAAATTAGTCAGTTGCAAAAGGACAAATATTGCATAAGACCACTATTATAAAAACAAAAGAAATAGTTTAAACAGAGAGGAAAATATTCTCTGATGGTTACGAGAAGGGGCGGGGAGAGAGAGTGGGAGAGGGTTAAGAACTACTTTAAGTGAAGGGAAAGACAACACACAATACAGGTGAGGTCAACACAACTGGACTAAACCAAAAGCAAAGAAGTTTTCTGAATAAACTGAATGCTTCAAAGGTCAGTGTAGCAGCGGCGGGGGTTTGGGGACCATGGTTTCAGGGGACATCTAATTGGCATAATAAAATCTGTTAAGAAAACATTCTGCATCCTGCTTTGGAGAGTGGCGTCTGGGGTCTTAAATGCTAGCAAGCAGCCATCTAAGATGCATCAATTAGTCTCAACCCACCCGGATCAAAGAAGAATGAAGAACACCAAGGACACGAGGTAATTACAAGCCCAAGAGACAGAAAGGGCCACATAAACCAGAGACCACATCGGCCTGAGACCAGAAGAGCTAGATGGTGCCTGGTTACAACCGATGACTGCCCTAACAGGCAACACAAGAGAGAATCCCTGAGGGAGCAGGAGAGCAGTAGGATAAGGACTCCTAATTCTTACAAAAAGACCAGACTTAATGTTCTGACTGAGAATAGAAGGACCCCAGTGGTCATGGCCCCCAGACCTTCTGTTGGCCCAGGACAAGAATAATTCCCATAACCAACTCTTCAGACAGGGATTGGACTGGACAATGGGTTGGAGAGGGATGCTGGTGAAGAGTTAGCTTCTTGGATCAGGTGGACACTTGAGACTATGTTGATATCTCCTCCCTGGAGGGAGATGAGAGGGTGGATGGGGTTAGAAGCTGGAGAAATGGACACAAAAAGAGAGAGTGGAGGGAGGGAGTAGGCTGTTTCATTAGGGGAGAGCAACTGGGAGTATGTAGCAAGGTATATACAAGTTTTTGTGTGAGAGAGTGACCTGATTTGTAAACTTTTACTTAAAGCACAATAAAAATTAAAATAAATAAAGCCCAAAGGCAAGAGGTTGTGGCTGCATTGGAATAAGGGAGGAGAGAAGACAGATTTGCACTGGAAGTGGCCCAGCCTTCAAGTATGCCAGGCAGAGATGTGCTCATATTTTCCATGGGCTAAATATGGATTCCACAATAGGGAACTAGTCAGGGATCATGAAAAACTCTGCACAAAAAAAGCTTCCTGCCAGGGGTGGGACAACCTCAGCAAAAAGAAGCTAGAACGTTTGCAGCATTACTCACAGTAGCCAAAATGTGGAAACACAACCCAAGTGACCATCAACAGGTGAGTGAATCAACAAAATGTATATACATAGAAAGGAACATTATTCATCCATATAAAGAAATGAAGTTCTGACACATTTCTGACAGAAAGCTGGTGGCTGCACATGAAGTGCTTTGGCCAGGAATCAAACCGGGTCTCCCTTGTGGAAGTCAAGAATTCTACCAATGAACCGCCAGTGCCCCCTAGACATCAAAATCCATCCCCGTAAATACCTCAGCATGCATTAACTAAAGTTCAGTACCTTTCTTTCCTTTTGATATAAAATTTACAGAAAATGAAATGTGCATAAAATGAAACATTCATATTTGCTGAGTTTTGACAAATGCATACACATGTGTAACTCCAAACTGTACCAAACAGAGAACATTACCATAATCCCAGAAAGCTCTCTCTTGCTATCACCTCTCAGTCAATCCCTGCCCCGTCCCTTCATACTTTTACCACTATGTATTAGTTTTGCCTATTTTCAAATTCCAAATAAACAGGATCGTATTGTGATTCCTCTTTGGTATAAGGCCTCTTTCACTCAGCAAAATGTTGTTGACATTCATCCATGTTGTTGCATATATCAATAGCTCTTTCATTTTTATTGATGAGCAGTATTTCATTGTGTAGAATATACTATACTATGCTTAACTATTCTCCTATTTGTGGATACCAGAACTGTTTCCATTTTTCAGTTGTTATAAATAAGGCAGTTATAGTCTTCTGAAAGTTTTTTTTAATATACGTTTGCATTAATATTGGTTAAATGCCTAATAGTGGATTTACTGGATTTATAGGGTACATGTATGTTTACTTTAGAGGAAAATGCCAGAACTTCTTCCTAAATTGGTGTAGCATTTCATATTCCCACCAGCAATATATGAGAATTCCATTTGCTCCACATCCTTGCAAACATTTGATGTTGAGCCTCTTTAGTCTTAGCCATTTTGATGGATGTGTAATGGTACATCATTGTGGTTTTAATTTGCATTTCCTTGATAAGTAATGGTGTTGAGCACTTTTTCATTCATTTGTATATCACCTGGAGGAAGGGTCTCCTCAAATCTTTTTCTCTTCTAGGGGATGTTATTTATGTTTTTGTCTAATTGTAAGAATTCCTTATATATGCTGGAAACCAGCCCTTTGTCAGAAAAAGAATTTATATTTTTCCCAGGCTGTGCCTCTTGATGAGCAAAAGTTTTTAATCTATCAATTTTTTTCTAAGTCTTGTGTAAGTTGTATATTTCAAGGATTTTGTTCATTTCATCTAATTACTGAATTTGTCACCATAAAGATGGGCATAATAGTTTCTTATCACCTTTTTCATATCTGTAGGACCAGTAGTGATAACCAGTTTTTCATTTCTGATATTGAGAATTTTTGTTTTCTTTCTTTTTTTCATAATCAAAGTAGGTGGGATTTATTAATGTTACTGATCTTTCCAAGAGTCAACATTTAACTTTGCTATGCCTGAACGCATTGCTGCAGCCATGTGTCAATTCATCTCCTTGAGTGTCTTCCTCTTTTTCATTGACCCTCTGCTTTACCAAGCATGATGTCTGTCATGGATTGAATTATGTCCCTCAAAAAATGTGTATTAACTTGGTTAGGCTATGATTCCCAATATTCTGTGGTTGTCTTCCATTTTGTGATTATGATTTTATGTTAACGAGGATTAGGGTGGGATTGTAACACCACCCTTACTCAAGTCACCTACCTGATCCAGAGTAAAGGGAGTTTCTGTGGGGTGCACCCCGCACCATCTTTTATCTCTCAAGAGATAAAAGGAAAGGGAAACAAGCAGAGAGTTGGGGACCTCATACCACCAAGAAAGCAGCACCAGGAGCAGAGCGTAACCTTTGGACACAGGATCCCTGGGCCTGAGAAGCTCCTTGACCAGGGGAAGATTGAGGACAAGGACCTTCTTCTAGAGCCAACAGAGAGAAAGCCGTCTCCTGCAGCTGAGTTTGCCCTGAATTTGAGTTTGTAGCCTACTAGATTGTGAAAGAATAAATTTCTTTGTTACAGCCATCCACTTGTGGTATTTCTGTTATAGCAGCACTAGATGACTAAGACAATGCCCTTCTCCAGGGACTGCCCCTCCTGATAACATGTCCAAAGTATGTGAGACAAAGTCTCACCATTCTTACTTCCAAGGAGCACTCTGGCTATATTTCTTCTAAGACAGACTTGTTCATTCTTCTGGCAATCCATGGTTGTCATGGATTGAACTGTGTCCCTCTAAAATGTGTGTCAACTTGGCTTGACCATGATTTCCAGCATTGTGTGATTGTCCACCATTTTGTCATCTGATGTGATTTTCTTATGTGTTGTAAATCCTAGCTCTATGATGTTAATGAGATGGGATTAGCAGCAGTTATGTTGATGAGGCAGGACTCAATCCACAAGGTTAGGTTGTGTCTTAAGTCAATCTCTTCTGAGATATGAAAGGGAGAAGCAACAAAAAAAGACGAGACTTACTGGCCTGACAGAGACTGGAGAAACCCTGAGAGTATGGGCCCCAGATATATTTTTAGCTCAGCAATGAAGTCACTCCCAAGGTTCACCCTTCAGCCAAAGATTAGTCAGACCTATTAAACAAAACAAGACTAAAGGGGCACACCAGCCCTGGGGCAAGGACTAGAAGGCAGGAGGGGACAGGAAAGCTGGTAATAGGGAAGCCAAGTTCAAGTGTTGACATGCTGTGGGGTTGTTAACCAAAGTCATAAGACAATGTGTGTACTAACTATTTAAGGAGAAGCTAGTTTGCTCTGTAAACGTTCATCTACAGTGCAATAAAAAAAAAGAATAAAACCAGGAATTAACGCCCCCCAAAAGAAGAAGCGAGCAGAGAGATGGGGGACCTCATACCACCAAGAAAGTAGTGCCAGGAGCAGAATGCATCCTTTGGACCCAGGGTTCCTGTGCAGAGAAGCTCCTAGACCAAGGGAAGATTGGTGACAAGGACCTTCCTCCAGAGCCAATAGAGAGAGAAAGCCTTCCTCTGGAGCTGCACACCAAATTTGGACTCCTAGCCTCCTAGACTGTGGGAGAATAAATTTCTCTTTGTTAAAGCCATCCACTTGTGGTATTTCTGTTATAGCAGCATTAGATGACTAAGACAATGGTATATTCAATATTCTTTGCCAACACTATAATTCAAAGTCCTTAATTCTTCAGTCTTCCTTATTTAAAGCCCAGCTTTCACATGCATATGAGGCCATTGAAAATATTATGGCTTGGGTCAGGCACACCTTAGTCCTCATCGTTGGCCTGTTAGGTAGTTACTATTATCTTTTTATTTTATACAGAACATAAAACTCAGAAAACCTATGTATCATATGCAAGATCTACTTCTTGTTGTTGTATGCCTTATATTCTGACTCATAGTGACCCTCCAAAACAGAGTAGAACTGCCCCACAAAGTTTCCTAGGCTGTAATCTTTACAGGAGCAGATCACCAGGTCTTTTCTCCCACAGAGCCACTGGTGGTTCCCAACTGCTGGTCCTTCAGTTAGAAGTCATCAATTCTTGAGGCATTTCAAAAATTGGTATATAAATATCACTCCTAGGAACCTCTCCTAAGGCAATTCTCACACTGACGTCCAAAGACATGATTACAAGAATGTTTCTTTGCAACATTATTTAAAATAATGGGAAACTGAAAGCAATCTAAATAGCCATTATTAAAAGAGCTAGATTAGTCACAGTACTTCAATACTATAGAATACTGTACAGATATTGAAAGACAATGTTATATTAAAAAAAAAAAAATCACATCCAGCTTCTGTTCATGGGTCCAAGGAGATACATACAAGAATCTTCATTACATTTCTGCATAAACATTTAAGTATGGGAAGGAAAAAGTATATGTTATTTATAAGTGGTTATTTATTACAGGATGGGGAAAAGAATGAAAGCAGACTTGTAATGTTTATATTCTTTGCTATTTTATGTTTTCTTATACAACTTCTGTAATTTTCATAAATATATTTTAAAGTTTTCATGATGATTAAGTAGTAAAATGATAGATTTCCTTGAATAGAATTCTTCCATTACTGCAACTAGTATCTACAGCCAAAACTTTTCCCACAGTGAAGGAGAATACCAGAACTAGAAGGCAAGGAGAATTAGAGAAGGTGGGTCTGAAGAGTCAGATCTATTAGCAGCCCTGAGTAGCATCCTCAGGAAAACTTGCACTTTGTAAGTGCTTAATAAAGGAGTTGAACTGGAAAAAATTTGTGACAGTTGTGAGTTAAAGATAAAGGTTACCTGTATCATCAATAATAAGTTATATCCAAAATATACAAAGAACAAAAAATTTTACGTTCATATGATTGGTAAAAAATTTTAAAGTCTAATTTTTTTTTTTTTTTTAATAATACCAAGTCAGGTCAAATATGTGGAGAAACAAACTTTCTAATGTTGCTTATGGGACTATGAATTATTACAACCACTTTAGACAATAGTTTGCCAATTCCTGGTGTCTTTTTTTTTTTTAGGCTGGGTTCTCTAGAGAAGCAAAACCAGAAAAGTGTATAAATATACATACAGAGAGAGATTTACATCAAGAAAATGGCTCATGTGGTTGTAGAAGCTGGAACGTCCCAAGTCCATGGGTCAGGATAGAGGCTTTTCCTGATTCATACAGCCACGGGAGCTGGCAAACCCTAGATCAGCAGGTCAGAAAGCAGGGCTCTTGCTCACAGGCTGTGAAGATCTACGAATCCCAAGATCACCAGGCAAGACCCCAGGTAAGCTGCTAGCTCAAGTCTCAAGAATTGAAGGTCAGACAAACAAGAGCCAGTTGCAGGATCCAGAGGCAGCAAAAGCCATGAGCCTTGCCAGAATGTCCACTTACATTCAATGCAAGCCACATGTGAAGAAAACTCCGTTTCAACTGATTGGCTACTCACAGCAGATCCCATCAGGGAGGTGATACATTATATCAAATATTGATCATGGAAGTGACTGCCAAACCACCGAGAATCATGGTCCAGCCAAGCTGACACACAACCTTAACCATCACACCTGGTGAAGTTGAAGACAACACTACCTCCCATCTTAGCAATTCCACCTCTAGGAACATGCCTAAAAGAAATTCTTCTCGAGGGCTATACAAGAAGTATACGATAGTACTGAAAACAAAAGGACCAGGGCTGCAGGATTCAATATGGGTAAATACGAAAAGATCATATTGAGCAAAATTAAATCAAATAATAGAAGGATACATACAGTATGACAATATTTATACAAATTTTAAAGACATGAAAACAATACTGTCTACTTTTTTCTGAATATATACCAGTGAAAATATAAAGATACTAATGGGAATTTTAAACACTGCCATTAGTTATCCTGGGTTGGGTATGGGGAGAGAAAGCAGGACATACAGAGTTGCAACTGTATCTGTAATGTTTTCTTTTGAAAAAAAAAAAAGAAAGAAAAGGAACAGTGTGGATAACAAAAAATAAAAGAAGCAGAAGTATATATAGAAAAACACCAACATTTAAAAAATCCCAATGGTGGGTACAAGACCGTTTTCTGTATTATTCTGTTTACTAAATATGTTTGAAATATTTAATAAGAGGAAAGAAAAATGCATAGGAGAGAATATTCTGAAAATACGCTGGAATGTTAGCAGTGATTATCTCTAAATAGTAAGATTCCAAACGAATTATTCTTTTTATATCTTTCTATATGTTCTAACGTTTCTATATTAAACATGTATTACATTTATTGTAATACAAGTACATTGCTTTAAAATTAATATGTACAATTTCTTCATAACATTGGGTGAAACTATATGAAATAGAGTCACAACAAAAAGAACTGAAGATAGACCAAAATATTAACAGTTGTTGGCACTAGGAGCTGGAGCTCCAGGTGGATTTTTTTTCTTTATGTTTTTCCCTAAATATATATTTTTTATATTAAGGGAAAATAAAATATTTGCAAACATTGGGTTAAATAAAAGATTATAAGTGTTAAGTGAAAAAGAAAATTCAAATAATAATTTCTTCAGGATTATAAAGTACTCATGTTCCTAATGGTGAACTGGAGCCCTGGTGGCACAGTGGTTAAGGGTGTAGCTGCTAACCAAAATGTCAGCAGTTTGAATCCACCAGGCGTTTCTTCGAAACCCTGTGGGACAGTTCCACTCTGCCCTGTAGGGGCGTTATGAGTCGGAATTGACTCAATGGCAATGGAGTTTTTTGGTTTAATAGTGAACTAAGTTACCAAAAGGAACTGGGTTTTAAAAGAAATATTAGAGTCTGGTGATTTTTAAATGAAGTCTGTTTTATGGTATTGCAATTGGTATTGATATTCCATGAATGCTAACTCCAGTAACTAGAATATTAAGTTAAATATCCCCTGAGTTAATCCTTAAATAATTCCATGAGTTACTCCCTAAATAATTTGTATGAGTGGAAATTATTGGGGGGGGGAATATAAAGATTTTAAGTGGACTAGTGATCTGAATTGTATCTCTGAGAAAGAAGCACCAGAGTCATTTAATCAATGTAATATCTTTTATAAATCTTCAGGAAATCTCCTAGGAAGACTTTAAAGAGATGGATTCCTTATTACTCCTGATATATGTTCCAATTAAATTTTTAGCATCACTCTCATGGGACAGCCAGCGTAAAGGATGATGTGAGTCCAGACTGCTCACTCCCCCTCCCTTGCCCCCCAGGTACAAGGGTTTTCGAACATTGGGGAGGCCATGACCAGTCGTTGACTAAAATCTATAATGTAAAGTGATGGCACCACTCCAGCAGTCTTGAAGCTCTTCCCTAGAATCCATGCAAAGCTCTGACAGCCTTAGAATTTTATATACCTGTGTGTCTCCAAATATAAGAGCAATGTTATTTTCTGGAGAAAAAAAAAAACTAGGAAAGATCTATAGTTGTCTCCTTTGCTTGTCCTCTCCACCCTATCTCAGTTGCCATCCAGTAGGCTCCTGACTCATGGCAACCCAATGTACAACAGGTCAAAAAGCTGCCTGGTCTGTTGTGTATCATAGCAACACACAAGCCACCACTGGTGGCCAGACAGCCAACATGAAAGGTGAGAATTCTACCACTGGCCTCCCACATCAGTTAGGAAAAGCCAAATGCAAGCGCACAGATGCCCTAACTTCTCCAACTGAGGTTGCCCACAATTGTGTTGGGTGATACTTTTTATGAAGCATGTATTCAACCAAATATTTTATGGAATCTGAAGGGCAATAACTCAAGGCAGAAAAATCAGGGATTATTGCCCCAAATTGTACACATTGTACAATTGTACAAACTGAAAAAAAATTAGGCTGAGAGAGTTTAAGCAATTTACCAAGGTCATCCTCATAGCTGATAATTCAGGGCCGCTATGGCCAATTTTATGGCCAAGAGGAGAAAATGTGATACTGGTAGTAGGAAGGCATCAGAGGCAGAAAAGCAAATGAAACAAAGAATTTTAAAATTAGCACCTTTTTTAGCCATTATTTTTTGCTCTTTTCTTGTGCAAACTAATTTGACCCTACAAACATACAACCTCACATACCCATCCACGATTTCACCTCCATAGCTCTAGGATCTTGGCATTAAAAAAAATGAGAAATGCAGCTGACTCCTTCCCTACCTATTAATGACCACATGTTGTTGTTGTCAGCTGCTACTGAGCCAGCCCCCAGCTCATGGCAACCCCACGCGCAACAAAACAAAATGCTGCCCTGTCCTTCACCATCCATGATGAGTTGCAGATTGAACCATTGTGATGCATTGGGTTTTCAGTGACCAGTTTTTCAAAGTAGACCACCAGCCCTTTCTTCCTACTCTCTCTTAGCCTGGAAGCTCTGCTGAAACCTGTTAAGTCTCATAGCAACACACAGGCCCCCACTCACAGAGGGGTGGTGGCTGCACATGAGGTGCTTTGGCCAGGAACCCAACCCTGGCCTCTCGCATGGAAGGTGAGAATTCTACCACTGAATCACCACCACCCTCAATGACCACACATGCCTTTCCCTTCACTCTACTCTCTCATTGCCTGTTTGAGACGTACATGGATTTTGCTGCCCCCAAGTTTTTGCAGTGTTCTGCTCAACCGATTGCCTCCAACTGAAAAATGACTGCTCCACATATTCAGAGATATGTGGTAATCGAGCAACTAAATGCTCCTTTTGCTAATGACATGTTTTTTCAATATGTTCAAATGAGAGGCTTATCGGAAATTATTCACTTTCTTCTGAGTTGCAAAGGAAAATGAAAGGCAAATTATGGCTATATAAGCACGTGTTTGCACGTATCTCATTCCATTGAATTAATTTGCCATCCACTGAGTTATTGACAGCTTCTTCCTCACTCTTTTTCACTTACCAGGTGGAGATGATTCAAGATTTAATTTCCTTGAAGGGTTACTTAGGTTGGCGATGGCACCTTTGTAACACAGAAGTCATAATGTCCACCAGAGAGAATAAGAGCAATAGCCTCCATAAGTGCTTCAACAGTAAGGAGTAAGAAAATGGAGTGTCAGGTTTGAAAGGATATTACGCCTTCACTCTTATTTTTCACATGAGGAAACTGAGGCCCAGAAAGATTAAGGAATGTTATGGGTTGAATTGGTCCACTTTAAAAGATACATTGAAATTCCAATGCCCAGACTTGTGAATGTAACTTTGTTTGGAAATATGGTCTTTAAAGGTGTTATTCCACCATGTGTCTATCAGTTTGTTGTACTGTGGTGGCTTGGATAGTGCTCTGATCCTGGAAGGTATGCCACCAGCATTTCAAATACCAGCAGGGTCAGCCATGATGGATAGGTTTCAATGGAGCTTCCAGACTAAGACAAACCAGGAAGAAGTGATCTACTTCTGAAAATTAGCCAATGAAAACCTTATGGATCACAACATAATATGATCTGATATAGTTCTGGAAGATGAGCCCAAATGTAGCAACAATTATAAAGATGGTGCAGGACCAGGCAGCATTTCATCCTGTTATATATAAGGCCACCATGAGTGGGAGCCTATTTGACGACAACTAACAACAAGAACACAAAGATATTATTAGTTAAGTCAACTTGTGGTTATATTGGAGTACCAAAACCAAACCAAACCCAGTGCCGTTGAGTCGATTCCGACTTACAGCGACCCTATAGGACAGAGTAGAACTGCCCCGTAGAGTTTCCAAGGAGAGCCTGGCGGATTTGAACTGCCGATCCTTTGGTTAGCAGCCGTAGCACTTAACCACTACACCACCAAGGTTTCCTGTTGGAGTACAGTGCGTTATAATCAAATAGGACTGGTGTTCTTGTAAGAGACACAGAGGGAAGTTGGCTATGTGAAGACAGAGGCAGAGATTGGAGTGACATGTCTTCAAGCCAAGAAACACTAAGGATTGCCAGGAGCCACCAGAAGCTAGGAGACAGGTATAGAATAGATTCTCCCTCAGAGCTCCCAGAAAGAGCCAACACTATGGGCACCTTGTTTTCAGATTCCTATCCTCCAGAGCTGAGACAAGTTTCTGTTGTTTGAAGCCACTCAGTTTGTGGTCCTGTGATATGGGCAGCCCTAAGAAACTCACACAAAGGTGCTGGCCAGTCAGCTTATTAGTTTGAAGCACTACTAAAACCAAGTGCCAAATATTCCAATACCTAATCCCTCACTTCCTCCCCATCCCTGCTGCTGCCTGCAGCATCAGTGGCAAATAAAACAACTTCTAGGAGTATATGACCTCAGGGAGGAGTATTTAGGACAAAGCCTCAATATATACTTGCAATTTCCTCCAAATTCCTTAATTACACCCTTCATTCATTCAAGAAGCTGCCCTCCCCACACACACATAGTAGAATACACACACAGTCTAACGGAGATAATGCATAGTCATCTTAATGCGCTCAGGGCAGCCAGTTCCTGCCAGAGTGAAGAAAGCAGAGTAAAGGGCAATTGACAGGGAGACCCTCTCCATTCCCAGTGCCCTGCCCCTATCAGCCCAGGTAGATCCATTTTCGTTGCACTTCTCTTTGATGCAAAATCCAGCTTACTCAGGCAGTTCTGCTTATCAAGTCTGTTCTTAATAACCTAGTTTTATCAAACTCTATCCTGATGGAGCTGAAATACATTTGATCTTAGTATAAAGTACACTTATCAGTCCTTCTGCTAAAATGACACTGCCCATAAGTGAACGGTGTTAAGAGCAAAGTCTCCAGAGCCAGAAAGACCTGAGTTTAAATCCAAGATTCACCACTTCCTAGCCATGGTGCCTTGCCCGACTCGTTCACTCATTCCTCAATATCTTATGGAGTGCACTAGGCTCCAGGAACACAAACAGGTACAGGCCCTGCTTTCCTGGCTTTCCACTTCAGTGGCAGAGATGAACACTGCCACATTTATTACCCAAGTTAATGTAAAGGGTTAACTCTTACAAATGCTGTGAAGGAAGGTTCCTAGAGCTATGACAGGACCTAGGAGGAGGGTTTCACCTAGTTACAAGGGTCAGGAAAGCTTCCCTAAGAAGGACTGGAGCTAAGATCACAAGGATACATGGGCAATCAGTAAGTGAAATGATGAGCAAAGGCCTGGGCTGGGAGGGACCACGTCAGGTCTGAAGGAGGCCCTGAGGAGCAGAGAGAAGGGAGAGCGATGCAGGAAGTGATGTCAAAGAAATGCGGAGGGACCTGCAGGCCATGAGTAGGAGCTTTGTCCTCACCCTAAGGAAGTGTGTGTGATAGAGGGAGGATTTATGATCAGAGCTACATGAAGAGAAAAGATTGAGGGTCAGTGTGAGCACAGCTAGACAAGTAGGGGCCAGTGCCGTGGCACAGACAGGAGCTGAAGCCATGGTATAGATGGAAAAAGTGAACAGAGTATAAGGTATGTTTAAGAGCTAAAGTCCACAGGCCTCCATGACAAATCAGTTATGGGACATGAGAAAAAAAGGATACAGCAAAGCTAAACTCACAGGGCTTTGGCTTGTGTAACTGGATGGATGGAGGTACCATCCTCTGAGAAACAGAGCTCAAGAGGGTCAGACTGGCGACCTAAACTTCTGAGCCTCAGTTTCTTCATCTCTAAAATGGGGATAAAAACCAAAACCAGTTGTCATCAAGTCAGCTCTGACTCATAGTAAGCCCATGCATGTTAGAGCAGAACTATGCTCCCTAGAGTTTTCAATGGCTAGTTTTTCAGAAGTGAATAGTCAGGCCTCTTGTCCTAGGCACCTCTGGGTAGACTTGAACCTCCAACCTTTAGGTTAGTACTGAGCACCTTAACTGTTTACACCACCTCGGGACTCCAAAATGGAGATAATAATACCAGTATCACAATGTTGCAGAAAGTATTAAAGGAGGTTTCTAGAAAGTGCCTGGTGCACAGTGCTTCCCAAATAAATGGTAGCTATTCTGATGCTGTCGCTGTTGTTAGGTGCTTTCAGGTAAGTTCTGATTCGGAGGAACCCTATGAACAACAGAACAGAACACTGCCCGGTCCTGTGCTGGCCTCACAATCTTTGTTATGCTTGAGCCCATTGTTGCAGCCACTGTGTCAATTCATCTCATCCAGGGTCTTCTTCTTTTTCACTGACCTTCTAATTTACCAACATGATGCCCTTCTCCAGGGACTGATCTCTCCTGATAACATGTCCAAAGTACAAAAGACAAAATCTGGTCATCCTTGCTTCTAAGGAAGCGTTCTGGTTGTGTCTCCCAAGACAAATTTGTTAGTTCTTCTGGCAGTCCATGGTCTATTCAATATTTACCAACACCATATTCAAAGGCATCAATTCTTCGGTCTTCCTTATTCATCATCCAGCTTTCCATGCATATGAGGCAAGTGAAAATATCATGGCACACCTTAGTCCTCAAAGTGACATCTTTGCTTTTCAACACCTTAAAGAGGTTTTTTGCAGCAAATTTGCCCAATTCAATGCGCCGTTTGATTTCCTACCTGCTACTTCTGTGGGCTTTGATTGTGGATCCAAGTAAAATGAAATCCTTTACAAAGTCAATCTTTTCTCCATTTATCATGATGTTGCTTATTGGTCCAGTTGTGAGAAGTTTTTTTCTTTATGTTTTTATCAATAGGCTAATTCTGATAGGCTAGTCTTTCTTGATCTGAGTGCAAATTCAGGATCTCAGACATTCATTTGTTTTCACTCTCTTCTCTGACTGCTCTAATAAGCTGCCAGTTTACTGATCTAATCACCCTATATGGTTTCTTTCATGCCATACTAGTAAAATAGGTAAGGTGGCAATTGCTCTTATAAACTTGTTATTGTACATGTCACTGCTATGGATTAGCGCACAGTGGCTCACTTTGCTGTTCAATGGAAAACACCGATTGCAAATGCAGCCCCATTATTAGTAAAATGTTCTTGCTCAAGTGTATTTGTTAACCTCAGGTGTAGCACTGGACGTCATGCAAGGTGAGCAGAAACGCACTAAGCCCAAATGGAAGGGAGCTTACAAACCCCCATTACAAACACTCTATCAATGGGCCCTCATACTGTGGAGTGGGCAAGGCAGGTATTTTCATTATCATTTGTACAAGTGAGATTAACTGAGAAAAAGTAGCTTGTTCAAACTCACAAAACAGGGAAGTAATAGAAGTGACTGGAATACAGGCCTGTGTCTCCCCACCTTGTGACATGTTGTCGTTGTTGTTAGGTGCCGTCGAGTCTGTTCTGACTCATAGCGACCCTATGCACAAGAGAACGAAACACTGCCCAGTCTAGTGCCATCTTTACAATCGTTGTTATGCTTGAGCTCATTGTTGCAGCCACCATGTCAATCCACCTCATCAAGGGACTTCCACTTTTCCACTGACCCTGTACTCTGCCAAGCATGATGTCCTTCTCCAGGGACTGATTCCTCCTGACAACATGTCCAAAGTATGTAAGATGCAGTCCCACCATCCTTGCCTCTAAGGAGCATTCTGGCCACACTTCTTCCAAGACAGATTTGTTCATTTTTTTGGTAGTCCATGGTATATTCAATATTCTTCACCAACACCACAATTCAAAGGCGTCAACTCTTCTTCAGTCTTCCTTATTCATTGTCCAGCTTTCACATGCATATGGTGTGATTGAAAATACCATGGCTTGGGTCAGGCGTACCTTAGTTTTCAGGGTGACATCTTTGCTCTTCAACACTTTGAAGAGGTCCTTTGCAGCAGATTTGCCCCATGCAATGCATCATTTGATTTCTTGACTGTTGCTTCCATGGCTGTTGATTGTGGATCCAAGTAAAACGAAATCCTTAACAACTTCAATCTTTTCTCCATTTATCATCACGTTGCTCATTGGTCCAGTTGTGAGGATTTTTGTTTTCTTTATGTTGAGGTGTAATCCATACTGAAGGCTGTGGTCTTTGATCTTCATTAGTAAGTGCTTCAAGTCCTCTTCACTTGTGACATGACTATCAAAATTCCCCAGCTGCCAAACACACCACAGGACAAGGACCATAAAAATCACAGTCACTAAATGGAGGACAGGGACAAGATCAAAACTCACGCTGAGCTTCTATACTGCTATTTCATCAACTCGTGATTATTGTGGTTGTCATTAATAGATAGGATTTGTTGAGTAACTACTATAGCTAAGCCATATATTAAACACTTCACTATCTCATTGAATACTCACAGCCACTTATAACGTAAGTGCCTCTACAAATCAGAATTTACAGATAAATTTACAAATGAAGAAGTACATTTTAGAAAGCTTAAGTCACTTGCCCAATTTAATGATATGACCTACTCCTAAATCCTGGTCTTCTTCCATGGGCGCTATACTAAACTGGCATGCTTCTGTGAAATGTGTTTGATTCTCAGTAGAGTCAAATATCAGTAAGGCCAAAATAATGAGAAATTTTGAGTTTTCCCGGATTTTTCTGGCAATTGACACAGTGCCTCCCATCTTCCTAAAAGAAAAGCATTTAATCCAGTTCCTCTCATTCTGTGAACAAACAGGTTGTGAGCCCACACCTGGGCCAGGCACCACACTAGGTACATGTAATGGCACCTCTGTGCATAGACCTTTCTATCTTGAATTCTGATCCTGACTCTACCGTTCACTGGCTGGATAACCTCGGGCAAGTCCTTAACAGCTCAGGCACTCAATTTAATGGTCTTCGAAGTGGGAAAGATAATAGTTCCAACATCATAAGGTAAATGGGACAATGTCATAAAGCACTTAGCATGGTGCCTAAATACATGGTCGGTGCTTCATACAAATTAGCTGTGATTATTTTTTATTTTGATGATCCTTGGAATAGCAGAACAGATGTTAATTTCATTCTACAAGGTGGAAACTGGCTCCAGGAGATAAAACGCTTTTTTGTAATCTCACATAGTTTGTGAATGATAGAACAAAGATAAGAATCCAATTTTCAGTATGTGACTGAACACATTCATGTTATTAAAATCACCTACGGCTCTCTAAGGAGAGTGGAGCTTGATGCCTGCAGGACCCTGAAAGTAGAAGCAGAATGGAGTCAAATTGCTCACTGCAATAAAGGGTTGAGAGGTTAAGAGACCTAAAGGGTGACTCAGGCGTGGGAAGAAAAGATCCAAAGAAACAGAGGTACATGAAAGAGATGCTCACAGAAAGGAGAGAGATGACAGGAGAGAAAACCAGTTGCCATCGACTCAATTTTGATTTGGGGTGACCCCATGTGTACAGAGTAGAACTATGCTCTATAGGGTTTTCAAGGCTGTAACCTTTTGGAAGCAGATAGCCAGGCCTTTCTTTCAAGGTGCCTCTGAGTAGCTTCAAACCTCCAGCCATTCAGTTAGTAGTCAAGTGCTTAACTATTTGCATCCAACGACTCCTGGTAGGAGAAAAAGGCTGGGGGGCAAGAGAATATGTTACAAGAGATCTGAGAAGTTTGCTCTGGGGTGTGCAGTGTAAACTCTCTCTTCCTTCTATCTTCAAAATCCTTGTGAAAATTGCTCCATAGGGTTTCCAAGGAGTGGCTGGTGGATTCAAACTGCCAACCTTTTGGTTAGCAGCTGAGCTCTTAACCACTGTGCCACCAGGGCTCCCCATGAAAACTAGACTACTTATAAATGCTCTGGTATGAGTGGATTTGTTCTGGAGACTGTAAGGAGGTCCTGATTCCCATAGTCACACTGGTGAGGGGTGAAAAGAGTTGTTCATTCACACAAGGACAGTCCTACCTAGGCACTTTCATGGGAAAGCAATGGGCCTGATATAGTACGTTGGGTGAGAAAGATAAAAGGTGTTGTGGGATTCAACTGAATTTATTAGGTGTGGCTGAAGACAGTCCGTGGAAGGCATGCTGGGAGGGAGGGCAATGGTGGTTCAGTGGTAGAATTCTCACCCTCCATGCAGAAGACCCAGGTCCCCTTCTCGGCCAATGCACCTCACGCATAGTAACCACCCGTCTTTCAGTGGCGGTTTCTGTATTGTTATGATGCTGGACAGGATCTTCCAAGCTATGACAGATTAGGAAGAAAGGCGTGAAGATATACTTCTGAAAATCAGTGAGAACCGTATGGATCACAGTGGTTTGATCCCACTGTGCATGGGGTTGCCATGAGTCGGGGCCAACTCAATGGCAGCCAACGACAACAGTGGTGGGAAGAGGGTAAATAACCAAGTTCTGCACAACCTGAGAAAATATAGCAAACAGCTTTAGCTTCCAGGATACCATTCTTAGTCTAATCAGCTTGTAGCAGGGACTCAGACCATTCATTCAGAAAGCGAGCCATACTGTCACAAAGCCCAGAAAAGGATCACAGACATCAATGCTCCCTGGTAGTCCTTGAAGGGTCACAGCTGGTTTAGGAAGCAGGAGGCATGGGCTGAGGTTGGAGATTTTTCACCATTGCTTCTAGTTTGCTGTGTTTTCTGCCTCCTACTCAGAGGTCATCCAGGGGTTCCCACACAGCACATTGGGAAATCATGATAATCTGTTTGTTCTGTCCTTCCCCTGTGCCAGAAATACAATCAACGAAAACCAGACTCTGTATTAACCGCATGTTCACTGAACTTCAAATACGTGGATTATTGTGTTTTAAAGACATATTTGCTAAGAAATCATTTGCTTTTATGTCTGTTGGTGTGGGCAAAGTAATAATTGCTTACACCCGCTGGTAGTAGGTAGCAAGAGTGATGGAAGGAAAGGCAAGGGCAGGGAGGTGGAGAGAGGTGGGAGGATAAGTCAGGGAGTAAAAAGAAACTAAGGAAACTTAGCCTTTCCTAATGAGACTGAACAAATGCATCTATTGGTGTGCTTCCTTTAGAAAAAGGCAATCTCCTGGGTGCTCCATTTACCCTCCCTGAACCATAAAAGCCAAATTGTTGTCTTCAATTCCAACTCATAGAGACTCCATATGTTATAGAGAACAGACGGTCCATAGAGTTTTCTTGTCTATAATCTTTACAGAAGCAGATTGCCAGGTCTTTCTCCCGTGGCACCACTGAGTGGGTTCAAACTGCCAACTTTTAGGTTAGAAGTTGAGCACAAAGTATTTACGCCACTTTTACAATCCCTACCTCCTAAGACCTCCCCCACCAACTTTACCACCATTCAAAATGTACCAAATCAAAGGCCATGTGGGGTGGTAGAAAGTTAACGATATTGGAATGAAATGACCTGAATATGAATCCTAACTCCTGTCATGTATTAGCTGTGGATTCTATCCCTTTTGGCCTTGCTTCTTTTCATGCATGCAATAAAGCTATGCGTTCCATATTTGTTCTCAAATAACGCGCCCACACATATAACGCACGTAGCCGTCTAAGAAAATAATGACCAAAGGGGTTGCATGGTTGGCAAAAAACATATAACATGCGTGTTAGTTCCCTACTGTCAATGAGATAATGCAAGGACTCTGTATGTTTCTCTGTACATGCTTCAAAATATGAATACTCATTACTGACCAAGGCGCCACGTGTGCACCCACCACCCGTCTGTCAGTGAAGGCTCGCACATTGCTATGATGCTGAACAGGTTTCGGTGGAGCTTCCAGACTGAGACGGACTGGGAGGAAAGAGCAGGCAATCTACTTCTGAAAATCAGCCAGTGAAAACCCTATGAATCTCAACAGCTTGATCCGCAACCCATCACGGAAATAGTGCAGGACCAGGCAGCATTTCATTCTGTCGTTCATGGGGTAGTCATGACAGCAGATAACGGCAACGACAACAATCGACATTAATAGACAAAATTGCCAGAAGTGTCTTTAAAAAATTTTTGACTTTAAATTGTTCAGATAAATGTGCCAGATTCCCATTTCTTCCCTTTGACCGGCTCTTCTGTCACCACCCAACAAGCATGCATCCTGGTGTTCTTCTGAGCCAAGTTTTTCCAACCATCGGCCTGACTGAAGTCAAGCCCAGCCAGCCTGGATAGCCAGAGCAGGAGTGCGTGAGGAAGGACTGAGTCGGGAGTTCAGAGAGGTCTCACACCTGCCCTCAGAATCTCAGTGGCCGTCCGTTGGGGAGGTGAGCTAAGCAGGTGTGCATGCCTCCCCTTGGCTGTGCTTAAATCTTACTGCTTATGACATTGTTACAACTCCAAATGTGACCTGGGAAAGAAGGTTATAAAACAAGGCTCCTCTGTGAAGTTTTCATTTGCTACAACTGGTGTACATGAATTGGCCAGGTCTACACAGGTCAAAATGTGATGGAATTTCAGGAAGCTACTGTAGAGGTTGGCAAACCATGAACCATGGGCCAAATCCGGCCCACCACCTGAGATAAGAATGGTTTTTATATTTTTAAATGGTTGAAAGAATGCAAAAGAAGAATATTTTGTGACATGTGAAAATTATATGAAATTCAAATTTCCATGTCCATAAATAAAGTCTCACTGGAAGATCGCCACATTCTCTCATTTCCATATTGTCTGTGGCTTCTTTCCCACTACAACTGCAGGATTGAGTATTTCTGAAAATACTCAAAAGACCATATGGCCCACAAAGCCTAAAATATTTACTATCTGGCCTTTAGAGCAGGCAGCTCTGGTTACCGTGTAAACAGTGCGAGTCCACTCACCCCCGGCAGAAGCCAATACTGAGCTCCGTTCCCTTCAGCCTGACCTACTCCCTCACTCTCCTGTGAGCTTACTGCCTTCGTTCCTACCTTGTTTCTTCACATTTTGTTGTTGTTGTTGTTGTTTTTAAATTTTGTTGTGCTTTAGATGAAAGTTTACAGAGCAAATTAGTTTCTCATTCACACATTTATACACAAATTGTTTTCTGACACTGGTTGCAAACCCTGCAACGTGTCAGCACTCTCTCCCTTTCCCTTTCCACCCCAGGTTCCGCATGTCTATTCTTTCAGTTTTCCTGTCCCTTCCTGCCTTCTCATCTTTGCTTTTGGGCAGGTGTTGCCCATTTAGTCTCCTATATTTGATTGAACTAAGAAGGACGTTCCTCACATAATTTTTTTTTTTTTTTTTTTTTTTTAATCTTTGGCTGAAAGGTGAACTTCAGGAGTGGCTTCAGTTCTGAGTTAGCAGGGTGTCCGGGGGCCAAAGTCTTGGGGATTTCCACAATCTCTGACAGGCCATCAAGTCTGGTCTTTTGTATGTGCGTGTGAATATGAGTTTTGTTTTACATTTTTCTCCCACTCTGTCCAGGACCCTTTATTGTGGTCCCTGTCAGAGTGGTTGGTGGTAGTAGCTGAGCACCATCTAGTTCTTCCGGGCTCAGGCTGATGGAGGCTATAGAGTTCATGCAGTCCATTAGTTCTGTGGACTAATATTTTCCTCATGTCTTTCGTTTTCTTCATTCTCCTTTACTCCACATGGAATGGGACTAACAGATGTATCTAAGATGGCCACTTGCAAGCTTTTAAGACCCCAGAGGCAACTCGCCAAAGTAGGAAGTAGAACATTTTCTCTATCAACTATGTTATGGTAATTGACCTAGATGTCCCCAAGACAATGGTCACCAGCCCTCAGCCCCAGGAACCCGGTCCCTCGAGGTGTTAGGATGTGTCTAGGAAGCTTCAGTGACTTTGCCTTGGTCAAGTTGGGTTGACTTTCCTATATTGTACGCTGTCTTTCCCTTCACCAAAGCTATCACTTTTCTTAGGTTGTTATAATACTGGTCTCTTACTATGTTTGTCTTTTTGTGATTAACTTATTTTATTCAGCATAATGACCTCAACACTCATTCATGTTGTGAGAGATTTCGCAGGTTCATCATTGTTCTTCATTGTTGCATGGTATTCCATAAAAAAATTTCTTTTTTTTTATTCCATTGTGTGTATGTACCATAATTTGCTTATCCATTCATCTGTTGTTGCGCACTTAGGTTGTTGGTGTTCATGCATTGTTAGTTATGGTTTGTAGTCAATATGCCATGCATTAGGACCCCTGACATTGTCCCTATTATTTCTTCCATGATTTTTATCATTTTAGGTTTCATATTCAGGTCTTTGATCCATTTTGAGTCAGTTTTTGTGTACGGTGTAAAGTATGGGTCCTGTTTCTTTTTTTTTTTTTTACAGATGGACATCAGTTTTGCTAGCACCATCTGTTGAAAAGGCTATTTCCCATTTAATGGACTTTGATTCTTTGTCAAAGATCAGCTGACCATGAATTTACATCTGGGTTCTTGGTTTTGTTCCATTGGTCTGTGTGCCTATTGTTGTACCAGTACCAGGTTGTTTTGACTACTAAAAACGGAAAAAAAAAACAGTGCTGTTGAGTCGATTCTGACTCATAGTGACCCTCTAGGACAGAGTAGAACTGCCCCATAGAGTTTCCAAGGAGGGCCTGGCAGATTCGAACTGCCGACCCTTTGGTTAGCAGCCATAGCGCTTAACCACTATGCCACCAGGGTTTCCGTTTTGACTACTATTGCCGTATAATAGGTTCTGAGATCAGGAAGGTTGAGGTCTCCTACTTTGTTCTTTTCCTTCAATAATGCTTTGATTATCCGGAACCTCTTTTCCATATGAAGTTGGTGATTAGCTTTTCCATCTCATTAAAGAAGTCTGTTGGTATTTGGATTGGGATTGCATTATATCTGTAGATCTCTCTGGGTAGAATTGTCATTTTCACAATGTAGAGTCTTCCTATCCATTAGCATGGTATGTTTTTCCACTTATGTAGGTCTCTTTCAATAGCGTTTTGTAGTTTTCTTTGTGTAGGTCTTTTACTTCCCTGGTTAGATTTTTTCCTAAGAATTTTAACTTCTTAGGGGCTATTATAATGGTATTGTCTTCCTGGTTCCTTTTTCAAAGTTCTCTTGGGTGATGTGTAAGAATCCAACTGATTTTTGTATGTTCATCTTGTATTCTGCTACTCTGCAGAGTCTTTCTATTAGTTCCAGTAGTTTTCCTGTGGAATCTTTGGCGTTCTCTATGTATACAATCATTTCATCTTTGAATAGCATTTGTTTTATTTCTTCCTTTCCAATTTGGATGCCTTCTTTTTCTTGCATTATTGCTCTAGCTAGGACTTCCAGCACAATGTTAAGTAAAAGCGGTGATAAAAGTCATCTTTGTCTTGTTCCCATTCTCAGGCAAAATGCTTTCAGCCTCTCTCTGTGATGTTGGCAGCTGGTTTTTTATAGATACCCTTTATTGTGTTGAGGAATTTCCCTTCTATTCATATTTTGAGAATTTTTATCAGGAATGGGTGTTGGACTTTATCAAATGCCTTTTCCGCATCAACTGAGATGATCATGTGATTTTTTTTCTATTGTTTTATTTGTGTGGCGGATTACACATTGATTGATTTTCTAATGTTGAATCATCCTTGCATACCTGGTATGACTCTCGCTTGGTTGTGGTGTATTATTTTTTTGATATGATGCTAGAATTTTGTTGAGAATTTTTGCATCTATATTCCTGACAGATATTGGTCTGTAATTTTCTTTTTTGTTGTGTCTTTGCTTGGCTTTGGTATCAAGGTTATGCTGGCTTCATAGAATGAAATAGGGAGTATTCCTTCTTTTCCTGCTCTGAAATGGATTGAGTAGTACTGGTGTGAGCCCTTCTCTGAATGTTTGGTAGAATTCTACAGTGAAGCCACTCAGGCCAGGGCTTTTTTCTGTTGGGAATTTTTTTTAATTCCCTCTTTGATCTCTTCTCTGGTTATGGGTCTGTTCAGATTTGCTATCTCAGTTTGTGTTAGTTGAGGTAGGTAATATGTTTCTGGAAATTTGTCCATTTCCTGTAGGTTCTGAAATTTGTTTGAGTACAATTATTCATATTATTATCTTATGGTCCTTTTTCTTTCAGCTGGGTCTGTTGTAATTTCCCCCATCTCATTTCTTATTTGGATTATTTGATTCCTCTCTCTCTTTTCTTTTTTGTCACTTTGGCCAATGTTTTGTTGATATTTTCAAAAAACAAATTTTGGCCTTGTTGATTCTTTTTATTGCTTTTCTGTTCTCTATTTCATTTATTTCTGCTCTAATCTTTATTATTTCCTTTCTTCTGGTGACTGTGGGTGTCTTTTTTTGTTCTTTTTCTATTTGTTCTAATTGTAGGGCTAACATGTTGACTTTGGCCCTTTCTTCTTTTTTGATATGTGCATTTAATGCTATAAATTGCCCTCTGAGCACTACTTTTGCTGTGCCTCAAAGGCTTTGGTATGATGTGTTTTCATTCTCATTTGATTCTAGGAATTTTTTTACTCCCTCTTTGATTTCTTCTATTACCCAGTTGTTTTTAAGCAAGGCATTACTTGGTTTTCATGTATTTGATTTTTTTTTTCCTTGCTCCTCCTGTTATTGATTTCTATTTTTATGGCATTGTGATCAGAGAGGATGCTTTGTATTATTTCAGTGTTTTTCAATTTTATTGAGGGTTGCTTTGTGGTCTAATATGTGGTCTATTCTGGAGAATGTTCCAGGTACTTTGGAAAAGAAAGTATATATGGCTGCTGTTGGGTGGAGTGTTCTGTATATGTTTATGAGGTCAAGTTGGTTGACTGTGGCCTTTAGATCTTCTGTATCTTTGTTGAGTTTTTTCTACACATTCTGTCCTTTATCGAGATTGGTGTGTTGAAATCCCCTACTGTTATTGTGGAATTATCTATTTCTCTCTTCAGCGCTTTTAGAGTTTGTTTTATGTGTTTTGAAGCCCTGACATTGGGTGTGTAGATATTTATTAAGGTTATGTCTTCTTAGTGGATTGTCCATTTAATCATTATATAATGTCCTTCCTTATCTTTTAAGGTTGATTTTGCCTTAAAGTCTATTTTGTCTGAGATTAGTATTGCCACTCCTGAACTTTTTTGGTTACTGTTTGCTTGATATAGTTTTTTCCATCCTTTGATTTGGTGTAGTGGTTAAGAGCTCAGCTTTTAAACAAGAGGTTGGCAGTTCAAATTCACCAGCCACTCTTTGAAAACCCTATGTAGTAGTTCTACTCTGTTCTATAGGGCCACTATGAGTTGGAATCAACTTGATGGCAATGGATAGGGGTGTTTTTGGTTTTGATTCTGAATATATTTATGTCATTGTGTCTAACGTGTGTCTCTTGTAGACAGCATATTGATGGGTCATGATTTTTTATCCATTCTGCCACTCTTTATGTCTTTACAGATATATTTAAGCCATATATGACCAGCGTGATTATCAATAGGTATGAGTTTATTGCTGTCATATCGTTGTGGTTGTTTTTTGTTTTAACTTTTATTTATTTGTGGTGCTGGTGTTTTCTTTGTTCCTCTTACTTTCCTGTGCTGAGTTCCTTTTGTATTGGATTTTCTTTTCTTTCATTATTATATATTTTGTGGTTACTGAGTCTATGTTTTTCTTCCTTTTTAATTTGGTGAGTAGGTTTGTTAACTTTCTTTGTGGTTACTGTGAAATTTACCCTTATCTTCCTAAATTTGAACCTGTCTTTTACTACTTGGTATTGCCTTGACTTCCTCTCCATTTGAAAGTTCTATACCTAAATCGTTTATTCCCCTTTTATTGTTTTGACATTGTTGTCATTTATAGATGTCTTTGTTTCTCTGGTTTAAGTCTTTTAGCTTTGTTTATTATTGAGAATTCTTTACCTAGGTTGGTATCTGGCAGATGCTATCCTTGTCCTAGATTCCAGTTGTTGGACTCCTTTTAATATTTCTTGTAAGTTTGGTTTGGTTTTTACATAGTCTCTTAATTTCTGTTTAACTCAAAATGTTCTAATTTGGCCATCGTATTTGAGAGTTTTGTAGAATTTATTATTCTTGGTTGGAAGTTTTTTCTTTTGAGGTTTTACATGTGTCCTCCCATTGCCTTCTTGCCTGCATAGTTTCTGCCAAATAATCAGTGCTTAGTCTTATTTTCTCCTGTTTGTATGTGACTTTGCATTTTTCTCAAGCTACTCTCAGGATTCTTTCTTTGTCTTTGTTTTTGGCAAGTGTGATTATGATATGTCCTGGTGACTTTGTTTTGGGCTCTATCCTATATGTGGTTCATTGAGCTTCTTGGATGGTCAGCTTCTCATCTTTCATATTTGGGAAGTTTTCTGCCAGCGAATCTTCAGCAATCTTCTGTGTATTTCCATTTTCTTCCCCTGTTCTGGAACTCCAATCACATGCAAATTTTTGCTCTTGATTATGTTCCACATAATTTTTAGGTTTTCTTTATTCTTTTCTCTGACTTTTCCTCAAAGTGGCATCCAAAGATTTTGTCTTCAATCTCACTGAGTCTATCTTCCAGTTTTTCAAGTATGTTCCTAAAGCTTTCTGTTGTATTGTCCATTTCTGAAATTGTTTTGTTTATCTTTTGGATTTCTGTTTTTGTACAGTTTCTAATTTATTTATTTTGACATTTTGTTCTTGTATTGTTTTCCTGAATTCTTCTATTGCTTTGTTTGTATTTTCCTTGTTTTGGCTGTTTTCATTGGTTTTTCCTGTGTTTTCTGTGATTTAATTTATTTTTTCCTTGATTTTGGCTGTGCTTTCCTTGATCTCTTTCCTAATCTTTTGGAGAGCCCTAAATATTAGTCTTTTGAATTTCATAGAAAAGGAAGAAGCGGGGGGGGAAGATGTGGTGAGAGAGAGTGGGGTGGGCAGAGGGGTGGTTCATATTGTGGATCCCAGAAGTGGCAGCTGCTGGGCTGGAGGGGTTCTTGCTGCTACTCACCAAAAGGGTGAGGGGTGAGAAAGCATGTTTCTCTGTTTACTGGGTGCTCTGTCTCCTATTGGAGCCCCATGAAGTTGTCTTCCTATATTCCCTGTCCAGGGTCATTGCTGGCTGTGTTTCAAGATGGTGATGCTCTGCTGTGTTAGTTGGCAGGGGACTTCCACTCTGTATCTCTCCTTGTTCTCTGTTTTCAGCCAGTTTCTTCTTCCATTTGGTGTTTGATCTAGTTTTTTATCCCTTCATTTGATGCTTAGGATTCCAGGATCGAAGTTTGTATCTGATTTACTTAGTTTTTCAGGTCTTTGCTGCAGAGGGATGGCAGGGTGCAGCTGTCTGGGGCACCATGTTGGCTCTGCCTCTGTGTTTTTTTTTTAAACATATTTTTCATGACTCTTTTTATGTTTGAAAACATAAATATCTGTCTGTTTGAAAGCCATTTAAATCTAATGTATATCTCCCTATCACTTCCAGAATAAGCATCCTATTTTCAAGCTCTCACCCACCATCACAATGCCCTCCTCATCTACCTAATAGCTTCACAGTGACCCCATGTGAGAGAATAGAACTGCCCCCATAGGGTTTCCTAGGCTGTAATCTTTACAGGAGCAAATCATCAGGTCTTTCTTCCACAGGGCTGCTGGATGGGTTCACACTGCCAACCTTTCAGTTAGCAGCCAAATACTTAACTGTTTGCACCACCAGGGCTCCTTAACAAATCTCTTACTGCCTTCAAAGTCCAGTCCGAAGGAACCACCCCTGTTCCTCACACACTCAATCAGAACATGTTTTAGTCATCAAGTGTTTCTCCAAAGCACACGTTTTTTATAAACTTCTGCAGTGGGACTTATCACACTGTTTTGAAATTATTTACTTATGTGACTAGCCTGGTCCATCATACCTACTAAAACCAAACCAAATTTGTTATTGTCAAGTCTATTCTGTCTCATAGTGACCCTATAGGACAGAGTAGAACTGCCACACAGGGGTTTCCAAGGAGCAGCTGATGGATTCAAACTGCCAACCTTTTGATTAGCAGCCATAGCTCTTAACCACTGTGCCACCAGGGTTCATACCTACTAGAGAGGATGTGAAAGGCTCACATTTATTAGCTATTATTATTACTGTTGTTAATATTATCTCCAGAGTGAGAATGGCAGAGCTAGTAAGTGGCAGAGCCAGGATTCAAATCCAGGACTCTCTGATCCTCCACTCCCCGCCCCCCCCCCCCATATTCTCCCTTAGAAGGACCAGGATATGTTTGCAACAGGGCTAGATGATGCTTTCATATAGAGTCATTACACCAGTTGTCTACCAGTCCAATGACTTTCCATGTGACATTTCCATTCCTATGACTCCAGCACTTGGCATGAGGAACAAAATATGTGTTTATAGAATTTGAAAATAATGATAGTTTAGATCAGTTTTATTGCCTTTTCGTCTCTGTAGTTTAGAGCACACTTCTTAAAATACAGCAATAGACATAAGATAGGTCTTTACAGATTCATCCTAAGTAGCTCCATGAACTTAGAGAAGCCACCTAACTTTTATTATGAAATGCAAATTTCTCATCTGTTGGCTGATAAGGATGAGACCTAACTGACTGACTTCACCTACTTCATAGGAGGGAGTGATAATCAATCATAAAAATAACAATCAGCATGAATAATACAAGTTCACGTTGCTAAAGTGTGTTGCAATTTTAAAAGTGCTTTCATAAACAAGATATGTTACACTGGCCAAAAAAAAAAAGAGAGAGAGAGAGACCAAAACAATGTAATATCAGTAAAAGCTCTTTATAAATTGTAAAATATACACGTGAAATAATATGGCTTTTAGTTTCTATTGTAATAGCCACCTGGCATAGCTCAAAAGATCACAGCCTGGCAGATAGAAGAGTCTGTTTCAAGGGCTCGTAATGCGTTTCAGAGTGTAAGGTTAATTTTATTTTGCATGATAATGCCACTGCCTTCTGACTTGCTCTACTTCAGCTTCTTTGTGGAGAAATAAGATCAATGTCTTACAAGTTCATGGAACTTAGATTAACAAAATACTTCCACATTTATTACCTCTTTTAATCCTCAGGACTATTACCACTTTGCAGATCAGAAATCCGTGCTTTGGAGCTGGAAGGGACCTGCCTTTCACCTTTCAGCTAGTACGAGGCAGTTGGAATTATAACCAAGGTCTTCAGACTACAAGTCCCTGATCTTTCCTCCATATCAAGATCCTACAGCATTAGAACACTTACGATTATCTATTCCAAGATCTTTACCCCTTAACAAACTGGACACCATTACTGAACGTTTTAATCAAAGATTCTATAGAAAAATTCTGATCAAAAGGAGTAAAACTGCAGAACAGAATTTCAAATTCTCAATGGAATTTGGACTTTCTGGAGACCTTGAGGCTTGATGAACCCCTGAAAATATTGCTGTGAGATAATCTTTAAACTTTAAACCTTAAACCAAAACTATCCCTTGATGTTTTCCATGAGTCAAACAATAGTTTAGCTTAATTAGTCAAATATCTCTGCCTTGAGCATTATGCTCTTTTAAAAAATTATCTATGTGAAATCAAATTGACAATAGCAACTTAAATGGTTAAATGAGAAACAGTGCAGTGAGTTTATGTTAATATTGCTGGAATAATTTGAAAAAGGATAACAAGGATAATTGTACAACTTGAAGAATGTAATCAGTGTCACTGAATTTTACATGTAGAAATTGAAGTTGTGTATCTTTTGCTGTGCATATTTTCACGAAAAAAAAAAAGAAAGAAACTGAGACCAAGAGACTACAAATGCTCTACCTACAATCATATAAACCTAGCGAGGATCAAAACTGAAAGGTCTCACTTCTCCCCGGTTGCTGAACAGTTATGTTTTACCGCCTGTAGGTCCTTGGGTGGCACAAATGGTTAAGCACTGAGCTACTAACTAACCTTGGAAGAAAGGCCCAGCAATCTTCTTCAAAAGGTCGCAGCCTTGAAAACCCTATGGAGCACAGTTCTATGCTGCACACATGAGGTAGCCATGAGTCAGAATCAATTCAACAGCAACAGGATGGTAGCCAGACTCCAAGATGGCCTCCAGTGATCTCCCCTCCTTGCATCCATGCAGTTGTATAGTCTGCTTCCATACTGAAGAACGCTGACTTGTGTAGCCAATAGGACATTGAGGAAATGACAGTGTGTGACTTCTGAAGCTAAGTCATAAAAGACATTGTGGCTTTTTGCCTTGCTGTCTGAGATAATGCCCTTTTCTGCCACTTTTCAGAAGTTCTCTAAACTCACTCTCAGGAACATGAATCAAACTAGAGTGATTCTCCACGGCATTCACCCAGCTGCCCCCAAAATTTTCCATCTTGTCCTCAAGCAATTTCCTCACAGCGTGCTTATGTCTAAAGCCTCAGATAAGGTTGACTAGGCGTGCGAATGCCGGATGTTCTGTATCTGATCTCTCCTCTGAGGAACACATCGTAACAGCTGAGATGCATCTGGTTGAAAATGGTGTCCTGGAATGATAGGATCGTGATGCTTAAATATATTTTGTTTATTTGTTCCAGGTCCCATGTTTTTCTCATCTTTAAATCCTTCTACCATCCTCCTGCTCTTTATGGTATATCATTCTTATTACTGAGAAACCAAGACCATGGAAACTGATTATTGACAATAAACACGCTCATCCTTAAAAACAGCAAAAACCATTGTATTTGTAAATCAGAGTCTCTTCTTTTTCCAAAGCAAATAAACCGTGGAACTACTTGTCCCAAAGACTGGTCTATTTATGCAACTCTCTTGAAAAAAGAAATATGAGTGAAAATCCTGAATTCATCCATCTTTGCCCTATGAAAACCTATGATACTTGCCAAGAGGAAAGGAACAAAGTGCTGACCTATCAGGAGTTTGCTTCCCACCCCAGAAGCATGGCAAGGAACAAATATCATCAAGTCCTTTGTGGTGGTGGTAAGGGTAAAGCAGAGCCAGAAATACCCTCCAGAAGAGGCTTCAGGTTGCTGAGGGTAAAAAAGCATCACCCCAAGGCACAGTCACAAAGGAAAGCCAAGAATTTGGGAAGGACCCGCCTTACATACAGGGGACCAACAAAAACGCATGGCAAGGGAGAACCTGGAAATCTGGGAATAACCAGAAAAAAAAAAAAATTTTTTTTTTAAACCAGAACAGAGAAAGAATTGAAGGAACATAAAAGGTTGCTAACATATATTGACCATCTACTGTGAGCCACGCACTGTGCCAGGCTTAATCTCATTTAAGCCTCCCAATTACTTAGTAGCCAAGAGCATCTGCTTTGAAGATAGCCTTGGTTCAAATCCCCTTTCTGGTTGTATGATTTTTGAGCAAATCACTTAACCTCTGTGAGCCTCAGTTTCCTTACATGTAAAGCAGTGAGATGGATATTATATATATAATGACTATTCTTCAGTATTATGAGAAATAAATAACATAATTCCATGTAAAGCAGTGATTTCAAACTTTAACAAGGTTACAAATCACCTAAGGATCTTGGTAAAATTCTGATTCATGATCTGGGTGTGGCCTGAGATTCTGCATTTCTAGCAAGTTTCTAAGAGATGCTGTTGCTGCTGGTCCAAGGCCCACATTTTGAGCAGTGAATATATAACACTAGAGCTATCATCATTGCCGGTGCTAATGCAGTAAAAGCTGCAAAAGCAGGAACCTGTGTACGGCATAAATCTGTCAGAAAAGGAAACCTCAAATATTTCCCACTAATAGAGAGCAATAGACAGTGGTAAGAATGCACCCTGTCAAAGACAGAAAACTTGCGAGACCCGGAAGAACAAGACAGTCCTATTGAATTCTGGCTTGCACAGGTTTCAGTGTATTATCTTCAGAGCAAGCCCATTCTGACCACCTTCTATGCACCCTGTTGGTGGAGGAGGGATCCGCTGCCCTAAATAATACCAGATGGCCAAACACACACCTGATGCTGGAAAGGTGAGATTGACAGCAGTTTATATGTCACATATACTCACGGCTCAGCAGAGGAGGACACTGCATACCATGCAGGCCCAGACAGGTTTTGCACTTGAGAACAGACTGAACAAGTAGGGGCCGTGGGAGGCAGGCTTTGTAGTGACAAAGGGTGAGGTGGCCCCTGGTTCCTGTGGGGAATGTGATTGGCTTGTTGGAATAATTTTGCAAGCTGGCACAGAAATGAAATCTGTTAGGTTGAGAACCAAGTGGAGTACAGCTGGTCTGTCAGACACAGGAAATAGCCAGGTGGGGAATCTTTTCTGCTGGGTCAGGGGGCATATATGGCAAGATCGGGGGAACTTCTGATTAGACCTTTAGAGCTTTGTGAACCTTAAAGATGTCAAGGCAGCACTTAATACTGAATCTTAATTTCAGGTCTTACACTGCAGAGTCAGGGTTAAAATCCAGAGGACTATCTGATTCCTACCACTGACCATGTTGACTCTTTCAAAGGGCAGGATATGCTTGGAGTGGGGCTAGGTGATGCTTTCATACAAAATCATTATGCTGGTTGTCCACTGGCCCAGTGATTTCCCATGTGGCATTTCAGCCGCGACATCTTGAAGGTTCCAGAAAATAACTCCAATGGTACAGTGATGGATTCACTGCAGCCTCCATCACATTATTACATGCTGAGGACTTTGCAGGCTGCTCAGAAAACTTCTGTCAGCAAAGACAGATTCAATCAAAAATGAAAATTGAGGCTTAATTCAGCCCGGGGAGGAAATCGATTAGCCAGGAGATGGGCGATTAACCCCCTGGGCCACATCTCAGGGCTAAGCAGGGCTGACTGTTCCATGTTCATTAAAATTAATTAAGCACTGTCTACCCCAGGAATCACAGGGAAGAGGTTCTCATCTAAGATTGAACAGGCCTGGAGACATGGGCACAGGGCTTGATTCTCATTGCCTTTTAGTGGAAGGCTGGGCCTGAATAAGCAGATTTTTGGCTTGATAGAGACTGTGATGAGCCTGATACAATTATTTTACACTTGCAGCACTTTTGAGGCAATCCTGAGAAAGGGAAAGAAGTGAGCAGTCCTTATACCTCTAAACCTTAGAGTTAGACCCTTTAGAAATTGTGAGTGCTATACTGTGGGTGTTTTTTTATACTGTGGAAGCCAGCACAGCTTGTACAAGGCATGGTCATGGAAGCTCCAGAGACACATCCAAACTCCCTGAGGGACGGAATTGCTAGGCTGAGGACTATGGGGACCATGATCGCGGGGAATATCTAGCTCAATTGGCATAACATAGTTTATAAAGGGAAACCCTGGTGGTGTAGTGGTTAAGAGCTACAGCTGCTAACCAAAGGGTTCAGTAGTTCGTATCTGCCAGGCGCTCCTTGGAAACTCTATGGGGCAGTTCTACTCTGTCCTATAGGGTCACTATGCGTCAGTATCGACTTGACGGTAGTGGTTTTGGTTTCTTAGTTCTTTTTAGTTTATAAAGAACATGTTCTGGAGGCAGGGCCAAGATGGCTGACTAGGTAGAAGCTACCTCGGATCCCTCTTGCAACAAAGACTTGGAAAAACAAGTGAATTGATTACATACATGACAATCTACGAACCCTGACCATCAAACACAGATCTAAAGAGTTGACCTGAGTGACGGAGACTGAGAAAGAACAACCACAGGGAAGCAACGACTGTTTTCAGAGCCTGAAGCCAGCGCCCCAGACAGGAAACCTTGGCGCCAGGCTTTGGCCTGGGTGCAGGGGAGCTGAGCATGGCATCCTGAGATGGCGCAAACACGGGACGCAGCCCTAGCCCCCAGAAGTGACTTTGGGGGAAGCCCAGCCAGTGCACGCAGGCAGTGCAGCAATGCGGCTGACAGGAGGAGAAGTCACCAGGAGGCAGCGACTGGTTTTGGAGCCTGGAGTGCAGTGTCCCAGCCAGGGAACCTTGGCGCTGGGCTTTGGACTGGGAGAGGAGGAACTGACCACAGCTTCTGAGACAGCACAAGCACGGGACACGGGCCTGACCCTTGGGGGCAATCTCGACCCAGCCAATGCACACAGGCTACACTCCCCTCGGGAATCTCAGATAAAACAGCTATCAACCAAACAAGATAGGTAACTTTGTCTATATTCCGAGGTGCTACTCTCTCCTATTTACCTGAACCCTCCCCTCCCCTTCCCAGGTGGCTTCATTAACATTGGAATTTCCTGAGCCAGAGAGTAATGTGCGCTGCAGTTTTTCTTTCTTTTTGGTCTTTTCCTAACCCATTCTCCTGGCCTGAGAGAAGCAGCTACAAAAAACCCAGGGACCAAAAATCCTTCCCTAATTGGACTAAAAATACAGAACCAGCTCCAGCCAAGCATATGTGATCCACAGTCTTGGGCTTTCATCCCTACGGGGAACAAGGTGGCTATTATAACGCAAAGGCATTTCTGATAGGGATCTGACTGTAATTGTTTTAGCAGATTACTGGAAAGACAAGTTTCCCAGGTCTGATATCCCTGCATATTCAACAGAGCCCTCACTGACCCACAACAGGGAACTGAGGGCTGAAGCTCCCCCCAGACCACCTAACCTCCTGCCTTAGGGGTCTAAGGAGGGTGACACCTACCAATCTGTAGAGGTACTTGCATTGGGGGCCTAAGGTACAGCTGCAGAACCCACCCACCAAAGTGCTTTAGGAATAGAGACACACCTACCTCACTGACACTTGGGGGAAGCCTGTCAGCATCCTGCCCCCTCAGAGTGTCACCCCCTGCTGCTACTAGAATCTGGTGCACACAACTATCACCACTACTTCTCTAGGTGGATAGGTGACAGTCTGCACCACACACCTGGTGACCCAAAATCAGGTTCTACTCAAGAATAGTGAATGGACTCTTGGGCTTATATATCTGGTAACAGCCCAAACCAGCTGGTAATAGGACTATAAGTGATTCAAGGGCTACAACAATCAAGACAGCGTAATGTAGTAGCCCGTCTACATACCTTGAAAGAAAACAAAGCAAGATAAGACTCAGTGAGCAAATATAGAATAAATCACTACAATATCTTAGTGATGGCTTGGAGAGAGCAGTCGATATCAAACCACATAAAGAAGCAGACCATGATTGCTTCTACAACCCCCCAAACTAAAGAATCAAAATCTTTCCCAAATGAAGATACAATCCTGGAATTACCAGATACAGAATATAAAAAACTAATTTACAGAATGCTTCAAGATATCAGGAATGACCTCAGAAATGAAATAAGGCAATCTACAGAAAAAGCCAAGGAACACACTGGTAAAGCAGTTGAAGAACTCAAAAAGATTATTCAAGAACATAGTGGAAAAATTTATAAGCTGCAAGAATCCATAGAGAGACAGCATTCAGAAATCCAAAAGATTAACAGTAAAATTACAGAATTAGACAACTCAACAGGAAGTCAGAGGAGCAGACTCGAGCAATTGGAATGCACAGTGGGGGATCAGGAGGACAGAGGAATTGACACCAATATAGATGGGAAAAAATCAGATAAAAGAATTTAAAAAAATGAAGAAACACTAAGAATCATGTGGGACTCTATCAAGAAGAATAACTTGTGTGTGATTGGAGTCCCAGAACAGGGAGGGATAACAGAAAATACAGAGAGAATAGTTGAAGATCTGTTGGCAGAAAACTTCCCTGACATCATGAAAGATGAAAGGATATCTATCCAAGATGATCATCGAACCCCATTTAAGACTGATCCAAAAAGAAAATCACCAAGACATGTTATCATCAAACTTGCCAAAACCAAAAATAAAGAGAAAATTTTAAAAGCAGCCAGGGATAAAAGAAAGGTCTCCTACAAAGGAGAATCAATAAGAATAAGTTCATACTACTCAGCAGAAACCATGCAGTAAAGAAGGCAATGGTACGACATATACAGAGCACTGAAGGAGAAAAACTGCCAGCCAAGGATCATATATCCAGCAAAACTTTCTCTCAAATATGAAGGCGAAATTAGAACATTTACAGATAAATACAAGCTTAGAGAATTTGGAAAAACCAAACCAAAGCTACAAGAAATACTAAAGGAAATTGTTTGGTCAGAAAATCAATAATATCAGATACCAGAACAGCACAAGGTCACAGAACAGAACATCCTGATATCAACTCAAATAGGGATATCACAAAAACAAATTCAGATTAATTTTAAAAAGAAAAAAATGCTCAAAACAGGGAATCATTGAAGTCAATATGTAAAAGATCACAATAATCAAAAAGAGGGACGAAATACAGGTGGCATAGAACCGCCAGATGGAGAGGGAAACAAGGCGATATAGGACAATACAAGTTAGGTTTTTACTTAGAAAAATAGGGGCAAATATTAAGGTAAGCACAAAGAGGTAGAACAACTCCATAACTCAAAATAAAAACCCAGAAAAACATAACGACTCAGCAAACATAAAGTCAAATACGATGAAAATGAGGAACACACAATTTACGAACAAAAACGTCTCAGCACAAAAAAGTAAGTGGAAAAATGAAATTGTCAACAACACACATAAAAAGGCATCAAAATAACAGCACTAAACACATACTTATCTATAATTACGCTGAATGTAAATGGACTAAATGCACCAATAAAGAGACAGAGAGTCTCAGACCGGATAAAGAAACACAATCCGTCTATATGCTGCCTACAAGGGACACACCTTAGACTTAGAGACACAAACTAAAACTCAAAGGATGGAAAAAAATGTATCAAGCAAACAACAAGCAAAAAAGAGCAGGAGTAGCAATTTTAATTTCTGACAAGATAGACTTTAAAGTTAAATCCACCACAAAGGATAAAGAAGGACACTACATAACGATTAAAGAGACAATTGACCAGGAAAATATAACCATATTAGATATTTATTCACCCAATGACAGGGTTGCAAGGTACATAAAACAAACTTTGACAGAACTGAAAAGTGAGATAGACACCTCCACAATTATAGTAGGAGGCTTCAACACACCACTTTCGGAGAAAGGCAGGACTTCCAGTAAGAAGCTCAATAGAGACACGGAAGACCTAATTGCCACAATCAACCAACTTGACCTCATAGACTTATACAGAACACTCCACCCAACAGCTGCAAAGGATACTTTTGTTTCTAGTGCACATGGAACATTCTCTAGAATAGACCACATATTAGGTCATAAAACAAACCTTTGCAGAATCCAAAACATCAAAATATTACAAAGCATCTTCTCAGACGACAAGGCCATAAAAGTGGAAAACAATAACAGAAAAATTCGGGAAAAGAAATCAAATACTTGGAAGCTGAACAATACCCTGCTGAAAAAAGACTGGGTTATAGAAGACATTAAGGAGGGAATAAAGAAATTCATAGAATGCAATGAGAATGAAAACACTTCCTATCAAAACCTCTGGGACACAGCAAAAGCAGTGCTCAGAGGTCAATTTATATCGATAAATGCACACATACAAAAAAAAAAGAAAGAGCCAAAATCAGATAACTGTCCCTACAACTTGAACAAAAAGAAAGTGAGCAACAAAAGAATCCATCAGGCACCAGAAGAAAACAAATAATAAAAATTAGAGCTGAACTAAATGAATTAGAGAACAGAAAAACAATTGAAAGAATTAACAAAGCCAAAAGCTGGTTCTTTGAAAAAATTAACAAAATTGATAAACCATTGGCCAGACTGACTAAAGAAATACAGGAAAGGAAACAAATAACCCACATCACAACAGACCCAAATGAAATTAGAAGAATCATAACAGATTATTATGAAAAACTGTACTCTAACAAATTTGCAAACCTAGAAGAAATGGATGAATTCCTAGAAAAACACTACCTACCTAAACTAACACAATCAGAAGTAGAACAACTAAATAGACCCATAACAAAAAAAGAGATTGAAAAGGTAATCAAAAAACTCCCAACAAAAAAAAGCCCTGGCCTGGACAACTTCACTGCAGAGTTCTACCAAACATTCAGAGAAGAGTTAACACCACTACTACTAAAGGTATTTCAAAGCATAGAAAATGACGGAATACTACCTAACTCATTCTATGAAGCCACCATATCCCTGATACCAAAACCAGGTAAAGACATCACAAAAAAAGAAAATAATAGACCTATATCCCTCATGAACATAGATGCAAAAATCCTCAACAAAATTTTAGCCAATAGAATTCAACAACATATCAAAAAATAATTCACCATGACCAAGTGGGATTTCTACCAGGTATGCAAGGCTGGTTTAATATTAGAAAAACCATTAATGTAATCCACCATATAAATAAAACAAAAGACAAAAACCACATGATCTTATTAATTGCTGCAAAAAAAGGCATTTGACAAAGTCCAACACCCATTTATGATAAAAACTGTCAGCAAAATAGGAACTGAAGGAAAATTCCTCAACATAGTAAAGGGCACCTATACAAAGCCAACAGCCAACATCACTCTAAATGGAGAGAGCCTGAAAGCATTTCCCCTGAGAACGGGAACCAGACAAGGATGCCCTTTATCACCGCTCTTATTCAACATTGTGCTAGAGGTCCTAGCCAGAGCAATTAGGCTAGACAAAGAAATAAAGGGCATCCGAATCGGCAAGGAGGAAGTAAAATTATATATATTTGCAGATGACATGATCTTATACACAGAAAACCCTAAGGAATCCTCCAGAAAACTACTGAAACTAATAGAAGAGTTTGGCAGAGTCTCAGGTTATAAGATAAACATACAAAAATCATTGGATTCCTCTACATCAACAAAAAGAACATCGAAGAGGAAATAACCAAATCAATACCATTCACAGTAGCCCCCAAGAAGATAAAATACTTAGGAATAAATCTTACCAAAGACGTAAAAGACCTATACAAAGAAAACTACAAAGTACTACTACAAGAAACTAAAAAGGACCTACATAAGTCGAAAAACATACCCTGCTCATGGACAGGAAGACTTAACATAGTAAAAATGTCTATTCTACCAAAAACCATCTATAAATGCACTTCTGATCCAAATTCCAATGACATTTTTTAATGTGATGGAGAAACAAATCACCAACTTTATATGGAAGGGAAAGAAGCCCCACATAAGTAAAGCATTGCTGAAAAAGAAGAAGAAAGTGGGAGGCCTCACTCTACCTGATTTTAGAACATATTATACAGCCACAGTAGTCAAAACAGCCTGGTACTGGTACAACAACAGGCACATAGACCAATGGAACAGAATTGAGAACCCAGATATAAATCCATCCACATATGAGCAGCTGATATTTCACAAAGGCCCAGTGTCGGTTAACTGGGGAAAAGTTAGTCTTTTTAACAAATGGTGCTGGCATAACTGGATATCCATTTGCAAAAAAAAATGAAACAGGACCCATACCTCACACCTTGCACAAAAACTAACTCCAAGTGAATCAAAGACCTAAACATAAAGACTAAAACGATAAAGATCATAGAAGAAAAAATAGGGAAAAAGTTAAGAGCCCTAATACAAGGCATAAACAGAATATAAAACATTACCAAAAATGATGAAGAGAAACCAGATAACTGGGAGCTCCTAAAAATCAAACACCTATGCTCATCTAAAGACTTCACCAAAAGAGTAAAAAGACCACCTACAGATTGGGAAAGAATTTTCAGCTATGACATCTCCGACCAGCGCCTGATCTCTAAAATCTATAGGATTCTGTTAAAATTCAACCACAAAAAGACAAACAACCCAATGAAAAAGTGGGCAAAGGATATGAACATGCACTTCACTAAAGAAGATACTCAGGCAGCTAACAGATACATAAGAAAATGCTCTCGATCATTAGCCATTAGAGAAATGCAAATTAAAACTACGATGAGATTCCATCTCACTCCAACAAGGCTGGCATTAATCCAAAAAACACAAAATAATAAATGTTGGAGAGGCTGCGCAAAGATTGGAACTCTTATACACTGCTGGTGGGAATGTAAAATGGTACAACAACTTTGGAAATCTATTAGGTGTTTTCTTAAAAAGTTAGAAATAGAACTACCATACAACCCAGAAATCCCACTCCTTGGAATATACCCTAGAGAAATAAGAGCCTTCACACGAACAGATATATGCACACCCATGTTTATTGCAGCTCTGTTTACAATAATGAAAAACTGGAAGCAACCAAGGTGTCCATCAATGGATGCATGGTTAAATAAATTATGGTATATTCACACAATGGAATATTACGCATTGATAAAGAACAGTGACAAATCTGTGAAACATTTCATAACATGGAGGAACCTGGAAGGCACTATGCTGAGGAGCGAAATTAGTCAGAGGCAAAAGGACAAATATTGTATAAGACCACTATTATAAGATCTTGAGAAATAGTATAAACTGAGAAGAACACATACTTTTGTGGTTACGAGGGAGGGAGGGAAGGAAGGAGGGTGGGAGAGGGTTATTTACTGATTAGTTAGTAGATAAGAACTACTTTAGGTGAAGGGAAGGACAATACTCAACACACGGAAGGTTAGCTCAACTGGACTGGACCAAAAGCAAAGAAGTTTACGGAATAAACTGAATGCTTCGAAGGTCAGCGGAGCAAGAGCGGGAGTTTGGGGACTATGGCTTAAGGGCACTTCTAAGCCAATTGGCAAAATAATTCTATTATGAAAACATTCTGCATCCCACTTTGAAGTGTGGCATCTGGAGTCTTAAATGCTAACAAGTGGCCATCTAAGATGCATCGATTGGTCTCAACCCACTTGGATCAAAGGAGAATGAAGAACACCAAGGTCACACGATAACTATGAGCCCAAGAGACAGAAAGGGCCACATGAACCAGAGACTTACATCATCCCGAGGCCAGAAGAACTAGATGGTACCCAGCCACAACCGATGACTGCCCTGACAGGGAGCACAACAGAGAACCCCTGAGGGAGCAGGAGAACAGTGGGATACAGACCCCAAATTCTCACAAAAAGACCATACTTAATGGTCTGACTGAGACTAGAGGAATCCCGGTGGTAATGGTCCCCAAACCTTCTTATTGCCCAGGACACGAACCATTCCCGAAGACAACTCATCAGACATGAAAGGGACTGGACAATGGGTTGGAGAGAGATGCTGAGGAAGAGTGAGCTACTTGTATCAGGTGGACACTTGAGACTGTGTTGGCATCTCCTGTCTGGAGGGGAGATAGGAGGGTAGAGAGGGTTAGAAACTGGCAAAATGGTCACGAAAGGAGAGACTGGAAGGAGGGAGCGGGCTGACTCATTAGAGGGAGAGTAAGTGGGAGTATGGAGTAAGGTGTATATAAGCTTATATGTGACAGACTGACTTGATTGGTAAACTTTCATTTAAAGCACAATAAAAATTATTACAAAAAAAAAGTCTGTTTAAAGACAGAAATCAAATTGTGCAAGACGGGTGAGATATAAGATATGAGGCCCAAACTACCACCACCTTGTATTATGTGGTATTTCCTAGTATAGAGTCCAAAGGCTTTGCAAATTTCTATTCTAATAATTACAAATTGCTAAACAAATCCTGACAATAGTGAGGATGCAGCTTGGGCAGAAACATTCTGAATACTTATAGCTCTAAGTTCTACCACACAACAAAACAGAAAAATATTCAGCAAGGGAAAACAAAGGTTCTTGGCTGAAAACTCAGCTCACCATCTTGTACTTATCGAAGTCATCTTAAGAGGAATTATTCCAGGGTTACTTTACTGTTGTCTAAAACTAAAAAATGTGCATGCATTGGCCCAAGGTCAGTGCTCAATAAATACTTGCTGACTTGAAGTCTTAACTTTTCAACAAAAGGGCTATGAAACCTTTAAAGTTTTAGCAGCTATGTATGAAAACTAAGCATTCATTTCTCTAAAAGGGTAAGTTCATATGACAAATGACAGAAATGAGCTAAGAATTTCAAGATATAGAATAAAAGCCAGGATCTCCACCAGAGATTTAACCAGTGATTCAAATTGTTCTTCCTGACAAAAGAATAACAAACATCATGAATATTCATTTTTTTCTGTAGTAGCTGATTTTACTAAATAATATTTATTTTTCATCTCCCTTCCTGCACTCATAACACTTAAGACTGGAACCACATACCATTACATTTGATTACTACCGAAAATATCTAATATTCTCAAATGTAGAACAAAACTGAAAATCACACACACGCAAAAAAAGACCAGACTTACTGGTCTGACAGAGACTGAAGAAACCCCAAGAGTATGGCCCCTGGACACCCTTTTAATTCAATACTGAAGTTACTCTGAAGTTCACCCTTCAACCAAAGATTAGACAGGCCTATAAAACAAATAACAACACAAGTAGTTCAACCATTTATATGAGACTAAATGGGCGCACCAGCCCAGGGACAAGGATGAGAGGGCAGGAGGGGACGGGAAAGCTGGACAAATGGAAATGGGAAGCCCAAGGTCAAGAAGGGGAGAGTGTTGATATGGTGTGGGGTTGGCAACCAATGTCACAAAATAATATGTGTATTAATTGTTTAATGAGAAACTAATTTGCTCTGTAAATGTTCACCTCAAGTACAATTTTAAAAAAACTTAAAAAAAAAAAAGAATATGTTCTACGTTCTACTTTGGTGAGTAGTGGCTGGGGTCTTAAAGGCCTGCGAGCAGCCATCTAGGATGCACTACTGGTCTCACCCCTTTGGGAGTAAGGGAGAATGAAGAAAACTAAAGATACAAGGGAAAGATTAGTCCAAATGATAAATAGACCACATCTCCCAAGGCCTTCACCAGACTGAATCCAGTACACCTAGATGGTGCCCCAGCTATCACCACTGACTTCTCTAACAGAGATCACAATAGAGGGTCTTGGAAAGAGCAGGAGAAAAATGTAGAACAAAATTCTAACTCACAAAAAAAGATCAGACTTACTGGCCTGACAGAGACTGGAGAAACCCAGAGAGTATCGCCCCTAAATACCCTTTTAGTTCAGTAAAAATGCCACTCCAGAGGTTCACCCTTCAGCCAAAGATTAGAAAGACTCATAAAACAAAATAAGGCTAAAGGGGCACACCAGCCCAGGGACAAGGACTACATGGCAGGAGGGAACAGGAAAGCTGGTAATAGGGAACCCAAGGTCAAAAAGGGCGAGTGTTGACATGTCGTGGGGTTGGTAATCAATGTCATAAAACAATATGTGTACTAACAGTTTGCTCTATAAACTAGGGTAGTACTAGTACTAGTTTGCTCTGTAACCCTTCATCTAAAGTACAATAAAAAAATTTTTTAAAAGAAATTAAAAATTAAAAAAAAAAGAAACGTATGTGTCAAAGCTGGGAGTTGGTGTAGATGTATCAGCAACTAGCTGTGGAATGCTGAGGCCTAGTAGTGCACTTGCAATCACAGCTAGCTTAAAATTAAACCAGTAACAGTTACAACTAATAGTAGCTACTACTCTGTCCCAGGTATTTTGTGGAGCTCCATAAATGTACAACCACATTAATTTTCCCAGTAGTCTTATGGAGGATATATCTGTTGTTATCCTTATTTTACTGAGAACTGAAGTCATGTTGCTTCTCGAAATTTCCAAAGGCTATTAAGAGACAAAGCTACAAACAAATCTACCTTCTCATGTCAATGGACTCATTTGGTGGAGATGAGAGATTCAAAGCCAATCAGAGCACAGAAGTTGGGAAAGACTGGGAGAGAAAGGTTCCCATGTGTCTGTCAGTTTGTTGTACTATGGGGGCTTGTGTGTTGCTGTGATGCTGGGAGCTATGCCACCAGTAATGAAATACCATCAGGGTCACCCATGCCTGACAGGTTTCGGCTAAGCTTCCAGACTAAGACAGACTAGGAAGAAGGACCTGGCGGTCTACTTCCAAAAAGAATTAGCCAGTGAAAACGTTATGAATAGCAGTGGAACATTGTGCTGATATAGTGCTGGAAGATGAGCCCCTTAGGTTGGAAAACACTCAAAATAGGACTGGGGAAGAGCTGCCTCCTTAAAGTAGAGTCAACCTTAATGACGTGGATGAAATAAAACTTTCGGTACCTTCATTTGCTGATGTGGCACATCTCAAAATGAGAAGAAACAGCTGCAAACATCCATTAATAATCAGAACATGGAATGTACAAAGTATGAATCTAGGAAAATTGGAAATCATCAGAAATGAAATGGAATGCATAAAGATCTATATCCCAGGCATTAGTGAGCTGAAATGAACTGGTATTGGCCATTTTGAATTGGACAATCATATGGTCTACTATGCTGAGAATGAAAATTGAAGAGAAATGGCATTGCATTCTTCATCAAAAAGAACATTTCAAGATCTATCCTGAAATACAACACTGTCAGTGATTGGATAATATCCATACACCTACAAGGAAGAACAGTTAATATTATTATTATTCAAATTTACGCACCAACCAGTAAGGCCAAACATGAAGAAATTGAAGATATTTACCAAATTCTGAAGTCTGGCATTGACTGAACATGCAATCAGAATGCACTGATAATTACTGGTGAATGGAATGCGAAAGTTGGAAACAAAGGAAAAGGATCAGCAGTTGGAAAATACGACCTTGGTAATAGAAACAATGCCAGAGATCACACGATCAAATTTTGCAAGACCAACAACTTCTTCATTGCAAATACCTTTTTTCACCAACATAAACAGCGACTATACACATGGACCTCGCCAGATGGAATACACGGGAATCAAATTAACTACGTCTGTGGAAAGAGACAATGGAAAAGCTCAACGTCATCAGTCAGAACAAGGCCAGGGGCGGACTGCGGATCAGGCCATCAATTACTCACATGCAAGTTCAAATTGAAACTGAAGAAACTTAGAACAGGTCCACAAAAGCCAAAGAACAACCTTGAGTATATCCCACCTGAACTTAGAGACCATCTCAAGAATAGATTTGATGCATTGAACACTAATGGCCAAAGATCAGACGAGTTGTGGAATGACCTCAAGGACATCATACACGAAGGAAGAAAGAGGTCATTAAAAAGACAGGAGAGAAAGGAAAGACCTAAATGGATGTCAGAAGAGGCTCTGAAATTTGCTCTTAAATGTTGAGTAGCTAAAGCAAAAGGAAAAAATGATAAAGTCAAAGAGCCGAACAGAAGATTTCAAAGGGCAGCTCAAGAAGACAAAGTAAAGTATTATATAATATGACATATGCAGAGACCTGGATTTAGAAAACCAAAAGGGAAGAACATGCTCAGCATTTCTCAAGCTGAAAGAACTGAAGAAAAAGTTCAAGCCTCAAGTGCAATACTGAAGGATTCTGCAGGGAAAATATTAAACGACACCAGAAGGATACAAAGAAGATGGTTGATGTCCACCCATTTCAGGAGGTAACATATGACCAGGAACCTATGATACTGAAAGAAGTCCAAGCTGCACTGAAGGCACTGGTGAAAAAACAAGGCTCCGGGAATTGACAGAATACCGATTGAGATGTTTCAATAAACAGATGCACCTCTGGAAGTGCTCGCTCATCTATGCCAAGAAATTTGGAAGACAGCTATCTGGCCAACCGGCCGGAAGAGATCCATACACATGTCTATTCCCAAGAAAAGTGATTCAACTGAATGCGGAAATTATCAGACAATATCATTAAAATCACATGCAAGCAAAATTTTGCTGAAGATCATTCAAAAGTGGCTGCAGCAGTATATTGACAGGGAACTGCCAGAAATTCAAGCTAGTTTTAGAAGAGGACTTGGAACCAGGGATATCATTGCTGATGTCAGATGGATCCTGGCCAAAAGCAGAGAAAACCAGAAAGATGTTTACCTGTGTTTTATTAACTATGCTAAGGCATTTGACTTTGTAGATCATAACATATTATGGATAACATTGCAGAGAATGGGAATTCCAGAACACTTAATTGTGCTCATGCAGAACCTTTACATAGATCAAGAGGTAGCTGTTCAAACAGAACAAGGGGATACTGTAAGGTTTAAAGTCAGGAAAGGTGTGTGTCAGGGTTGTATCCTTTCACCATACCTATTCAGTCTGTACACTGAGCAAATAATTCAAGAACCTAGACTATATGAAGAAGAATGGGGCATCAGGATTGGAGGAAGACTCATTAACAACCTATGTTATACAGATGACACAACCTTGCTTGCTGAAAGTGAAGAGGACTTGAAGCACTTACTGATGAAGATCGAAGACCATAGCCTTCGATATAGATTACACCTCAAAGTAAAGAAAACAAAGCTCCTCACAACTGCACCAGTAAGCAACATCATGATCAACAGAGAGGAGACTGAGGTTGTCAAGGATTTTATTTTTCTTGGATCCACAATCAACAGCCATGGAAGCAGCAGTCAAGAAATCAAAAGATGCATTTCATTGGGCAAATCAGCTGCAAAAGATCTCTTTGAAGCGTTGAAAAGCAAGGATGTTACCTTGAGGACTGAGGTGCACCTTCCTCAAGCCATGGTGTTTTCAATCACCTCATATGCATGTGAAAACTGGACAATGAATAAGGAAGAGCAAGAAGAATTGACACCTTTGAATTGTGGTTTTGGCGAAGAATATTGAATGGACTGCCAAAAGAACACACAAAACTCTACTGGAAGATTTACAACTAGAATTCTCCTTAGAAGCAAGGATGGCGAGACTAAGTCTCACATACTTTGGACATGTTATCAGGAGGAATCAGTCCCTGGAGAAGAACATCATGCTTGGTAAAGTAGAAGGTCAGCAAAAAAGAGGAAGACCCTCAACGAGATGGATTGACACAGTGACTGCAACAATGGGTTCAAGCACAGCAACAATTGTGAGGATGGTGCAGGACCAGGCAGTGTTTTATTCTACGGTGCATAGTCTCCCTGTGAGTCGGAACAAGCCCAACGGCACCTAATAACAACAGGAGAGAAAGAGAATAAACACATCCTGTCATGATTGACCAAGCTATAAGCACCTATGAACACCTTTTCAGTTATACAAAGCACTCAATAGAATACTTTGACAGTTTGTTGGAGGTTCAGTAAGGTTCTAGCGGTGGTTACGTTGTTATTAGCTGACACGATTGTCAGCGCTTGACTCATGGCAAACCCACGCAAAGTGGGATCAGACCATTATGGTCCATAGGATTTTCATTGGCTGAATTTTCAGAGGTAGATAGCCTTTCTTTCTTCCTAGTCAGTCATAGTCTGGAAGGTCTGGCGAAACCTGTTCAGCATCATAGCAACATACAAGCCTCTGCTGACAGACGGGTGGTAGCCATGTATGAGGTACACTGGCTGGAAATCGAACCTGGATCTCCCACATGGAAGGGGAAAATTCTACCACTGAACCACCACTTCCTCCCCAGAGGTGGTTATAGATTCTTAATAATAGGTCTCTTGTGCCTCCACTAATAACCACGCCCGTTCAAAGAAGGTGATGATGACCTGATGCAATCCTCATTAGACTTGGCATAACAAAGCCTGGGTTTGCACCCAGGTAACCAACCACCCTGAGAGCCTGGGCAAAGCAACTAACCTTTCCGATCCTGTATCTTCATCTTTAAAATGTAGCTAATGCTGCTTTACAGGACCATGGAGATGAGCAAAGAAAATAATACTTGTGAAAATGACTTGAACATGATAAGCAAATGTTCGTTACTATCCTTAGAGGGGAGTCACTCTTTTTCTTCCCCCAGAGAAATGTTCAACCTCGAGCAGTCTTTGGTTTTTCTTTTCTCTCAAACAGATTTGTGAGGGTGCAAATCATCAGAGATCTGGCTTTACTGTCTGCATGGCCCTTTTTCCTTTTTCTGCTCTTTCTACTACCAAAACAACCTTTTGGAGACCACATCTCGCTCTGATGGGGGGCTCACTCCTCCACTCCCAAACATAAGTTCTCTTTGGGAAACAGTGAAACAAGGCCAAAGTCCCAGGAGGTGTCATTTCAGCGTCCATGCTGAGAGAGGGAGCTGACATGAAGAGAATCAAAAATAACAGCAAACAAATCAACACATTTATATCTGGCTTTTTTTTTTTTTTTTTAGATCGTAGCCACCACCCATTTGCCCATTTGTGTCTTGTGTCTTGCTGTGATGCTGGAAGCTACGCCACTCGTATTTCAAATACCAGCTAAGTCATCCGTGGTAGACAGGTTTCTGTAGAGCTTCCAGACTAAGACAGACTAGGAATGAAGGCCAAGCAAACTACTTCAGAAAATTAACCAATGAAAACCTCACGGATCACAACAGAACACTATCCGATTCACTTGCTTTGGGCATATCACCAGGAATAATCAGTTGCCAGAGGAAGGCATCATCTGGGGGGAAGTAGAGGGCCAACAGTGGCAGGGATTCCCTTGGTGAGATGGATTGGTACCACAGCCAAAATGATGGGCTATATGATGACACAGGACCAGTCAACATTTCATTCTGGTGTAGGTAAGCTTGCCATGAATCAGAGCCCACTCCATGGCAGCTATCTATCTAACTTAGATCATAGACTCATGCCCGAGTATCAGAACCAAGCACACACTCATTCACATGTGCGCACAGAATATGCATCTTCCATGCATTGAATACCTCCTGCCCTATCTCATGCCCTCTGTCAAAGCAGGCTCTCCACCAGCTGTCAGTAACAGCTGGGAGGAAGAGAGCTGAAAACCAAAGTTAATGTGGGGCCATTGATCAATGGTCATGGGCCAAAGCTTCAGCCAAAAGCAAAAACAAAGTTAGGAGTGAGCTGGTCTTCTCAATATCAGAGCAGGGCCTCCTAAACTTCGAAGCCCTACCCCAACAGCTGGGTGGCCTTGCCTCTGAGAAGAGGGATTTCTGCATCCTTGAACATGTTCAGGAGTTCCTGGGTGATGCAATCAGTTAATGTACTTGGCTACTTACCAAAAGGTTAGAGGTTTGAGTCCACCCAGGGGCACCTTAGAAGAAAGGCCTGGCCATCTACTTCCAAAAAATCAGCATTGAAAACCCAATAGAGCACAATTCTACTCTGACATGTATGGGGTCACCATGAGCCAGAATCAACTCAATGACAACTGGTTTTTGGGATGTGTCCAAGCAAAGACTATAAAGTCATTTGATAGGGATAATTCCAGAGAGGATGAGAAGCTTCTCTTCCTGAGTGACTCTCCAGTACCTTCCAGCATTTGTCTCATTCCCACAAAATAAACCCTAGTTAGAAAAAACATGAAAGGTGCTTCTGCATATAGTTTTATGTTCTCTTCCCAATTTGTAGTTTTTTTTCACCTCTTCTCTTATTTCTATTTCTTTCCCTTCTTTTTGGCCTTTTTTCTTTCCATGCTCTTCAATTCTTCTACTTGGGGTGGAGGGACAATAATCTTGTGCTAATAATTTGTCTATATTTTGAAAAATACTAGAGGCTCAAGGTTTTGGATCCTAACTTCATTTCCCAAGAAATTCTTTGAAGAATATGCCAATTTCTCATCCACCTCTTCTACCGTGAATCTTGATTTCAAGTTATTATTTTAACCTATTGTTCGTTTCCTTACCAATGAGTCACGAAGGTGTCTTGAATATATCCATATTTTTTTTTTTTTTTAGTATGTATTATAAGGGTTCTCGTTCATGGAGTGGACTGCCTCTAGCTGCACAGTTTCTCATAGTATGATGTTCCAAAGGAAATGTGTAAATTGATTTTTCTCAAGTTGTGTCATTGCTCTGAAAAGCTTCCAGTTCTCTGTCTATTTTGTTTACTGCCAAGTTGAAAAAGAAGGATCAACTCCAGAGCTTAGAAATGTGGAGGGAATTAAACATGTCTGTTAGAAAAGGAAGTGGGGATTAACAGAGAGTTAATTCTTTTTCCGAGTTATTGTAAATGGAGACTTTCTGCCCACTCTAAACTCCTCCCCAGTGCCTGCCCTAAAGAAAATCAGAGAGTCCAGGAAAGAGAAGAATGTCTCTTTTATTGTCTCTAAAATCAAATTTTTCTACCTGGAATTATGAATGCTAGTTAATGCCACCACCACCCGTCTGTTAATTTGTAGTACTGTGTTGGCTTGCATGTTGCTATGATGCTGGAAGCTATGCCACCAGTATTTCAAATACCGGCAGGATCACCTCTTGTGGATAGGCTTCAGAAGAGCTTCCAGACTAAGACAGGCCTGACAATCTACTTCCTGAAAAATTAGGAAATTAGCCAAAAAAAATCTTCTGGATAATGACAGGCCATCGTCTGACTTGCTTTCTTTAGACATGTTATCAGGAGGAATCAGTTGCTAGAGAAGAACATCATGTTTGGTGAAAAAGAGGACCAACAAGGGCAAGGGAAACCCTCAGTGAGATGGATTGGCACAATAGCTGCAACGATGGACTCCAACACACTGGCGATTGTGAGGATGATGCAGGACTGGGCAGTGTTTTGTTCTGTTGTACATAAGATTGCCATGTGGTGGAGTTGACTCAATGACAGATAACAACAACAGTTAATGCCAAGTAAGGTCCTGAGTTTTAGGGGCGTATGAAGCAGTTTGAGGCACAGGGCAAAGAAAGGATTTGCAGGTTGCTTGGTTTATTAGCCCAGAACAATTTATAAATGTCATAATAGCTATCTTTTTTTTTTTTTTTTTTTGCATGCCACCAAGTGATTAGCACCTTACATTGTGTCTTTTCCAAAGACAAAGCCTGAGTCAGGAATTTGGGAGGTGATACCCAAAAACTTGAGTGAGAGAGTAGAGTGAGACACAGAGGAGGAAAGGGTTAATTTTCCAAGGTTACTGCAGAAGGCATCAGGGATGGGTTCTACAGGGACCTCTGAGGAGTGTTTAGAATACCTCCCACAGCTACCTATCCAAAGGATGCAGCTGGCTTCTATCCCTCCTTGGATAGAGCTACCCTTAGGGTGTTAATTGTCCCAACCCCAATTCTGGCTGTTCTGTGCACTAACTGAGCAGCTCCAGCAACGTCAAAGAAGACCCTGCCCCTGTGCAGAAAGTGAAAGAGTCTCAGTGCCTCAGGGGTGGGCTGCAGCCAATGCCAATCCAAGAGAATGCAGAACTGTCCACTGAAGCTACAGCTGAAACCAGAGATGGACCAAGAGGACGTGATAAGAAACAGCAACAGGGTCTGCTATACATAGATACATATCATGATCCCCCTTTTTTTGTTGTTTGTTTGTTCTTTCTACCTCATGACTCTTATACAACCTCTATGGAAAGCAATTTAACAGTATTTTTCAAAATTAAAAATGCAGATGCCATTTGATCAAGAAGTTCAAATTCAAGGGATTTGTTCTACCAATATTCTTGCACATGTGTGAAATATTATAGGTACGATGATATTTATTCAAGCATTATTCATAATGTCAAACAATTGCGGGGGGAACTAAGCATTCACCAATATAGGACAGATCAAGTAATGACATGTGCATGGAACAATGGAATCAAGGTGATAATTATACTTAACAACATGCATGAAATTGACACTGGCAAACTAGAGTGGACACTGGTCTTACAAGAACAGAAGTCAGCTGTAAAATCTGGCACGCTCCTGATGGCACAGACTGACTGAATGTGAGCCCCAAATGGGAAACAATGCTCTCATGAAGAAGAAGGAGACCTCTCTGTGTATGCAGAAGTCCCTGGCGTAGTGCAAATGGTTAAGCGCTCAGCTACTAACAGAAAGACTGGTGGTTTGAATCACCCAAAGGTACCTTGGAAGAAAGGCCTGGGAATCTGATTCTGAAAGGACACAGTCATTGAAAACCCTGTGGAACACAGTTCTACTCTGAAACACATGGCGTCTCCATGAGTCAGAATCGACTCACAGCAGCTGGTTTGGTTTGGCTTTTTCTCTATGGGCACAGTTATGTTCTCACTTTTTTTGTTGATTTTAGATGATTGTTCAGTTAGGAAGTTCAGGCTAAAAGTTCAACCACCTTGCCCTCAATCTCCTTGATAAATTCTTCTGCCCTGAGAACACAGTCTTCCTTTAAGCACAGAATGCCAATGCTTATTTGAAGGCATTAAGGAAGAATAGAGTCAATATATTGGGATTGTTATGCAGTTATTAGGAGAAAAAAAAATTTGGGGGGGGGGGCTTTTTTCCTGTTCCACTCTCCATTTTATCCTAGGTGTTTAAGCCTTTGTATCATAAACCAGAGTCCCACATGTGAACAGCCAGACCTCATAGAGTTAGACTAAGTCAACAACAGGGTCATTTCATCAAGCTAACTGATAAGTCACACTCAGCAGGCTCTCTCTTCTTCCTGATGGCTTTCCTCTGAGTTTTAATATGCAAGCAAAATTGGACCAGCCTTAAGAGAAAGTGGCCAGAACCTGGAATCCTCCTAGGTCTCTTCATGGAAACCAAGAACCTGGAGGGCTATGTCCACCCCAACTGAAACAAACCCCCCACATCCAGTGTCCTACATCCTGTGTCTTGGGTGGCAGAGAAAACTCACAGGCCAAATGATGTCATGCTCTTTGAATCTCACAGTGGGTCTCCCCAGGATGTCATGCCTAGAAAAACCCCACGTTGTTAGCCCCATGGTGACCCCATGTGTGTCAGAGTAGAACTGTACTCCATAGGATTTTCAGTGACTGATTTTTTGGAAGTAGGTCTCCAGGTATTTCTTCTGAGGCAACTCTGGAGGTATCCGAACTGCTAACCTTTCAGCTGACTGTTTGTACCCCCCAGGGACTCTGAAGAAACAACATGTTAGCCTATTTCCTGCTTAGATCTTGTAGCTAATGAAAGGAAAAACATGAGAAAAGCTCTTTTAAAAATTTATCTTTTTTTAAACATAATTCTATTTTTATAAGAAGAGGCAAATTTCTGTTTCATTAGGGCGTTTATTTTCTATTTTGCATTAAAAAAAATACTTCAGATATATAAACCTCCCTCATCTTCTTCCCTTCCAACACCTCCCATGATAATTACTCCAAGTTCGGTATTTCCTTCTCCTGCATATGCTTCTAAGTTTTAATTATGCACGCATATATTACTAAGCCATACTGAGTATTGTTTTGCGTGCTTTTAACTTATTTTAAAAGTACATATTTCCTTCTGCATTTGAGATTTGCCCATGCTGATACGGCAGCTCTGATTTATTCTAGCTGCCACTTAATAACCCATGTCATAAATATGCCATAATTATTTATCAGGTTTTTTTTTTTTCCTGCTGGCAGATATTTAAGTAGTTTCCAGCTTTGCATGATTCCAATACTGCTGCAATAAGCATCAAAGAACACCCTTGGACCTGTCGCCTTGTGCACATGTGAAATGACTGTGACATGATTTTAATAAAACAATACATCTCAGAGATGTTTCATCCCAGTACATGTTGTTAAAACTCGTTCTTTTAAACATCTGAACTGCATTCTAGCGTATGAAAGCACTAAAATGCATCCAGCCAAGGTCTTCTGATGAACGTTTAGATTGCCCTCCTTGTTTTGTATTTTTAACATTAATGCTCACACGTTTCCTTGGGCCCCTATGAGTATTTCTCCTGAGTATGTACCGAGAATTGGAATTGCTCCATCAAAGGGTATGTGTGCTTACAATTTTCCGACATACTTCCAAGTGGTCCTCCAAAGCACCTTTACTGATTTACACTACCACTATAAGTGTGTCCGGAAATGCTGAGGGCGAAGTGGTTAAGTGCTACAGCTGCTAACCAAAAGGTCGCCAGTTCAAATCCACCAGATGCTCCTTGGAAACCTCATGGGGCAGTTCTACTCTGTCCTGTAGGGTTGCTATGAGTCAGAACTGACTTAATGGCAACAGGTCTGATTTTTTTTTTACAAGTGTGTCCATTGCTTTACCTACCACCTCACCATCTCTTAGTATAGTCAGTCTTATACATTTTTGTCAATTTGTTGGATTTGAGATGGAATCTCATAGTGTTTATTTTCATTTCCATGATTACTTGTGAGGTTGAGCATCTTTTCATGTGTTCATTAGCCATTCAGCTTTCATCTTCTGTTAATTGTGTGAATATATCCTTTGCTCTTTTTTCTTCTAGGTGGCCCTTATGGGGGTTTGTTTTCAAAAATTTCCATATTCTATTTACTTTAGAAGAGAGCAGTCCATTGAAAGCTTGATTGATAAAAATCTCATCAGTAAATAGCAAAATAATTCTAGCCATTAAAATAATAAAAAATCTAAAAAGTAAAATAATAAAGAAGTAATGCATGTCTGCTGCTCAGAACTTTGGGGACTCAATAATGATGACTGCACTATGGGTGAGAGATAACCCTAGGGATGTTGCCTCCATTTTCAGCGGAAGCCAAATGCTGCTTCATGTCCCATCAGTTAAGTGGATAGGGAAAGAACTAACAATGTTGAATTTTGACTCTTCACTCCGAGCTTAATGAATATGGCCTCATTTAATCCTTGCAACAAAATTACAAAGAAATGTAGACTCAGAGAGATTAAATGTCTTACCTGAGGTCATAGAGCTTGTAATTAGCAGAGCCAGAATTTGGACCCAGGACTGTCTGCCTCCAAAGTCTATACACTTTTCACCACATGAGGGTCATAATTCTTGTGGATAATGTAGTTGGAACAGAAGGTTGGTGTTTGGGGAAGTTTATTAACCTTTGTCCTTATCGTCTTGTGCCGTCGAGTTGATTCTGACTCATGGTATCTTAGTCATCTAGTGCTGCTGTAACAGAAATACCACAAGTGGATGGCTTTAACAAAGAGTTTATTCTCTCACAGTCCCGTAGGCTACAAGTCCGAATTCAGGGTACCAGCTCCAGGGGAAGTCTTTCTTTCTGTCAGCTCTGAAGGAAGGTCCTTGTGATGCATCAGTCTTCCCTTGGTCTGGGAGCATCTCAGCGCAGGAACCTCAGGTCCAAAGAACACTCTCTGCTCCCAGCACTGCTTTCTTGGTGGTATGAAGTTCCCATTCTTTCTTTTTACCTCTTGAGAGATAAAAGGTGGTGCAGGCCACACCTCAGGGGAATTCCCTTTACATTGGATCTGCGAGGTGACCTGAGCAAGAGTGTTACATCCCACCCTAATCCTTTTAACCACAGGCAGAGATTATGATTTATAACATATAGGAAAATCACCAAATGGAGGACAATCACACATGGCCTAACCCAGTTAATGCACACATTTTGGGAGGGGGACATAATTCAATCCATGACACATGGCAACCCCATGTGTCACAGAGTAGAACCGCTCCATAGGATTTTCTTGACTGTAATCTTTGTGGAAGCAGATCTCCAGGCCTTTTCTTCCGTGATGCTGTTGGGTGGGTTTGAACCACCAACCTTTCAGTTACTAGTTGAGCACAAACCATTTGCACCACCCAGGAACATTTAATAATCTTAAGGATAATGAATGAGAGTCACTGTTTCAGAAATAATTATTTGTGGATCTAAAGAATATGCCCAGTATTATCTGAATTCTGATCACTAGAGACCTTTAGAGGCACGCTGTCTCCCACCCACCTCCAGGAGGAAACTGTGGTCATCACATTATTGTTGAAATATTGTACACGCTGTGGGGAATTAATACAAATTCTCTTCTTCTTTTCTCTTAGACTACTTGTCCTCTTGCTAGGAAAAGAGTGGTTAGTTTGTCAGGAAGTAATATCAGCTGCTTCCTTAGGGGGGTGATGATTTGACAAGGCACGGTAAGAGGAAGAGATGAATCAGGCTTTGAGAAAATATTGTAAAAGTTTTAGTTTGAAAAAGTGCTAGAATTTATCCTGAGAACTTTAAATTGAGCATACTACCAACGATTACATTACACCTTAGCTTTTCTAATGGTCTATTTCCTACTTTAATTATTGGGTGATTACAGAAGGAAATTATGCTGATCCCTGACACTATGTAGTTGTAGGAACCTGCGGGAGTTTCTGAAGTGGTTTCTATAGCTCCCAAGATGCCTTGAATCTTGGCAAGTAGCCCATTAGTTTTAGAGTAAAGCACTTTTTTTTTCCTACTCTGTCCTATAGGGTCGCTATAAGTTGGAATCGACTCGACGGCACTGGGTTTTGGTTTTTTGTTTTTGGTGGAAGTGAAGCCCTCCGCATTGTACGTTATCACCTGGGGTGAGATTTCAGCTGGAGCTTTGCTGGACAGTTCCCTCTGCAACCACCCACTTCCCAACACACATTGCTTCACTTTCTGCCTTAATATTGTTCTGAAGCTGAGGAAGCACGCTCAGTCTTTGTGCAGGGCCAGAAGTGCAAGAGAATTAATGCCCCTGGAGGCAGCCCTCATCCAATACAGGAACATATCAATAAATAAATGCTCCATCTCTCGTCCCTCAAAGGGAAATTATAAAGTCTGTTCTACATCGTTTCTCAAAGGGATTGCATCTCATTTGCCCATAGCAGCACCCAGTCAATAATGTGCAGTTTCTTGGCTTCTCTTCCTTCCCTGTCTTACTTTCCAGGGTTCTTAATCCCACCTCCTGAGAGCACCTCCTAAATAAACTTATACCCAAGTTCTTTTCTCAGGTTCTGCTTTTGGGAGAACTCAAACAAAGACCCTCAGATTCCCCTACATGTCCTTCATGTCTCATCTCATATAATCTCCTCCTCCAGGAAGCCTTCTTTGACCTCTCCTAAGTGTAAAAAGGAAACCCTGGTGGCATATTGGTTAAGTGCTATGGCTGCTAACCAAAGGGTCAGCAGTTCGAATCTACCATGTACTCCTTGGAAACTCTATGGGGCACATCTACTCTGTCCTACAGGGTCGCTTTGAGTCAGAATCGACTCGACGGCACTGGGTTTGGTGTTTTTTTTAAGTATAAAAAATGTAGTTTCCTAAACGTCCCCTCTATCACACTACATTTTAATTTTCTGCTTAATTATTCTTCTCCTTCACTAGATTGAAGATAGTGACTCTATATTAATTCTCCTCAAGAAACAATAAATGAGGGCCAATAATGTGTAAGTACTGGATGAACTACTAAGTGGTCATATACCAACGTGAATAACATTCACAATATTTTCTTTAGTTAACAGGATTCAGTCTGCTGGGAAGGAGAGAAATGAAAACAGATAAATTTCAGCACAGCATATGTTGAGCAGAACCGAGACATGAAAAAAAAAAAACATTGTTTAGGCTCTGCCTTGAAAATCAAGCAAAGGATTCTCAGAAAAGGTATTTCAGCAAGAACTTGAAACAGCCTGGTGTATCTTAATTTTAAATAAAGGATTAGATAAAATAAAATAAATAACTCCCATTTGTTGGTCATTTGTTTGTCACCAGCCACTGCGCAAAGGCTTACAGGCATCATTTCACGTAACCTCCCTAGGTAGGTATTTGAACAGCTCCATTTCTCACATGAAGAAACTGAGGCCTGAGGGGTTAATAACTTGCACAGCTAGTAAGAGGTTGACTTACTAGCTGCTACAACAGAAGTACCACATGTGGATGACTTTAAAAAACAGAAACTTATTCTCTCACATTCTAGGAGGCTAGAAGTCCAAATTCAGGGCACCAGCCCCCAGAGTAGTCTTTCTCTCTCTGTCAGTTCTGGAGGAAATTCGTTGTCTTCAATATTGCCCTGGTCTAGGAGCTTCTCAGCACAGAGACCCCAGGTCCAAGGACACACTTCTTTCTTGGTGGTATGAGGTCCCACTCCTCTCTGCTTGATTCTCTCTTTTACATCTCAAAGGAAATTGACTCAAGATACAACCTAATCCTATAGATTGAGTCCTGACTTATTAACATAACTGCCTGTAATCCCGCCTCCTTAACATCATAGAGGTTAAGATTTAAAATGCATACGATAATCACATCAGATGATAAAATGGTGGACAACCATACAATACTGGAAATCATTGCCTAGCCAAGTTGATATGCATTTTGAGGGGACACAATTCAATCCATAACAGAATTAAGGCCAGAATTCAAGTTTGTCTAATGCTGAGACACTTAACAAGGCATTTATTATAAGAAAACTTGCTACTGTTATGTAAAAAGTGAGAAATGATACCTCCTTCCTCAGGGGCCATGTATTCTCATGTGAAACCAGCCAGAACAAGAACAGAGAAGTCTCAGGCAATGGGGATATGATGTCATTTTTGAGAAGTGACATATACTATCACATACCCCATTCCAATCACATACTCACCCCCCACCAAAGCTCACATTTATCCTACTGAGGTTGGAGTTATAGGCTGTAGCTTCCTCTGTAGTTAGACTGGTGTGCACTGCCTGCTTTCCTCCCTCTCCCCTGAGTCTCTCAATCTTTCATGAAAAGATAAGAAAGTGTGGTTCTACTTAGAATCATCTCTTAGTTCTTCAAGCTCTTCTCAAGTACATTTAATTATTCCTTGAAACCTCTCAAGATGTGCACTGTGCACACCACACACCACACACACACACACACTCACACTCACATAGATGCACCAAGGAAAGGTCTCCAATAACCACCTGGATTTAACACATAAGGGGTGATTTGGGAACGCTATTCAGTAATTACGGCACAACGCAAAAAAAAAAAAAGAGGGACTAAACTCTCAAGTGAAGTCTTCAAACTTTCTCTCAAAATTCAGTAAACTCTGCTGTAGAACCAGGTGCTTTCAACTAACTGTTTCATTCTTAGTAGAGCTAGAGTGCTGCTTTGGCAACTTCTGACTGGTGAAATTAGTGAGCTTCATATATCTGATATTGCCTTTTAACTTGATCTATTATTTAAGTCATTTTATATAGGCAAAAGGTAGAGTGAGAGGTGGAGGGAATAAAAATCAGAGGAAAGGAAACAATAGGAAAAGAAGCCATGACTCTTTAGTGGGCACAAATACAGTGTTGAATAAATACGAGGTGGTTGTTGTTAGCTACCTGGCCAGCCGACAAGAGATACAAATAAGAGGTAGTGAAATAAAATCCATTTTCCAGATGTCATTTCCATAAAAAAAAAAAAAAAAAAGAGGCAGCTTCTTGCATTTACTCTGCTCTGCAGGATACCAGACAGAAAGGAAGATTCCAGGGAAGAAAAAACATACATCCTTGCCCTTCTTTGAAATGCAGCGTGGCTAGATGAAGAAATTGAAGTCCTCTAATGGCTCAGATACAGCATAATTGATTAAGTGAGACTGAGATGAAATGAGTAACTTCACTTTATATTCTTTAAAGGAAGTGGCCCAGGCTTGGGAGAAGGCAGAGAGACAAATCATAGAGTGACAGGCAGTTATCGCTGCCGTATCAAAGGTCTGTTAATAGGATCTTGGGATGAAAATTGGGCTTTCAGTTGGTTTAGCTGAAGACCGAAAGAACCTCTTCCACTAAGACTCTAATCCCCACAGGACTGAAGTGACTGAACTGCATAAAACATGACCTACAATTTATGGCACACTCCCTGGCAAAGATCTCAGGCAGCCCCTGAGGGACCGACAAAGCTGTGATTCCGCATTAATTGATACGAAGGGTGCTGTTTTCCAGATGACCTCACAGTTAATTGACTAATGCAGACACGTGTACTACTTGTAACCATGTTTATCACATGCATTATCATCATTTAGCATTTATCACCCTTTACCAGTAGCATGGAACAGTTAAGAGGGCTGGCTCTGAAGTATGACAGACTCAAGTTCTGTCAAAAAATAGATCTGAGAGTTTCATCGTCTTCAAAATGGTGACAAAAAACAGTATCTACCTCAAAAGGTTGACGTAGATTAGAGACCAATGCCTGAAAAATATAACATCTGGCATACAGTAAATATCAATATTATTTGCCTTCGCTGAAAACATTATGGATAGCATTATTAGCTAGACTTTGCTCCTTGGGCAAATACTATTTTGAACACAATGCTAAGTTATTTCATATACTTTCTATTCTTCAAAGCACTTCGGTGAAGTAGGTATTATTATTCCCATCTAAAAACTAAGAAAATCAAACCTCAGATATTATAAAATAATTTGCACTTCGTCACTTGGTTAAAATATTGTAGAGCTTTTTTTTTCTTGAGCTCAGGTCATCTGACTTCACAGTATGGACACTTGTACCACACAATACAGTGTTAAGTCCTTTTATATACATGAATTTTTATAACCCAAGGAAATTCTATCCATTGGTGGCCTGGTAAACCAGCTATCAAAAAATAAGCCCTGATTTGTAGCATTTGCCAATTTCTATGGTGTAAATACTCCCACCTGTCTGATTTCAAGCTACCAGCATTTTAACAACTGGCTCACAAAATTCTTGAACACTTAACAATCCCTCTCACTAGCCGTTATAGGCTAGCTCCAGCCCACCACTGACGGTAGCACTAAATTCAAACTGCAGACCAGTGGTTCTCAACATTGACTGCCTGTTAAAATCACCTGGAGAGCTTTTTAAAAATCTTTGCTGCCTAGGCTGCATCTCAGACTAGTTAGATCAGAATCTCTGGAGATGGGGCCTGGGCATCTGTATTTTAAAGTACCCAAAAGTGAGGAGATTGAGGCTTGTCATGGATTGAATTATGTTCCCCCAAAAGTGTGTATATCAATTTGGCTAGGCCATAATTCCCGGTATTGTGTGATTTTCCTGTCTGTTGTAAATCCTGCCTCTATGACGTTAATGAGGGAAGATGGGAAGCAGTTACATTAGCGAGGCAGGACTCAATCTATGAGATTGGATTGTGTCTTTAGGCAATCTCTTGAGATATAAAAGAGAGAAGCGAGCAGAGAGATGGGGGAGCTCATACTACCAAGAAAGCAGTGCTGAGAGCAGAGGGCAACCTTTGGAACCGGGGTCCCTGCTCGGAAAAGCTCCCCAGTCCAGGGAAGATTGATGAGAAGGCCAACAGAGAGATAAAGCCTTCCCCTGGAGCTGACTCCCTGAATTTGGACCTTTAGCCTACTTTATTGTGAGGAAATAAACTTCTCTTTGTTAAAGCCACCCACTTCTGGTATTTCTGTTATAGCCGCACTAGATGACTAAGATAAAGCTTGATCCTCTGCCTCATTCTGCCTATTGTTGGCTGTGTTCTTTTATTCCCAGGCTTCCTGACTTTCTCAGGCACCGTTGTGAATGAGGCTGAAGCAAGTTGGAGGAGTCAGTCCAGCACCAAGGCAAAGCCAGGCTGTGAATCAGAACCTGGCAAACAGTGGAAGACATAACAGGGTGAAAAGAATAGGGATTCAGACAAGACAGGCAGCCAAGAGCAAAGGGCACATGTCACAGGCATAGCAATGGGAGACTCCAATTCTATACACAAATATAGGGCCCAAGGAACTGAAGAGACAGAACTTGCTAAATAAAAGATGAACAAATAAGAAGCACAGGGTGGAAGTCAGATCAGAGTTTAACTTTCTGCCCTGCCACTTACTCACTGTGGACACTTATTTAAATTCTCTGTTCCTCAGTTTTCTTTCCTTTAAATGGGAGCAGTGGTATCCTCATGTAAGGATTAAATGATATAAGAGTGCCTAGCAGGTTTTTTTTTTTTAGCAGGTAGTAGTGTTCAATAATACTAAGCTTAAAACACTGATCTTACTACTGGTAAGGAGGCAAACTCTGCCTCAACCAGGGAAGATTACATTTACTTCATTTCATCCTATTTTTAGAGCTCAGGTACATAGATTTGAATTGATCACATTCCTCAGTACATGGCATAATGTTACCCTCAATTCACCCAATGCCCTTTTTAATTTTTTCCAGTCTATTTTCTACTTTGATCCCATCCTCTTTCCCTCATACACACCCTCACTCCAGTACTTAGTACACACACTGCTGGTGTACACATAATGTTTATTTAATTGCATTTATATCTAGGAAAAATATAAAATATCATTGGTGGGTGAACTTTCAAAATTTACATAAACTGTGCTATTATGGTAGTCACAGTAATGAATCACACCTCCTTGAATCCATGCCCTCATATACCCCTTTTTATCACTGACTCTAGGCTTGGCCATATAACTTTCTCTGGCCAGTAGGACATTAGCAAATATGCAAGTAAAGACTTAGTAACTCCTTGTGCCTTGAGGCTTTCCTTCTCTTGCTGCCAACAACTCTTCCACCACTATGTGAGAAAGCCCAGACCAGACTGTTAGTTTCTGGAGACACGTGGTCCAGCAGAGAGCCAACGCCAATGGCTAGACTAGTGAGTGAGGCCATCTGTGACAACCCACCAACAGTTGTTTCAACTGCCAACAAACTGCAGGGGCATAAGTGAGCTCAGGAAAGACCAGAAGAACAGCTCTGCTGAGCCCAGCCCAAAATGTTGACTCACAGCATCATGAGCTAATAAAAAATTGTTGTAAGTCAGTAAGTTTTGAATAGTGTGTTAACTGCCAACCTTTTGGTTAGCAGCTGTAGCTCTTAACCACTACGCCCCCAGGGTTTACTCAGTAGACATAGATAATAATAGAACTATAAGTCTCATTCTGTCCTTCTCCACAGACTGATACCTCCTGATAACATGTCCAAAGTATGTAGTCTCACCATTCTTGCTTCTAAGAAGCATTCTGGCTGTATTTCTTGCAAGACAGATTTATTCATCCTTTTTTTTTTTTTTTTTTTTTGGCAGTCCGTAGTATATTCAATATTCTTTGCCAACACCATAATTCAAAAATGTCAATTCTTTGGTCTTCCTTATTCATTGTACAGCTTTTACATGCATATGAGGAGATTGAAAACACCATGGCTTGGGTCAGGCACACATGAGTCTTCAAGGGGACTTCTTTGAGTTTTAACACTTTAAAGAGGCCTTTTGCAGCAGATTTGCCCAATGCAATACGTTGTTTGATTTCTTGACCGCTGCTTCCATGGGTGTAGATTGTAGATCCACGTAAAATGAAATCCTTGACAACTTCACTCTTTTCTCCATTTATCACGATGGTGCTTATTGGTCCAGTTGTGATGATTTTTGTTTTCTTTATATTGAGGTGTAATCCATCCTGAAGGCTGTAGTCTTTGATCTTCATCAGTAAGTGCTTCAAGTCCTCTTCACTTTCAGCAAACAAGGTTGTGTCATCTGCAAAATGCAAGTTGTTAATGAGTCTTCCTCCAATCCCGATGCCATGTTCTTCTTCATAGAGTCCAGCTTCTCTAGTTATTTGCTCAGCATACAGATTGGATAAGTATGGTGAAAGGACACAATCCCGACGCACACCTTTCCTGACTTTAAACAATGCAGTATCTCCTGGTTGTATTCAAACAAGTGCCTCTTGATCTATGTATATGAGCACAGTTAAGTGTTCTGGAATTCCCATTCTTCACTATGTGATACATAATTTGTTATAATCCACATAGTTGAATGCCTTTACATAGTCAATAAAACACAGGAAATCATCTTTCTGGTATTCTCTGCTTTCAGCCAGGATTCATCTGATATCAGCAATGATATCCCTGGTTCCACATCCTCTTCTGAATTCAGCTTGAATTTCTGGAAGTTCCCTGTGGATATACTGCTGCAACAACTTTTGAATGCTCTTCAGAAAAATTTTTACTTGTGTGTGATATTAATTGTTATTGTTAGATAATTTCTGCACTCAGTTGGATCACCCTTCTTTGGAATAGGCACAAATATGGATCTCTTACAGTCAATTGGCCAGGTAGCAATCTTTGAAATTTCTTTACATAGACAAGTGCGTGCTTCCAGCCCTGCGTCCATTTGTTGAAACATCTCACCTGGCATTCCATCAATTCCTGGAGCCTTGTTTTTCACCAATGTCTTCAGTGCAGCTTGGATTTCTTCTTTCAGTACCATCAGTTCCTGATCATATGCTACCTCTTGAAATTGTTGAATGTCGACCAATTCTTTTTTGTACAGTGACTCTGTGTATTCCTTCCATCTTCTTTAGGCGCTTCCTGTATTCTTTAATGTTTTCCCAGTAGAATCCTTCAATATGGCAACTCGATGCTTGAATTTTTTCTTCAGTTCTTTCAACTTGAGAAATGCTGAACATGTTCTTCTCTTTTGGTTTTCTAAATCCAGGTCTTTGCACATGTTATTATAATACTTTATTTTGTCTTCTCAAGTCGCCTTTTGAAATCTTCTGTTCAGCTCTTTTACTTCATCATTTCTTCCATTTGCTTTAGTTACTCAACATTCAAGAGCAAGTTTCAGAGTCTTTTCTGACATCCACTTTCATCCTTTCTTACTTTCCTGTCTTTTTAATGATCTCTTGCTTTCTTCATGGATGATGTCCTTGATGTCATTCCACAACTCGTCTGGTCTTTGGTTATTAGTGTTCGATGAATCAAATCTATTCTTGAGATGGTCTCTGAATTCAGGTGGGATACACTCATGACTGTACTTTGGCTCTGGTAGCCTTGTTCTAATTTTCTTCAGCTTCAACTTCATCTTGCATTTGAGCAATTGATGGTCTATTCCACAGTCAGCCCCTGGCATTGTTCTGACTGATGATATTGAGTTTTTCCACCATCTCTTTCCACACAAGTAGTCGATTTGATTCCTGTGTATTCCATCTGACGAGGCCAATATGGATAGTCATCATTTATGTTGGTGAAAGAAGGTATTTGCAATGAAGAAGTCGTTGGTCTTACAAAATTCAATCATGTGATTTCTGGCATTTTTCCTTTCACCAAAGCCATATTTTCCAATTACTGGTCCTTCTTCTTTGTTTCCAACTTTCACATCCCAATCACCAATAATTATCAGTGTATTCTGATTGTATGTTCAATTAATTTCAGACTGTAGAAGTTGGTATCTTCAATTTCTTCATCTGTGGCCTTAGTGGTTGGTTCATAAATTTGAATAATAGTTGTATTAAGTGGTCTTCCTTGTAGGCATATGCATATTATCCTATCACTGACAATGTTGTACTTCAGGATAGATTTTGAAAAGTTCTTTTTGATGATGAATGCAATGCCATTCCTCTTCAAGTTATCATTCCTGGCATAGTAGACCATGTGATTATCCAATTCAAAATGGCCAATACTAGTTCATTTCAGCTCTCTAATGCCCAGGATATCAATGGTCATGAGTTCCATTTCATTTTTGATGATTTTCAGTTTTCCTGGATTCATACTGCATACATTCCATGTTCTGATTATTGATGGATGTTTGCAGCTGTTTCTTCTCAGTTTGAGTTGTGCCATATCAGCAAATGAAGGTCCTGAAAGCTTGATGCTATCAACATCATTAAAGTCAACTCCACTTTGAGGAGGCAGCTCTTCCCTTGTTGTCTCTTGAGTGTCTTCCAACCTGAGGGGCTCATCTTCTGGCTCTGTATCAGACAATGTTCCATTGCTATTCGTAAGGTTTTCTCCACTAATTCTTTTCAGAAGTAGACTGCTGGGTCCTTCTTCCTAGTCTGTCTTAGTCTGGAACCTCAGCTGAAGCCTGTCCACCATGAGTGACCCTGCTGGTATTGGAATACCGGTGGCATAGCTTCTAGCATCATAGCAACACACGAGCCCCCACAGTACAACAAACTGACAGATACGTGGGGGCACTATTCATTAATCTTTATTGTTATTGTTAAGCTGTATGTATAGGTTTTATGTACTTTTATCATAAAAATGCAAAAAAAAAATGAATGACACGAAATACACTGAAATGATAAAGGAAGTTTCTAAAAGTAGTAGCAATTTCAATAACTTTTTTTCTTTCTCCTATTTTCTAATATTTTTTACAATGAATGTAAATGTTTATCATCTGAAAACAATAAACTATACTTAATAAAGAAGAAAAGAAAAGCAGATTGCCAAGTAGTGTCTGCCCAATGATAGCTTTTTTTCTTTCTATTTACAGCTTTATGTTGTGTGAAAGGTTGTTTAGAAATATACTAGTGATGGCCATTTAATTGCACATTAAAGGAAAATGGAAGGTAGAGTATAATGCCTGAAAAATGCAGAAAGGCTATATTATAGTTTTTCATAAGTCATTCTAATGCTTTAAAAAATCTCTTTCATAATTCCCACTTTGGAAATAAGCTAACAAACAACAAAAATACAATGACTTTGGAGGAGATACAATGACCCACAGAAAAGATGGCAAAAAGTTGCTTATCATTTAACAGCCTCCATTTAGAAGCAATTAAGCATCTGGCCTTGTGCTTTCATTTGTAATGCCAAATACCAGAAGGGAAATTATATGTAAAATAGACAACGACCTCAGCCTGATTTTATGCAGACATTTCAAGGGAGCTACTTCACAAGATGTTTATCCTTAGAGAAGACCAGTATTGGAGAGCTGTTTTGATTATGTGTAACTTTCTGCAAATCACACAGACCTCCTGGGCCTCAGTGTCCTCATCTGTAAAATGAAGGGTTTGGAATAAGTGATCTCTAAGGACCCTCCTCTCATTAAAATCCTGTGATTCAAGTCTAGTCTACATACAGAAGGATAGATCTTTATGATAAAATCAATGGTGAAGATAATAGAATTGAATATTCCATAGCATTTAAATGTATAAAAATGTTACTCTGTTTATATTTATACTCAACAGCTTCTATTTTAAGTAGGAATGGAAATACCATTATACCTATCTTGGAAATGAGGAAACTGAGAAGAAGTGGATATTGATAAGATGCTGAAAAGTGCACCAGGTGGGCATTCCCAAAGCAGGGCCCAGCATTAAATACCTGTGGGCTCTTGAGCATTCTGGTCCTCAGGTTTTCTTTTCATTTGTGAAATGAGTGGGCTGAACCAAGTAAATAATCTCTACGGTTCTCTTATTTTATGATTGCAATAAACTGACAGTCTGGTAAGTGAAGGTGCTTGGGCCAAAAGCAAGGTCTCCTGATAATGAAAATAGCCTTCTCCTAATTAATGGTCCCACCACCAGTCTGTCAGTTTGTTGTATCATGGTGGCTTGTGTGTTTTTATGATGCTGGAAGCTATGCCACCAGTATTTCAAATACCAGCATGGTAAACCATTGTGGATAGGAGCTTCCAGATTAAGACAGACTAGGAGAAAAAAACCTGACAATCTACTTCCAAAATTAACCAATGAAAACTTTGTGGATCACAACAAAACACTGTCCAGCTTGCTTGCTTTAGACACATCTTCAGGAGGTGTCTTAGTTATGTAGTACTGCTATAACAGAAATACCACAAGTGGATGGCTTCAACAAATAGACATTTATCCTCTCAAAGTTTAGGAGGCTAGAAGTCCGAATTCAGGGTGCCAGCTCCAGGGGAAGGCTTTCTCTCTCTGTCTTCTCTGGAGGAAGGTTCTTGTTACCAATCTTCCCCCTGGTCTAGCAGTTTCTCAGCACAGAGACCCCAAGTCCAAAGATGTGCTCTGTTCCTGGCTCTTCTTGCTTGGTGGTAATAAGGTCCCCCTCCTTTCTACACAATTGTCTCTTTCATATCTCAAAAGAGATTGACTCAAAATACAACCTAATCCTGTAGATTGTGTCCTGCTTCATTAACATCCTAGAGGTTAGGATTTACAATACATAGGATAATCACATCAGATCACAGAATGGTGGACAACCACACAATACTGGGAATAATGGCTTAGCCAAGTTGGCATACATTTTTGGGGGACACAATTCAATCCATAACAGGAGGTATCAATCACTGGAGGAGAATATCATGTTTGGCCAACAAGAGTGAGGGAGACCCTTGGTAAGATGGTTTGGCACAATAACTGCAACAATGGACTCGAACATTCTGGCAATTGTAAGGATGACATAAGTATCAAGTAATGTTTTGTTTTGTTGTCATTAGTTGGAATGGACTCAATGGCAGCTATCTGCTTACATGTCTAATTAATGTTTACCTTGCAAAATTCAGAATCTTCAATGCATGTGGAAATGGCCTTAGAGGTCAATCATTTAGACACTTTCTACCACCACCACCAACCCACATGGTGCACAGGAGTCTCTTCTGTAACTGTCATGGAATTGAGTCTAGGGTGATCCACATCAAATTTCACTTTATGATCTCAGGGCCTCAGTTTCTTTATATACAAAAGTAAGAGTTTGAACTAAATTATGCTCCATGACACCTTATTTGAAGGTCTTATTTGACAGCACTGTTATGTCTTTCTAGTGTTTTATAAGGCAATGTAACTAAGCAGATGTCATTCTTAGTAACACAAGCATCCCAGCACCAATTGCCAGGATGTTTCCCACATTCACATTAACTGGACTTTGCCCAGGCCCCAAGGGCATTACGGTTTGTGCCCTTGCCTTAAATGTCTTCTGATCCTGACAGTTTTGGGTTCTGTGGTCTGGCCTCCACGATGGTGGTTCTAAAACCTTAGGGAGTATCAGAATCACCTGAAAGGCTTGTTAAGACAGTGGCTGGTCCTACTTTCAGAGTTTCTGATTCTGTATGTCTGGGGTGGAGCCCAGGAACTTGCTTTTCTAACAAGTTCCCCAGATGATGCTGCTGCTGCTGGTCCAGACACCACACACTTTGAGTGTTCACTGCTTTGAAAAGCATACTGTCCAAGGGGAGGCTGACTTAGTAGATGTTATGGATTGAATTGTCTCCTCTAAAAAATGTGTGTCAACTTGTCTAGTCCATGATTCCCAGTATCGTGTGATTGTCCAAAATTTTATCATCTGATGTGAATTTCCTCTGTGTTGTAAGCTCTAACTCTATGATGTTAATGAGGCAGGATTATTGGCAGTTATGTTAATGAGGCAGGACTCAACCTACAAGATTAGGTTGTGTCTTAAATCAGTTTCTTTTGAGATACAAAAGAGAGAAGCAAGAAGAGACATGGTGACCTCATACCACCAAGAAAACAGCACCTGAAGCAGAGCACATCCCTTGGACCCAAGGGTCTTGCACAGAGAAGCTCCTAGACCAGGGGAAGATTGATGGCAAAGAACAGACAGAGAGGGAAAGCCTTCTCCTAGAGCTGGCACCCTGCTTTGGGTTTCTAGCCTCCTAAACTGTGAGAGAATAAATTTCACTTTGTTAAAGCCATCCACTTGTAGTATTTCTGTTATAGCAGCACTAGATATCTAAGACAATAGTTAACAAGTTTTTCACACTGAATGTCACTCATCCCTCCCTCCCCTTTATTTTTCATCCATCCTTGCAGCTTCTGCCTTCTGGACCAACACTAAGGCTATCCTCTCTTTCACTTGTCTCTCCAAATATCTAAAGATAATTTTCCTGACCCTGCCTCCTCAAGCTCACTCACAAACAGGCCATCATAAAACGCTTTCTGGTAAAATTTACACTAATATCGCTGGTATTGTGGAGTAGTAAAGGGATTGACTGTACTAATAACAGCGAATTTGTAAAAAAAAAAAAAAAAAAAGTAAAATAAACACAGAGTAATGAGACTGCTTAATGTGGTTCTAAAACTTCTCCAAATTCTAGGATGTTTGCTTAAAAAATCATCATTACACCATATCCTATATTGCATAATTATGTCATCTGTTAATTTCAACTCCCTCCAGCTTAATTAAATAGGTTCAAGTCCCAGGTCCACCACGAATTAGCTCTTGATCTTGGGCAAAATTTTTAAATACTCTGTGCCTAAGTTTCCTTCTATGGTTGTTTTGAGAACCAGAGTGGGTGCCCACACACACAGAGAGATAATACACTGCATAAAACAGTAAGCTCTATGTATTTGCTATTATTGTAAGCTGCTTGTGGGAAAGAACAGTGTAAATGGATATGTTTTAAATAAATGATTGTCTGATAAAGAAATTTATTTCTCTAAGTAATTAAATTCAATTAATAATAGAGGCTAATAGCTCGCAGACTTAATCTACAAGTCCTCAATTCCTAGGAAAATGAATTGACTTAACTTAGCAGAACTAATGATTTCAGTGTTTGCTTAGTGGATGGTTTATAAATACTTTGAGAAGTTGCTGGTTTCCATGCCTATTTTTCATCATCAAACACCTCCATCCTACTTCTGAGACCCACCTACCATGTCTGCCACTCCATTCATATGAATAGCACTGGAGCCCTGTGATCATTATAGAGAGTCAGGCACTTGTCCCCAGGCAAGCCAGAGTCCTGGCAAGGGAATTTTGGAACTAGAACCAAGAAATAAATTAGTCACTTCATGGGTGGTTTGCTAAAGGATAGGAAGCTCAGGCTGTATTTATGTCCTTGTTTTCTGTGATATGTTCTTGTTGTTAGCTGCTGTCAAGTCGACCCCTGGCTCATGGTGACCCCATGCACAACAGGACCAAACCACTGTAATCCATAGAGTTTTCACTAGCTGATTTTTGAAAGTAGATTGCCAAAGTTTCTCCCTAGTCTGTTAAAACCTGTTCAACATCCTAGCAACACAAAAGCCTCCACTGACAGAGGAGTGGTAGCTACATATTAAGTACATTGGCTGAGAATCAAACCCAGGTCCCCTGCATGGAAGGCAAGAATTCTACCCCTGAGAAATGGGGAAACTTTTATACATTAAGAAGGGTAAGAAAGAAGCTGGTGTGTAAAGAGAACTGAAGAAAAAAGAAACGAAGTCAATTCTGACAGCATCTCAGTTGTCAGATATCCTGAGAATTGGTCACATTTTTGTTCTCAGTTTCTGTGAGACATCCCACCCCCAAAAAACCAAACCCACTTCTGTCAAGTCAATTCCGACTCATAGCAACTCTACAGGACAGAGTAGAACTGCCCGATAGAGTCTCCAAGGAGCACCTGGCAGATTTGAACTGCTGACCTCTTTGGTTAGCAGCTGTAACACTTAACCACTATGCCACCAGGGTTTCCTTGAGACATCCCAGTATCCTTAAAATGAATCCACCTTTTGCTTAATTTTCCTAGTGTGACTTTCTGCCATTTGCACCTCAATGCCCTTAAATAATAGTATGCCTGCCCAAGGCATACTGAAGGTCATCATTCATTTAGGCATAATTGCAGCTATACTCAGGAATTTCTGATGAACTTAGATTTTAAAATGACAAGCAAAAAACATAGGCATAAAAGTGTTCATCCAAGAAGAAATAAACAAAAGTGTTCAATTTTCAAAAAGGAAAAAAAGATTTTAGTAGAAAGCACAGAAGGCCAAAATTTGAACCCTACATGAGATCCCCAGTAAGTAGAAAGAGGAGTTAATGAGATAGGCTTAGCCAGGCATAACTGGGCTCACTCTCCAGTTGAGCTCTAAGATTCCGGCTTCAGGATTTAAAAAAAAAAAAAATCTCTGCCTTCCTTGAGCTCTGCAAATTCCAGGCCTGCCATGTCAGATGAGGGTAGCCAGACAGCAATAGGCAGGCTTTATTTTATCTAAGAAAAAAATTTAAAAATGAACTCTAAGACAAGAAAAACAAGATGAATAAAAAGACAAAGCTTCTTTTTTGATCTTCTTGCAAAGACTTAAGCCACATTTCCACTATCTCTACCAAGAAATCAGAAGATAGGCCTCCAGGGTTAGACAATGATGGATGAGGAAGATCAGGGCGGGGTGGGGGGCCAGGCTGGAGCTGCTCCCAAAGCTGCATGAGGTCATCCCTTTTCTTGTCCAAGGTGGTGCTGTTTTCTTCGTTGTTTAGAACAGTGTTAGAGGCTGCTCTAACAAGCACTTTCTGGAGCCGGCAAACTGTAATCTGGGTTTAATGATTTCCTCTTTATCTCCAAAGAAAATTTACCAAAAGTAATCAGGAAGGCTTGCCATGCCGATCATGGCTATAATTAATAGTAAGGATGGCTCTAATAGGGCTTCAGACTCCAATTTTCAAAGGGAAAATGGAACAGCCCATCTGTTCCTGCTGATATGCTCTATCTCTGCCCCAATTGATTGAAGACCTAAACCTTCACCCAGCCAGGGAAGGGAAAAACCTCAAGAAAATGCAAGAGCGGCAAAGCTTTTGCCTAATCAAGGCTTCCTAGGTCAGAATCTTGCTGTCAGTCTCACAGTCTGTAAATGAGTATTTAAGCAACATTAGCCTTTCAGCTTCCATTATGATCAACCTCGTTTTCTCATTTATTCCCCCTTTGTTGGATCACTGCCTTCACAAGACTGGCTTTAATTGATTTCTTTTAATTGGCCTCTGTAGGGTGTGCAAGTGCAAAATTTTCCACAGAGGGAGAGATGGTCTGTCCCAGGAAAGCAGCAGAATGCAGAGGGAGTAAATGAGATGGTGTGGCTAGGACTTTCCTTTAATTTAAAGACCCCAGAAGATATACTTGCTTATCTCAAATCACCCAGCAGTGCCATGGAAGAAAAGCCTGGTGATCTGCTTCCATAAAGATTACAGCCAAGAAAACCCTATGGAGCTCACCATGGGATTACCGAGAGTCAGGATTGCCATGGTGGCAATGGGTTTGGGTTTTTTGATATTTGGGTTTTGTTTGTTTTTAGTTTTGTAATTGTAAACCGAAAAAAAAAAAAAGACCTGTTCCCAAGGAGTCGATTCTAACTTATACTAACACCATGTGTTGCAGAGTAGAACTGTGTTCCATACGGTTTCCATGGCTGTGATCTTTCAGAAACAGATTCCTAGGCCTTTCTTCCAAGGGTCCTCTGGGTGGGTTTGAACCTCAATCTTCTGGTTAATAGTTAAGTGCTTAATCATTTGTGCCACCACCCATGGACTTCTGTAAAAATACACATAAATGTATGCATGTAAAAAGCGTATAAATATGAGATTAGTTCGTTTTTTCCACTCACTCCTCTTCTAATAGTTCCCTTGTTTAGCTTATCAATCCTGACCTAAAAGTTATGTTCCTTCAGGGAAGAGACTGGAGAAAGAGTTTATAAAAATGTAACTATTATCACTGTAAATCTCCTAGGTTGGGATTCTCCAGTCCCTGGGCCATAAAATCAAGACTAATGTCCCAGTTTTGCCTCTTACTACCGTATTTTTATGCAAATAAAGTGCAAGTTCTATTTTTTTTTTTTGCCAACCACAACCTCCCTTCCAGATGTTTTCATAAGTATGCTATTCTAATATTTTTTGCATTTTTCTGTAAAAAAAAATAGTAGCAAAATAAGCTTACAAAAAATACCCGGGGGTTGGGGGGAGGGCAGAGTTGGGGGAAAAAAAAAAGTGGAACTCACACGTTATTTGCATAAAAATACAGTACTTATACGACCTTGGACAAGTCACTAAACCTCTCTAAGCTTTTTTATTCTCATTTAAAAAACAAAACAAAAAGGAAAAGGGGCTAATGCCTACCTGAAAGATAGAGCTGCTAAACGTTCATACATTCATTCTTTCACAAGCACTTACAATTCAAAGTGATAACTGCAATCAAAGAGTTTGAATAAGGAGGTGGAGCCAAGATGGCAGAATAGACAGACGCTTCCATCGAGCCCTCTTTATAACAAAGACCCAAAAAAACAAGTGAAAGGAGTATATTTGTGACAAGCTGGAAGCCCTGAGCATCAAAGGCAAGCTTAAACAATGAACTGAGGGGCAGGGAGAGGAAGAGCCCTTCAGAAGCGGAGAGGAGTTACCAGACCTGAATCGTGGGGAGCCCTCAGGCACCATTCCCAGAGCAGTGGCGGCTATGGTGGCAGGGGTGGGCTGGTCCTAGCATTTGGCTGCAGTTTCCTCAAGGAGAAGCAGCGAGCCATACAGCCCACTCACACCTCCGGAACCTGAGAAGGGTGCTCTTGGCAAAAGCTAAGTACTTGCGTATATTTCACCACGCCCCCCCACCCCCAAGCCAGCTTCAGCGGGTGAATCTCTAGGCCTAAGATAGACCCTGGTGAGCACCTAGAGCCATACTCCCAGCCTCGGGGAAGGAAAAAACTTGCAACTGGGGGGAAAAGATAATTTGCTAGCTCCATTAACTGCGGGAGCTCAGGACAGAGACGGCTCCTGTCCAGGCATAAACCGTCTGTGAATCTTGAGCACCTTTCCCTTCTGCATGGACCTGTGTGGGCCTATTTCAGGAGAATAGGCCCTCGTTGGCAAACTCCAACCATTTCAGCTGTGCGGTGGAGCGGTGGGTGTTTAACGTGTGACATTGCTTTGCCTATTAAACAAGGTCCTCACCTACCTGCATCAGGGACCTAAGGACTGGTAGCTCCACTCAGGTCACCCAGCCACCCGTGACAGGGGTCCGAAGAGAACTGGTACCTCCCAGTCCTTACAACTAAAAACTTTGGATGCCCATGGTCCCTTTGCAGAAGCCACCCACCAGCACACTCTGGGGAACAGAGACGTATTTTTATCAGAGATACTTGGGGCTCGGTTCTCAGCCCCCTGCCTTGTTCAGAGCATGACCCCGTGCTGCAATCAGATACTGGTATACATGCCAATCACCCCTACCCCTTTAAGACTGTAGGACAGAGCCTGTACCACATACTCGATATCAGCTACCTGGAAACCTGAGCTGAATTCATATAAGAAGACTGAATGGACTCCTGGACTGATATACCTGATAACAGCTCTAGCCAGCTGGGGACAGGACACTAGAGCTCCAATGGCAAAAATAATCAAGCTAGCTCACTCAAGCAACCCATAGGGGTATACCAAAACAAAACAAACCAAGCAGCTATGATACAATAAGCAAGCATAAACTAAAACAATAACTTATAGATGGCTCAGAGACAACAGTCAATATCAAGTCACATAAAGAAACAGACCATGATCACCTCCACAGGCTCTCAAAAAAAAGACTCCAGGGATCTTCTAGATGAAAGTGCATTCCTGGAATTACCAGATGCAGAATACAAAAGTTGAATATACAAAACCCTTCAAGACATCAGGAAGGAAATGAGGAAATATGCAGAACAAGCCAAGGAACACACAGATAAAGCAACTGAAGAAATTAGAAAAATTGTTCAGGAACATAATGAAAAGTTTAATAAGCTAGAAAAATCCATACACAGACAGCAATCAGAAATTCAGAAGATTAATGATAAAATTACAGAATTAGATAACTCAATAGGAAGTCAGAGGAGCAGAATTGAGCAAGGAGAAGCTAGAATTTCTGAACTCAAAGATAAATCACTTGGCACTAATATATTTGAAGAAAAATCAGATAAAAGAATTTTAAAAAATGAAGAAACGTTAAGAATCATGTGGGACTCTATCAAGAGAAATAACCTACGAGTGATTGGAGTACCAGAACAGGAAGGGATAACAGAAAATACAGAGAAAATTGTTGAAGATTTGTTTGCAGAAAACTTCCCTGATATTGTGAAAGATGAGAAGATATCAATCCAAGATGCTCATTGAATTCCAAATCAGGTAGATCTTAAAAGAAAGTCACCAAGACATATTATAATCAAGCTTGACAAAACCAAAGATAAAGAGACAATTATAAGAGCACGAGGGATAAAAGAAAAGTCACCTACAAAGGAGAGCCAATAAGAATAAACTCGGACTACTCGGCAAAAACCATGCAGGCAAGAAGGCAATGGGATGACATATTTAAAAAATTGAAGGAAAAAAATTGCCTGTCAAGAATCACATATCCAGCAAAACTGTCTCTTAAATATAAAGGTGAAATTAAGACATTTCCAGATAAACAAAGTTGAGGGAATTCATAAAAAACAAACCAAAACTACAAGAAATACTAAAGGGAGTTCTTTGGTTAGAAAATCAATAATATCAGGTATCAACCCAAGGCTAGAACACTGGGCAGAGCAACCAGAAGTCAACCCAGAGAGGGAAATCCAAAAAAACAAAGCAAGATTTAAAAAAAAAAAAAAAGCCCAACACACGGTAACGGCGAAGTTATTTTATAAAAGAAGACAACATTAAAATAATAAAGAGGGACCGGGAAATGTAATCACACATCTTCCATATGGAGAGGACGATATGGCGATACAAAGAAATAAAAGTTAGTTTTAAATTTAGAAAAATAGGGGTAAATGATAAGGTAACCACAGAGGAGACAAACTATCCTCCTCAATAAAATAAAATACAAGAGAAAAATACAGACTCAGCAGAAACAAAATCAGGAACAACAAATATGAGGAAAGGACTATATATAAAGAAAATCTACTCAGCACATAAAATCAAGTGGGAAAAAGAAACTGTCAACAACACACAAAAAAAGACATCAAAATGATGGCACTAAATTCATACCTATCCATAATTCCCTGAATGTAAATGGACTAAATGCACCAATAAAGAGACAGAGAGTGGCAGAATGGATTAAAAAACAAGATCCATCTATATGCTGCCTACAAGAGACACACCTCAGACTTAGAGACACAAAAAAACTAAAACTCAAAGGATGAAAAAAATACATCAAGCAAACAACAATCAAAAAAGAGTAGGAGTGGCAATATTAATTTCTCACAAAATAGACTTTAAATTTAAATCCATCAGAAAGGATAAGGAAGGACACTATATAATGATTAAAAGGACAATACACCAAGAAAATATAACCATATTAAATATTTATGCTTCGAATGACAGGGCTGCAAGATACATAAAACGAACTCTATCAGCATTGAAAAGTGAGATAGACACCTCCACAATTATACTAGGAGACTTCAACACACCACTTTCGGTGAAGGACAGGACATCCAGAGAGAAGCTCAATAAAGACATGGAAGATCTAAATGCCACAATCAACCAACCTGACCTCATAGACATGTACAGAACACGCCACCAAACAGCAACCAAGTATACTTTCTTTTCTAGTGCACATGGAACATTCTCTAGAATAGACCACATATTAGGTCATAAAGCAAGCCTTAGCAGAATCCAAAACATTGAAATATTACAAAGCATCTTCCCTGACCATAAGGCCATAAAGTGGAAATCAATAACAGGATAAGCAGGGAAAAGAAATCAAACACTTGGAAACTGAACAATACCCTGTTCAAAAAAGACTGGATTATAGAAGACATTAAGGATGGAATAAAGAAATTCATAGAATCCAATTAGAATGAAAACGCTTCCTATCAAAACCTTGGGGACACAGCAAAAGCAGAGCTCAGAGGTCAATTTACATCAATAAATGCATACATTCAAAAAGAAGAAAGGGCCAAAATCAAAGAATTATCCCTACAACTTGAACAAATAGAAAGAGAGCAACAAAAGAAACCCGCAGGCACCAGAATACAACAAATAATAAAAATTAGAGCTGAACTAAATGAAACAGAAAAACAACTGAAAGAATTAATAAGACTAAAAGATGGTTTTTTGAAAAACTCAACAAAATTGATAAACCACTGGTCAAACTGACAAAAGAAAAACAGGAAAGGAAGCAAATAACCTGAATAAGAAATGAGATGGGCAATATTACAACAGACTCAACTGAAATTAAAAGAATCATACCAGATTACTCTGAAAAACTTTACTCAAACAAATTTGAAAACCTAGAAGAAATGGATGAATTCCTAAAAACACACTACCTACCTAAACTAACACAAACAGAGGTAGAACAACTAAATAGACCCATAACAAAAGAAGAGATTGAAAAGGTAATCAAAAAACTCCCAACAAAAAAAAAAAAGCCCTGGCCCAGATAACCTCACTGCAGAGTTCTACCAAACTTTCAGAGAAGAGTTAACACCATTACTACTAAAGGTATTTCAGAGCATAGAAAAGGATGGAATACTACCAAACTCATTCTATGAAGCCACCATATCCCTGATACCAAAACCAGGTAAAGACACCACAAGAAAAGAAAATTATAGACCTATACCCCTCATGAATATAGATGCAAAAATCCTCAACAAAATTCTAGCCAATAAAATTCAACAACATATCAAAAAAATAATTCACCATGACCAAGTGAGGTTCATACCAGGTATGCAGGGATGGTTCAACATTAAAAAACAATGTAATCCACCACACAGATAAAACAAAAGACAAGAATCACATAATCTTATCAATTGAGGCAGAAAAGGCATTTGACAAAATTCAACACCCATTCGTGATAAAAACTCTCAGCAAAATAGGAATAGAAGGAAAATTCCTCAACGTATTAAAGGGTATTTACACAAAGCCAATACCCAACATCATCCTAAATGCAGAGAGCTTGAAAGCATTCCCCTTGAGATCGGGAACCAGACAAGGATGCCCTTTATCACCACTCTCATTCAACATTGTGCTGGAGGCCCTAGTCAGAGCAATTAGGCTAGATAAAGAAATAAAGGGCATCCAGGTTGGCAAGGAATAAGTCAAAGTATCTCTATTTGCAGATGACATGATCTTATACACAGAAAACCCTAAGGAATCCTCCAAAAAACTACTGAAACTAAGAGAAGAGTTCAGCAGAGTATCGGGATATAAGATAAACATACAAAAATCAGCTGGATTCCTCTACACTAACAAAAAGAACATCGAAGAAGAAATCACCAAATCAACACCATTGATAGTAACCCCCAAGAAGATAAAATACTTAGGAATAAATCTTACCAGAGATGTAAAAGACTTATACAAAGAAAACTACAGTACACTTCTGCAAGAAACCAAAAGAGACTTACATAAGTGGAAGAACATACCTTGCTCATGGATAGGAAGACTTAATATTGTGAAAATGTCCATTCTACCAAAAGCAATCTATACATTTAATGCAATTCCGATCAAAATCCCAAGGACATTCTTTAAGGAGATGGAGAAACAAATCACCAATTTCATATGGAAGGAAAAGAGGCCCCGGATAAATAAGGCATTACTGAAAAAGAAGAACAAAGTGGGAGGCCTAACGCTACCTGATTTTAGAACCTATTATACAGCCACAGTAGTCAAAACAGCCTGGTACTGGTACAACAGATACATAGACCAATGGAACAGAATTGAGAATCCAGACATAAATCCATCCACATATGAGCAGTTGATATTTGACAAAGGCCCCAAAACAGTTAAATGGGGGAAAGACAGTCTTTTTAACAAATGGTGCTGGCATAACTGGATATCCATCTGCAAAAAAATGAAGCAAGACCATACCTCACTCCATGCACAAAAACTAACTCAAAATGGATCAAAGACCTAAATATAAAATCTAAAACGATAAAGATCATGGAAGAAAAAATAGGGACGTTAGGAGCCCTAATACATGCCATAAACAGTATGCAAAACATTATAAAGAATGTAGGAAAAAAAAACTAGATAATCGGGAGCTCCTAAAAATCAAACACCTATGCTCATCCAAAGACTTCACCAAAAGAGTAAAAAGAGTACCTACAGACTGGGAAAAAGTTTTTAGCTATGACATTTCTGATCAGTGCCTGATCTCTAAAATCTATGTGATACCACAAAAACTCAACTACAAAAAGACAAATAGCCCAATTAAAAAATGGGCAAAGGATATGAATAGACACTTCACTAAAGAAGACATTCAGGTAGCTAACAGGTATATGAGGAAATGTTCATGATCATTAGCCATTAGAGAAATGCAGATCAAAACTACAATGAGATTTCATCTCACTCCAACAAGGCTGGCATTAATCCAAAAAACACAAAATAGTAAATGTTGGAGAGGCTGTGAAGAGACTAGGACACTTCTACACTGCTGGTGGGAATGCCAAATGGTACAACCACTTTGGAAATCGATTTGGTGCTTCCTAAAAAGCTAGAAATAGAACTACCATACGATCCAGCAATCCCACTCCTTGGAATATATCCTAGAGAAATAAGGGCCTTTACACGAACAGATATATGCACACCCATGTTTATTGCAGCTCTGTTTACAATAGCAAAAAGATGGAAGCAACCAAGGTGCCCATCAATGGATGAATGGTTAAATAAATTATGGTATAGTCACACAATGGAATGCTACGCATCAATAAAGAACAATGATGAATCTGTGAAACATTTCATAACGTGGAGGAACCTGGAAGGCATTATGCTGAGTGAAAATTAGTCAGAAGCAAAATGACAAATATTGTATAAGACCAGCATTATAAGAACTTGAGAAATAGTTTAAACTGAGAAGAAAACATTCTTTCGTGGTTACGAGGGGGGGAGGGAGGGTGGGAGAGGGGTATTCACTAATTAGATAGTAGATAAGAACTACTTTTAGGTGATGGGAAAGACAGCATACAATACAGGGGAGGTCATGACAATCAGACTAAACCAAAAGCAAAGAAGTTTTCTGAATAAACTGAATGCTTCGAAGGCCAGCGTAGCAGGGGCAGGGGTCTGGGGACCATGGTTTCAGGGGACATCAAAGTCAATTGGCATAAATAAAATCTATTAAGAAAACATTCTGCATCCCACTTTAAAAAGTGGCGTCTGGGGTCTCAAACGCTAGCAAGCAGCCATCTAAAATGCATCAATTGGTCTCAACCCACCTGGATCAAAGGAGAATGAAGAACCCAAGAGACAGAAAGGGCCACATGAACCAGAGACTACATCATCCTGAGACCAGAAGAACTAGATGGTGCCCAGCTACAACCAATGACAGCCCTGACAGGGAACACAAGAGAGAACCCCTGAGGGAGCAGGAGAGCAGTGGGATGCAGACCTCCAAATTCTCATAAGACCAGACTTAATGGTCTGACTGAGACTAGAAGGATCCCTGTGGTCATGGCCCCCAGACCTTCTGTTGGCTCAGGACAGGAACCATTCCCGAAGCCAACTCTTCAGACAGGGATTGGACTGAACAACAGGTTGTAGAGAGTTGCTGGTGAGGAGTGAGCTCCTTGGATCAGGTGGACACTTGAGACTATGTTGCCATCTTCTGCCTGGAGGGGAGATGAGAGGGTGGAGGGGGCTAGAAGCTGGCAAAATGGACACAAAAAGAGAGAGTGGAGGGAGAGAGCGGGCTGTCTCATTAGGGGGAGAGTAATTGGGAGTGTGTAGCAAGGTGTATATGGGTTTTTGTGTGAGAGACTGACTTGATTTGTAAACTTTCACTTAAAACACAACAAAAATTATGAAAAAAAAAGTTTGAATAAAATTCTGTGGCACAAAGATGGAGCAGTTGATTCTGCCTGAAGGAGTTGGGAAAGGCTGAGTCCCTATGTGGTGCAAACAGTTAACATGTTTGGCTGCTCTTTTAAAGACTGGTTATTCAATTCTACCCACTCAATGCCTTAGAAGAAACGCCTGGTGATCTACTTCAGAAAAATCAGCCACTGAAAATCCTAAAGAGCACAGCTCTACTCTGACACACATGGGGTTGCAATGAGTCAGAATCAACCCAACAACAACTAGTTTTATTGGGCTCAGAGAAGACGGATTGGAACTTGAAAGACTCATCAAGTTGGCCATGATAAGGAATCAATGTGAAAAAGACAGGAAGTCAGGAAAGAGCCAAGTGAGTTCAGAAAATGTGATCTCTCTGGGTGGACAGAGTCTCCCACTGGGAAACAGTGGGAGCAGAGCCTGGAAAGGGAGGTTGAGCCCAAATTATGCATACTCCATCTAATGAAAAATGCACTTGGAAGCGCTTTGTAAATTATAAAATAATTGTGAATGGCTGCTATTACTTCTTATCTCTTTTCCTCCCCCCAAGTTAGAATCGACTCGACAGCAATGGGTTTGGTTTTGGTTTGTAGTCTATTTAAGCGTTGCTAAGAATGCCCAAATCTCTCATCATAGTTTCACAAAGGGAAGCTTTGAAGCCAGCAGACCTGAGCTTAATGCTGGACTTTGGATATTTGCCATGTGACATGTCATTGAACCTTGATTTTCCTGTCTTTAAACTGGGAACAGGGGGCAGAGGGAGGGGAGGGCGCACAATAATTTCTACTCTCCAAAAGTGTTATAGGCATTAATGCCTGGCATACAGGTGGTCAATAACTGATAGTTATTAGTATATTTTGGTTAGAGAGAATGCCTCAGAAGTGCCGAGATCAAAGCCTGGCACAGACGCAATATTAATAAATTTCCTTCACTTTCCTTCGAGGTGAGAAGGGCAGTTTTTGATTAGCAATATTTGCAAAGAGTTCAGAGATTTACTTCCCCTTCTGCCCAGCAATTCTCCTCATATGAAATTCTCACTCATAACCACTCAATGGATTATGAAAAAACATTTCTGAAATAGGTTCTTGGGCAAAACAGTTCTATGGCCTGAACTTGTACTGGAAACACACACACACACTCAGACCTGTACAGCATTTCCCAAACTTAAGTGACCATGGGACACTTTCCTCTCCAGAGCAGAAGCCAGCTGGGGAAAAGGTGGATTGGGGCTTTAACTGCAGAAAGCCCCTGTATAAGCCATCTTATCCAAGAAGGCATACAACTTGAACAACTTATTATTAATAATTGTAGTAACAGTAACAATAATACCAAAAATTCAGCATGCTTTATGTGCTTGGAATGTTATATGATTATTTCATTCAATTGATGATCATTAAGGACTTAAAATAACACATAGAACACATTCTATGTGCCAAGAAGGAGCCCTAGTAGTGCAGTGATTAAGCGCTTGACTGCTAACCAAAAGGTCGTCAGTTCAAACCCACCAGCAGCTCCTCAGGAGAAAAGACCTGCTGATCCGCTAGCATGAAATTTACAGCCTAGGAAACCCTGTAGGGCAGTTCTACTCTGTCCTTCAGGATCGCTATGAGCCGGAATAGACTTGGCAGCACACAACAACATGTGCCAGAAACAACAACGTCTTCTAAGCACTTTACATACTCATTTAATTCTTGGAAAAAAAAAAAAAAAAAACAGGGCTTCAAACGGGTTCATTCCAGTTCAAACCCCCGCTGAGGATTTGCATTATTTTTAACAAGTTCCAGAATAAAAATAAAAAAAAGGCTCCCTGCTGGAATTTGCATTTCTAACAAGTTCCCGGGAAGTGATACATAATAACCACCTGGACATCTACCACATGGCCTAAAAGGCAGATCCTGATTCAGTACCTCTGGAGTGGAAATGCAAATTCTCAGCAGGGAACTTCTTAGAAATGAAAATTCTCAGCAGGGGTTTGAGCTAGAATGAACCAGTTCGAAGCCCTGGAAAAATCTCTAAGAGGTACCAAACCAACAAACCAAACCTGTTGCCACTGAGTCGATTCCGACTCATAGCAACCGTATAGCACAGAGTAGAACTGCCCCATAGGGTTTCCAAGGAGCGCCTGGTGAATTTGGACTGCCAACCTTTTGGTTAGCAGACAGCTCTTAACCACTACACCACCGGGGTGGGTAACATCATTATCCTCATTTTAAGGGGGAGGAAACTGAGGCATATTGAGGTTAAGTAACTGACCAAGGTGGTAACACCTGAGTGCCTGAGCCAGAGGTCAAACCCAGGCAGTCTGGCTCCACAGTCCGTACCTTTAATCACTGCATTTTTCAATCCATCACTTCACACACCCATTGCTGCACATGTAAAGTAAGGCACAGAACAGAACTGAAGTCTTTACAGGGGAGGAGAATGATGCTCACAAAAAACGTGATGAATACCCAGATCCTTCTACGACTTCTGAATACGAAATTCCTGGGCATGAAATAATTACTTCCGGAGAGCTGGTTACTACGCAGTACAAAGTTTAGGACCCACAGTGAGCCAGTCTCACGTCCAGAGAGCCCTGGACAATTCACAGGGAAGTGTTTATTTGGGCAACCCTAAGTAAATGAAGTCCCTGGGCAGTGCAGTTAAACACGCTTGGGTGCTATCTGAGGCACCTCAAAAGAAAGGCCCGGCAATCTACTGAAAAATCAGCCACTGAAAGCCCTGTGGAGCACAGTTCCACTCTGACACACACAAGGTCATCTTGAGTTAGAATCCACTCCCTGGCAACTGGACTGGACTGGAAACAAAAGAAGCTGCTTTTCCTACCTGCACGGAATGCCTCGTTAGGCATGGATTCCTTTGACTGGTCACGGAACTCATCTCAGCAGCAGTGACTTGCCATACGGGCTCCAAAGAGACCAGTGGCTTGATATTAAAACCTTCCCTAATTGAACTAAACCTGCACAGGTAGCAGGGCCCACCTGTTCATTGTCCTTGTTTAGCTACTTCTTCATTAAGCCAATTCTAGGTCTACTTCATTTGCTGCCTTTAAATTGAAAAAATGAAACTATATGGCTCCTTTTTCAGACTCTCAAAGCCAGAGAATCAGTCCTATATCTAGCTAAAATATTTTAGACCACAGAAGCGACTCGGTGGGGCTGAAGCCTTGTGCGGTGTGTCGTTGACAATGGCCGTACCTGCAGATGGCTTTGTTTTTCTTCCCATGGGCAGCAGTCAGAGTCAGACTAATTTAGCATGGAGGACTTGATTACTTTTCAGGTAAGCTTACCTGTCTTCTGGGGGAAGAGAGGATCTATAGGCGCTCAAGAGCCCCCATGCCCTGAGATCCTCCCTGCCATCCCTCAGCAGATGCCAAGCTGCTATGGGACACCAGCTCAGTAACTGCTGCTGAGCCTGGAGGCCTGGAAACCTCTCCGTGAAATAGTTTACCTCATATGGCCCAGCTGAGTGATGAACCATCACACAACCACGAGAGGGGATAATTAGAAAAGCTGTGTAGAAGTGTAGGATGATGTTTTAACGTAAGAAAATTTAAAGTAGCAAAATTCGGAATGGGCTATATACACTGATGGCAACCATAGAAAAGTATTCATGCAAGAGGAATGTAATAGGCAAAGTGAAAGGCAATATTGTTGCATTGGTATGGTGGGGAAAGAATTTTTTAATTATTCATACCCTTTTTACTGTACCAGTTAGCCTGATATTGTATACAATTTTAACATAAAAGAATCACTTTCTATAATAGCTTTTGTAAAGGAAGGAAATGAAGAGCCATTGATCGTATACTATACGCTAAGGGACATACACACACATACACAAAAAGGGACATACATACAGTAGCGCAATTAATCCTAACACCAAAATTACAAGGTTGGTGCTATTATCTCCTTCTTTTAGACAATATAAAGTAACTTGCCTAAGGTCAGGAAACTCTGGTGACATAGTGGTTAAGTGCTACAGCTGCTAGCCAAAAGGTCGGCAGTTCAAATCCATCAGGCACTCCTTGGAAACTGTATGGGGCAGTTCTACTCTGTCCTATAGGGTTGCTATGAGTTGGCATCCACTCAATGGTAACAGATTTGGTTTTTAGTTTTTCTGCCTAAGGTCATGCTAATGAAATGACTAAGATAGATGGGGGTGTGACTCCACCTCTTTATTCCCTCCCCAATAATTGGATCATATATCTATACCTTTTGCCATCTAAATTTGCAGAGCCCTTTTCACCCTGAGTAGAGCTCGCTTTTGATTTGTTTTGGTTGATGGCATGTTGGCCGATTGGATGCAAACAGAGGCCTAGAACGTGCTTTTACAGTTAGGCTCGTTCTCTTGCATCTCTGCTGTCACCAGTCCAGTCTGCTGGTCCCAGGAAGAGGAGGATGAGAGAGACACATGAAGCAGAGCCACTCCGGCTGAGCCAAGCGTAGCTCAGCTTACCGCATGCTGCCCCACAGACATGTAAATACACGCTTCTATTGCATGCCTCTGAGATTTTATGATTGGTCCTTACACAGTGTGACTGTGGCCGTGGTTAACTAAAACAGCGACTAAGGCAGGATTCAAACCCAGACCTCTCACTCCAACACCCATTGTCTTTTCTCTGTGACATACTACCACCTTGTCGAAAAACTTTGCTAAAACCGCACTTGATTTTATGGATAATTGGGCCAAGTAAAACGGAATATTGAGCAAGTGAATTTCACCATTTCTCTTTTCTCATCCTTTCTTTTTTCTTACCATGGTCTCTTACTCTTAAATATTTATGTTTTAGTGCTCTACTTAAAGCATTCCAAAATTGGTCTAGTCTGTGACCCACAAATGACAAGAAAATCTATTAAGCCTATTCCAATGTAAGCCTTATCCTGAAGTCCTAAAATTCAGCGAGAACTGGTGGAGAAATATTCTATATAGTAATGTCTGCTAATAGATAAACAAAGCCATAGCTTTCAAAGATCTGGTAGGGAAATGGTTGAACAGGAAAAGAGCTAAACATGTGTGGTACGTGCAAACAATGGAATATATTATCTCTTTTATTTTTGAAAAGCTGTACACGTGTGTTACGTATGCATGTGTAAATATATACACATATTTTACTTATTTTTATTTCATTGTGTTTCAGGTGGAAACTTCGGTGGCGTAGTGGTTAAGTGCTATGGCTGCTAACCAAAAGGTCGGCAGTTCGAATCCACCAGGTCATCCTTGGAAATTCTATGCGGCAGTTCTACTCTGTCCTATGGGGTCACCGTAAGTCAGAATCGACTCGATGGCAGTGGGTTTTTTGGTTAGGTGTTTCAGGTGAAAGTTTACAGTGCAAATAAGTTTTTCATTCAAAAATTTACACACAAACTGTTTTGTGAAATTGCTTGCAATCCCTGCAATGTTTCAGCCCCCTCCCTCTTTCCCTTTCCACCTTGGGCTTCCCATGTACCTTCATCCATTTTTCCTGTCCCTTCCTGCATTTTCATCTTTGGTTTTGGACAGTGTTGCCCATTTGCTCTAGTATACTTGATTGACCTAAGAAGCATGTTCCTCACAAGTGTTATTGTTTGTTCTGTAGGCCCATCTAATCTTTGGCTGAAAGGTGGACTCCAGGAGTGACTTAAGTTCTGAGTTAGCAGGATGTCCAGGGGCCATAGTCTCAGGGGTTCCCCCAGTCTCTGTTAGACCAGTAAGTCTGGTCTTTGGCGTGAATTCGAATTTTGTTTTACATTTTTCTTCCGCTCTGTCAAGAATCCTCTATTGTGATCCCTCTCAGAAAGGTCGGTGTTGGTAGGCAGGCACCATCTAGTTCTTCTGGGCTTGGGCTGGTGGAGGCTATAGTTCATGTGGTCCATTACTCTTTTGGACTAATATTTCCCTTGTGTCTTTGATTTTCTTCATTCTCCTTTGCTTCGAACATGATGGGACCAATAGAGGTATCTTAGGTGGTCACTTGCAAGCTTTAAGACACCAGATGGTACTCACCACAGTAGGATTTAGAACATTTTTTTTATGAGCTATGTTATGCCAATTGACTTAGATGTCCCCCAAGGCAATGGTCCCCAGCCCACAGCCCCAATAACTCAGTCCCTCAAGGCGTTTGGATGTGTCAAGAAAACTTCCATGACTTTGCCTTGGTTAAGTTGTGCTGATTTCCCCTATATTGTGTTTTGTCTTTCCTTACACCAAAGTTAACACTTGCCTACTATCTAGTTAGTTATTTCTCCTCCCCAACACTTCCCTACATCGTAACCATCAAAGATTGTTTCTTTCTGTGCGTAAATCTTTCTTGAGTTTTTATAGCAGTGCTCCCATCCGTATTTGTCCTTTGTTAATTGACTTATTTCACTCACATAATGCCTTCCAGATTCATCCATGTTGTAAGAAGTTTTGTGGATTCAGCATTGTTCTTTACCATTGCATAGTATTCTATTGTGTGTATGTACCATAATTAGTTTATCCATCCATCAGTTGATGAGCACTTAGGTTGTTTCTTCCTTTGTGCTATTGTGAATAATGCTGCAGTAAATATGGATGCACATGTCTGTTCCTGTCACAGCTCTTATTTCTCTTGGAAATAGTCCTAGGAGTAGAATTGCTAGATTGTATGGTATTTCTATTTCTAGCTTTTTCAGGGGGTGTCATACCATTTTCTATACTGGTTATACCATTTTACATTTCCACCAGCAGTGTATAAGAATTCCAATTTCCCCACAACCTCTTCAACATTTGTTATTTCCTGTCTTTTTAAACTAATGGCATCTCATTGTAATTTTGATCTGCATTTCCCTAATGGCTAATGATAGCAAACATTTCCTCATGTATGTCTGTTAGACACAGGAATGTCTTCTTTGATGAAGTGTCTGTTCATATCCTTTGCCCATTTTTTAATTGGATTATTTGTATTTTTTTTGTTGTTTAGGTGTTGAAGTATTCTACAGATTTTAGAGATTAGCTCCTTGTCCAATATGTCACAGCCAAAAATTTTTCCCAGGCTCTAGGTTCTTTTTTTACACTTTTGATGAAGTTTTTTGATGAGCCTAAGTATTTAATTTTTTAGGAGCTCCCAGTTATCTAGTTTATCTCCTGGTGTTGCTGCATTGTTAGTTATGGTTTGTACTGTATTTCTGCCTTGTATTAGGGCCCCTAGGTTTATCCCTATTTTTTCTTCCATGAGCTTTATTGTTTTAGGTTTTATATTTAAGTACTTGATCCATTTTGAGTTAGTTTTTGTGTATAGTGTGAGGTATGGGGCCTGTTTCATTTTTTTACAGACGGACGTCTAGTTTTCCCAGCACCATTTGTTAAAATACTGTCTTTCCCCATTTAATAAACTTTGATCCTTTGTCAAAGATCAGTTGACCATAGGTGGATGGATTTACATCTGAATTCTTGGTTCTGTTCCATTGGTTTATGTGTCTGTCGTTGTACGAGTACCAACTGTTTTGACTACCGTGGCTGTATGGTAGGTTCTGAGATCAGGTGGTATGAGACCTCCTACTTTGTTCTTTTCCTTCAATAATGCTTCGCTTATCTGGGGCCTCTTTCCTTTCCATATAAAGTCGGCGATTAGCTTTTCCATTTTGTTAAAAAATACTGTTGGTATTTAGATCAGGGTGACATTACATCTGTAGATCACTTTGGGTAGGATTGACATTTCTACAATGTTGAGTCTTCCTGTCCATGAGCACAGTATGTTTTTCCATTTATGTAAGTCTCTTGTTTTCTTGCAGTAGTGTTTTGTAGTTTTCATTGTATACGTCTTTTACATCCCTAGTTAGATTTATTCCTAAGTATTTTATCTTTTTAGGGGCTATTATTTTTTATAAATGGTATTGTTCCCCTGATTTCCTTTTGAAAGTTCTTTTTGTTGGCGTATAGGAATCCAGCTGACTTTTGTATGTTGATCTTGTATCCTGCTACGTGGCTGAATCTTTCTTTTAGTTCCGGTAACTTTCCTGAGGAATCTTTGGGATTCTGTATGTATAGGATGATATCATCTGTGAATAGGGATAGTTTTACTTCCTCCTTTCCAGTCTGAACTCCATTTATTTCTTTCACTTGCCTTATTGCTGTAGTTAGGACTTCCAGCACAATGTTAAATAGGAGTCGTGATAAATGACATCCTTGTCTTTTTCTTGTTCTCAGGGGAATGCTTTCAGCCTCTTTCTGTTGAGAATAATGTTGGCTGTTTATTTTGTATAAACAAACAAACAAAAAAAAAACCTCATTGCTGTTCAGTTGACTCCTACCCATAGTGGCCCTACTGGACAGAGTAGAACTGCCCCATAGGGTTTCTGAGGAGCAGCTGGTGGACTGGAACTGCCAACCTTTGGTTAGCAGCTGAACTCTTAACTACTGTGCCACCAGAGCTCTTATTATTCATAATAAATGGAATAAACAGATTCCACTTATTATGTCGAGGAATTTCCCTTCTTTTCCTATTTTATTGAGAGTTTTTATCAGGAACGGGTGTTGGACCTTATCAAATGCCTTTTCTGTGTCAGTTGAGATGATCATGTGATTCTAGTCTTTTGTTCTATTTATATGGTAGATTATGTTGATTGATTTTCTAATGGCGAACCACCCTTGCATCCCTGGTATGAATCCCACTTGATTGTGGTGTATTGTTTTTTGTGTGTGTGATGCTGAATTCTATTGGCTAGAATTTTGTTGAGAATTTTTGCATCTATATTCATGACAGATATTAGTCTGTAATTTTCTTTCTTTTTTTTTTTTTTTGTGGTGTCTTTGCCCGGCTTTGGTATTAGGGTTATACTGGCTTCACAGAATGAAGCTGAGAGTATTCGTTCATTTTCTACACTTTGAAATAGCTTGAGTACTACTGGTGTGAGCTCTTCTCTGAATGTTTGGTAGAATTCTACAGTGAAGCCATCCAGGCTAGGTATTTCGTTGTTGTTGTTGGGAGTTTTTTTTTTTTTTTATTACCTCTTCACTCTCTTCTCTTGTTATGGGTCTGCTAAGATTTTCTATCTTAGCTTGCATTAGTTTATGTAGGTACTTTTTTTTATGTTTCTAGAAATTTGTCCATTTCCTCTAGGTTCTCAAATTTGTTGGAGTATAATTTTTCATACTATTCTGTTATGATTCCTTTTATTTCATTTGGGTTTGTTGTAATAGCCTCCATCTCATTTTTTATTTGGATTATTTGCTTACTATCCTGTTTTTCTTTAGTCAGTTTGGCCAGTGGTTTGTTGACTTTGTTGATCTTTTCAAAGAACCAATTTTTTTGTCTTTTTGAATCTTTCTATTGTTTTTCTGTTCTCTTTCAATTATTTCTGTTCCAATTTTTATTATTTTGATTCTTCTGGTGGCTGTAGGCTTCTTTTCCTGTTCTCTGTTTTTTTTAAGTTGTACGGCCAGCATTTCGATTTTAGCTCATTCTTCATTCTTGATGTGCGAATTTTTTGCTATAAATTGACTTCTGAGCACTGCCTTTGTTGTTATTGTTGTTGTTAGATGCCATTGAGTCAGTTCAGACTCATAGCTACCCTATGCACAGCAGAACGAAACACTGCCTGGTCCTGATCCATCCTTACACTCATTGTTATGCTTGAGCTCATTTTTACAGCCACTGTGTCAATCCACCTCATTGAGGGTCTTCCTTTTTTGTGCTGACCCTGTACTCTGCCAAGCATGATGTCCTTCTCCAGGGACTGATCCCTCCTGACAACATGTCCAAAGTATGTAAGACGCAGTCTCACCATCCTTGCTTCTAAGGAGCATTCTGGTTGTACTTCTAAGACAGATTTGTTCATTCTTTTGGCAGTCTATGGTATATTCAATATTCTTCGCCACTCCACAATTTAAAGGTGTCAATTCTTCTTCGGTCTTCATTATTCGTTGTCCAGCCTTCACATGCATATGATGTGATTGAAAATACCATGGCTTGGGTCAGGTGCACCTTAGTCTTCAAGGTGACATTTTTGCTCTTCAACACTTTAAAGAGGTCTTTTACAGCAGATTTGCCAATGCAATGTGTCTTTTGATTTCTTGACTGCTGCTTCCATGGCTGTTGATTGTGGATCCAAGTGAAATGAAATCCTTGACAACTTCAATCTTTTCTCCATTTATCATGATGTTGCTCATTGGTCCAGTTGTGAGGATTTTTGTTTTCTTTATGTTGAGGTGCAATCCATACTGAAGACTGTGTTCTTTGATCTTCATTAGTAAGTTCTTCAAGTCCTCTTCACTTTCAGCAAGCAAGCTTGTGTCATCTGCATAACGCAGGTTGTTAACGAGTCTTCCTCCAATCCTGATACCCCGTTCTTCTTCATATAGTCCAGCTTCTCGTATTATTTGCTCAACATACAGATTGAATAGGTATGGTGAAAGAATGCAACCCTGACGCACACCTTTCCTGACTTTAAACCATTCAGCGTCCCCTTGTTCTGTCTGAACAACAGCCTCTTGATCAATGTAAAGGTTCCTCATGAGCACAGTTAAGTGTTCTGGAATTCCCACTCTTTGCAATGTTATCCATAATTTGTTACGATCCACATAACAAACTATGGCTAACATTGCTAAGATTGACCCAGCAGTCTACTTCTGAAACGCACTAGCCAGTGAAACCTTATGAATAGCAGCAGAACATTGTCTGATATAGTGCTGGAAGATGAGCCCCCCAGGTTGGAAGGCACTCAAAAGATGACTGGGAAAGAGCTGCCTCTTCAAAGTGGAGTCAGCCTTAATGATGTGAATGAGTAAAGCCTTCAGTACCTTCATTTGATGATGTGGCACAACGGAAAATGAGAAGAAACAGCTGCAAACATCCATTAATAATCCGAACCTGGAATGTACGAAGTATGAATCCAGGAAAATTAGAAATTGTAAAAAATGAAAAGGAATACGTAAACATCGATATTCTAGACATTAGTGAGCTGAAATGGACTGCTATTGGCCATTTTGAATCAGACAATCATATAGTCTACTATGCTGGGAATGACAACTTGAAGAGGAATGGTGTTGCATTCAGCATCAAAAAGAACGTTTCAAGATCTATCCTGAAGTACAACGCTGTCAGTGATAGGATAATACCCATACCCCTACAAGGAAGACCAATTAATACAACTATTATTCAAATTTACGCACCAACCAGTAGGGCCAAAGATGAAGAAATAGAAGGTTTTTATCAGCTGCTGCAGTCTGAAATTGGTTGAACATGCAATCAAGATGCATTGATAATTACTGGCAATTGGAATGCGAAAGGTGGAAACAAAGAAGGATCAGTATTTGGAAAATATGGCCTTGGTGATAGAAACAATGCCGGAGATTGAATGACAGAATTTTGCAAGACCAATGACTTCTTCAACAAATACCTTCTTTCACCAACATAAACGGCAACTATACACATGGACCTCACTAGATGGAACACACAGAAATCAAGTTGACTACATCTGTGGAAAGAGACAATGGAAAAGCTCAATATCATCAGTCAGAACAAGGCCAGGGGCCGACTGTGGAACAGACCATCAATTGCTCATATGCAAGTTCAAGCTGAAACTGAAGAAAATCAGGTCAAGTCCATGAGAGCCAAAATATGACCTTGAGTATATCCCACCTGAATTTAGAGGCCATCTGAAGAATAGATTTGATGCACTGAACACTAGTGACCGAAGACCAGAAGAGTTCTGGTATGACATCAAGGACATCATCCATGAAGAAAGCAAGAGGTCATTGAAAAGACGGGAAAGAAAGAAAAGACCAGGATGGATGTCAGAGGAGACTCTGAAACCTGCTCTTGAATGTCAAGCAGCTAAGAAAAAGGAAGAATTGAAGAAGTAAAAGAACTGAACAGAAGATTTCAAAGGGGGTCTCGAGAAGATAAAGTAAAGTATCATAATGACATATGCAAAGAGCTGGAGATGGAAAACCAAAAGGGAAGAACATGCTCAGCATTTCTCAAGCTGAAAGAACTGAAGAAAAAGTTCAAGTCTTGACTTGCAATAGTGAAGGATTTTGTGGGGAAAATATTAAACGACGCAGAAAGCATCAAAAGAAGATGGAAGGAATACACAGAGTCATTATACCAAAAAGAATTAGTAGATGTTCAATCATTTCAAGAAGTAGTGTTTGATCAGGAACCAATGGTAATAAAGGAAGAAATCCAAGCTGTTCTGAAGGCATTGGCGAAAAACAAGGCTCCAGGAATTGATGGAATATCAATTGAGACGTTTCAACAAACAGATGCAGCTCTAGAGGTGCTCACTCATCTATGCCAAGAAATATGGAAGACAGCTTCCTGGCCAACTGATTGGAAGAGATCCGTATTTATTCCTATTCCCAAGAAAGGTGATCCAACCGAATGTGGAAATTATAGAACAATATCATTAATATGTGATCCAACTAAATGTGAAAATTATAGAACAATATCATTAATATCACACGCAAGCAAAATTTTGCTGAAGATCATTCAAAAATGGCTGCAGCAGTATATTGACAGGGAACAGCCAGAAATTCAGGCCGGTTTCAGAAGAGGACGTAGAACCAGGGATATCATTGCTGATGTCAGATGGATCCTGGCTGAAAGCAGAGAATACTAGAAGGAGCACTGCCTTTACTGTGTCCAGAAGGTTTTGGTATGATGTGTTTTCATTCTCATTTAATTCTGGGAATTTTCTGATTCCCTCTCTGACTCCTTCTATCACCTAGTTGTTTTTAAGCAAGATGTTATTCAGATGCCACGTATTGATTTGTACTTTTATGGCATTGTGATCAGACAGTATGCTCTGTATTATTTTGATGTTTTGGATTTTTTTGAGGGTTGCTTTTGGCCTAAAATGCGGCCTGTTCTGGAAAATGTCCATGTGCGTTGGGAAAGAGTGAATTTACTTATTTTTTCATGAGCATAGAAATGAGTATGCAAGGATACACACCAAATTGTTTACATGGGATAGGGAACATAGTTGTGGGCAAAAAACTATCAAAATTTCCTTTATACATATTTATAGTGTTTCATTTGTTACAATAATCTTATATAACTTTTCAACCTTTATTTCTGAAAATATTTTTTCTTCTCCTTTCACTCTGTCATTCCTTTTTGGTACTCTCTCATTCTATGTATATTGGTCCACTTGACGGTGTATCAGATTTCTCTAAGGTGCTATTTTTCTTCATTCTTTTTTCTCTCTCGTCTTTGGCTTGCAAAATATCTATCAATCTATCTTCAGTTTGCTAAGTTTTTCTCTTGCCAGTTCAGATCTACTGTTGAGCTCCTTGAGTAAATTTTTAATTTTGATTACTGTAATTTCCAGTTCCAGGCTTTCTACTTGATTCTTTTTTTTTAATAATTTCTACCTCTGTATTTCACCACGCATCTGTCTGTTTGTCATACTGTGGTGGTTTGCATGTTACTATGATAATGGAAGTTTTGCCACTGGTATTTCAAAGACCAGCAGGGTCACACTTGATGGACACATTTCAGCGGAACTTCCAGAAGAAGATAGACTAGGAAGAAGGACCAGGTGGTCCACTTCTGAAAAAACTGGAGAGTCAAAACCTTACGAATAGCAGTGGAACATTGTCTGATATAGCATCAGAAGATAAGCCGTTCAGCTTGGAAGACATTCAAAATATGATTGGGGAAGAGCTGTCTCCTCAAAGTATAGTCAGCCTTAGTGATGTGAATGAGTAAACCTTTCGGTACCTTCATTTGATGATGTGGCATGACTCAAAATGAGAAGAAACAGCTGCAAACATCCATTAATAATTGGAACGTGGAATGTACAAAGTATGAACCCAGGAAAGTTGGAAGTCATCAAAAACGAAATGGAATGCATAAATATTGATATCCTAGGCATTAGTGAACTGAAATGGACTTGTACTGGCTGTTTTGAATCAGGCAATCATGTGATCTACTTTACTGGAATGACAAATTGAAGAGGAATGGCCTCGCATTCGTTGTCAAAAAGAATGTTACAAGATCTATCCTGAAGTACAACACTGTCAGTGATAGCATAATAACCATACACCTGCAAGGAAGACCAATTAACACGACTATTATTCAAATATATGCACCAACCACTAAGGCCAAAGATGAGGAAACTGAAGATTTCTACCAATCTCTGCAGTCTGAAATTGGTCAAATATTCAATCAGAATACATTAATAATTACTAGAGGTTGGAACGTGAAGTCCGGAAATAAAGAAGGATCAGTAGTTGGAAAATATGGCCTTGGTGATAGAAACAACCCCGGAGATCACATGACAGAATTTTCTAAGACCAATGACTTCTTCATTGCAGATACCTTTTTCCAACAACATAAACAACTATTATACGTGTGGACCTCACCAGATGGAATATACAGGAATCAAATCAACTACATCTGTGGAAAGAGACAATGGAAAAGCTCAGTATTGTCAGTTAGAACAAGGCTAGGGGCTGACTGTGGAATGGACCATCATTTGCTCACAGTCAAGTTCAAGTTGAATCTGAAAAAATTAGAACAAGTCCACAAGAACCAAATATGACCTTGAATATATCCCACCTGAATTAAGAGACCATGTGAAGAATAGATTTGATGTTTGAACTCTTAACTACCAAAGACCAGACAGGTTGTAGAATGACATCAAGGACATCATACATGAAGAAAGTAAGCGGGTCATTAAAAAGACAGGAAAGAAAGAAAAGGCCAAAATGAATGTCAGGAGAGACTCTGAAACTGGCTCTTGAATGCAGAGTAGCTAAACCAAAAGGAAAAAATGATAAAGTAAAAAAGGTGAACACAAGATTTCAAAGGAAAGCTCAAGAGGACAAAGTAAAGCATTACAATGAAATGTGCAAAAGACCTGGAGTTAGAAAACCAAAAGAAGAGAACACACTCAGCATTTCTCAAGATAAAAGGAACTGAAGAAAAAAATTCAAGCTTTGAGTCAAAATATTGAAGGATCTACAGAGAAAATACTGATCGAAGCAGGAAGCATCAAAAGAAGATAGAAGAAATATACAGAGTCACTCTACCAAAAAGAACTGGTCAACATTCATTCATTTCAGGAGGTAGCATATGATCAAGAACTGATGGTACTGAAGGAAGAAGTCCAAGCTGCACTGAAGGCATTGGCAAAAAACAAGGCTTCAGGAACTGACAGAATACCAATTAAAATGTTTCAACAAATGAATGCAGCACTGGAGGTGCTCACTCATCTATGCCAAGAAATTTGGAGGACAGCTGCCTGGTCAACTGACTGGAAGAGATCCATATTTGTGCCCATTCTAAAGATAGATGACCTAAAAGAACGTGGAAATTATTGAACAATATCATTAATGTCACACACAAGTAAAATTATGTTGAAAATCACTCAAAAGTGGTTGCTGTAGTACATCGACAGGGAACTGGCAGAAATTCAAGCCGAATTTAGAAGAGGAGGTGGAATGAGGGATATCATTGCTGATGTCAGATGGATCTTGGCTGAAAGCAGAGAATAACAGAAAGATGTTTACCTGTGTTTTACTGACAATGCAAAAGCATTCGATTGTGTGGATCATAACAAATTATGGATAACATTGCAAAGAATGGGAATGTCAGAACACTTAATTGTGCTCATGTGGAACCTGTACATGGACCCTTGTGCATAGAACAAGGGACACCGCATGGTTTAAAGTCAGCAAAGGTGTGCATCAGGGTCATATCCTTTCACCATACTTATTCAACCTGTATACTAAACAAAAAATCCGAGAAGCTGGACTATATGAAGAAGAACGTGGCATCAGGACTGGAGGAAGACTCATAAACAACTTGCAATATGCGGATGACATAACCTTGCTTGCTGAACGTGAAGAGGACTTGAAGCATTTACTGATGAAGATTGAAGACTGATGCTTTAGTACAGAGTACACTTCAACATGAAGAAAACAAAAATCCTCACAACTGGACCAGTAAGCAACATCATAATAAACGGAAAAAAGATTGAAATTGTCAAAGATTTCATTTTATTTGGATTCACAATCAACACCCATGGAACCAGCAGTCAAGAAATCAAATGATACGGTGCATTGGGAAAATCCATTGCAAAAGACCTCTTTAAAGTGTTGAAAAGCAAAGGTGTCACTTTGAGGACTAAGGTGCACCAACCCAAGCGTGGTATCGCCAACCCAATTGCCTCATATGCATGAGAAAGCTGGACAATGAATAAAGAAGGCCGAGAAGAATTGATGCCTTTGAATTATGGTGTTGGCAAAGAATATTGAATATACCATGGACAGAATGAACAAATCTGTCATGGAAGAAGTACAGCCAGAATGCTCCTTGGAAGTGAGGGTAGTGAGACTTCATCTTATGAACTTTGGATGTGTTATCAGGAGGAACGAGCCCCTGGAGAAAGACATCCTGCTTAGTAGGTAGATGGTCAGTGTCTTAGTTATCTAGCGCTCCTATAGCAGAAATACCACAAGTGAATGTCTTTAACAAAGAGAAATTTATTTCTTCACAGAAGTCCAAGTTCAGTTCCAGGGAAGGCTTTATCTCTCTGCCGGCCTTCTTATCAATCTTTCCCTGGACTAGCAGCTTCTCCAGGCAGGGTCCCTGGGTCCAAAGGACGTACTCTACTGCCAGCACTACTTTCTTGGTGGTATGAGTTCCCCCCTCTCTGCTCACTTGCCTTTCCTTTTTATCTTCAAGAGGTAGAAGGTGGTGCAGGCCACACCCTGGGGAAACTCCCTTTACATTACATTAGGCTTGTGACATGGCTAAGGGTGTTACAATCCCACCCTAATCCTCTTTAACATAAAATTACAGTCACAAAATGGAGGACAACCACACAATACTGGGAATCATGGCCCAGCCAAATAATACACACCTTTTTTGAAGGACATAATTCAACCCATGACAGTCGGCGAAAAAGAGGGAGACCCTTGATGAGATGGATTGACACAGTGGCTGCAACAATAGGTTCAAGCATAACAGTGATTGTGAATATGGCACAGCACTGGTCAGTGTTTCCTTCCATTGTTCATAGGGTCTCTGTGAGTCAGAACCTACTTGATAGCACCTAACAACAACAACCTCTGTATTGGCATTCTCTGTTCGATGTTACACTGCCATCATACCTTTCTTTATTTAATTATGCTTTCCTTTTGTTCTGTGAACATATTTATAATGGCTATTTTTAAGTATTTTTCAGTGAAATCTGACATCTGCTCATTGTCACAGGCAAGGCTGTGTTCCCTGCTTTTTTCCCTGGTGTATGAGTTATGCTTTCCTGTTTCATTGAATGCCTAGTAATTTTTTGTTGGAAATTGGACATTTTAGACAAGGTATTATAGCAACTCTGGGTGTTGCTCCCCCTCCCCCACCTGGGACTTGTTATTGTTACTTGCTGGTTTATTTTTTAATGACTGGCTGGATTATTTTAGTGACATCTACCCTAATGTTGCTCCTCAGGGAGGTGAAGCCACTGTGGAATGGCAGTGATATAGGTAGGGCTCTCTCTCTTTTCCTGACCTCACTCAGCTATTAAATTCCACTAATTGCCTGTTGATTGCTCTATTGTTTTCAACAATGTCCTGGAGCATAAATTGCTCTACACTAATAGAATCAAATTATCGCTCCTTAGACAGTGTAGTGTCTGAGATCTATGCTTGATACTTTTTCTGACCCCAGGAGGGATCCTCCCAGATGTCTCATTCCTAGTTTCTCCCCTGCAAATTAGCTACCCTATGGTCTAAGCTATATCTTCATTAAGTCCATAAATCTCTTCCCAACTGCTGTTCACCATAGCTTCCTCTGTTCTTGAGAGCATCCTTAGGCTTGAATATCTTCCTGCTTTGTTGCAAATGAAGTCAGTTCCTTTGAAAAGAGATTAGAATCTGTTTGATGGCCTTCTTCTCTCCTCTAGCAAAATCTCTAAGCAGACTCTGGAACTGTAAGCTTCTGTCTGAATAATACCCTTGCTCAAGGAGCTGGTTGCTCAGTGGAGGGGCCAGCAGCCTGAGGTACCTCTCCTGGCATGGAACCACCACCTCACAAGCCAGAATACGGCGATCAGGGCCCCAGTATTCTTAGCATACCAGGCCCAAAGTAGAATCGAGGATCCACAAGTAGGGGTTGGATGGAAGATGGGAGCCCTGACCTCTAGAACTCACTTGCCCAGGACTTAGCCTCAGCAACAGGCATTTGGAGTAGGATAAGAAATGCTGAACCCTGCTCCTTCTGGAAAGAAAACCCTCCAACTGGGAGCTAGAGCTGGAGGACAATAAAATATAAGATTATCGTCCCCCTATTTTTACTATGTTCTTAGCTGCAATAGGGTGGAGTGAGTTTTCTTTCTGCTGAGGTAGAAGGACAGAGGAAAGGAGAAGTCTTGACTCAAATACCCCTGCCTCCATAATGTTTGTTATAAACGTAGCAACTGAGTCCATAGTCGGTGGTTCAAGGTCACACAGCTAACTAGTTAAAAAAAAAACTAGGAGCAGGACTTAAATTCATGTCTATTTATATTCAATCCCATGTTCTTTTTCTTGCATCACCCATGAACACCTGATGCCCCAGTAAGCTACTTCTGACGTCCTGATTCCATTGTCTGTTCCAAGGCCCTTTCCAGTACTAGCGACACCTCTCTTGCTGTTGGATAACATCCCCCATGTTTCCCTGTTACTCCTCTGCTACTTCTTACTCCTGAAAAGCTACAACAATTTAATAAGCCCAACAATATTACCAGTCCATATAACATGGTACCAGTCTTATCTGTACCCAGTATTTAGATATGTATTAAGATTAATACATTCCTGTCTTGATGGCGCACAGGAAAATATGTACCTTCCCTGGAGAAAGAGGGATGTGGTCATTATAAAGAATATCTGTGCAATGGCCCAGGAGAGGTATCCTCAAAAATACACAGGCTGAAATTTAAATGCAAGTTAAAACCACAATGTAATATCTCTGCATCCCTATTATGATAGCTAACCTTTAAAGATAAACAATACCAAGTGTCGATGAGGATATGGAGCAACCAGAACTGCTGCTGAGAGCGTAATTTGGTACAGCCAATTTGGAAAACTATTTGGAAGTATCTATTAAAGGTAAAAAAAAAAAAAAAAAAAAAAAAATTATTATTATTTTTTTATTAAAGGTGAGCACATGCTATTTCTACAACCCAGCAATTCTACTCTGAGCTGTATACACACTGAAACACATGCAATCACCAGAAGATTTATGCAAGAAATGTCACTCGTATGCATAGCAATGTCACTTGTAAAAGCCAAAAATTAGAAATGATCCAAAACCCATTGTCATAGGTTACATTCCCCAGGAAGCAGTGGAGTGTGAAGGAAATTTTCTTAGGTAACTCTTGGGATCATCACCCAGGGAAGATGAAAAAAAATAAAACAGAATTAGGCAGAAGGAGAGGTTGGGCTGCCAGGCAGTGGCAAGGACTCAGCCAACCTCACGGGGAGCTCCGAAGCTAGGATAGCCCTTCAAAGTTGTACTGAGTTGAGGCTATGGGGCCAGGCCTTCATGCCCCTGTACATCAGCCAGTTATTGTATTGGGTGCAGGCTGCCCCAGGAAAGGAGAATGACCTCTGGTAAGGCAGGTGTCTTCAGCTGAGGCAGCAAGGAATTTGTCCTTCAGTTCTGAAAAGGGGATCTGGATGGTATAAAACAGTAGAGTGTAAAAAGTGAAGTATATTCACCCAATAAACAAACTGAAGGAAAGTCACCCAGGAAATGCCATACAGTAATGAGCAGTAGGGCTACCCATGGTGGACAGGCTTCAGCAGAGCTTCTGACTAAGACAGACTAGAAAAAAAAGTCCTGGCCATCTACTTCCAAAAATTAGTCAATGAAAACTCTATGGATCACAACAGAATATTGTCTTACATAGTGCTGGAAGATGAGATCCCTAAGTTAGAAAGCACTCAAAATACACAGTGGCTGCAACTATGGACTCAAACACGTCAATGATCTTGAAGATGGCACAGGACCAGGCAGCGTTTCATTCTGTTGTACATCGAGTCACCTTGAGTTGGAGCTGACTCGATAGTAACTAACAACAACAGCCTGTGAAAATAACATTTCTGTTTACTTTTTTGAATTTAGTTGTGGTAAAATGCGTATAAAATTTGCCATTTTAACTATTTCCTAAGTGTACAATTCAGTGGCATTAATTACATTCACAATGGTGTGCGACCTTCACCACCATCTACTTCCAAAACTTTGCAATCACCCCAAACAGAAACTGTGTACTTATTAAGCACAAACTCCCTCTGTATGTATTTTATATTTCAATTAAGGTTAAAAAAATACATAGAGAGAAAAATAAGATAAGGGTTCTCCATAGAGTTAGAAAAAGGACAGAGCAATGGGGCAAGAGGGAGAAGCAGTAAATTAACCAAAAACTATAAGCAGTGTAAGTAGGAGATCATTTAGATTTTGTGGTCTTGAGGCAGGAAGACATTTCATTTGCTTCTCCTCCATCAGATTTCCCATGAGCTAGGCCTGTGTTCAAGGAGAGAAGGGAGTGTGAAACAAGGAGAGCTGGAGCAGCCGGAGCGCTCCTTCCATCTTCATTCTCCCTCCTTTTGTTCTCTCTCCCCCAAAGCTTCAGTGTGCTTGGGGGCCAAGGGAGGCCCAGAAAGATGTGGCAGGTGCAGTTTTAGGGGCAGATTAAGAGAGGATGATTTAGAGAATCTACACATTGTCCAGTTGGTCCACATTAGGTCAACAAAATAGCCCCCATTATGGGGCCCTGGTGGTGCAGTGGTTAAGAGCTTGGCAGCTAACCGAAAGGTCAGCAGTTCAAATCTACCAGCCGCCCTTGGAAACCCTATGGGGCAGTTCTACTCTGTCTTATACTGTCGCTATGAGTCGGAATGGACTCAAAGGCAATGGGTTTGTTTTTTAGTAAGGGGATATTTTACCTAATTTAGATCATAAAAAACTAGTTGCCATCGAGTCAACTCCGACTCATGGCGACACCATGTGTTGCACAGTAGAACTGCTCAACAGGATTTTCTTGGCTGTAATCTTTACAGAAGCCAAATCTTCTTTCAGAGATACTGGGTGGGTTCAAACCACAAACCTTCAGGTTAGTAGCTGATAGCTTGCATCACCCAGGGACCTTCATGTAGCACCTAAACCAAAAACCCCACTCCCGTCGAGTTGATTCAGGCTCATAGTGACCCTACAGGGCAGAGCAGAACGGCCCCACAGGGTTTCCGAGGAGCGGCTGGTAGATTTGAACTGCCGACCTTTTGGTTAGCAGCCAAGCTTTTAACCACTGCGCCACCAGGGCTCCATGTAGCACACTGACTACCAATAACACCAGATAAAGAAAAGGGGGAAAGCCAATCACTGTATAGAAAATCCCCAGGCTTCTTCACAATTGTTGGATTCAGCCAATTGCTCCTTTAATTTTATTTTACTAAAGATAACTCTGCTTTGTTTGGCAAAAATGCATCTGGACTACAGAATCTTCATAGGGAATATGCCCAGATGGTGGAGGTATTTAAGGAAATGCAGCTTTCCAATTTGGGAATTTGTAACCCCTCTAATTTCACTTGTATGATTTTCAAACCCCTTCTTTGCCCTTACAGCATTCAAAGTGCCAGTGGAATTTATAGTGTAGTCACGGTAACCAGGAAGCCTCACTACACACACACACACACACACACACACCCCACACGCTTTACCCACCAACCATAACTTCCTTAAATTCCAAAAATCTTTTATATCCTGAAAATGAGCTTAAAACAACAAATACCAAAGTCGTATGAATCTCCACATGTTGTATTTTTGTCACTGTGTCTAATTACTATTCTTACTGAAGGTAAAAAAAAAAAAAAAAAGGGATTTCGTGGCAGATTGCTCAGAGTTGAGGAGTTTCTTTTTTAACAGAGAGGAGAATGAGGAATTCTCTGCTAGAAGGGAAGTTGAAATTGAAGGTGTCTTTAAAGATGTGCTCCTTCCTGATTGTTTTCACTTTCCTTGTGGTAATAATTATTCTTGGCTATTTTTTTTTTAATAATGTTAGCTTTTAAGGCAGGTAATTAGAGCTTCCAACACTATAATTGAATTTCCGGAAAGGAAAAAGCCTGTGTTCTACAACCCAGCTCCCAATTATTTGACCAAGAACTGCATCTCAACCACGGGAGGCAAGAATTCCCCTGTATTTGTGGTAGTCGGGCCACGCCTGGGTAGAGGTGTCCAGTTCTCAGGAGAATGGTTTCAGGTGAACGTCGATAAGCAGCTATGCATTCAAGGGCAGGAGACCAAGTCAGTGAGCCAATCTGTAGACCCTATCAGAAAACTAAACCCAGAAAGAGCTGAGAGTGTTTAGTCTGGAGAAGGGTGGGGATTTTAAATCCCAAAGCCTGTGTTTTACACCAAGTTCTCTTTGAATAGCACAGGAACTTCTCGTGAAAGCAAGGGGCATCCTTGATCAGAAGGCTGTTGCCGGATGATGCAGATAGTTAAAGCACACAGCAAATAAAAGATTGACAGCTCGAATCCACCCAGAGGCACGTCGAAAGAAAGGCTTGACAGTCTACTTCCAAAAGATCCCAGCCAGTGAAAACCGCATGGAGTGCAGCTTTACTCTGACACACATGGGGCCACCATGTGTTAGAATCAACACTATAGCAACTGATTGGTTGGTTGCCTTAATCAGAGAGATACTTGCCCTAGCCACTTGCCCCCTCTCCAAAGCAAAACCAGTTGCCACCAAGTTGATTCCAACTTGATTTTCAAGGCTGATTTTTCAGAAGTAGATCACCAGGCCTTTCTTCAAGGGTACCTCTGGGTGGACTTAAACCTCCAACCTGTAGTTGCATTAACCATTTGCAACATCCGGGAACTCCCTCCAAAGGAAAAGAAAAGGAAAGAGCTGGTGTCATCACTAGTTGCTCTGAGGACTCCTCCTACCCCTATCCCCAGTAGTGATATGGTGGGTTCAAGAAGCCCTCCCTCCCCCCGGGATCGCTCTCACTCTCTCAGTCTATTATTTGCTTAGCCTGGGTTTCCCCAAAGTAGAAGCTGAAATAAAGACTTATGTTAGAGCAGTATATTTGGGAAGGTGATTCCAGGGAGGAAGGAGTGAGGCACAGGGAGAGTAAAAGGGAAAGGAAAGTCAACACAAGGTTGCATTTGCATTATCTAATTGCCCCCAACTCAGATGATGGTTGGATAATCCCACGGGACGGTCTTCTTAGAAGTCATGTAAAGAGTCTCTGAATCATCTGCCTGGAATGAGAAAGGGCAATGCATTTATCCACCAGCTCCTCTTCCCATGGGTCGAGGGTTGCTCCCATGCAGCATAAACTCCCCTCCACTTCAGGGTTGCGCATTCCTGAGCGCCATGCAGTTTTGGGGAGTCCCATGCCCCAGTGTCAAAGAAGCCCTGAGGTAAGAAGCAAGAGGCTCACAGCACAGACCTGAGGAGAGATGTAGTTGGTCGCACCTGTAGAAAACTTTCCAAAGCCTGTACAGATCCATGGTGGCGGCAGCAGTTAAAATAAGAGGTGAGGAGACCAAGGTTTCAGTCAGTGCACAGAAGGGATCCAATACACTCATCTGAAGAATAACTAACAATCAGGGCAGAAATGGGCAGACACAGCCCTGGAATCTACAGCCTCTTTTGGGAGATATAGAGTGCATTCCATGGATGTTGCAAATGGTTAATACACTTGGCTATTAGGCAAAAGGTTGGAGGTTCAAGTCCATTCGGAAGCACCTTGGAAGAAAGGCCTGGAGATCTTCAAAAAAATCAGCCAGAGAAAACCCCATGGACCACAGTTCCACTTTGATAAACATGGATCGCCATCAATCAGGGTTGACTTGAAGACAACTGGTTTCTGGTACGGGGTAGTTCTAAAGCACTGACCCAGGGATGCAACTTCCTATTTTCTTTTCTAGAATCTTCTTCAACTATTGCAGTGTACTTGATTTAAGTCCATGGGAAACTCTGCCTGCACCCTGAGACATGTAATCTGCCTACCTCTGACCTGTTGGAATGGCACAATTCTGGCCCAAGCCCGTAATCTAAGATTTCATATCTTTTCAGTTTCCCCCCCGCCCCGTTGGAGGAATCAGAATCTTTGAATACACTCTCCTGTCTTCCTAGAATTTCTTATTATGACTTCTTTCTTACCTCTGTGTGCATCACCTGCCGCCCCCTTCTGACCTGGCCTTCTTCCATGCCCTGGCCTCTTTCTCACCTTCTGTACTCTTCTGTCTTGATCTTCTAATTCATTCTCTCTTTCTTTTTATCCTCTTTCCTTTAGGTGAAGCTTCCCTAGGGAAAAATCCTACATGCAGAGTAAATTAAATCTGAGCACTTGATGCAAATGCAATATTGATTTTGAAGCAAGATTATGTAAATTGCAGATAATCTATTATTTTGCTTGCTGAAATCCCTTTAACATAATTAGGAAGCTTGAATTCTTTAATATGAGGCAAGCCAAAAAAGCAAATACATAATGATCAGCTCATGAAGACATGTGATTCTAAAGCATCCTACTGGTGTCACAGGGATTACATTCAGGCTCAATGAAACCTTAACACCAAAATTTTGAAAGGGACATAGTTTCTGCTAAACTTAGTCTTCTTACATCTCTTTTCCATGTAAGAAACCCCAGCTTTCTTCAATCATTGTTTATATATGTGGCCTACGTTTCTGCATTTCTTATACATTTCTAAGTTTTTTATAAGTTGAGTCACTTTTACAATAATGACCAGTATTTCTGAGGATTTTCTCCAAGCTCTTAATACAGGATTTCAAATCCCACTAAGCGTTTCACGTGGTTATTTCTGGGAGTCCACAAAGGGTGCCACACACGTAACTTTTTCCTCACGTTCTTTTCTCTGTTTTTGTTTCTCATATTGACATTTTGTGCCCTCCCAAAGCCACTTGAAGGTGGCCCTTCCTCACTACCGCCACTGCTAAGCGTGCTGCCTCATAGTGTCCCTCGTCAACGCAGGTCAGTCAGCCTGCCTGCAGCCTCCTCTCTCACAGGGCTCTGGCGCAAGTCCAGGGAGGTGGCCTGGTAACTGAGCTGTGAGTCACTGTCTTCCCACCTTCTTTACCCTAAACATATGCCTTTGTTCTTCTCCAGCCCAAAAAGAACCCTGCTATACAAACTAACACCAGGAAGGTTCATTTCATGAAGCATGCCAGGACTCATGCTCAGATACATTCTTAGATCCCTTTCCCATCTGTCCTGGTCTCCTTCTGAGTGCCCATCTTTAGCTGTGGAACATTCTAGAAATGGCATGGTTCCTTCAGGCCAAATTTCGTGTATGCTGATTTTTTCACTATACTTGCTAGTGCCTTTCTACCTGTTTGACTTCACGGAGAATTATTTGAACTGAAAGGGTGAAACATGAGACAATTTCTTCCTTAGAACTTCAGATTCAAGAAAAGGCAAAGAAGGAGAGGGAATTAACATTTACAGACATCAGATGAGAAAAAGAAGGCTCAGAGAGGTTCCTCATTTGCCAAGCTTAAATCAGTAAAGCCATTGAGTCATTTCTGACTCATGGCTACCCCATGTGTGCCCAAGTAGAACAGTGTTCCATACGGTTTTTGACTGGCTGATATTTCTGAAGTAAATCGCCAGACCTTTCTCCCGAGGCAAATCTGGACGGACTTGAATCTCCAACCTTTCGGTTAACAGCTGAGTGCCCTAAATGTTTCACCACCCAGGGACTCCAGCCCAAGCTTATTCATCTAATAAAGGACAGAGTCAGTATTTGAACCCTGGGCTTTCTGACTACAAAACGCACTCTCTCTCTGCTACGACAGGCTGCTTCCTGGTCCCTCTGGTGGCCCCCTTTCCTGGTTCCCATTGATGTGTTTAAATGAAGTTTCCTGACTCTGCTTTGTTGGTATCTCAGTGGTGATCCAAATATAAAACAAAACTCCATTTTCTCTGGGAATTCTTCATTTTTTTTTAAGTAAGCGCTGAGCCCAAATTCCCCTCCATTTTACACTCAGAGTTCACCTGCTGCTTTCTCACTCAGAGACACCGCGCATGTGCATTTTAGTGGGTTCATCAAGTGTCTCAGAATGAACCATTTTTTAAAATTGTACTTTAGATGAGTTTATAGAGCAAATTAATTTCTCATTAAACAATACACATATTGTTTTTTGTGACATTGGTTGCCAACCCCATGACATGCTAACTACTCTAATCTCTCCCCTGTGTCTTTGGCTGTCTTCATTCTTCATTGCTCCAGAAGGGGTGGGACCAGGGGTGTATCTTAGATGGCTGCTCACAAGCTTTTAAAAGCCCAGACGCTACTCACCAAAGTAGGATGTAGAACATTTTCTTTATAAACTATCTTATGCCAATTGAGCTAGATGTCCCCTGAGACCACGGTTCTGGCCCTCGAACTGTAATTCGGTCCCTCAGGGAGTTTGGATGTGTCTATGAACCTTCCATGACCTTGCCTTGGTCAAGTTGTACTGGCTTCCCCAATATCATATACTGCTTACCCCTCACCAAAGCTCCCACTTATCTATTGTCTAGTTAGTGTTTTTCCCTCCCTACCTTTCCCCTCCTTCAAACCATCAAGGATTGTTTCTTTCTGTGTGGAAACATTTTCATGTGTTTTTATAATAGTGGTCTCATACAGTATTTTTCCTTTCGTGATTGGTTTATTTCACTCAGCATAATGCCCTCCAGATTCATCCATGTTGTGAGATGTTTCGTGGATTCATCATTGTTCTTTCTTGTTGCATAGTATTCCATTGTGTGCATGTGCCATAGTTGGTTTATCCATTCATCTGTTGGTGGGCACTTAGGTTGTTTCCATCTTTTTGCTATTGTCAATAGTGCTGCAGGGAACATGGGCGTACATATGTCAATTCTTGTAATGGCTCTTATTTCTCTATAATATATTCCTATGAGTGGGATCTCTGTATGGTATTTCTATTTCTCGCTTTCTAAAGAAGTGCCATATCATTTTCCAAAATGGTTGTACCATTTTACATTGCCACCAGCACTGCATAAGAGTTGCAATCTCCCCGAAGCCTCTCCAACATTTGTTATTTTCTGTTTTTTTGACTCGTGCTAGTAATGTCAGGGTGAAATGGTACCTCTGTCATTTTGATTTATATTTCTCTACTGGCTAGTGATCTTGCTGATTTTCTCATGTGTCTTTTAGTTGCCCATATGTCTCCTTTGGTGAAGTATCTGTTCAGATCCTTTGCCCATTTTTAGCAGGATTGTCTTTTTTGTTGTAGAGGTATTGGATTTTCCTATAGGTTGTAGAAATGAGACCTTTGTCAGATTTGTCATAGTCAAAAATTTTTTCTAGTCTGTAGGGTCTCTTTTTACTCCCTTGGTTAAGTCTTTTGATTAGCAGAAGTGTTTGATTTTTAGAAGATCCCAGTTATCTAGCTTATCTTCTGGTGTTTGTGTATTGTTAGCTATGGTTTGTACCCTGTTTATGCCATGTATTAGGGCCTCTAGCGTTGACCATATTTTTTCTTCTATGATCTTTATAGCTTTTGGTTTTATATTTAGATCTTTGATCCACTTTGAATTAGTTTTTGTATATCGTGTGAGGTATGGGTCCTGTTTCATTTGTTTGTTTGTTTTTGCAGATGGACGTTCAGTTTTGCCAGCACCATTTATTTGTTAAAAAGACTATCTTTTCCCCATTTAATGGACTTCGGGCCTTTGTCAAAGATCAGGTAACCGTAGGCGGACGGATTTACATCTGGGTTCTCAATTCTGTTCCATTGGTCATCGTGTCTTTCATTGTACCAGTACCAGGCTCTTTTGACTATTGGAGCTGCTTAGTAGGTCAGGTGGCATGTGTCCTTCTATTTGATTCTTCTTCTTAGATAGTGCTTTACTTATCCAGGGTCTCTTCTCTTCCATATAAAGTTTTATGTATTTTGGAGCCCTGCCATTGGGTGTGTAGGTGTTTATCTTGGTTATGTCCTCATGAGATGGATTGTCCCTTTAATCATTATAAAATGCCCTTCCTTGTCTTTTATGGTGGATTTTGTTTTAAAGTCTATTTTATCTGAGGTTATTGGCACTTCCGCTCTTTTTTGCTTGGTGTTTGCTCAATATATTTTTTACCATCCTTTGATTTTTAATATATTTATGTCTTTGTTTCTTTTGTTTTTGCAGATTTTGTGTTTACTGAGGATTTGTTTTTCTTTTTATTTTGATGAGGAGGTTTGTTAACTTTCTTCGTGGTTACCTTGAAATTTACCTCTGTCTTTCTAAGTTTAACCAGATCTCTGGCATCATTTCTACCACCAAGGCCATATTTTCCAACTACTGATCCTTCTTCTTCGTTTCCAACTTTCCCATTCCAATCACCAGTAATTCTCAATGCATCCTGATTGCAGGTTAGATCAATTTCAGACTTCAGAAGCTTGTAAAAACCTTCGGTTTCTTCACCCGTGGCCTTAGTGGTTGGTGCATGAATTTCAATAGTAGTCGTATTAAGTGGTCTTCCTTGTAGGTGTATGGATATTATCCTATCATTGACACTACTGTACTGCAGGATAGATCTTGAAATGTTCTTTTTGATGATGAATACAACACCATTCCTCTTCAAGTTGTCATTCCCAGCACAGTAGAACATATGATTGTCTGATTCAAAATGGGCAATACCAATCCATTTCAGCTCACTAATGCCTAGGGTACCAATGTTTATGCATTCCATTTTTGATGATTTCCAATTTTCCTAGATTCATACTTTGTGTATTCCAGGTTCTGATTATTAATGGATGTTTGCAGCTGTTTCTTCTCATTTTGAGTCGTGCCACATCAGCAAATGAAGGTCCCGAAAGCTTGACTCCATCCATGTCATTAAGGTCGACTCTACTTTGAGGAGGCAGCTCTTTCCCAGTCATCTTTTGAGTGCCTTCCAATCTGGGGGGGCTCATCTCCCAGCACTATACCAGACAGTGTTCAGCTGCTATTCATAAGGTTTTCACTGGCTAATGCTTTTCAGAAGTAGACTTCAGGATCCTTCCTCCTAGTCTGTCTTAGTCTGGAAGCTCAGCTGAAACCTGTCTGCCATGGGCGACCCTGCTGGTACCTGAATACTGGTGGCATAGCTTCCAGAATCACAGCAGCACACAAACTAACAAACACGTGGGGGTCAGTCATGGCAGTGGCTATCTATTGTTAAATATGGTTAATATGTGGACTAATTCCATTTTTTGGTAGATACATTATGGATACACAAACTACCGCTCACTTCTGCATTCTTGTTAAAAGACATTATCTTCACAAATTTCCAGGCACACCCACAGGTTTTTACCTACATGAGATGACCCAGCAACAGTAAATGGTGAAGGAAAGGCTAAATCAGACTGACTAAATGCCAATTGTCTCCTAGGATGGTGCTAGGTGTTTCCACGTAAACGTTTAATAATTCCTGGTAAAATCTGAATATGGATCATCTCCCCAAAGTAGATTAGAAAATTCCCCCTACTTCAGGCCTGAGCATATTACAAACAGTTAAAGGATACCCCAGGCCCTCAATGCATCCTTAAGAATAGAGGAGAAATACTTGTTTCACAAAAGCTGTCTCTTCCTCTTGACAGAGACAGGCTGAAGGTTAACCAACCTTAGAGTGGTAACTTGTTTTACATCTTCAAGGTAACTACTGCCCTCTAGTGTTATTACAGAAATAAAGCAAAAATGACACCAGGTAGACTCTAAACCTAATTTCACAGTTTTTTGGGGGGTGTGTGTGTGATTTAGGTAAAAGTTTACAGAGCAAATTAGTTTCTCATTAAACAGTTAATAACACAAAATATTTTGTGACATGGTTGCCAACACTTCAATGTGTCAACACTCTCCCCTTTTCCACCCCAGGTTCTATGTTTTCACTCATCCGGTTTTCTGTCCTTCCTGCCTCTTGTCTTTGCTGTTGGCCTATTGTGCTCATTAGTCTCGTATACATGATTGAACTATAAGCTACGTCCCTCATGTGTGTTCTTTTTGGCCCTATAAAAAAAAAACCCTGTGCCGTCGAGTCGACTCTGACTCATAGCAACCCTATGAGTTTGGCCCTATAGACCTGTCTAATCTTTGGCTAAAGGGTGAAGCTCAGGAGTGATTTCATTACTGAGTTAAAAGGGTGTCCAGGGGTCATAATCTCCGGGTTTCTACAGTCTCTGTCAGACAAGCAAGCCTGGTCTTGTGTGTGTGTGTGTGTGTGTGTGTATGTGTGAATTTGAATTTTGTGCTACATTTTTCTCCCACTCTGTTGGAGAAAACAGGGCCCTCTATTGTGATCCCTACCAAAGCAGTCGGTGGTGGTAAGCAGGCACCATCTAGTAGTAGTTCTAGGCTCAATCTGGTGGATGTCATGGTAGTTGTGGTTCATTAGTCCTTTGGACTAAACTTTCCCTTCTGTCTTTGGTCCTCTCCATTCTCCTTTGCCCCACCTGGGATGGGACAAGCAGATATATCTTAGACGGCCGCTCGAAGGCTTTTAAGACCCCAGTCACTACTCAGCAGCGTTTGATGTAGAACATTTTCTTTATAGACTATGTTATGCCAGTTGAGCTAGATGTCCCCCAGGACCCTGGTCCCTAGCCCTCAGCCCAGTAGCTTGGTCTCTCAGGGCATTTGGTTGTGTCTGTAAAGCTTCTATGACTTTGCCGTGGTCAAGTTGTGCTGACTTCCCCCGTAGAGTGTACTCTTACCTTTCACCAAAATTAGCGCTTATCTATTGTCTAGTTAGTGTTTTTCCCTCCCTACCTTTCCCCTCCCTCAAACCATCAAGGATTGTTTCTTTCTGTGTGGAAACATTTTCATGTGTTTTTATAATAGTGGTCTCATACAGTATTTGTCCTTTTGTGATTGACTTATTTCACTCAGCATAATGCCCTCCAGATTCATCCATGTTGTGAGATGTTTCACAGATACATCATTGTTCTTTATCATCATTGTGTGGCATTCCACTGTGTGTATGTATCACAGCTTATTTATCCATTCATCTGTAGATGGGCACTTTTGTTTCCATCTTTTTGCTATTGTGAATAATGCTGCAGTGAACCTGGGTGTGCACATCTCTATTTGCGTGACAGCTCTTATTTCTCTAGGATATATTCCCAGGAGTGGGGTTGCTGGGTTGTATGGTATTTCTATTTCCAGCTTTTTAAGAATGTGCCATATTGTTTTCCAAAATGGTAGTACCATTTTACATTTCCACCAGTATTGCGTAAGAGTTCCAATCTCCCCGCAACCTCTCCAATGTTTATTTTCTGGCTTTTTTATTCATGCCAATGGTATGTCATTGAAGTTTTGATTTTCACAATAAATAATATGTCTTAGCAGGCTTGGCAGGTAGTTTAGAAAACACCACTAGAAAAAGGTGCTACTCTGGGTTGACCACTTGTTTCTCCCAAGGTTCACAGTCAGTCAGTTCATACTACCACTTCCATACTTAAAAGCCTAAAATACTCCTACACCTGTTGACAAAAAGCCAGTACCCTAGCCTCATGAGTACTTCCAGTAACTAAATCCTTAATGCTCGGCAAAGCAGCAGTCTCTGAGACCCTGATCCAGAGCTATGGCTACAATGTTTGGTCCATGTTTGTAACAATCCAGAGATGAAATATTTTGAATAACACACTTTAATTTGCTCCTCAGCATTTAAAGAATTTGTTCATTCATCTGCCCATTTGTAATTTACTGTGCTTAAGATGGCATCTAATTTGGTTAGCATTGACCTAGTGGCCTGGAAACACCTACAGCCAATGACTAATATACTCCCAGGGTTATTTGGAAGGAAGTACAGTGGGAGGGTTACCCTATACTATATGCCAAGTGATATGGAGTCAGACTTTGGCTTCACCTCTTTATAGCTGTCTGGCCTTTAGAAAGCTAATTTTCCGTTTCCCCATCTGCAGAAAGATGAAAATAACACGTCACTAGCTTACTATGAAGATTAAAAGAGAAAGTCTTCAAAAGTTTTTAGCACAGTCCCTGGTCTATAGCATGTTTTCAATAAGTGTTTGCTAATATCTATATCCCAAGCTATTAAAGATTAAAAATTGACCAATCACCAAAGCAAATGTTTCTACCACTTTAATGAACCAAAGAACAAAAAGCATAGGTCATCACAGTAATTCCACTTTCCAGGGGCAGCCAGATGGTAAAACATTTAAAGGGAGAGAGAAACTAGAGCATGAAAAATAGGAAGAGAAACCAAAAATGTCTTTGGTCATTCCACACTTACGGCATCAGTTTAATCATTCAGTAGATGTATTCACTATAGGTGGTATTATTTACAGGCCAGTTTGATCAAGTTTAGATAAATATATCGTAAAGGTCTCTCCAGTCGGTTCTTAAGTCATTGTAAACTGGTTGATGAGTCCCTTTGCCCATCGCCTGCAGACTTCCTTTTCGTGGCTCATGGCATATAGCTCTGTGTCCTCCTCCTGATCATGGAACAGCAGGACTGGTTGGTACGACACAGGACTAGGAAACATAACTGGCCCTTAGTCATCTCCAGGTGAAGGTGCTTTACAGAAAGATGACAGGCTTCCAAAGAAACATCTCCTTCCTGTACTGGCTGTGTATCAGCACATTTCATCAACAGTGATGTTATCAACAAATGTCTTCTACAGCTTCCGAGTATCTTTACAAACCTTAGCACTTCATGGGGCCACAAACAGATATCAGGAGGTATTACCTTTATTAGCCTTGTTCCCAAGCACCGCTATCCCAGGAGCGCATTACTGTAGCAGACATTACTACTCAACAGCTCACCTTTGCAGAACTAGAAGTGTTCCATCTGGCCAAAGGACTGAGGTGGCCATTTTTATAGCAGTTGTTGTAGGAATGTAACATAACCACTGGCCAAACATTCAGGGAAGACCAGAAATAGTTACCCACATCTGGAGAATTTTCACCTCTCCCCAAAGATGGCATCTCTCTAAGCCTGCCTCCGCCCAGGGAGAATGAAATCTCTTAATACCCCCAGCATCGCTCGTTGGAGTCCAAAGATTTAGTGTGGACTTCCCAAGATTAGGCTACTACTTCAGAATATGAAACAAACAAGAAAAGAAAAAGATTCGCAGGCAGAAATGACTATTAAAAGATGGGCTATCAACCTTGAAGAAAAGTCCTTCCTCATACCTGCTTTATATACTTAATTCATTACATCAAGGACAGAGAAGTAATAACAAAAGACACAGACACTCTTTTAGTCTACTAGGGTTGGGGGACATTCAGGATTCAGATGGACAAAGAGCTGGGACCAAATCTCATGCAGAAAAATAACCTTGAATATTTCCTCCATTCCTGAAACCTGAAGTCACAGATCAGCTATTTTAATGTTTGACCCATTTAAAGTGTAGCAAAATTGGCAAATCTGTGTTTAACTCCTTGGTAAATACTTTAAACTTTGCCGTTTAAAATATACTTTAGATTTTATCTATTATGTGAAAATAGCCTGAATCATAACTAACTAATCCATGGCAAACAACAAGAAAATAAAACCCAAACCCATTGCTGTCAAGTCAATTCCGACCCTATAGGACAGAGTAGAACTTACTCACAGGGTCTCCAAGGAGCGCCTGGTGGATTCAAACTGGCAACCTTTTGGCTAGCAGCTGTAGCACTTAACCACTACACCTCCAGGGTTTCCTGAATCCATGGCATTTATATTAAATATCTACATTCCAAGGGTTCTTTTGTTTTTTCTACTCTTATACATCACAAATATTCCATTTACCTCCTTAAAATGTAATTTTAAAAAGAATTGAGTTAACTTTCAAAATTTCCTATTAGATCTACTGGATACACATCTGAATATTCAGGGCTACCTATAAAATACCCTTTTCCTGCCTGCCTTACGACAAGCCTAAATTCTAACACACAGCTCAGCAACATACTACCTATATTCTGATTTCAAGTCTTTCTTTACCTTATAGATTGATAGTTCCACTGTAAAACATGTAGAATACAGGTTTCTGAAAATTATCCTTCAAAGCCATTAGTACAAATACCAGTTGCAACCCCACTGCAAACATTTGATATAGTTGGGGTTTCTTGAGTCATCCAGACCAATTCTAAACCGGAAAGAAAGCCATATCATAAAATACATTTTCAAGACGCATAGTTTTATCACTTTCAAGTACTTCTGAGGTCAAAAAAATTGCTCTTCTTTGGGAGAAACACTTTAATAAATAAGAATTATTTGTAATTTGTTGATCAATTGGCTACAGTTATTTTTCTAAGTATTTTTAGTTTAGGCAATTCTTTTGTGATATAGCCCCAAGTCTAATTTTCTTGGGAAGCCATTTTTAGAGGCCTTTTGTTCAGACCTTACTGAAATGATCACAAATTCTGACTTAGAGAAATCAGAATTCCTGAGATTATACCTTGTATATAAGCAGTGAAGGACAGGGCAGTCATTTTGAACGTCTCTCTCCTGAGCAAGGGTAAATGACTCCCTCCTGAGCAAGAGTAGCTGTGATTAAATAAACCTCCCTAGAACCCTGGTGATACAGTGGTTAGGAGCTCGGCTGCTAGCCAAAAGGTTAGCAGTTCAAAACCACCAGCCATGCCTTCAAAACCCTATGTGGCAGTTCTACCCTGCCCTGCAGGGTCACTATGAGTCAGAATCAGCTTGACGGCAACAGGCTTGGTTTTTGATCCACCTTTTTTTTTTTTTACCATGTTAACTTCTGTAAAGGACGGCTCCTGAAGATTTTGCTTTCTAAAAGAATGCTTCTTTACAGTCTTTGAAATTTTAATATATTTAAGCCAAAAGGGCCAAAGGCGAAAGGACAGCTAAACGCATGTTTTAAGGGGAGATGACAGTGACTCCTCACTCCCCAGCTCATGGTTCGAACATTCCAGAGGGTGCAGTATGGTTCTGCTAAATAAATCCCCCGTTCGTTCTGTAATTAACAACCACTGTAACAACTTTTATTTCTCTACTTAACCTTTGTGGGTAGCACTACTGTCTGTTTCGTTTCATCATTAATCTTGGTAGAAGCCTCAGTGCTGCCACAAAAGCCGTGTATATAAATTCCCCCAGCAAATTCAAGAAAGTGTACACTAAGCATGCCTCAAATTCAAAGGCTCTGCTTGCGTGATTTATTTCCAGACAGCTCTTTGAAACATTAGGCAGCTACCCATAATAGCATGAAGTTGTGGACAGAAGAAAATGCCCTCAGAGGCCGGAACCTAGCCCAGCCCAGGACACACGGCAGCCGCTCTGTAGTATGTGTTGAATAGATCTAAACGGAGAGATTTGTCCCACTCTGCTTTTCTTTTATCTAAAGAAACCAAACCAGTTACTGCTGAGTCGTTCCAACGCGTGGCCACACCACGTGACGAAATAGAACTTCTCCATTGGGTTTTCATGGCTGTGACCTTGGGAAGCAGATTGCCAGGCCTTTCTTCTGTGGCTCAAAACACCAAGACTTTGGCCAGTAGTCAAGTGCTCGTCAGGTGCTTAACCATTCACACTATCCAGGGACTATAGAAAAGCCAGATGTGGAGATGGAAATCACTTTTTCAGGGCTAATGGGAGTCTAATTCCCTGCTTTAGATCCTGGCCCCCGTCGTTTCTTCCTTGAAAAACTGTCTATAAAATCGATTAAGTAAAAACTAAATAAGTTCTGCAGAAATGAGCAAGTGTGCCCTTTCCCTCACCTGGGTTATAAAGACAAGAACTTGCTGTACTCCTTTAGGAAAAGAGAAGCTGGAAAGGGCAACTACAATCAGAAACGCATAATAAGTAAAATTCCTCTTACAAACAAAATGTGCATTTTACCAATTGTAAGGTCATTGCACTTTGTCTTCATTGTCAAGTTAATATCCGTCATGCCAACTAGCTGCAGACTTCACGGAGGAAGGAATTAGGAATAGCTTTTCCACCTCTGTATCCCCAGGGATTCCAAAGAGACTGGCACACAGCAGGGGTACAATAGGGTTTGCTGAATGAATGTATAACTAAATGAATGAATGAAAAACTAAATGAATGAATAAATACTAATCCTTCCATATTCAGACCGATCCTTCTACTCAGTCCAGGTGAAACCGCAAAGTGAGTTTTCAATGAATGGCCTCAGGGAATGGAGGGTTAAGTACTTGTCACATTCTCCCATTCCCCAAAACCCTACGGAAGGTCTGTAGTAGGGCTTCATTGACTGCAAAGTTAGTCCTGAATTATGAAGAGGACATCATCCTAGACCTTGTGGTCCACTCCTAGCACAACATGTGTCCTTGGTCACCTCATTTAACCTCTCAGTGTCCTCATATGCAAAATAAGAACGCTGATCCCTAACGTTCCTCTCAGCTGAGTCAGTGAATTTAGGAATACAGAAGAGACCTGGGAGACTGAAAATAATTTCTAGCCCCACTTCTTACAGGTTTGCTTGAAATTATTTTTTTTTATTATTATTATTTTTAATGAGCTAACACAAGGTACCAGAGAACCCTGGGAATGAGATTATTTGTACATGACCTCTGGCTAAGGTGGAGCCCTGGTGGTATAGTGGTAAAGAGCTACAGCTGCTAACCAAAAGGCTGGCAGTTTGAATCCACCAGCTGCTCCTTGGAAACCCTATAGGGCAGTTCTACTCTGTCCTATAGGGTCACTAGGAGTCGGAATTGACTCAACAGAAATGGGTTTTTTTGCTTTTTTTTTTTTTTTTTTTGGTCTGGCTAAGGCGTAATAGACTTCAGAAATAGCCGTACCTCGTTCACTAATCATTTTTGATAAAACAAAAGATCAGACATCAGGATCATGAGGCAACAGAATACAGCTGAGACTATTAAAAGTAACTACTTCCATACTGGGTGTCTTAAAGTACATCATGAACTGTGAACAGATTTGCTCAACAAAGTTGAGGCGTAGCCCTTTAACCCTGCACGGATAACATCGGGAGTTTCTTAGGGTTGAACGTGAGATGAAAAAGAGCTGGATGGCCAGGAATGCTGTGCCTTATTCCCCCAATGACCTGCCACAGGGACTATTTTTAAAGAAGCATTTATCTCAGCAGAAGTGACAGCATTTAAGAAGTAGCCAGGCACCACTGCCGCACGATCCTTCATGGTGAAAGGCTGCAGAGGGTGGCTGCCTTCTTCAGGAGGATCTATGTGATGGATGAGACAGGAAATGCCCTTGGTTGGTTAGGTGTTTGGTTTCAAGAGCCATAAAGATAATGTAGAAGTTAAAGCTTGGAAACCAAATGGAGCCAACCCCAAAATGATTATGGCCACCCCCAGCACTCAAAAACTAATCAAATTGTGGATTTATAAGATCCATCTTAACTAGAGATGCAAACTCTAACTGCCTTGTAAATTTCTTAAATGGTAGCTGCTCACTGAATTATAATAGCCATTGTGTGATCCTGGATTCTGCAATTCTCTTTTATGAAGCTAGCCACTGTATTTTATATCATAAGAATATGGAAAGTATATTACAATTATATTACATCGGACTTCTGAGAGAGCATTTATGTTAGATAACTCCCATAAAGTGCTGAGAGAAACATTATGATGCAATGGTATTTTATATATATAAAATACCACATATAAAACAAAAGATCAAACATCAGGGTCATGATGTGACACAACACAGTTGACACTATTAAATGTAACTACTTCTAAACTGGGTGTCATAAAATACATCATGAACTGTGAACAGATTATATAAAGTGTGTTGACTCACTGGAAGGTGTTACCCTTCTTACTAATACTTTGGACTGGGGAGACATGAAGCCATATATGCAATGCTGTGTATATATATATACACACACACACACACACACATATACATACGTACATACATTCGGGGTGTCAAATCAAGGGATTAGAGTTGATGTGTCTTCCCTCACTGTGCAGAAAAAACAGGGTGAATAAAGAGAGGAGGATGAGAATAAACACTTTAAGCACTAAAATTAAACTCAGATAAAGGATGGAAAGGTATTATGTAACTTACTCTTTCCCCCCGCCTACCTGCTACTCAAGACGATAACAGAAAGACAGTCTGAAGCTACCACAGGACCTAAGTGTTTCTCCAAAACCAAAAACATCACTCGAAGCAGCCAAGATGATTCTGTTTTACATTTTTCAAGATTTCTGCGTTTGGCAGCCACTGAGTGTTGTGAACCAACTCAGAGAACCGGTTCTGCAGGCTGATGTTCACCTGGCTTCCACGAGTTCACCTCCAGTGGCAGGAGCTCGTAGTTCACTGTCCCTTCCATTGCGAGACAGTTTTGAGCGATTAAAAAAAAGTCGTTCCTTTTCTATGTAGTCAAGAAAAAGGCTTCAATCTATTGCTGACCCTTGCCAGGGCAGTTTGTTTTAGCCTTCTCCCCACCTCCAGCCCCATAGTGTTCCAAACTGGATTCTCAGGGAAGAGTTTTCTTGGAGCACAGAAGAAAAACCGAGACATCCTTTATACCTCCTACTTCCCACCCCAATAACATCTGATTCAAAACCCCTGGACCTGGGACACATGGTATAGATTTCCCACAGGACCCGACCAGTTATAACAAACACAAATCATGGTTTACTTCTACAACAAACTGAAAGGATCTACACTTTTGAAGACTGTGGCTACACTCTCCCACCCTTCCCTTAGTCCCCCACATAGTCCACAGTGTCTTGTTCTTTCCAACAAAGAGAATGCCAGAGGCCACGGAACACATCTCATGTTGTTTCTGGGTGAGCAGCAAAGTCAAATTCCAGTACTGCAGACAGTAAGCTTGAGTTTCATACGTGATTTGTGTAAGAGAAAAGTAACTACACCACGCACACAAAGAAAAGTGCCTGGATTAAAAGAAGTGTACACTGTGAGTTTGCTAAGTGGATCTTCCCGACAGCAAGTTAAATGGCTATTAGAAATTGTGCTTGCGTTTCGTTCAGTCAGACCCTATTTCCTGGAACATCACACACCAAATCCTCCCAAAATATGGCGAAAATGCTGGCAAATATTTGCAGAACCACATTTGGAAATTAATCCCAAATACAGTTATGTACAAACTTAGTTCACAGAATACCTATCCTAATTTTCTTTTAATAGAGAATAAGGAATAAATATCATTTTTAAATTTGCTACTTAATCATCATAGAAAGCTTAGGACACTTGGGGAGAAAGTAGGTCTCTATGGATATTGCTCAAATATTTGGTTTTTATATCAGAGTATCTTTAATACTATTGTGCCAATTTTCAAACGGAAAATATGATCAGTAATACTTTTAAATGCAAAAATATATGTATCCTGTACTTCAAATCCAATATTTGTTTGATGGATCTAACTTCCAGCCAAGTCAATATGTTAGGTCATTGGGCTCCGGGGAGTTTTATGGAGGAGCTTGAGTGTTTCTCACCCACAAAATCATTTTGAAATGCAAATAAGTCCTTGCACCCCACTGGGGAAATGCATACTTCTTGCTTAGAGAGTTGACTCACTGGACAGTGTTACCTTTCTTCTCAATACTGGGCTGGGGAGACCTGAAGCCAAGTTCTGTGATTCTAAGGGTGACTTGGGCACCCCCAAATCAGTCACCTGAGTTACAAGCATATTAACCACTGAAATTAGTCCTAAACTAGAGGTCACAAAATCAGCTTCTCTTCCTGTGCTATCCAAGGTCTCCTCTGGACAGTGACAGACGAGAAGTGTCTTTAAGGTATCCTGGACAAGGTTCTTCAGATCTTTCCTTTCTCCTTAGGTTGTTTACATCAGGACTTGTTCTCGAGTCTCTGGCAGCCGGAGGGCAATCAGGCCACCTCCCACCAGGGAAGAAGCAGCCAGAAGGATGGGGACAACTTTGGTTACCCCAACAAAAGAAGAAAAGATGGTGTTTCCCAAGATGGCACCGAATTTGCATAATCCATTGAGGATGCCAAAGGCTGTTGCCCTATAAAAGAACACGAAAGTGAGTAATTCTGAAAGACACAAGGTGGGCCTCAGCAGATGAGTGGGGCTTGGTTGTTTGTTGTGGGTTTGTTTCTTTGTTTTTTCCCTTGTTGGGGGCAATGTATAGTGAGATCGTGGGAGACAATTTATTCCTAAATATAGAAGTAACAGCTTCCCATTTTAATCAAATTTGGAAATACAGATTCATAGAAAGACGTAGGAAAACAACCATGTATGTATAACCTCACCACTGAAAGCCAACAACCACTATTAACATTTTGGAGTATTTTCTTCAAGTTTTTTTTTTTTTTTCTTTTCTCTTAAAATAATTCTCTTTTCAAAATTTTTTACATGAATTACATGCTTATTGTGCTACAAAATACCTCTTTAAAGTGTTAAAAAGCAAAGACGTCATTTTGAGGACTAAGGTAGGCCTGACCCAAGCCATAGTATTTTCAATCACCTCGTATGCATGCAAAAGCTGGGCAGACCGAGAAGAATTGATGCCTTTGAATTATGGTATCAGTAAAGATTATTGAATATGCTATGGACTGCTAGAAGAACAAACAAACCTGTCCTGGAAGAATTACAAGCCAGAACACTCCTTAGAAGGAAAGATAGCAAGACTTCATCTCACATACTTTGGATATGTTATCAGGAATGACCAGTCCCCTGGAGAAAGACATCATGCTTTGTAAAGTAGAGAGTCAGCAAAAAAGAAGAAGACCCTCAACAAGATGGATTGACACAGTGGCTGAAACAATGGGCTCAAACATAGCAACTACTGTGGGGATGGCACAAGATCAGACAGTGTTTCATTCTGATGTACATAGGGTTGTTATGAATTGGAATTGACTTGACGGCACCTAAAAACAACACATGCTTATTGTGAAATACTGAATGCAGGAAGAAGTTTGCAAAGCAAAAAGTGCCCCCCCTTTAATAACACCCTCAACCCTTTTGTGGCAGATACTGGTATTGTTGTTAGGTGCTGTCAAGTCAGTTCTGACTCATAGCGACCCTATATACAACAGAGTGAAACATTGCCCAGTCCTGTACCAACTTCACAATCAGTATTATGCTTGAGCACATTATTGTAGCCACTGTGTCAATCCATCTCGTTGAAGGTCTTCCTCTCTTTTGCTGACCCTCTACTTTACCAAGCATGATGTCTTTCTCTGTACCGGTCCCTCCTGACAACATGTCCAAAGTATGTGAGACAAAGTCTCACCATCCTTGCCTCTAAGAAGCATTCTTGTTGTACTTCTTCCAAGACAGATTTGTTCGTTCTTTTAGCAGTCCATGGTATATTCAATATTCTTTTCAAACACCATAATTCAAAGGCATCTATTCTTCTTGGTCTTCCTTATTCATTGTCCAGCTTTCATATGCATATCAAGCCCTACCTGCCCACTTCCAGGCCTATGCTAACCCCCATGCAGGAGAAACTCAACAGCCAATAGACATCTCAGATCGTAGAGAACCAAGATGACCAAAATGATGAAGGACTGAGTGAGCACATAGCCTTTTGCCAAAGAAGTCCAAACAAGTCCTCCAGGAAAGTCCTGGTAAAACTGACCTCTGGTTGGTAGGATACAGCTCCACTGTGATCACATCCAGAGCATTCCAGGCGGCAATGCTGGTCCCACAGAACAGGCACTGCCAGCCAATCATCGCAGATTCACTATTGCCAAAAAACAGGAAGAAGCAGCAGACTGCCGAGATTAGCATAGAGCCACCTACGGAGGAAGATCAAAGGCACAAAGAAACATGAACCCCATTGTGAAGAGTTTAAGGCTAACTACAAAGTTGAAAGGCACAATCCTCAAGACACTCCTCGCTTCTGAAGCCAGCTGCAACTTTGAAGACTTCCAAAAACCACTCTCCTGTTCAATAGGTTACTAGAAGTGCTCACAGAACTCATTGAAAGCTATCATACTCATGGTTATGATTTACTACAGGGAAAAGATACAAATTAGAATCAGCCAAAGAAACTGAAACATAGAGCAGAGTGCAGATGGAGTTAAAACATGGAGACTGTGTTGCCATCTCTCTAAGAAGTTAGGACATAATACTCTCCAAGTATCATTGTGTGACAAAATTCACAGAGTATTCCTAACCATGGAAGCCCATCCAAGCCTCAGTGTTCACAGTTTTTATTGGGGTTCCATTACATAGGCATGGTTGATTGGCTGATTGATTGCCCATGTGGTTGATTCCAGTCTCCACATGAACCAATACTGTGTGAGTTAAAGCCGTTACTCTAAATCACTTGGTTGGTCTTTCTGACATGACCAGCCTTAAGCTTAGGACTATTGGGTGCGGCCTGCCCCAACCCAAGATTCAATGTGATCAACCCACACCTAAACAAGGATACCTCTATCAGGTATACCATAGATTACCTCCCAGAAACCAAGGGCAAAAGCCAGATCCTCTTTGGACAAGGCCAAATTCCTTATTATACACCCATGGGCAAGACTCTTACTCAAAGGTCTGGTCCCATCTCCCACAGGTACACATGAAGTAACATTACCAACATCCACATGGAGAAACATCAGCTTGACCCCCTATGTGACATCCAGTCCATGGCATTAGAGCTCTCTGCATAGATCAGGTCACCACAGTTAACCTCCAGGAAGAATTACAAAGTCACCACTGTGTGGGGCTTCCCAGCCCAGAATGACTGGGGATGGGGCAGAGGGAAATATTTTTTGAGAAACCATTGTGTGCCAGACATTGTTCAACACTCCAGCGATACATCAATGTCAAATACCCCCATTCTCACAGAGCTTACATTCTAGTAAGGACATGTGTGTAAATGGGCTACAGAGGAAAACCTGAAGAAGGGCTGTGGTGGGTATTCTCCACTTATCCCCATCCCCACTCCAAATATATGATCTGCCCTTTTCAGCCCTGCTCCGTGCCCTAAGAAGCGAACCCTGGTGGACTGCATACCAGGACTCCCTTGACAGGCAGATCCCCTCCATGGTTCCAGCTCTCATTGGGCTGTTAATATCATTTTATCCCCTCATTCCTGGGGCCCTAGAGGTGGTAACTGCTTGCCAGTGTTGCTAGTCTCTGGGTGCCTCTCTTGCTTTATTTGTTCCTGTAGCCCTTCCCACACCTCTATAAGAAGTCCCATCAATAAAGTCTCTTCACTGGAACCCTCTGGGGTGAATTATTTTTCCTTCGAGGACTCTAGCTGATACAGTGAATGGTAAGGGAGTCAATCGAAAGAAGCCTGTGTCAAATCCTGCCCAAATCTAGTAAGTCTAACCCAGAGGAGTTTGGAAGTTCAGGGTAGATATGGGTCAAAACAGAACAGGTTACAGACGAGGAATCTGACTGTACATGAGGTGGGAATAAGGTTAGTGGAAAGGAGGTAAGAAAGCAGGTCCCAAACAACCAGCTGGGAAAAAAAGCATCGCTTCCTCACTAGGGATCAGGACCTGGGAGGAGGGATGCACTCTGAATACCCAAAACCAGAATGTTAGCATGGTCTCTGAGAAATGCCTCCCTGGGAGGCCTCAGCCTGGAATCTCAGCCTTCAAACCTGAGGTAGTCAAGACTAATCCCACACCCTGCTGATGAGCTGGGAGATGATAGCTGTTCTGGATTTTGCTGAGCCTGGGAAGGTGTAGGGTTATGAACAGGTGACCTGGTAACTTCTTCCCGAATAACTAGGAGGGAGCTAGAATGGGGAGGAGACTGCCACCTGCTGGACCACAAGTGCCATGAGAACTCCACATGCATGCGTCCCTCCTAATGGGCAGCCGTGGTGCTTTGTTTATAATAAATGTTGAGCAAATGTTTGTAGAATATGTGACATTATCATCAAATAAATGAAGTGCTAGGAAGGCCTTCCTTGACCCTTCAACTACATTAGTCCTCTCGTGATAGGCCTATGGCCCACTGTACTTCCAATTTCATAATCCTTCTTCCCCTTGTAATTGAGAGGCTGAGTTCAAATCCCAGCTTCACTACTTATTACCGGGACAACCCTTTGCAAGGCACTTTATTTCTCTGTGCTGCCTCACTTTCCCCAACTGTAAAATGTTCATAAAAATAGTACTACCTTACAGGATTATTATGAGGGTTAAATACGTTAATGTTTACAAAAATTAATAAAAATGCGTACAGCAAAGCCTGACCAATAATAAGCACTTCATAAGTGTTTGTTAAATGGACCTTCTAGTTTATGTCTGTCTTTCCCAATAGGCCATTGCTCCTTAAGCACAGGGATATTGTCTGTCTCAATTACTGTTGGATTCCTGCAGCCTTCCACAAAGTCTGGCAGAGAGAGAGTATTACATGTTTGTTGAGTGAATAAATGAGTAACGTCATCATCTGCTGTTAACAAAAAACCACTTCTAACCAGGAAATGGCTTGGCAGAGTAAGCAGGACAAATGAGGCTTCATCAGCTAGTTCAGGTGGACCATGCGTAGGGCTATTTCAAAGCAGGTCACCCACATTCCACCATGACAAGGTGGAACAGAGATCTATTGAGTAGCTTCTATTTACTGAGAATGTCACAGTTCATCTATGGTGTGCCAGGCTTTTTACTAAAGATGGGGGGCAGGTACAGAGACAAAGATGGCACTGAGTGCTTAAGGAGTTTTCGATCTAGCTCAGAAGCAAAGTACAGACGTTAATAAAAGACTAGACTATAAAAAAGTGATAAAATATTAGTTCTAGATATCTAATTTGGGGCAGAAGCATACCTTTTTGTAATATTATAGAAATCAGTTTTGATCTGGGATGCAGCCATGATGACAAGAAGGGTTTCAATGGTGCCCTGCCTGCCACCTGTGCCAACTTGCCTTCTGCTTCTCAGGTAGGAGTGTACAGCCAATCCAGGTGGTGGGTCATTCTCATTGACCTGGTGGCCCTGTAGACCCTGCCTTCACAAGAACTTACCAGGCTACCCCAGGACATAACATAGAACCTCACTTTTAGACCCCAGGGCTCAAAGCCTGGTAACAAAATGGAAGAAATGTCATAGGTTTACTCTCACACCCCTCATCTCACTTGAGCACTTGAGCAAACAGAGTTATAATTTTAACAATTATGAAACAGAAGCTCAGAAAAGCAGAACTCCATCAGCTCATAAAGCTAATTTTGGTAGAGACGACCGCCTGACTTCCAGCCGTAGGATTTTTACACCATACCGAGACTTTGACTTGCTTACTTGGGACACATCATCAGGAAAGACCAATTACTAGAAAAGGACATCATGGTTGGTAAAGTAGAGGGTCAGCGACAACAAGGGAAACCCTCAAAGAAATGGGTTGACACAATAGCACAACAATGGACTCAACATGCCGACAATCATGAAGATGGTGCTGGACTGGGCAACGTTTTGTTCCGTTATACATAAGGTTGTCATGAGTCAGAGCTGATTCAACAACGGCAACCATCTTGTAGCACCTTCTGCTGAAAAGCTTGGTGCCTTGGGCTTATCTAGGAAAGTGACTGTCCTAATTGGTTCCGGTCACTTCAGCAGCATGACTAAGTGGGGCTCTCTGGCAGGCACCAAGATATTAGTGAGCCCTTGTCCCATCCCTCATGTGGCTTCTGCCTCTAACAGAGGAGGCGGCGCAGTGGGTCCTACTTAAGACAGGACTCCATCCTCCCCACAAGATTAAAAAGCTGAACTCACAGACATCTCTTGTGCTCACCATTCTGAATATTAATTTTACTATTTATAATAATAAAATTCAATATGAAACAAATCCTAGGAAAAGACTTCCTTCCCATGAAGACTTGATCAATTTTTCCCTCTCTGACAATGTGACTTATTTTGTTACCCTTTGAGCTTTCACACCAGGAAGCTTGGTATTCATTCTACTGATCAATGACTTCCCAAGGGCAAACACTTAATAGCACATTTATTAATGTGTTGTCCACCCTACCCTTAGCCCTGACCTTGACTCATACTGTAATATGCATTTTCCCTGGCCCTAATGTGTTTCTGTTACCAACTGTTGCAGATACTCCAGGGAATGAGGCAAGGCATATGTGAATACAGCTACCATTTTTGAAACCCATGTTGTTGGCTGCCTCTGAGTCAGCCCCCAACTCATGGCAACCTCATGCACAAGAGAACAAAACGCTGCCCAGTCTTGCACCAGCCCCATGATCAGTTGCGGATCATACTGTTGCGATCCATAGGGTTTTCATTGGCCTATTTTCTAAAGTAGATCATCCGGCCTTTCTTCCACTGTAATCTATTAAGCATCATGGCAAAATGCAAGCCTCCACTGACAGATGGGCGATGGCTGTACACGAGGTGCACTGGTTAGGAATTAATCAGGTATCCCACACGGGAGGCAAGAATTCTATGTAAGCCACCACTGCCTGGTTTTGAGACCCTACAATGCACCAAGTACTTCAAGGTGTTTTGTGTACATCACAGTCCCTCCTCACACAATCCTACCATCTAGTTATAGGTATCTTCACCTAATAGATAAGGAAGCTGAGAGACCCAGGGGAATAAAGTAACACGTTCAAAGTCTACTCCAAAGCCCAAACTCTTTTTGCTACAATTGTGTTATTATTCTTAAATAATCATAAGCAATAAGCTTTCTTTAAAGCCTTCACACTATCATTTAAGAGCACTTTATACGCTTTTCTGACATTGATCTTATGAAGCAGGCAGAGTGGATATTTCTAGTATCTTATTTTCCAGGTGAGACACTGAGGTGCCACTAGGATAAGTGCCTGTTCCAGAGCTGCTTAGTGTGAAATTAAAGAGTCTCTCCCCTGGACCAGCAGTTTCTATTTCCACAGAGCCCTCCTTGGTGCTACTGATGGGACCCAACGGGGTGGGGCTCCATGACCCCCATCTTTAACAAGAACAGAATCAGTTTGGGTTTCCTATGGAAGATTTCTTTAAGGAAAAAAAAAAATCACTTCTTTAACTTCTTTAATACATTCTGAAAGCCACTGCTCTGGACCATTGGAGCACGGATGGGCTAATCACTCACCAATCATCTTCAGCCTTCCTATTCTATCCATGAGCAGGGCTGAAATGATGTTCCCAGGCAAGACAGACAGGCTGCCGAGGAAGCTGACGAGGTAAATCAGGAAGTCATTGTCTTGCTCAAAGTCCATGTGGCAGCCCTCCTTCTGCTCCAGAAAGGTGGAATTGATAAACCGACAGTTGATAAACTTATGTTCGTAAAGGTCTGAGGAGAAAAGGAATCTTTGGTTCATGTAATGTGGAGAGTGGCTGGGGACAGCAGGGTCAGGGATGAAAGTAGGCTTTTGAACATCAGACATTCTCAAAATAAAGGTAAGTTGTAGCCAGCTATGGATGAATAGAGAAACTTCTACAACTGTAATGACCTGTTCACGTTTCTTTAAAGAAGAGGAAAGGAAACTAACATTAGTTGAGAAGCACTTTTAAATACATCATCTCTCAAACCTGGGTAAGGTCTCTGACTGTACCAATGAGGTGACCCTGAGGGCCACAGCACTTTGGCCTCTCCTCCACGGCTACTCGACTTACATATAGCAGAAGACAAGAGAGGCAGGCCCAGATCTACCCCATCACTTCACAGCCCATCCAGAAAACCATTTGTTATTCTTCTGGTATCTTCTAAGACCAACTGTTCTAGCAGAAAGAGCGATAAATAGGCTCTTAGGAAACCTGGGTGTGGGGAGCTGGCTCTGCGGGTGACCCCTCTAACCTCCCTGAGACTTCATCTATAAATAAAGGAGTGGCCATGCCATCTCTATTGCTTCTCTGAGCTCTGACATCTCATGATTACAAGTGTTTCAAAAATCCCCATGCTCGGAATATACAAATGAAGAGGCACCATTGAAACTTAAGAGGAGAAAATAAAAGGAAATACCAGTTTTTAGAGAAAAGTAGTGAATTTATGGAACACATTTTCATTATTTTAAGTTTAAATTAAAAAGAAATCCAGGAAGTTAAACCCCATAAAGGATGACTAAGAGACTCAGGAATATTTGGAGGCTAGATATGGAACCTCTTGAGGCTGACATCATGGAGGACAAAGATGTTCTTGCATAAACTATCCCTCAGTGTAGATGTCAGGGAGAAAGCACAGATCTGCATTTAACCCAAGTACAATCATGCATCCCTTGACGTCCACGAAATATTCTGTGATTTGGACATTGTGTGAACACCTAGTTTATCTAAGATTTCAACAAATTCTTCTGCTGCCTTTGCATCAGACCTCACAGACTCACCCCTCACTTTCACATCAGGCAGGGGAATACATTTGAAGCATTTGAACCATCCAGAGCCAGCACTAAACTCAATATAGTAGTCTATCTTGCTTTTTTCTTTAAGCATCTCAAGCAAGTTTTGCGCCTTAGCAGTGATCATCAACGTGCTGTGAGGGGTTTACTTTTGTGTTTGGTCTTCACACCACATCATTAGCAATTTCTCCATATCTAACATTTTTGTTAGCCTTGTAGCTTTCAGTAGAGCCTAGCCTTTAACAGCTTGGACAATTTTTTCTGTCTTTGATGTTAGGTCTGCTATATCCCATTCTCCGACTGGGATTTCTGAACTCTATTATAATTAACCTTATAGGATCATGGACATATATGTGGTCAGATGTTGCTCGAATGGATGTTATGCTGTGCATGACTATAGTTTGCTGGAAAGATCACAGAATTTAGAGCCAAACAATTGATGAATTCATCCAAGCTTGCCAACTGTGGCATCAAGCATGTTACTTAAGCCTCAATTTCCTAAGACGGGGTTAATAATAGCACATTTCCTCTTGCGACAATATAGGCAAAGCCCTGGGAAAGCCCAATTAGTTTCCTCATAGCCCAACTCCCTGTATATAATAAGAGTAATAAATGTAACAAGAAATGGTGAAGTGGTGGAATTTTGTAACTTTTTTAATCACGGAAATTTTAAATGGTGTGATTTTAAAATATTCACATCCTCTCCCTGTATGCACAAATTTTAAAAAGATGTGAACTCCCTTTTTGGTTTATTATGGTGGGAACATAGGTCAGGAATTTTGCAAGTTTCAAATTATTCAAGGTCTTTAAGAATGCACCCTGTGCATGAAATGCAGTCCTCATGGAAGATTTTTTTTAAATCTGTGTGACACTTTACTCCTATCAAGGACTCTTAGCATGTACCATCAGTCTTGTTGACATCCCAGTACTTGCTTAGAACTTTTGTTTCCATTTTACATGTAATAAAACTGAGATGCAGATAAAGCAAATATTTTGGTCAATGCTATGTAACTAAAATGAGTCATATTCAAGGCTAGAATCCATTTCTCCATCCTAGGGTTTGGTAATGGTATCTATGAATACTTGCCTAGTCCTAAAGTATTTCTAGTTCTTTGATTCTTAGACAAGATGAATCTACCCTTGTTACAAGTCTACCTATCTCTAGTCTTTCCATGTTCTTACCTGTGTTGTAAAAGATGGTTGATTCGATGGTGCAATTTTTGAAATAGGTATCAGTAGATGTAACATCTTCAAAATAGCACTCATCAAAGAACGTGTCCTCAAAGAGTACATGTTTAAAGTACATCTTTGTGAACCTGTGGAAAAGACATTAGCTCCTGAGTGATTCATCCAGAGAAGTGGGAGACTTGAGACAAAATTGAGAACGCAGAAAGGCAAAGAGAGGAGAACTGTAAGCCACAAGGTGCTGGAACATTACTTTCAACCCTACTTTGCCATTTCTCAGGTTTTGTTTCTTAATGGGGAGCTAGCACCTATAGTCCAGGTTTAAAAAAGGAAAAGTAGCCATTAAGTGGATTCTGACTCATGGCGACTCCTTGCGTGTCATAGTAGGACTGCGCTTCATGGGGTTTTCAATGGCTAATTTTTCAGTGGAAGATTCCCAGGCCTTTCTTCCAAGAGTGCCTCTGGGCAGACTCGAATCTCCAACCTTTTGGTAAGCAGCCCAGCGTGTTAACAGTTTGCACAGCCCAGGGATTCCAGTCCAGGTACATATGAGGTACTACGCACCACCAGCCCTGTGGTTCCCAAACGCAGGTCCACAGACCTTCTGTAGCAGACTCACAGAAATGTGAAATAGTGTGGTATGAAAATATGAATAACATCTCACTTTACAGGGAGCTATCAAAACATACAGGTTCCTGGGCTGATCCTGGGAGGTTTACAGGCAATAGATTTGCAAAGCTTCTGAGATTCTTCACTTTAAAAAAAAATCTTCCCCCAAAGATACAGGGAAGTAGACACTTCCACATTGTTGGTAGAATATAATTGGTGCAGGGTCCAGGACAATTTTGAAAAAATTTAAATGCATATTCCCTTTTACCTAAAAATATAACCACTAGGAATTTATCTTATACATATGCTTGCTCATGTATACAAAGAGACACATGCGTTGCTGATATTCACTGCAACATTATTTACAAAAGCAATGGTATACTACCTAGATTTGATATACAGATAGATAATATACATACATTAACACCATTCTCTTTTGGTTGTATTTACCACGTTTGGTCAAACTTTAGGCTGAAGGCCTTTGAGAATGTCTATAGTTGTCAAGAATTCCAACTCATTCACTCATTTATTTGTCTATTGATTCATTCACACATTCAGCCTTCAGCAAACATGAATTGAGCATTGTGTTCAACGCTATGAGAACAGAGAAGAAAGGCATGTCTAATGGGAAAAAGGGATGAGCCTATAGACAATGACAACCCAATGATTGAGTTAGGATATGAGGAGCATTGTTCCTCTTCAGGGCCCGCAGACCATTCACTCCATGACAACATATGATGGCTAGAGCCCTTGACTCTCATGCCATGTTGTGTTCTTCTCTGAATCCTAACCAAGTGCCACCTCACATTCACTTCTGCAAAAAGATCTCCCATACAATAAGAGGGCTAGGGCAAGTGCTTCTCAATGAGAGGTCCCAAATCTCCTGCATCAGGATAAAATGGAAGTTTACTATTAAAGGTGAACTTTTGCTCCTAGTTCCAACCTAGACTTGCTAAACCATAACCCCAGAGACAGAGACCAGATTCTGTATTTTTATTGAATTCTGCGCAGAAGTACTAAGAAAGATTTGAGAAACACTGGCCTAGAAAACCCAATGATTTTGAGTAGTTTTTCTTAGGGTCAAATTTGCTACAGGTTTTTAAACCAGGGACTCCAAATCTATCATTGAACTCTTCAGGTTTCCAAAGAAAAACTAATTGGTGAGCCTTTTGTTGCGGAAAGATGCCCCTGGTTTCAAAATTAATGTAATTTGTATGCTAGATGTGTTTACTCAGGAAAGCTATTCCTGGAGATAGTCCTAGGTCTTTGTCTCTTTAATATAGTATTAGGCTGGTGATGCGGCCTTCAGTGGTATTTTAATGTTCTGCCAAGGATGGGTGAGACAGTAGAGCCATAAATCATAAACAGGTCTGACACAGGCAGACCTTAAAATGTATCACCCAGAGAGTTATAAAAAGCAAAGTTATAAGGGAAGGGATAAAAGGAAAAAGGATCAAGGCATATTTTATGAGTCTTTATATAGATCATATTTTCCAATCTCTAATTTATATACTGAAGTGGTCCAAGACTCTTCACTCAGGATAGTTCCAAGGGTGAAAGAAAAGTTAGCAAAAGCATCTCGTAGAACTTTTCCCCTAAGAAAACACTGGCAATCCAAGGTCTTTGTCAGAATTTCTGTTACAAAGAGTATATTTCAGTTACCCTCTCAGACCCAATGCTCGGTCCACAAAGTGATCTAAACTATGTTAAATGTCACATTTTTAAGTGAAGGTGGAATTTTTAGGCTTAGCACTACATCAAGAAACTCAGTCTAATTAAAGAGATAGACAAGGAAACTGACGATTAAAATTCAGTGTGATAATTACCAAGACGGAGGTATGTTATAAATTCACTGCAAAGGGAGCACTTGACCCAGTTGACTAAAGAGATGGGAAGAAGGTCACCTTCCTTGAAGAGGCGACACATAGGTGACTTATGCTGAAGTAAAAGCTCTCCAACTAAACATGTGAAGGAAGCACATTTCAGACAGAGAGAACAGGATGTACAAAGATATGGAGGTACGTTATATTCTCCCATTTTCTTACAAAAATAGAAAATTCTCTTTCACACGAATCATGTCACCTCTCAAAAAATAAATAAAGGGCATGGTTCCCCAAAGCTCCTCCATGAACAGTGAAATAAAATAGAATTCTTCAGGAAAAAAAGTGGAAGCCTTGTCTCTTGCATTGTTGCATACCAGGTCTTAACCCAAGGTAAAGCAAAGCACAAATAAAATGATTATTGACTTCAGAAAAACTATGCTTAGGCCTAAGTTGCCTGAAGAATAGAAGATACAGAAAGTCTTGTCTGAATACTCCATATAGCTTCCTAAGTCCCCACACGTAGGTCTCAACACTTTCACTACCTCTGATGCACTCTGCAAAAGATGAGGAGTGGAGTCCAACTTGCAGGAGTTAACCACCAGGCTAGTCTCTTCCCCTCTCTAGGGCTGCATTTAAAATCTAAAAATGGAAGTGTTGGGAGATGGCTTTCTCCAGCTGTATATATGGTTCTGTAAATGAGGAATACGTTTACTGTGAGTAGCCCTAGGAAAAAATAAAAAGTGGACTTAGGAGTGGCCATCTTAATAATTTCATATTTAGTAAAATAGCATTTCTTGGAGAATCAGGAAATATTTATGATGGGAAGTCCTGGGGCCAATGTCAACCAAATAGTCTTTAAGAACACACATTCTTGTGCCTCCATGAATCTGCCAGTAAATCTAACTGCCTCTCTCCTTCTTCTCTTATACGCAAGGTTTCCCAAGTGCTAAAACCTCAATATCTCATCTCATCTCCTTTGCAGAGATCCCAGCAGGTTTACAGCCTTTAGGAATAATAACTAAAGCAGAATTTTTTAAACAGAAGATAAAATAAAAATGGAAAAAATGAAAATAAAAGCAGTTATTATTAAATTAGTAAGAGAAGAAAAAGTAGAACAAATTTACACATAAATATAGCTGTAAACATCTGAAATAAAACCCTAACATAAAAAAAAAAAAAAACCCACGCAAAAATCTGGAAACTGCCCAAAATTCCTTTAACTGGTAAATAGGTAAACAAAGCGTAATGTACATTCGTACAAAGGAATACAACCCTGCAATAAAAATCAACAAGCTGCTGAACCGGTAACAGCATGGGGAAACCTTAAATGTATCAAGCTGAGTGAAAGATCATGACAAGTTATGGATAACATTTCAAAGTATGGGAATTCCAGAACATGTCATTGTGCTCCTGAGGAACCTGTACATAGATCAAGGCAGTCGTTCGAACATAACAAGGGGGTACTGCATAGTTTAAAGCCAAGAAAGGTGTGTGTTAGGGTTGTATCCTTTCACCATGCTTTTCAATCTGTATGCTGAGCAAATAATCCAAGAAGCTGGACTATATGAAGAAGAACTCGGCATCAGGATTGGAGGAACTCATTAACAACCTGTATTATGCAGATGACACTGCCTTGCTTGCTAAAAGTAAAGAGGACTTGAAGCACTTATTGGTGAAGATCAAAGACCACAGGCTTCAGTATGACTTACACCTCAACCTAAAGAAAACAAAAACCCTCACAACTGGACCAATAAGCCACAGCATCATAAATTGGAGGAAAGATTGAAGTTGTCGAGGATTTCATTTTACCTGGTTCCACAATCAATGCCCATGGAAGCAGCAGTCAGGAAATCAAAGAACTCATTGCATTAGGCAAATCTGTTGCAAAATACCTCTTTAAGTATTAAAAAAGAAAGATGTCACCTTGAAGGTGCACCTGTCCCAAGCCATGGTGTTTTCAATCACCTCGTATGCATGCAAAAGCTAGACGATGAATAAAGAAGACGGAAGAAGAATTGATGCCTTTGAATTGTGGTGTTGGCAAAGAATATTGAATATACCACAGATTTCCAAAAGAATTAACAAATCTGTCTTGGAACAAGTACAACCAGAATGCTTCTTCAAAACAAAGATGGTGAGACTATATCTCACATACTTTGGACATGTTATCAGGAGTGATCAGTCTCTGCAGAAGGACTTCATGATTGATAAAGTAGAGTGTCAGCAAAAAAGAGAAAGACCCTTAACGAGATGGATTGACACAGTGGTTGCAACAATGGGCTCAAGCATAACAAGATTGTGGGGATGGTGCAGGACTGGGCAGAGTTTCATTCTGTTGTGTACAGGGTTGCTATAAGTCAGAACCAACTCAATGGTACCAACAACAACAACAACAAGTGAAAGAAGACAGATTCTATTTATGTGACATTTGTATTACAGAAGGCAGATCACTGGTTGCCAGGGGCTGGAGGTGGAGGGAAGGATTGACTACAAAGCGGCACTAGAAGATTAGAGAGGTAATAGAACTGTTCTGTACCTTCCATATCTGATTGCGGTGGTGGTAACGTGAGTGTAGGTATTTGTCAAATCTCAGAGCTATACAGTAAAAAGGGTGGACAAGGAGGAGAACCCAATCCTCCAGGAAATGACTTTACCATGAAGCTATGGAAATAAGTTTGTGTAGCTATGGTGAAGGGAGAGGCAAATGGACCAATGGAATAAAACAGAGAACCTAGACAGAGACCAATACATATATAGAAACTTGGTATATGATAATATCAATGGGGAAAGGATGGACAGTTCAATAAATGTGGCTGAGATGACTGGCTATTCATGTGGAAAAAAATCGAAATAGTTTTTCTCCCATCCCCAGAGACTAAGTCTAGATTACTAAAGGGCCTAAATATGAAAAGGCAAACTTTTAAAACTTAGGAAAATACTCGATGACATTATACTTGAAGAATTTCTTAAACAAGAGCCAAAAGGCACAAACTTTAAATGGCAGGTTGGTAAAAATTTAGCATTCAAATATAAAACGTCTGCATGAGATGTCACCAGTAAAGTGACAGAACAGCCTGCAGACAGAAAATTTGCAAACACGTAATTGACAATTGCTTTACACGTAGAATTTATAAAGAACTGTGAATCAATACGCACATGATAACCCAATAAATAAAATAAACAAAGCATATGAGCAAGTAACCGATAGAAGAGGACAATGAATAGCTAGTAGGCAAATGAAAACGTATCAGTCTCACCAGAACCAGGGAAACGCAAATTACAACACAACGAGATACCATTTCACACTCATGAATCTTGAAATACAAAGATTGCCAAGATGAAGGGAAGTGTGAGCACCCATGTGCTACAGGAGGGAGTGCAAATTAGTGCAGCTCCTTTGCAGAACAATTTGGCACAAAGAAGTTGAAGATGTTCACACCTTTCCCGCCAGCAATTCCACCTCTGTTTTTTATGTATGTACATTAGAAAAACTCTTGTATAAGAATGCTACTTCAGCATTACTTGCTTTTTTGTTTTGTTCTGCTTTTTAATTGTGTTTTGGGTGGAAGTTTACACAGGAAATTGGGTTTTCACTTAACAATTTCTATACCTATTGTTCAATGACATTGGCTGTATTGTTCACAATATATCAGCATTCTTGTTATTTCCATTTTGGTTGTTCTGTTTCCGTTAATCTAGCTTCCCTGTCCGCCCTTGCCTTCTCATCTTTGGTCTAAGGTAAATGGTTACCATTTGGTTTTATCTAGATGGTTATTTTGAGAAGCACAGTACTTGTGGCTGATATTTATTTTACGGGCCAATCTCTCATTTGTGCAGTATTATAATAGCAAAAAAAAAAAAAAAAGTAAACTACTTAAGCATCCATCAAAAGGAGAACACAGATGAATACATTATAGAATATTCACAAAATGGAATTAAAATTAATAAAACTGAGTTATGTTAACCAACACAAAGCCATAATTTATATTCCCCAAACCACAACTTATACAAAAAACAAGTTGCAGAATTTATAAGTATGCATAATTATACGTGTATATGTATGTGTGTATATATATATACATATACACTGCAATATTTATCTAAAATTTAAAACATGAAAAACAATACTATTTCATGTTTATAGACTTATTAAATATTTGGATGAAGTGTAAAAACATGCGTAAGAATGCGAAACACCAAATTCATGACAATGGTGATCGATTACCCCTGGGAAGGAAAAAGAATAGAATTGGGAAGCGTTACATGGTGAGTAACATTAAATTTATTTTAAAATCCTAAAGAAATATTATTTTAAAATCCTAAAGAAATACAGCATAGTTTACAATTTTATAAAGTTAGGTGTTCCTAACAGGGTTGTTTGCATTATTCTCTATTGTTTGCATGCTTTCAATTCACATTAAAAAAAAAAAAAAAAAACAGGGGAAAGGGAGCAAAGGAATTGTTATTTGCAGATGATAGGATTCGATAACAAGAACAAGGGAAAAACTGGGAGAGGTAATAAAAAAGTTCAGTTAGGCACAAAATAAATATCCAAAACCAATAGGATTTCTATTTATCCACCATAAATAACCTGTGCAAATGTTTGATGGGGAGGAAGTATCCTATTTTCAATAGCTAACAAAAATATACCAGGAATAAACTTAATAAAAACTATGCAGGGCCTATATTAAACTACGAAATTTACAGAGAGATTTTATTAACTTTGAAACATTATGTACATTATACATCAATATTATCACGCTCAGATGTAGGATAGGAGGCTTAGAGAGCTCTGAGAGTTGCCCAGGAGGGTCAGCTAGTTACTGACCAATCAAGGCTGGAATCCAGTCCCTCACGCCTGGGCCGCGGCCTCAGACCTAAGCCAGGTGGTGCATTTGCCAGTATCCCACCACTGGCATCTTCAGCTTCACTGTACATAAACCTAGCCCCGCCACAGTAAGAGAAAATTCTTTTTACGCCACACTAAAAGGACCTCAGCAGATGTGCGTAACTTTTCACTACAGTTCGTGAAAGACTCCACCTTCTCTTTTCTATGGGTAGGTTTGCTTTCTTTTTCTCTCTGCTTCTGCTGCCCCTTATTGTATTAAAAACCAGTTGTCACCAAGTCAACCCCAATACATGGTGACCCTGCAGGTGTCAGACTAGAACTGTGCCCCGCGGCCGTTTCAGTGGCTGATTTTTCAGTAGTAGATCACCAGCCCTTTCTTCCAAGGTACCTCTGGGTGGACTTGAACCTCCAACCTTTCAGTTAGCAGCCAAGGGTGTTAACTGTTTACACCATTCAGAGACTCCCTATTGTACTACTCTTCTCATTTTAGAGCTAAACTCTGTAAGCTTCATTTTCATTCTGAGCTATTCACCCTTGACCTTCAGGAAGAACCTGAGAGAGGTTTTCTCCCATTTTTTCACTGGCAAATCATTTTGGGTGAACAGAAATCATCGAGTTGGATTTGCTCATCCCTATTTGAGGTTCCAACCCTGAACAGGACCCAAAATCAACTTCCTTTTCAGCTGCCACAAAAACCCAGGGTTATGACATTACTTTCCTATCACAAACAGGCATCAGGTACATCTCCCAGGTATCCCTGTAGAGGGGTGTAAGTAAAATAATCCCATTGCCCCCATCCTAACCCTCACAGCAATAAACTCTGCCAAGCAGAAATTTCTTTCCAGGGAGGGAGGGTAAATTAATGGATTAATGCACGCTCTGGGGTGAAAAGCTACTGTTTTCAATTAACAATAATAGAAGCCTGGCCTGACATTTTGGCTCAGGATTTAAAACATGAATGTATTATTTTGCCTTTCCTGCATTTTCCAAAACTCAAATTCTGAAGCAAAATCCGTACGGGAACTCAGAGCACCCAGATCCCATGAGATGCACCAGAAGGCTGCAGATGGTGCGTGGGGAACAGGCCAAAACTAACCTGTGTGCTTTTGTTTCTTCTCGGGGGAAAAGGGATTAGTCTCACAGGCTTCAATAGGATCTCCTTTATTGACAAAGTCTGTGAGCGAAGCCTAAAGCCCTCTTAACACAAAAGAGGTTTCCCCCATGTGTGATAGTTAACAGAATAAATAATTTTTATCTAAATTTTAAATCACGACACTGTGGGTAAAGTCAATATTAGGGGCAATACTGATACCGATGGGAGAACTATCCCAAGGAAACCAGAGAACAGTCCCTCATCCATAGTTCAGAGGCTTGGGGTTTTCAAAGATGCGGTGTTTTCTAGCTCATCACCAGCAGATGTCACTGTAACTCAAGAAAAGAAACCAGACTGGTTCTTTCCTTAGGTCAATTTCAAAGGTTCGTTAATCCTTCCAAGGAGGGGAAAAAAAAAAGTGGCCATCAAGTTGATTCTGATTCATGGTGACCCTATTGTGTCAGAGTAGAACTGTGCTCCAAAGGGTTCTCAAGACTGTGACTTTTCAGAAGCAAATTGCCAGGTCTTTCTTCTGAGGCACATGTAGGTGGACTTGAAAAGCCAACCTTTCAGTTAGCAGGGAACATGTATGCTAACCGTTTGTGCCACCCAGGGACTCTTTCAAGGATAAAAACATTTTGTTCAAAAATTTTGCTAGAAAAAAATTATAGCCTTCAAGTGATAGTGTACTTCTAATATCCACAGACTAAAATATATATATATATATTTATATATACATATATATATATGGCAGAAGTTATAATTAATTTATTATAACTTTTGAAGGAATTTATATTTTAATAATTAGTCAAAAACATCCACATACATTTGAAACAGAAACATGGTAGAGTGGAATATTTACATCCAGTCCCAGATAATCCTTGGCAGGGCTATGCACCCCCAGACCCTTGGCAATAACTCTACAGTCCCCAGGGATCCTGGATTCACAAGATGACACCACCAGTGTCATCCACCCTTGCTCCCTCCTCACTCTCACCCAGCAGATTGCTGAAAGCTAGCAAAGTAGAGAAAGACTAAAAGGACAAAGTGGACTAGAAGTCCCCACTTTCTGCATGGCTAGGTCTTAGAACTCTAAAACTTTGCATGTTATAAATCACAAGGATTCTGCAATTCACTTTTTAATGCAGAAAACACTATGTAAAAGGGGGCTTCTGAAGGAATAGTGAGTTTCCCAATGAGACAATACTGTAGTTTTCAAGGATACAGAATCAGGAGTCCAAACATCTGGGTTGTGAGGCAGACATTTCCATTAGCTGTGTGATCTTAGCCAAGTTCCTCAACCACTGTAAGCTTGTTTCCCCACCTATAAAATAGGAATCATAGTATTTCTTGCCTCTTGGGGTTTTCTGAGAAAAATCTATGTAGGGCCCTTAAGGCAGTACCCGGCACACAGCAAGTGCTCAATAATCCTGGCTGCCATAGTTACTGCTGCTGGGGATCTTATCATTGCCACTACCATCATTGTTATTACTATTATCTCAGTAGAGTATCAGTAAACATTGGGAACTTCAAAAATGGTGTCTCTTTTAGTGAATTCATCTTTGCAGGAAATCATGTAATACTCTGGGTAACATCTAGCCATCCGTAATGTTCCTTGCTTTTCAACATTTCCAAAGTGCAGGGGCAACGTTTCTCCCATAGCAATGCCAACCAGGGTCTCCTGACCTATACTAAACAGCCCTAAGATGAAGCATCATGGGGAATTTCTTTCTACTACCACTAACGTTGGAGCTACCATCTCTGGAATAGTCACCACTCTAAGCAGATTGTAGTGGCTGAATTCTTTGTGCAGAGGATGTGTGTATGCATGGGCGCATGGGTGTGTAGATGTTTGCAACTGAGCTTATCACTTTTTAAAAAACCATCTGAAAATTAGAATTCCATGTCCACTGATACTCGGTCCTAAACTTTCTTCCCCAAAATTTTCACATTTGTAAAAATAATAACCCCTTCCCCCTTCTATTTCATACTTTTTCACTGAAAAGAACAGTGAACATTTGCTACAGTTTGACCTGTAAGAGAAATATAGGGAGTAGGTTGGAGAAGGTATTGTCCCTTGGACTCCACTCGGCCATATGCTGCTCCTTTTGCAAAGTGGCCAGCAGTCACAGATGGGCCACTTCATTCGGACACATAGATGGGTGAAGGTGGGGGTAGGGGGAGAAATTCCACCAGAGTTGACAATACTTGGTGTGAATTTTGCCCAAAGGTGTAAATGTGAAGCAGTTTCTATCATTGACATTGAACTACCTGGGCCATGCTATTTCTGGTGTCCACTGTGCAACCCAACCTGACAAGATTACTGAGTACAATTCAACAAGGAAATATAAGAGGGGTAAATGCTCAGCTTAGTGAATAACGTGGCCTGGGGTAAATTTAGTGAATGTTCTGCTCAGACCCATTTTGGAGTTTCAGAGGGCAAGACCTCAAAGAGATGTTCTTAAAGCCCAATGGGCTAGACTGTCCATCTCATTTGTCCCAGGGGCAGAAGGAGGAGGAGTAACAAGGGTTGAGGAAACAGTCCCACAGGGATGCAGGCAGGACTTTTCTAGTAGTCCACTGGCTTTCTCCCCATCCCTCCAAGGACAGCAACACTTCAGGCTGGCCATAGGGCATGGTGATCAGCCCTCAGGTATAATAACAGGTGAAAGAATAACACAAGGTCATGCCATATTGGAGTCCTTAGTTGGTGCACACAGTTAATGTTAGACTACCCTGCACCAGCCTTGCATAGAGAAAAAAAAATTTTTTTTCTTATTTTGCTCAGAAAGCTGTGCTCTGTACTTGTTTTCAGACAGGTAAGAGAGAGAGCTGCAATCTGGGAGTGGCCATAGGAGCAAAGAGCCTAGTGTGTGCTCTGCCTGATTTTATTGCAGTGGGTCACCTGGAACTGCCCAGACTGAAAAACCTGAGTTCTCCGGCAGTCCAGGCTGGCTCAGCCAAGACTCCATAGGGGTTTAGAGAAACCCTTAGTAGGGGAAAACGTGCATGCTGGGGGCTTTGTCCCCCATGTATACACCTCCTTAGGAATCTCCCTTGACTGTAGCACAGGGTTCAAGTGTTGGGTATTCCGGTTTCCAGAAACTTCTCAATCTCGCCACCAGAGAGGGTTCCAACACCAAACATTTACTTACCCTATTCTTGATGGCTGAGGGCAATTACTGTAAACAGCAGCTACAATCAGTCGCCATGGAGTCAACCCTGCCTCTTGGCGACCCCGTGTGTGGGAGTAAAACTGTGCTCCATAGGGTTTTCAATGGCTGATTTTTCAGAAGTAGATCCTCAGGCCTTTCTTCTGAGGTGCCTCTGGGTGGACTTGAACCTCCAACCTTTCTATAAGCAGCTGAGTGCTTAAATGTTTGCACCACCCAAGGACTCCTAAACAGCTGCTACTCCACCATATTATAAGATACACTGCTTCAGGGCCTATGGCGATGCATAGGGCTCTTCACTCCCACAAAAAAGGGTCCCACCTCATGGATCATTTTGAGTATTTCCTTCTACTTTTTACGTCTCCTCCTTTGATCTTAGTCTATTAATTATGACTGTTAATGTTAATATACTTGAGACAGACCATGTCCCCATTTCTAGTTCGCTCCTGCTAATCGGCCAGATGGCAAAGTTTGTTGGAATTCTGTGTAATATCAGAGTAAATGGGATTGTAATAAGGGCTCAAGTGGATTTCCCATAAGTAAAACGCACGAGTTTTACCATATGGACTCTAATATACCCACTTTGGCCCCACAGGAGCCTTTCTGGCTTCCAACCTGGTTACTGTGTTTTGAATAGTTTGGATTGCAAGATAAGTGATCTTACCTAAGTAAAGCGTGGCTTTTAAAGGTACCTTTTCACCTGCTTTTATTTTAAACCAAAAGTGTCCTGTTTATTCCAAACTGAGGGACAATAGAAAATGCTATTCTCTCTAAAAACCCTTACATTGATCATCTCATGCACTTAGGAGTTTTACACCAGACTGTGTACAATGTTCAATTTAGGCAAATAATTGCCTTACCGAGAAAAGCCAGACGACCCAGAACCACATTTAGATTAGTGAAAAGATTTTTTGTTCAAGAAACTGAAACCAGCTCTGGGGCTGACCTAAGCCCAAAGGAATGTATTGGAAGGACACTGGAGAAGCCTACAGAATCAAAGAAAAAGCTGAACTACCAGGCCACGAACGGTTCAGGAACCACAACAGTGGAAACCTTGGACTCTCTCCAGGCAGTCACCATTCATGGGACACAGCTCTCTGCATATCTCCACGAAAGGTTCAAGTTCTCAGAAGAGATCACCTGATTGCCTCCCCAGTCAAATGTCTCCATCCTTGGATGAATTAGGTATGGCCAAATTAGACATGGCTCGGAGTCAGTATGACACAGACACAGTTACCTGGAGTGTTACTGTGACCATGGCAGCCATGATAAGTCGTGATCGCTACAACATCCATGGAGCTCGTTACCCGCCATATTTAATTTTTATCCTTCCAATGGCTGTCTCCCAGGAACAGTCTCCAGGGGGTACTATTACTCTGCCACCAGGGTCTGAGAGAAGCCCATGGTCCCTCACTTACTTATCATTCACAAGTTTCCCATGTCGGTGAATCTGATTTTCCATCGTGAAGTTGATTGTAGCACCATACACGTGCTCACCGTGAAATACCTTTATTTTAGACTTGTATTCTTCATCTTGAAAATACCGAATCATATCAGGGAACCAAACTGTCAGTCCATAGTAACTGAAATTGAGAAGACAGAACATGTCAGCAGCATGCTTATTGTTTCACTATCAGAGTTTACATCCCTGACTTGATATAGCTCGGGTTCATTTTAAATAGATAAATATGGTCCATTATTAGCAAATCTAATAATATAATTCATCATATTAATAGATCTAAGGAGAAAAATTAGGATCAGCTCCATAGATTCTGAAAGGCATTTAGTAAAAATCAACATTCATTCCTGATTTAAAATACCAATAAATCAAGAACTGGTGGAATATAACCCAAAAAAATGTGTATCTCAGTTCAAAAGCCGGGATCTTAATGGGGAAACACTGGAGACATTCCCACTGAAGTCAGGAACAATAAAAGGATGCCCATTATCACCACTGCTATTTAACACTGTATTGTGGATCTTAGCCAACTCAGACAAGAGAAAGAATGAAGAGTATAAAATTGGAAGGAAGAGGTAAAACTATCTCTGCTTGCAGATGACGTGATGTGGTGGTGAATTTTATGTGTCAACTTGGCTAGGCTAAGAGGCCTGGTTGGCACTAGTCTAGATGTTACTATGAAGTAGTTAAATGTGATTAGCATTTAAATCAGTAGGCCTTAAGTAAAATAGGTCACCCTCCATAACATGGGTGGGCCTTGTCCAATCAGTTGAGGCTTTAAGAGGAAAATCAGAGGTTTCCCAAAGAAGTATTCTGCCTCCAGACTACAAATAGACACCCTGCCAGAATTCTCTCTCCATCCCTACTTTCTGACACAACACTGCCAGAATTTCAAGCCTGTCACCTGACCTTCAGATTTTGGACTTGCCAGCCACCACAATCATGTGAACCAATTCCTCAAAAAAAATCTCTACATAGTTACCTTATTGATCTGTTTCTCTAAAGAGCTCTAAGACATATGGTTTTATATCAGGAAAACCCAAGATTTCCAATTTAAATAGTGACACTTAAACATATGAAGAGATGCTCAATCCCACCCATAATAGATAAATGCAAATTAAAACTACACCATGCTACCATTCTTACGTACCAGGTTGTCAAAAACCCAAAAGTTTGGCACAATTCTCTGCTGGTGAGGCTATAGTTTAAACAGGCATTCTCAGCCAGTGCTACAAGGAGGGCAAAATTGTACAAGACCTCCTGGGTGAGAATTTGTCAATGCCTAAATAATTACTGGTGCATTTATACCCTTTGACCCTGTAATCCTTCTAGAACTAGAAATCTAGTCCACTGATAAATCCACCAGGTATGACATGATCTACAAAAATAACTATTCACTGCAGCATTGTTTGTAACAGCAAAAGCCTGGAAACTTCCCAAGGTTCAGCTATAGGGTCTTGGATGAATAAAGTGTGGTACTATACTACGGAGTGTTACAGTGATGTGCTGTGATTCTGGAAAGAAGAGTGAGAAAAATCTCTATTTTCTGATGGGCAGGTATCTCCAGAGTATATTGCTGAGTGCAAACAGTAGAACAATGTGTTTCTTCAAATAAGAAAAAGAAGAGCAAATAAGAATATATATAATTATTCATTTATATTTAACAAAAAGAAACACCAGAACAACAAATAAGAAAATTTTAAAAATGATTTTATATATATAGAAGGCACAAGGGAATGGGTGGAGGGGGAAGGGATGGATATAAGACTTCTCTGTGGTTTCAACACTTGAAATGTATTACTTATTCAACAAAATTAAATTAAATATAAATAAAACACTTGAAAAGCTATCAGTGAATTAAATCATAGTGTCTAACAGATTTGGCTTCTGAGATGTTCTCTCAGTTCAGATTGAACAGGTGGAGGGTAGCAGGGTCTGACTTTCTCTCTACATTTACCTATTTATGTCTAAAAGGTCAGGTCTCCATAAGTAGGTATTGGAAGAAACTTGATAAGGGGGACCTTCAGGGAGCTAGGTCTCCACAAGTTCCTCACACAAAGAGGTCACTAGAGCCAATTCAATATGCTGGGTCGAGCGAATGCCTCTTTAGGCATAGACTGTAGTAAGCAAGGCAATTTCATAGACAGAAGTTCAAAATCTTGCTAAAGTTTCCTAGTTGATTATAGTTAGCAATTTATTGAGCACTTATTATGGGACAAAAATTATTCTAAGCATTTTGTTGCTGTTGTTGAATGCCATTGACTCAATTCCAACTCATAGCAACCCCATGTGACAATAGAACTTCCTCCATTGGGTTTTCTTGCCTGTAATCTTTATACCTATAGTGAAATAGCCCCATAATGCTGTAAGTGGACCTCATGACTTGCCTAGAAAAAGGGTCACATTATTTTGAGATTAATGAAATGACTAGGGTGAGCCTCCTGCAGAAGAGAGCAGTCAGCTAAGCACCAATTGTATTATACATCAATTTCCATTATCATAGGGAACGTGATTACAGAGTCTTACTGTTTTATCTACTTAATATTCACAGCAGCCTGCGGCAGGCAGTGATGGTTGCCTAGTCAGCACTCATTCCCTGCTTCTTCCCTGTGAATAGCAACTTAATTTTGTTTAGGTATCAACCCTCAGGGAAGGTGACTGTATCTTCAGCTCTGACACGAATTCCAATTAGTCTAAAACTATTGGGAACTCGCATTCCCTTTGCCAGGATTAGTTCAGGCATAGGCATGTCACACAAACCTGGCAAATACAGCAGGAGGGAAGTCTGCTGGGGGACCTCTGAGAAAGGTTTCCTTGATGTTAAAAAAGGAAGCTTGGGGAGAGGCAGCCTCTTCCTCTTTGGGACACTTTTCTGTGTCGACATGATGCCTGGAACAGCCATCTTGAAATCACAGTGGGAACTAGCCTGAGGCTGAAATTCTCCCTAGAGTCTGAGCCTGCCTCTCTACAGAATCCTTTTGTGCCAGACAACAGATTTCCTCACTGTATAAGCCCCTAGAGTTGGCTGCCTGTTACTTGCAGCCAAAAGCATACCATCTGATACAAACTCGATGAGCAAGAAGCAATTGTAATCCTCAGTTTATAGGAGAGGCAACCAAGGCACAGGGAAATTAAAGAACTTGAGTAAGGTGGAACTTACCTTAAGGCCATCGCAAACCAGACCACAGCCAGAATCAGTGTGTTCATTCTGTATGGCCCCATCACGCAGTACAGAGCATTATCCCAGACCTATGACCATACCACAGAAGGTTCATTAAAGGGAGGAATGCTACGACTTGGAAAAGCTCATCTCTAGGATCTTCTAATATGTTGCCAAGGTCCCACAGAGAGAATGAGCACGCCACTACTCCCAGGGGCAGCAATTCTAGTCACATAACAAGAAAAGGATCTTCTTTTATTACTGGCTGACCTCAAATTCTAACAGTCCAATAGCATTTTCCCTAGAAACCTAACGATATTCCATGAACGTGACCAAAAGCACACTGAGTTAGGATTTTAAAGGACACAACCACCCACCAGGCACCCAATAACCTTGAGTACTGAGTTCTGCTCCCTGCCCATGGGCATGGGTGATATTCCTAATTTTTAACCATCCAGTCTTAATATATAGTGACTGGTAGGCTACACCAGTGCTCTGCAGCTGACTAGCTTCCTGCCCACAGAAGCCAGTCTCTCTACAGAACTACATTGCCCTTTAGGAAGACTCTTTCTCAAAAATCGCTAACAAACCTCAAGGGATCATTTATATCGCCCACTGTTTTCTTCCTATGCATTATTTAAAGAGAAGTTGTTGGAAGGAAGTTTACTCAGACTGACCATTTTGTTGTTGTGTGCTGTCAAGTCGATCTAACTCATGTGACCCTATATGACAGAGTAGAACTGCCCCATAGGATTTCCTAGGCTGTAATCTTTTTTTTTTTTTTTTTACTGGAGCAGATTGCCAGGTCTTTTCTCCTGCGGAGCCACTGGTGGATTCAAACAGCCAATCTTTAGTTAGCAGCCAATTGCTTAGCCATCGTGCCACCAGGGCTTCTCCAGACATTTTACTGACATTCAAAATACGTGCCTTGGGCAGAAAGAGTAAGGAAAAGAAAATAAGGTTCAGAGACGGGAAGTGATTGGCTCAAGGGCACACAGCAATTTAGGGGCAGACTTGTACTAGAATCCAAACATTCCCATCTAGGGTTGCTTCCTCTCCATAACACTGCCTAATGTGATAAGGGTGTCCAGGGTCTTTATTCTTCATCCACTGGGGTTATAGATTCCCATAGAGCCATCCTCCCATCCAAAATATATCCCCAATCATACCTGTTTGAAGGTGGTCTTAAATCTGACCAGCCAGCGCTGGTACCAAGTTCCTGTTGAACTTTGGATCTCAATGAATTCATCCATTTGCTTGGGAGTTTTGATGTTGGAAACCTGAAAAGCAAAGATGAGTTAAAGAATTTTAATCCCACTTTGTGTCAAAATTTTACTTTCCATTTTTGGTTTAATGTAACTGACTTTATTAACTTATTTTGAGCTAGAGGGGTCCTTGGTGACCCTCTTGTTCAGTGATTCTTAACCAAAGGTGCACATAATAACTCTTAGGGAGCTTTCCCAGGTGGATGTGTCCCACTCCAGACAAAATGAGTCAGAATCTTTTCACTAAATTGTGTCTTTGGAAAATTTATATCAATGAGTCTTAAATGATTAATTCACTTCATTCTCATTTATATCTGATTTGCCCACAGTAGCATTAATTCCACCCTAAAATTCACAAAACCCGTTGCCATGGAGCCGATTCCAATTCATGGCAACTCACATGTTTCAGAGTAAAACTGTGCTCTATAGGGTTTTCTTGGATGTAATCTATACGAAAGCAAATCACCAGGCCTTTCTTCTGCCGTGCCACTGGGTGCCAAGCACAAATCATCTGTGCCACCTAAAACCATTGCCGCGGAGTCAATTCCGACTTGACTCATGGCAACTGGGACCTATAAAATTCCCAACTCTATCCTTAATACATATTAACATCACAGAAGTCTAGGACCCCGGGAGGCTATGGTGGGGGGAAGGGTGATGTTACTTAAAACATTTTAAAACCACAGCAGAGTAAGGGAAATCCTGTATCGCTGGTTTTCCTTGTAGGAGTCCTAGAAATAGGGAGCAGAGATAAGGTTTTCCATCTCAGCGCTCCCTGCACAAGAGCCCTGGGAAAGGTTAATTTGTCCCATTAAGCAGGTAGACCCATAAGCGAGCCTGATTCACCAAGACACTGATTTCCAAGTTAACTAGATGTCTAAAAGCAGCCATTGAATTAAATAACTAATCACCATCTTAAGAAGTCCCTGACCACACAACTTAACGCCTTTAGACAAGGTATTAAGGTTGGTGCTTGCTGACAAGTCTTCCCCAATACTTACAATAAATGAAAGAGCACATTCAAAATAAATAAATAAAGCAGTTTCCATGATCTCCTCCAACAAATATTTTGTCTAAGGATTAAAATGAGTAATAGGTGTGCCTCTATCTCTTTCTTCAGCCAGAGGACTGAAAACATGAGAGGAAACAAGAACAAGAAAGACAGAAGGGTCTGGATAACCCACAGGGGGAAACCAGCACCTAGCTGGTTCCCCTCTTCCCCGCCCCCTTCCCTGGATTAATTCATTAATTCCCAAGCACAGGGCTCAATAGAGTTTGGTTCAGCTTTTCTAAACACTAAAAAAAAAAAAAAAAAACCCTAGAGCAGACAATCTTAAACTTTTAGGAGGGTCAGGCACCCCTTTGAGAATCTGATGAAGTCACAGGCTCTCTTCACTGAAATTGCACATAAATAACACACTGTGAGCCTTCCTGGACACTTCCCACCATCCCCAGCTTTGCAGCTTTTGCAAATGTAATTCAGCCTGGGGTCATACAGGAAAACTCGAGAGAGAGAAAACAGCAGGAACTGGAGTAGACCCTTTTGGTTGGATCTAGATTTCCCATTATCAGATATCCCCCCAAGGGATATCACAACCCCTGGAGCCCTGGCAGTGCAATGGTTAAGTACTCGGCTGCTAACCAAGAGGTCAGTAGTTCGAATCCACCAGCCGCTCCTTGGAAACCCTATGGGGGCAGTTCTACTCTATCTTACAGAGTTGCTCGGAGTCAGAATCAAGGCGACAGCAGTGGGTTTGGTTTTTTTCTTTTCTTTTTTTGGTTGTTGTTGCTAGTTGCCAACGAGTGGATTCCAGCTCACAGCAACCCCATGTAACAGAGTAGGGCTACTCCAGAGGGTCATCTTCGCTGTCATCTTCCCGGTAGCATATCACGAGGCCTTTTGTTTCACAGTACCACTGGGTGGGCTCTAACCCAGTACCGCTGGGTGGGCTCTAACCCAGTACCGCTGGGTGGGCTCTAACCCAGTACCGCTGGGTGGGCTCTAACCCTGACCTTGAGGTTAGTTGTCCAGTGCAAACCGTTTGCACCACCCAGGGACCTATCAAGAGGCCAGACAGGAAGGCTGACACCAATTCATGAAGCACCTTAAAAACCACACTCCAAAGCCTTAAAATCTCCACTCATATGCAAATTTTTCTTTTTCTGGCTCCTAGGGGAAAAAACACCTTATTCCCTAGGGATCTGGGAGTGGGTGTGTTGACAACTTGAAGCACAATTATTGTAATTTACAATTAACTCTGATTCAGTCTACATTAGAATACAGGTGTCTTCACCCCAGCCCTGCTGAACATCAGTTCTCAGGGGAATACTTCATTCAGGGGACACCTGACAGGTGGCAGCTCAGGCGCTTGTCAGGCAAGGGAATGGAGCTGGTGAAACCTAGAGCTGAAAGGGAAAGTGAGGAAGGAGCATCTGAGAACCTGACCTGCTCCCGAGCTCTTCTTGGAGGCTACTGAGTGTATTCACTGAGGGGGCAGGCACGGGAACAAGGCAGTCACTTCATCACATTGGGCTCTGAGTATTCACCCCTGGCTGCCAACCTCAGGCCAGCTCTCTGAGGGAATCGGCACTTTCTGGCGGAGCTTCTCTCTCTCTCTCTCCGTCCCCATTCAGCCATCCACTTCTACATAATTAATATAATCATCAAGTCAGTGTAGAACACTGAAGCCACAATTTTTCAATTCCTTTTTCTTGTTGGGTAAAAACCACTCAAAACAGAGGTTGTGCCTAAGGACCTACTAACAGGCGTGTGTGATGGGGAAGACAAAATTCCAAAGTTTTGTGGTCCTCTCCTCACTGATTTCTGCCTGAACTTTCTCAGGAATGCACTCCTATCCCTGAAATGAGGCGCTCTAGTCCTGAAGTAAAGGGCTTAGTTTTGCCTTTAGAAATTTCCAGGCTAAGATCTCATTCCTCAAAACTAGGCTGCTTACGTTGGAACATGCTGTCCAGAGAGTGTGAAGTCTCATTTTTACGAGCCCACCTGGTTGGCTTAGAAGTGGTCCTTCTAAAAGCGACAGTTAGGAAAACCCTGAGTGAGCACCATAGGTGCTTGGCTACTACTAACCAAGAGACTGGCTGTTCGAATCCACCCAGTGGCACTGTGGAAGAAAGGCCTGGCGATCTACTTTCCTAAGGGCACAGCCACAAAAAAACCCAATGGAGCACTGTTCTACTCTGACACACATGGGGTAGCAATGAGTTGGAATTCACTCGACTGCAATGGATTGCTTTTGGATCTGTTTTTGTTTTTTGAGGGGGGGAGGGGAAGCACCTACTGTGTGTAAGACAAGTGTCTAGAAGAGTTTATAGCTTATCTGGGAAAGACACAGATAGGCTGCACAATGAAGTGAAGAAGAACTTCTCTATCAGAGCTCCTCTTAGGAGATCACAGTTTGTTTGGAATAAATATGTTAATAAACTGAGGTACAGGGCAGTCCTAGGGAGACACGCTCAAGCTTCAAAGATGACCCCTCACCTGCTATGCATGAGCCAAAGCAGCCTAGTTTTGAGGAATGAGATTTGTTTTAGTTCAGAGGAGGAAGGACAGAGAAAGAGGAAGGACAAGGGAAAGTCTGAAAAGAGGGAGGAAAAGAGGAGACAGGGAGGGGAAGAAAGGGAGGAGAAGGCTGTGTGTGTACCATTCTGATTCTGTGATGTAATTCCTCGGTTAGCCCCAAAGTTTCAGTAAGGCTATTAAAATCACAGCGCTTCGTATGAGTAGGGTGTGTGTGTGAGAGAGAGAGAGAGAAAACTGGTGGGACTGAGTTTCACACCAGGTTGATATGGTACAAAAACCAATCCAGCCAACGTGGATTCAGAGGCTAGAAGCAGAGACCCATAACTCATTGGTGTCGAGTGGATTCTGACTCATAGAGATCCTATAGGACAGAGCAGAACTGCCCCACATCTTTATGGAAGCACACTGCCACATCTTTCTCCCACAGAGAGGTCAGTGGGTTCAAACTGCTGACCTTTCAGTTAGCAGCCAAGCGTTTAACTACTGTGCCATCAAGGCTCCTCTCAGAAGCAGAGACAGACGGCCCTAAAAACTTCTCCCAGGAATAACCAGGAGATTGACGAGAAATTTGAACTTACCCTGGTTTGGAATTGGGGGTGGGAGAGGATGAGTCAAGTATACCCAAATCCTGGTAGGTAGGGAACCCCCAGCTAACATCTGGTTTCCACATCTGCAGTCCACTGAAAATGGCAGGATGGAGAACTAGGAGAGCAACTATGTCCTCAACATTTTTATTTGGAGTATTTTCTATCAATTGTGCTTCTTAATAAATTTGTTTGCGATAAAATCACTAGTCCCATATTTTAGATGTTTTTAGGAATACTGAAATTGGGCAAATACGACATAAAGCCATTTTCTATAAAATTAACTACTTGGGTTAATTTCTGAAAAATATTATCATGACTTTTTGAGTAATAGTTAACACCTATGTTTTTATGTAACACTTCAAGTCAGGTACTGTTTTAGGTGCTTTATTTCATCCACACAATAATTGTATTTATTGATACTATTATTATTGCTCTTTTCCCAAGGAGGAAACTGAGGCATAGAGAGTACCTTGCCTAAGTCCACACAACTAGAGTGCGTCAAAAACGGAATTTGAACCCAGGCTGTGTAGCTCTAGGGTGCAGATTCTTAGCTACCATGCAATCTTGCCACAAAATCAGGAGTTTAAAGCAACGGATTAACATGGACGAATGTTTTACTCTAGGTTGAAATTATGGATTCCAAAGACTCCAAACAACAGACTGGAGTTAGGTGGGAGTTAGTTCAGGAAGGCAGGTCTTAAAGGAAGTTATAGAAACAGGAGCACAAAGATGCCTGCCAACGATGTTCCTCCAGGTTGGTCAAAGAGCTGGAAAAGGAGGAACACGGCATCTCTGTAACTAACAGGACATCTTCATAAAGATTACAGTTTACTGGTTTTTCACTTTTTAAACCAGTAAGAAAAAGAAAAATAATCAAGCCAATAGCCAATGCTGGTAAGGATGTAGCCAAATGGACACCCTATTCCAGGTGGCATTGCAGACTGGTACGACTCTATGGGAATGTAATTTGACATTCTATCTCAAGAGCTAGGAAAAATTCACGCTCCTTGAGCCAATAATTTTCTTTCTAAGAGTCAACTCTTAGAAAAGATTCCTGGATGACTTGAACAGTTTTCGCTCAACTACTAGCCTAAAGATTGGTGGTTCAAACCTACCCAGCAACATCATGGAGAAAAGGTCTGGTGATCTGCTTCCATAAAGATTACTGCCAAAGAAAAACCCTATGGAACAGGTCTACTCTGTAACACATGGGTTCTCCATGAGTTGGAATCAACTCAACGATGGCAGTGGGCTTGGTTTGCTTTCGGTTTACTCTTAGAAAATAAACTCAGAAGATGAAGCAAAAGAAACAATGTTCAGGAGAAGGTTGGTTGCAGCAATATTTGCAGGAACAACATAATAAAACAGGGTAAATAAATAACCGACATTAGGTACATATTTAGGAAAACTGTGTTACTGTTCCTAATTATTACATATTCATCAAAGTGATGGCTATGGTTACCATGTGACAACACATAAGACGTTTATGAGTACTGTTAAATCATATATATGTATGTTTAAACATATGTCTGTTTACCTCTATACGAATATAGCTAGTTTTTGCTGTCATCATTTTTAACTAGCTGACTAAGAAAAACCTGGAAGGAAATCCTCAAAATGCAAAGAATAATTATATTACAGCTATAGGAATGTCAAGAGTTTTATTCTCCTTCTGATACACTTTCTGTTATGTGCTTATACAATTTTTTTTTTTTTTTTTTTTTAGCAAACCAAAAGCATAAAGAGGGAGACATGCCCTTTTGTTGCCATAGGCAACCATACTCACCGTGAACACCTTCTCAGGGGTCCCCTTTGCCCTCATGTTGGTGTCGTGAACTTGCTTGAGAATCATCCAGGCTTCATCATGCTTGCCCATCTGGTAAAGCCAAGGGAAGAGACACGGGAAATCCATTGCTGAATATATTCTCTGTTCTAAGAGATGGAGAACCCTACAAACCCAAAGGGTGCTGTTACCTGGGTCTGAGGTGATTGGACATGGACTCATTACTGTTTGGACTCATGAAGACCAAGACAAGTTTTCCATGCCCAGCCCATGTTGAAATAATAATAGGGTTGTACCTTCATGGTGTCAGTGCTTGGCATTATTACCATTTTTTTATACTATGACTATCCATTCACAGTTATATGGTAGAATCGACTGCTGGGCTCAACAGAGAGCAAGTGGGAGGTGTGTCCCTCAATGATGAGATGAAGGCAAAGACACAACAAAATGTGAACTTTGTGGTAACCCTGGTTAAGAAACTTCATGCTGCATTTGCCTCCTGCTCAATGGGACCAAAGAGGGAATTAGCCATGGAGCATCATTCTGCAGAGAGCTCAAGAAGGAGGCATGTAAGAGGACTCTGAATTGGAGTCCTGCTGTTCCTCTGCCAGCCTCTGGCCTGTCTGACCACTGCAAGCACCAGCTTTCCTCAGAGTTGGAAGGCTCGAAGGACTCATCTCTCAGAATACTGGGAGCAGCCCTCTGCTAGGTAGGGGCCCTGCAGAGCTGCAAATCCTGGAGGGCTTGCAATAGGTACTAGCTTTATCATAGACCCCACTGCAGCACTGAGAAGCATCACACGGCTTTTTAAAAGGCTCATAGTGGGACCTCTGGAGAAAGTGGATGGCATGAAGCAGCCTGGGGAGCTGCCCTTCCTCCACTGCCTAGCCTCAGAGAGTGGCTCTCTCTCCCTGTGGCCAAGGAACCCTGAGTCTCTCCAGCTCTGACAGTTCATGAGTTCATCCCATGTAGCCATCACAAACAGGGAGGGTCCCAGATTTGGTGATGGGCAAGCTCTGCAACTGGGGGGAAGGTAGCATTGTGCCAACAGGAGAGGGCATGGAACTGAGGGGCTGAAAGAAGCAAGGCTAGGACTCTTGTTGCTGGTTCAGTCTCTCATGCATGGGTAGGGAAGGCATGACTCACCTCTAGCAGAAACCTTGGGCTCTCTGGCATGAACTTCAGGGCCAGCATGGACACGGTGCAAGGCAGAGCACAGACGATGACAAACACTCTCCAGCTATGGAAGTGGTAACTGGTCCCCATGCTGAAGCCCCAGCCTGTGAAGAAGCAGCCACTGAGGATTCCTTGTACATGGTCTCTTCCACAACCAAAGAGCAACTGTAAAGGGCTGACTCTCAAAGTTGAGGGCACGTGAGAATGCAGATTTCCCCAGTTGCACCCCCAAAGCTTCAGGTGCAAGTCTGGTATAGAAGCTGAGAATCTGCATTTTGACAAATTCCTGCGTAGGCCTGCCGTGGCATTTGCAGGGCCCTGGATAATAGTACTGATAGAGGTAATATCCTATATTCCTACATATTCAACTTTAAGTTAACAGACTATTGAATAAAATATGTTCTGCCTCCCTAGAAGCAAAGATGGTGAGACTTCAGCTCACTTATTTTGGACATGTCAACAGGAGCGATGAGTCACTGGAGAAGGACATTGTGTTTGGTAAAGTAAAATGAAGGAACCCTCAATGAGATGGATTGACACAGTGGCCACAACAATGTACTCAATCATATCAACGATCATGAAGATATCAGAGGACCAGGCAACATTTCATTCTGTTATACACAGGGTTGCCATGCGTCAGAGCCAACTCGACAGCAACTAACAACTCCTGCCTACCTTGACAAATTACAAATTGAAGGCCAGGCCCAGAGTTGCACAGGACCTGCCTTTGTGGGATCCCTTCTTGGCCCAGCTTTCAGGCCCTCTGGCAGAGTGAGGGGCCTCAGGCTGACATAAATGGGCCCACCACACACACCACCTTGATGAGAATGGGTGTCCTTGTCTTGATTCTGAGCTTAGTGGGAATTCAGGTTTCTGGGTAGCTGGAACTTGGTCTGGAAGGGGGCCATGGCTCCCAGTGCACACGTCCTCCTACCCTCAGGGACTCCTTGCCTCATGGGAAGGAGTGTGGTTAGAGGGGGGCCAGAGTGGGGCCTTATAAGGCATGGGGCTTCCATCAGGGAGCCATCTTTCCCAGGTCCAAGGGCAATGCCAGCTCCAGTTTATTCTGATGCCAATAGTTCAGGACCACACTTTGAAAAACACTGTAAATCTTAATATGACTATTTTTTAAAAAAAAAGAAAAAGAAGCTGAACTTTTATATTCAAATGAATCCCTTTTTTTTTTTTTAAATGGAAAGCTGCAATTGCTCAAAGCATTTCTAAAATCCCTTGTCAGAAACTGCCTTCGGGATCTACAACACAGTATTATTGAATATCCTCCAGGGCAGCAAACTTCTCCCTTTTAAAGACCGGTAGCATAGTGGAAAGAGCCCAGACTTTCACAGTCACAAAGATCAGGATTCAAATCCTGGCTGTATCGCCTCAGTGTGGCCATGGGTTTGCCCATCTGTAGATGCAGGTAATGATCCCTCCACAGACTCACTGTGTGTGAAAGCTCCAGGCAACCAACAATAATTCACCCGTTCTGAGGGTGGATCCTTTAAAAATAGCTTCATGACATTTAGTGTCAGAGATATTGAAATAAGATAAAGATGAGCAAAAGAATGGCTTAAAAAAAAAAAATGCCGAGGGTATAAAATAGTCTGATTTCTTAGGCCACTCAAAGTACCTCTGAAGACAATTTCAAGTCTTTCTAAAAAAGACCAAATGTGTGTGTGTGTGTGTTTGTGTGTATGTGTGCATGTGTATGTATGTGTATGTGTGTGTATGTGTCTGCTGTGTGTGTGTGCATTGATTTCTAAAGTTTAGAAGGTAATAATCCTCTAGACGTAAAATTTCTATTTCATTTACTTAAAAAACAGAATACTTAAAAATATACTATTTAGTTTACTTAAAAATTACAATAACAACAAATACACTGGCAAACTGTAGTGGTGGGCAGGATTTATGTTTGACTTCTCCATTACTCCCTGTCACAGTCACCTAATGCAGTCCAAACAGAAAAACACCACAAGTGGGGGGCTTTAAAGAACAGATCTTTTTTTCCTCACAGTTCAGGAAGCTGCTGTTGTTAGTTGCTGTTCAGTAGGCCTTGATTCATGGCAACAGAACAAAATGTTGCCCAGTTCTACAGCATCTCCACAGTCGTTGCTACGCTCAAGACCACTGTTGCGGCCACTGTGTATTCTGAGTGCCTTACAGACTGGGGGCTCGTCTTCCAGCTCTACATCAAGCAATGGTCTGTTGGGATTCATAAGGTTGTCATCAGTTAATTTTTAGAAGTAGATCATCAGGGCTTTCTTCCTACTCGGTCTTAGTCTGGAAACTCTGCTGAAACCTGTCCACTGTGGATGACCCTGCTGGTATTTGAAATACCAACGTTATAGCTTCCAGCATCACAGCAACAGACAAGCCACCACAGTATGACAAACTGACAGATGGGTGGTGGTCAGCTGGCTATAAATCTGAATTCAGGGCATGGCTGTAGGAGCGGTCCTTCTTTGTCTATCTCAGCTTCTAGTAACTGCAGCAATCCTCAGAGTTCCTGGGCTTGTAGAAACATCTGCTGTATGTGTCTGTCTTTATATGGCATCTTCCCCTGTGTGCCTTTTCGTCTATTCTACTCTTTTTATAATTCAGAGGTGATTAGGTTTAGGACCCACCCTGCTCTGGTATGGTCTTATTAACATAACAAAAGAAAAACCCTACTTCCAAACAGGATCACATTTACAGGTACAGGAGTCAGGACTTTGATACATATTTTGGGGGAACACAATTCAGTCTGTAACACTCACCCTCTGTGGTTCAACGTGTTCTACTTGCAATGGACTCCTTACCAATATCTGCTGTTTCTGTAGATATTGCCTACTCTATCTGCACAATTAAAAGACTAGGCAGCTGGGAAAATCAGCAGGACTGTGGCCACTTTAACACACTTGGCCCCAGCAACAGAACAGGCACTTCATCCAACACACTCAATCAGAGTCAAATCACTTTTCTTCAAATCACAGTGTGGCTTCTTCTCTTCCTCATCTTGCTGGGTTTTTCTTTTCGTTTTAATTTAAAAGCCTTTCCTTTCTCCTGGGAGTAACAGTAGAAAAAGGCAAGATAAAACCATAGCAATGTTTACACATTCTCAACTCATATCCACAAATTACTCTGGGGTAATTAGAAGTCAAGCTGATCAAAACTGCATCACAATCAACTCGGGTGGAGAACCAAAAAGGGCCACAGCAGGCGCATTTACAAAGGCTTACACTCTGCCTGGAAATTTTTTGTTCTTTATGATAATATGTATAAATGATCTGAAATCCATTATTCCCTCATGCCTCTGTGGTTTTTATGGTGATTTCAGTCATCTGCACTTATCATATTTACTAGGCAGATCGTTGGGGCCTTAAATTAAATAAAATTAAACAGTGAAGTGGTTCCAAATATTTGGAACCATAGTAATTTGGAAGCAGGGATTATTCCACTCTCTGATCTTTCAGCTTGCCCTACTTTTCTCCATCAGGATTTCACAACAGCTGGTGGTGCTGACTATAATCAAAATTAATCTTCCATTATATATTCATTGCTTCTGGGCCGTGCCCATGAGTTCCCAGGAAAACATTCTGAGTTTTGTAATTTCCTCTCTCAATGAGTCAGTCACCCAAATTCCTGGTGCTAAGACTTACCATCATTGCATTCCCACAAAAGAAATTCAATGGGTTACACAAGCCGTACGCAAACATCAGTCTCTTTCCTACAGTCACTTCTTGTGTTGGCCCCTCTTAGTGGAGGGATGTTAGAGGATTACTGTCTTAGGCATATTGAGAAGTAGCATCAAATATCTGCTTCTCTCTGAACAAAACATCTGGCCGTGGTAAAATGAGGCTTAAAATAAATAATCACTCTTGTTACACTGTGATTTTAGTCTACTGTATTTGTAGGAAGAGTTTCCTCCTAGCTAAAGCCTGTTTTGATTCAGCATGATCATCCAAGAGGCTTCTATTTTAAAGTGCAGTAGAACCTGCGAAAGCCGGAATCTGTGTAAGGTGGAAATCTATCAGAGAAGGAAAACTCAAGTATTTTCCACTAAAACGAGCAACAGAAGTGTTAAGACTGCACCCTGTCTAAGGTAGAAAACGTGTGAGATCCAGGTAAGCAGGGCAGTCCCATCGAGTTCCAGCTCTCACAGGTTTCACTGTGTAATTTAAAATTCACAGATATCACATGGGCATAAAATGGCAAAACGTCTTGTCCATTTGGGATAAAATACACAATTTCCTCTGTCCACCAGCAGGGATCAGCTAGCAGCTGTGGGCCCCCCACCCCCCCCGCCTTAGGCATCTCATGGAATCTTTTCGTTTTAAATAATATTTTTGTGTGTTTTTAGTGAAATTTTACACAGTAAATTAGGTTCCCATTTGACAATTTCTATACAAATCGTTCAGTAAATCTCATGGAATCTTGATCAGCATGCTCCCAACCTGAATTCTTTGAGATTTCTTAGCAACCAGACACCTAGACATTACCGTGTGTGTGTGTGAGCGTGCACGTAAAGTGAGAAAAGCATGCAGTTTAAAGTGATTATTATGGGCTGCCTGTCCAACCTCACAAGACCCCTCCCACCCTTCCTCTCCACTGTCTTCCTTTCCTAGTGCCGCTGTAACACAAATACCACAAGTAGGTGGCTATGTTCTCACAGTTCTGGAGCCTGAAAGTCCAAATCAGGGTCTCAGCTGCGTTAATTCCTTCCTTGTCGGTAGCCCCAGGCTCTTTGCCTTGTTGAGGGCCATCACATGGCATCTGTCCTGCCCTATGTGTGTGTCTATATCTATCTTGGTCTTTTTATAACTCAGAAGTGATTGGGTTTAGGACCCGCCTTACACTGACATGACCTCATTAACATAACAAAATAAAAACCCTATTTCCATACAGGATCACATCCACAGTTACAAGGGCCAGAAATTCAACATATATATTGGGGGGACACAGTTCAATTCCCAACACCCACTATGGTGCAGACATGTGGTTTGGGTGGGACTAACCACACTCCCTGTTCCAGGAAGGACCTGCTATCCTCTAGGGTATAGTGATTGGTTGAGGTAGACACAACCTGAGCTGATCTAATCAAAAGGAGGCCAAAGACCTTTGTGCACTGCCTTGGTGTGAGGTGTATGTTTCCAAGGTATCTGCAAAAAGGAGGCCTGCAATTGCTAATGCTGCCAGGAGGGAAGCTAGTCCAAGTGTCAGAATCATCTTGAAAATGTTCTAAACACTCCCCTTTGCATCCCAGGAATTACCAAACTTTAGGGCTGGCATGAATGGCTACATTCTACACTTTACAGGTGAAAAAATGAAGGCTGAGCAAGGTGGAGTGACTCATCCCGAGTCGCACAGCACCACTGTCTTGGCTCAGCATTTATTCAGGTTTTATTTGTCCCCCTGCAAAAGCTTTTCAGTCACTCAACTTAAATTTGGAAATAGTTTCTTAGCATCAACATGGTCGGACCAGTTATAAGAGGAAGTGATATTATATCAAAAAGTGTGTGTTGGTGGGCAGGAAAAAGGCAATTTCTCAAAACCATATAACCAAAGGCACAATATACAAGATAATCAAAGTGTGAGTTTGGGTGAAGGATAGAGTGCACAGCCTGTTATCAGGAGTAATGCAATTTTGTCTCTAAAATTGTGAAGAACTGCCTATAGTGACAGAATTATCTGGAAAACTCTTCATTTCACTATTCCTGCTCCTATTTCTTCTCCATTTCAGATACAAAATCCAGCGAGTTCTCAAATACTAGATATGACAAAGACTACATGTTGTTCCCAAACTCATTTCCTCTGTTTTCTAGGCACATAGCTAGATTCCTTTTCCCAGCATTCTTTGCAGTAAGGTGTGGGCAACGGATGTGAGCAGAGATGATGAGCTCGACTTCCTGGCTTACCCATTAAACCACCATGAATAACTACCATGCTCTTTCCCCAAACCAGAGACCTTATAAGGCGCAGGTTGCAGATGGCAGAATTACATGATAGAAGGAGTCTGAGTCCCTGAAATACTGCTGGAACAGAGCCACCTGCAGATCAGAAACACCGTCTGGGCCTTACATGAGGGAGAAACTTCTCTGTTAAGCCACTGAGAGTTCAGGGTTCATCAGTCTATCAGGGTGATATACTCAGCATTATCTTAACTAATACAGTAGGTATTGTCTAGACCAAAGTTTCTTTTTATAAAGATATACATGGAGTCCCTATTAGCTCAGAACACACACCACGGAGGGTCAGGTTTAAAACAAGGACACCAAAGAAGTGAACTGGCAGAGAAGTATTGATTAGCTTCCAACCAGTCGCTGTCAAGTCAACTGTGAATCATGGATCCCATGTGTGTCAGAGTCTAACCGCGCTTCACAAGGTTTTCAGTGGCTGATTCTTCAGGAGTAGATCTGCAGGTCTTTCTGTCAAAATATCACTGAGTGGACTCGAACCACTAACCTTTTGGTTAGCAGCTGATTGGGTTAACCATCTGCACACCTTGGGACGTCTGTTTAGCTTCAGGAGTCCAGATGTCTGCTCCACCCTTTTGGACTGGCTGCTCTGTGACTGCAGGGTTCTAACTGATGGCAAGGCCCAGCCCCATAATCCCTAGTTAACCCATGCTTCAGTTTTCACACAAATTGATTTTGCAGGATGCTGATATTATTACCTAGTGTACTCAGAAGGCATAATCAAATTCAAAACTCTTGCCTTCTCCCTACTTTATTACTGACAAAACCAATAGTGAGAGTTAATGTTGCGAGGTCCCTGTCCAGAGAATCCAGTGTTCACAATTACCCAGGATAATAAAATTGTCCTGGCTGAAACCGTGACCTTTCTGTAAGAGTATCTTGCCTGGTACACATCTGCAGCCCAACAAGAGGGATGGAAGGCATTAGAGTGGAATGTGGGCTGTACCAGAGGGGGAGTCAGGATTCTAGTCTCCCCCACTACCTGCCAGCCATGTGACTTTGGGCAAGTCACCAACTGCTCTTGGCTTCTGTTACTTCTTCATTAAAATGTGGCTACCAAAATCTAATTTGCTGGCGGAAGGAGGGCTGGAGAAGACAATGGTTGAAATCCTTTCAGTTAAAAGAAAAGAAAGAAGAAAGAATGGGAAGATGGATGTTGTTGTCGTTGTACGCCCTTTTCAACTCATAGGGACCCCACGTGACAGAATAGGACTGCCCTATGGGGTTTTCTAGGCTGTATTCTTTACGGGAGCAGATGGCCAGGTCTTCCTCCCGAGGAGCCACTGGTTGGGGTCAAACCACCAACCTTTCCGTTAGTAGCTGACTGCTTAACCGTTGCACCACCAAGGCTATAAAAAATAAAACCATTGCCATCAAGTCGATTCCAACTCATAGCGACCCTATAGGACAAAACAGAACCGACCCATAGGGTTCCCAAGGCTGTAAATCTTTACGGAAGCAGAACGGCACATCTTTCTCCCATGCAGTGGCTGGTGGGTGTGAACCACTGACCTTTTGGCTAGCAGCCGAGTGCTTAACCACTTACACCACCAGGGCTCCTTACCAGGGCTATCCCAAAAAGAGGGTGGAAAAGAGAGAAGGAGGGAGGTTCCAAGGGTAGGAGGACAAACTGATTGCATTGTTTCCAGAAAGACATGTGTATTGAAATGAGTGATGTGTCTGCCATGTTAGAAGTTCTTTAGAAAGATCAAGGTCACATACAGGAACTGCATGTGAGTATGGGGAATAAGGCTGAGAACAGGAAGGCTTGTTTGGATGCAGGTACCATAGAAACAAGGCCCCCTGGGCCACTTTAAGGCCAGTGCACTCACCGTAGTGTGGAATAATGCTCCAGGCCATCACAGATGCGTAGATGCCCCCAGTCATCCAGAAGATGCCCAGCCAACTGAGGTGCTCTCCTCGCTTCTCCCGAGACAAGAACTCAGAAAAATAGGCAAAGACAATGGGCAGCGCACCTCCAATGCTGCAACGGAAAATGCCAGAAAGAAAGAATCAAGCCATACAGGAAAAATGGTGATAGCAGAAACAAAGTTGCCTTATACTCCACCCTTAGGCTCCCTGGTGAAATAACCCAATGAATTTGGGAGGCTCCAAGCATGAGCTTTCATTAAGAAGCCATGCCTCTTTAACCAGTCAAGATTGCTAAGCAAAGACGGAGCAGCCAGGCAGTTCCTCACTGCATGTGGGAAAAAGTCTCAGGCAATTTTCGCCATACTTTACAATCTAACTCCTTCCTGAGGTTTAACTTCATTGTATTTTTGAAAGTTGACAAAAAACTGAGTACAAGGTTTCTGGAGGCACCATTCAGAACTATACTGTTGGAATGCATGGACCATTGGTCTAAGAGTGCCCAGGCATGCTATCTGATTACCTACCCTATTCCGGAGATGAGTCGGCAGAAGACGAAGGCTCCATACCCCTGCACGAAGGAGGAGAGGGAGGCGAAAGAGGCATTGACGGCCAGAGACATGCTGAGAGCCCTCTTCCTGCCCAATTTATCAGCAAGGCCCCCCAGGACAAAGGCCCCGGCCATCATTCCTAGGTAGACTATCAGCCCTGGGAGGAAGAGAGAGAAAGTCAGAAATTAGAAACCATCCGATGTCTTAGAAATCCAACACCCATTTTTACCCATCCTAAAAATTCAGTGTCAGAGACATAAAGGTGAAGTGGGACAAGATGCATGTGGCAAATTAGAAGTGCTATTCAAATGTGACTTTTTAAAACTGTTATTCCAAAAAATAGCCTCACCAGGTTTACCCAGATTCACACATACTAAAATACTTCAGTTGTAACCGGGGTGAGGTACCCTTCTTAAATATTATGCTTTTAGATGCACAGGCAAAGAAAATGTCGTAATTTTATTTTCAAGTAAGAAAATATATTTATGCTACAAAAGTTCTCGTATGAGGGGCTATGTGAGAATTTCCAGGAGAAAAGCCTGGAAAAAGGGCATGGAGAGCATTGGGAAGGGAGAAAATGGAGCACGTCAAAAGCAGTGATTACCAACACAAGAAACCATCTGTTGCTATTGAGTTGAATTCAACTCATGGCGACCCCATGTGTGTCAGAGTAGAACTGTACTCCGGTTTTCAGTGGCTGATTTTTCAAAAGTAGGTCACCAGGCATTTCTTTCAAGGTGCCTCTTGGTGGACTGGATCCTCCAGCCCTGTGATTAGCAGCCAAGCCCATTAACCATTTGTACCCCACAGGACCGATATTTTATTAACAACCCAAGAAGGACTTTTTCCAAGCCTCTAAAAGGACTGTGGAAGAAAATAGCAATGAGCTGTCCTTTCTTAAACACATGTGACTACTACTTGCTTTATAATAGAATCAGTTCACTTAAGTATCATGATAATGGGTGGTTTTAGCTACACTTAATGGTGTTATAATGAAAGTCAGAACACTTGTAGAGGTGACAAAATCCCCAGAAGCATATGGATAACTCTTTTCTACTAAATATTTGATTCCGACTCATAGCGACCCTCTAGGACAAAGTAGAATCGCCCCATAGGGCTTCCAAGGAGCAGCTGGTGGATTTGAACTGCCACCCTTCTGGTCAGCAGCCTGAGCTCTTAACCACTGTTCCACAGTGCTGACTAATTCCCATCCATTGTGCTAAGTGGGGTCACTATGAGTCAGAATCAACTCGACAGCAGTGAGTTTGGTTTTAGTTTGGTGCTAAGTGAACTACATACATATTTTTTTTATTACTGTTGTTGTTATGGATTGAATCATGTCCCCCAAAACAGGTGTTGGAATCCCAACCCCTATGCCTGTGGAAAGGAGTCCTGGTGGCACAATGATTAAGCATTCAGCTGCCAACTGAAAGGTCAGTGAGTCAAACCTACTGGCAGCTCCACGAGAGAAAAGACCTGGTGATCTGGTCCCATAAAGATTACAGCTTAGATAACCATATGGGGCAGTCCTACTCTATTACATAGGGTTGCAATGAGATGGAATCAACTGGATGACACACAACAACATGCCTGTGGATATGATCCTGTTCGGAAATAGGATTTTTTTTATGTTAATGAGATCATATCAGTGTAGAATGTGTCCTAAACCTAATTACTTCTGGGTTTAAGGAGTAGCATAGACCCACAGACAAGGGAACACAGATGGAGGAAAGTAGATGCCATGTGAAGATCGCCAAGGAACCGAGGAATGCTGGAAAAGAAAAGGGTCTTACCCCAGAGCTGGCAGAAAGAGAGCCTTCCCCTAGAGCTGGTGCCCTGAATTCAGACTTCTAGACTCCTAAACTGTGAGAAAATAAATTTCTATTCTTTAAGGCCACCAAAAAACCCAGTGCCGTTGAGTCAATTGCGACTCATAGCGACCCAAAAGGACAGATTAAAACTGCCCCATAGAGTTTCCAAGGAGCACCTGGCGGATTTGAACTGCCAACCCTTTGGTTCACAGCCGTCCACTTAACCACTACACCACCAGGGTTTCCTTAAAGCCACCCTCTTGTGGTATTTCTGTTACAGCAGCAGTAGGTAACTAAGACAATGGTGGCAAGTACATACATAAAAAACATTTGCCATTTCAACATTTTTACATGTAAGATTTAGTAGCATTAATTACATTCTTCATCCTGTGCAGCCATCAACACTATCCATTTCCATATTTTTCCATCACTTTTAACAGATACTCAATGCCTACGAAGCAATGGCCCCCTCTTTCTCTCTCTCCCCCACCACTGGCAAACACTAATAAACTATGGTCTCTATACATTTACCTATTTTAGATATTTCATATAGGTGGTTGTTGTTACTTACTATTAAATTGGCTCCAATACATGTACATGTAAAACAGAACTCACATGAATGTGTAACGGAATGACAAGTTTCCCCAGTCCTGCGCCATCTTTTCTTCTTCCACCACTGTGTCAGACAACATTCTGTGCTGATCCATAGAGCTTTCATTGGCTAATTTTCAGAAGTAGTTCACCAGCCCTTTCTTCCTAGTCTGTCTTAATCTGGAGGCTCCACTGAAACCTGCCCACCAGGAGTGACTCTGCTGGTATTTGAAATACCAGTGGCATAGCTTCCAGCATCACAGCAACACACAATCTACCACAGTATGACAAACTGACAGACAGGTAGTGGCATATAAGTGGGATCATAAAATAGTTGTCATTTTGCGACTGACTTATTTCACTAAGTGTAGAGTTTTTAAGGTTCGTCCATGTTGTAGTATGTATCAGGACTTTAGTTTTCATTATTTTAATATGTCTTTAGTAAACTTATGAAGTATTCTGTGCAGATCTTTCATAATGAGAAAATATCTAATACAAATGATGGAAATCTCCTTTGCCCAGCCTTAACTGTAAAAAAAACAATGAACACAAATCATCTTTCACAGAAAGGAAGCCTCTCAGGCACCTGCAGATGCTTTATTTATGCAGATACGTGCTGGGAAGGACCAACCTAATGCAAAGCGCTCCAATTAGCTGATTAATTACGTTGAAGTTAGGTCCCAGTTTGCTCTATGACAGGAAAAGAAAGAATAACTTTTGTGTTATCCTACTATGACCCTGAGTCATAGTAGGATAACACAAAAGTATATCCCACCTGAATTTAGAGACCATCTCAAGAATAGATTTGACGCATTGAACACTAGTGACCGAAGACGAGACGAGTTGTGGAATGACATCAAGGACATCAGCCATGAAGAAAGCAAGAGGTCATTGAAAAGACAGGAAAGAAAGAAAAGACCAAGATGGATGTCAGAGGAGACTCTGCAGCTTGCTCTTGAGCATCGAGCAGCTAAAGCAAAAGGAAGAATTGATGAAGTAAATGAACTGAAGATTTCAAAGGGCCTCGCAAGAAGGCAATGGATTTTTAATGGCTCGAGAAGACGAAGTATTATAATGACGTGAGCAAAGTGCTGGAGGTGGAAAACCAAAAGGGAAGAACACGCTCGGCGTTTCTCAAGCTGAAAGAACTGAAGAAAAAATTCAAGCCTCCAGCTGCAATAGTAAAGGATTCCATGGGGAAAATATTAAACAATGCAGGAAGCATCAAAAGAAGATGGAAGGAATACAGAGTCATTATACCAAAAAGAATTAGTCCATATTCAACCATTTCAAGAGGTGGCGTATGATCAGGAACCGATGATACTGAAGGAAGAAGTCCAAGCTGCTCTGAAGGCATTGGCGAAAAACAAGGCTCCAGGAAATAACAGAATATCAATTGAGATGTTTCAACAAACAGGTGCAGCACTGGAGGTGCTCACTCATCTATGCCAAGAAATATGGAAGACAGCTTCCTGGCCAACTGACTGGAAGAGATCCATATTTATGCCTATTCCCAAGAAAGGTGATCCAACTGAATGTGGAAATTATAGAACAATATCATTAATATCACACGCAAGCAAAATTTTGCTAAAGATCATTCAAAAATGGCTGCAGCAGCATATGGACGGGGAACTGCCAGAAATTCAGGCTGGTTTCAGAAGAGGACGTGGAACCAGGGATATCACTGCTGATGTCAGATGGATCCTGGCTGAAAGCAGAGAATACTACAAGGATGTTTACCTGTGTTTTATTGACTATGCAAAGGCATTTGACTGTGTGGATCATAACAAACTATGGTTAACACTGCGAAGGATGGGAATTCCAGAACACTTAATTGTGCTTATGAGGAACCTTTACATAGATCAAGAGGCAGTTGTTGGGGCAGAACAAGGGGACACTGATTGGTTTAAAGTAAGGAAAGGTGTGCGTCAGGGTTGTATTCTTTCACCATACCTATTTAATCTGTATGCTGAACAAATAATACAAGAAGCTGGACTACATGAAGAAGAACAGTGAATCAGGATTGGAGGAAGACTCATTAACAACCTGCATTACGCAGATGACACAACCTTCCTTGCTGAAAGTGAAAAGGACTTGAAGCACTTAGTAATGAAGATCAAAGACCACAGCCTTCAGTATGGATTACACCTCAACATAAAGAAAACAAAAATCTTCACAACTGGAACAATGAGCAACATCATGATAAATGGAGAAAAGATTGAAGTTGTCAAGGATTTCATTTTACTTGGATCCACTATCAACAGCCATGGAAGCAGCAGTCAAGAAATCAAAAGACTCATTGCATTGGGTAAATCTGCTGCAAAGGACCTCTTCAAAGTGTTGGAAAGCAAAGATGTCACCCTGAAGACTAAGGTGTGCCTGACCCAGGCCATGGTATTTTCAATCACATCATATGCATGTGAAAGCTGGACAATGAATAACGAAGACCGAAGAAGAGTTGACACCTTTGAATTGTGGTGTTGGCGAAAATATTGAATATACCATATGGACTGCCAAAAGAACGAACAAATCTGTCTTGGAAGAAGTGCAGCCAGAATGCTCCTTAGAGGCAAGGGTGGCAAGACTGCATCTTACATACTTTGGACATGTTGTCAGGAGGGATCACTCCCTGGAGAAGGACATCATGCTTGGCAGGGTACAGGGTCAGCAGAAAAGAGGAAGACCCTCAACGAGGTGGATTGAAACAGTGGCTGCAACAATGAGCTCAAGCATAACAACGATTGTAAGGATGGCGCAGGACTGGGCAGTGTTTTGTTCTGTTGTGCGTGGGGTCACTATGAATCAGAACCAACTCGATGGCACCTAACAACAACAACAACATCCTACTATTTTCACTACCTAGATTTTCTTCACTCACCTGCACTGTAACTATTAACCTCTGTGTTGCTCAAAGTCATGAACTATGTTTTTTCCCCTTTTCAGGATACGGTGTTGTTTATGAAATATGCCTATTACTCTCCCTTTCTATATGTATTCAACAAACACTTATTAAATGCCTATTATGAAGGAGGCAGCGTTCTAGCAACTGAGGATATACAGCAGGGAACAAACACATGAAAATCTCTGCCTATGGGAAACTACATTCTAGTTGGAGGATAGAGTCAATTTTTTTTAAGAAGTATAAAATATATACAGTAAGTTAGTTACCAATATGGGTTGTAAAAAAAAAAACCCACTGGGATTCTGACTCATAGCTACCCTATAGGATAGAGGAGAACTGCCCCATAGGGTTTCCAAGAAGCGCTTGGTGGATTTGTACTGCCAACCTTTTGGTTAGCAGCCGTAGGTCTTAACCACTAGGCCACCACGGTTATAGATGAAAAAAAAATGCAGAGAGGAGAATGGGGAGCGCCAGGATGGGAGGTTACAATTTTAAATAAATGGTCCAGGAAAACCTCACTGACATGGAACGTTTGAACAAAGGTGGACTCATCCCAGACATAAAAAGTATTTTATCATCTGGTCAGTTTGAAAAGAGGAACTTCAGCCCTTCGGTCCATTTCTGTGCTCTACACCACAGCACAAGGTCCAATGTTCTAGACCATGGGTAAGCAAACTTCCTATAAAGGGTTGCATATTAAATATTTTCAGCTTTGCAGGACAGATGGCCTGTGTTGTGACTACTCAACTCTTCTGTTGTATCAAGAAAGCAGCCATAGACAACATGTAAATAAATGGGTGGGGTTGTGTCCTAAGAAAACTTTATTCACAAAACTAGGTAGGCTGGATTTGGCCTGTGAGCCATAGTTTGTGGACCTCTGGACTAGACTCAGGCTGAGATGGATTCCATGATGCCTTTAGTCTATAGTGGAGCCCACCATGCCTTCAGGGGCCTCCAGGGATGTCCTGGTAGGACTCTTGAGGTCTCTGGTAGACCTTCATATTACCATCGTCCAGCCCTGGTGTAAGCACGGCAATGAGCTCTCCTAAGATAATTTTTTTTTTTTTATGTACTATAGCCACCTCCACACCTCAAAATACCTAAATCTATTTTACGCGATTCAACTGACCACCTGAAGCAACGCTTATAATCACTTTCCCCTATCAGTAATGGATGGTTGCCACAGGCTAAAGATCATTGTCACCAAACACGGCTGATCTATCTGAAGCACACACACCAGTATTCAATCCCACCCTTCTAAGTCAGAATTTCCAAAAGTAAGACTCAGACTCTAATTTTAACTGGTATACAAGGCCTCCCCCAGGTGATTCTTAGGTAGCCAGTCCACTACTGATCCATAGGTCATTGTTTAAAAGCAGCTGAACTGTTTAAAGGCAATATTTACTATGACTATCAGAATCTACAAAAGCTAGGGGGGGGAAATCACAAAATTGCTTTTTAGAAAAACACCTGGAATCGTTTATTCTTATTTATAACTCTTGATTTTGGTTTCATTACTGAGTGAGTTCCCCCTGGGATGAAATTAAAGCATTCAGGCTCCGTGCCTTTTTCTAGCATATCCACGTTGGTAGTGGTTAAGTGCTACAGCTTCTAACCAAAAGGTCGGCAGTTTGAATCTGCCAGGCGCTCCTTGGAAGCTCTCCAGGCAGTTCTACTCTGTCCTATAGGGTCACTATGAGTCAGAATCGACTCGACGGCAGTGGGTTGGGTTTGGATTCATGTTGGTATGAATTGCTTGAAAAAACATCTTTTGCCTAATTCCTTCCCTCCAGCTTTGCAGAATGTTATAAATCTCCTTAGAGTTGGGCAGAGTAGGCAGTTTCCTTCTGACTCTGTTCAGTCCTGCTTCTTGAGTCAAGAAAGTAGACACTTGCTGAACCTCTGCTCCTCCCGGCCCTGAGCTTTCTCTGGATACTTGGAAGACACACAGAAAAGGGAAATGGTGAGGATCAGGATCCATGAAGATTCCTGGTTCTCCTTATTTCACCAATTTCCCAACCCACAGATCAGAACACGTATTGAACAGTTTTCCACTGTTAGATCACTGACACTGGAGAAAATGAGTTAAGATTGTAAAAACTCATTCAATAGTATGCATCATACTATATTGTAATAATGTATGGGTTGATTATTCCTTCCAGACTATGAGTTTATCTGCCTGATCCAGCCCTGTCCAGCAAGGGTTTCAACATCTGTTCCCTGCAGACTTAGCCTTGCCAGGTTGTGAGCCATGGTGAGTACTGCCTCACAGGACTGCCTTAGCCATCCATGAGAGTACCTTAAAGCCATCTTCTGCACCTATGTTCCGTCTCCACCAAGAATGAATTTGGTCAGGATGCCTGGGTGAGCCTCAGGCTGCAACCTCCCTATTACTCTCATATGATAAGGCAAGTCTACATGACTGGCCTTGTGTCTGGTCCCAGGATCCTCATCCCCATGCTAATTTCCTGTCAGATCTGATACCCCAACCAACTGTAAAACTCTTGTCCAACCAGGCCCTCCCCAGGAAGGAAGTGGGTTCTCCCTCCTATGACTTGACAACCCATCTAATACCATGACCATGGGTAACCATGAGCCCCGAAGCTTGAACAGCCTGCCCTTCTTCTCCTACCTCCAGACAAACCCCTGGATAGCACCACCAATCTAACTCATACTGGAGTTTTAAACAGTTCCTTGAACTTAGTAATTTAGAATTCTAGAGTCAGGGCAGGGAGGGGATATTTTTTTCCAAGTTAGGTCTGCTCAGCTTCCAACCTTTGTTGGCCTCAGTTTAGTCCCATTCCTTCCAAGTACTTCCAGCATAGCATTCAGCCAACAAAAGCCTTGTGGTTTTCTGCATGACACCTGCCCAATAAACCTTTGGGGAAGATGGAAAGGAAGGAAGTTGGGGAGAAAGAGAGGTAGGGAGGGAGTGAGGGAGGAAGGGGGGTTGGTAATGGGTTTTTTTCTTTATAAGTGCTAATGAGTTAAATGGCCAACTGAGGCATAGAGGCTTGACCTGCATCAGTTGAGCCTTCTGTACTCTTAAGCTGATGACATCTTCATTAGTGTCACTGAAAAATGGAATATACCATCTCAGCCTCATTTCTCTGACTGATGATTTTCTCATTCAGGGAGGGAGAAAGAGAGAAATACTGTTTCCATGGTAGACAGTAAAGGAAGAAAAGTGGAAATTAAGGAAAACCTGGCCTTTTAAAGTTTCCCAAATAAATGTGACTATACCATATTAAAATGTAGAGTAAATTCAGTCAACGTAGTAAAAAATGAAGCCCCTTTTCTGGATATCTTGTCTACATAACTCCAAACAATTGGTCTGAAAGTTCCTACTGGTTTGGCTAAATGCCCTCACAATGTTTTCCCTTGGTCCTTTCCTTGGGAGCCTCCCATTCAATAGAAATGGAAAGGAGAAAACTATCAGTCAGAGAAACGAGGCTGAGATGGTACATTGCATGTTTCAGTGACACTAATACAGATGTCATCAGCTTAAGAGTGCAGAGAGCTCGACTGATGCAGGTCAAACCTCCACGCTGCAGTTGGCTATTTATCTCATTACCACTTCTAGGAAAAACCCATTGCCAACCTTCTCTGCCCCAACCAGCACCTTGTTCTCCACCAAGTTTGCCCCATATTGATAAAAGGGCATTGATTTACTGTAAAGTGTGCCTAAAAATTCTTTGACACTATTGCCACCAAAACACGGAGTCTAATTCGCCTCCCTTTGTCTATGACCTGGGCTTAATAACTTGCTTCCAAAAAAGAAAAAGCAACAGAAGTGCCACTGCATGGCCTCCAAGGCTAGGTTAAAAAGGGTCATACAGCTTCCATCTGGCGCTTCCTCTCTTGAGATCCTTGCACTTAAGTGGAACCCAGCCACCATGTTGGAAGAAGCCCTATCCACATAAAGAGGCCAGGCATAGGTGTTTTAGCCACAGCCCCACCGAGTCCCAGCTGCCAGCCAGCATCAGCCACCAGACATGTGAATAAGCGAGCCTCCAAATGATTCCAGCCTCAGTCTTCATGACACCTAGCAGACACTAAATGGAGCAATGGAGCCGCCATGTCCTGCCCAAATTGCAGATTCATGAGCAAAATAAATACTGTTGTTGCTTTAAGCCACAAAGTAATGCAGCCATAGATAACTAGACAGACAGTGCTTATCAAATTTAAGGAGCCTTTTTTTTTTTAGTATATATAGCAGCAAAATAGCAAACATAGAGTGAGCACTTACAAAAATGCCAGGCTCTGGTCTAAGCATTTCGCAGGCAATTCTATCCCATTTATGGAGCCATGATGGTGTAGTGGTTAAGAGCTTGGCTACCAATCAAAAGGTCGGCAGTTTGAACCCACCAACCGCTCCTTGAAAACCCTATGGGGCAGCTCTACTCTGTCCTGTATGGTCGCTATGAGTCAGAATTGACTCAGTGACAATGTTGGGTTTTTTTGTTTTGTTTTGTTTTCCTACCCCATTTGATGCTCACAACCACCCAGTGAGGTAGATACTATTACTATCCCCATTTTGCAGAGAAGGAATGGATTTTGATTCACAGAGAGATTAAGTAGCATCTCAAGGTTTTATTAGTAAAAGTACCAAGATTTGGATCCAGGAATTCTGACTCCAAAGGTGATGCTTTTAACTACTATACTTCACGGCTCCTTATAGATAAGCACTGGTCAGATTTCTTAGCTCTATATTAGTTCACTCTTTCCTAAGTAGAAGATGGTTTTTCCCTTTCAAGGTGACAAACAATAAAGTCTATGATTATCTCCCCATGAGAAAAAGTGCTCCAATAAAGGTATACATCAGTATTCTAACAACACAGAGAAGGAGCACACCTTGCTCAATGTGGGAAGCTTCTAAGAGCTGAGCTGCTCTTGAAGGACAAACAGAAGGTAGCCAGGTTTCCATCTTGATGGTTGGGGGAGTGCATTAAAGACAATGGCAGAGAGCAGGTGCAGACAAGGAGGCACAAAGAAAGCCTGGAATGTCTGGGCAACTGACTGCGAGTGCATGTAGTTCAGTTGAGTAGAGCATAGTGCATGTGGGGGACCTGCCGAGTATGTGTGTGTGTGTGTGTGTGTGATAGAGACAAAGAACACACGTATTGCTGCATGTAAGTGTGGTTATGTGTGTGCGTGTGGGTCCATGAATTGGGGTCAGGATTGAGCATTGTTCTCTTTTCAAGAACTACCTATAGGGGATCAAACTGACAACAGCAATTCAAAAGGTTAAATAGGAAGCTTAGCGGGCAGTGAGTTTCTGTTAATGGGGGAGAAACAATTTAAAAAAGGAGGGTGGGAATGGATGAACAACTCAAAGAATGGGATCAGTGTCACTGAACTTTATGTGTAGAAACCGTTGAATTGGTATATGTCTTAGAGGCACTTGACTAAAAGTAAAATGGCTTATTTAAAGCCGGGACCCAAACCCCATCTTTAACTGTAGCTTTAACTACAGAGCAGTTAACCTTTGTAACAGAAGCTAGATCCGCTTACTAAGCTGTTTTTCTCTGTGGTCAGCCCGCAGGGCTGGCACACATTGTCTCCAGGGATATTAAATAGCTATCAAACCTTTAGTACAACACAGCCTCAGGAAATGTTTTGCCTTAAGCGAGTTATTCTAACAGTTCTCAGGATATCTGCTTTGTAGCCACCCTGTAACACACAGACCACCCCCAGAAAAATCTGTTCATATATAAAATGTGTTCCCATGAGTAATCCTATGTGAAAGTCTTATAACCAAGACTTGTCATTACAACATTAATCATATCCCACAATATTTTTTCTTGTCAACCAATCCCATTTTGCCAAATGTAACTTTGTAACCAATAACATCCAAAACACTGCTTCTCAATTTTCTGCCTTTAATTCTCTTATTTCATTGTCCACCAATCAGATTATTGTAGGTTATACCTCCTGATTTTGCCCTGTTGCTAGGGCTCTGCAACAGCACCATCTTAAATTCATTGGTTTCACTTCAGTGGAGCCCATGTTTTCCCATTGAAATAATCCGTACATTTCCAACACACCACTTTATTTTACTTAAAGCAAACTTGGAGTTTTTCCTCTGCAATAGGTATGTATTCTGCTGAGTATGTTCTCAACAAGAGAAAAACTTTAAAAAATTGGGGATGGGGGAGACTATAGAGTTAGAGGAGTAGGCCAGAGAGCTACTGAGAGCCAATGTCTACACCCTGGTCCCACCTCAGAGAAAAACACTAGCACCCAATAAGTTATTTTTTCTGTTATTTCAATGGAACGAGCTTCAGGGCTTCTCAAACTTTCCTCTTCACACGAATCATCTGGGGGTCTTATTAAAATCAAACTCTGATTCACAGGTCTCGGGTGGACCTGAGATTTGCATTTCTAACAAGCTCCCAGGTGAGGCCAATGCTTCTGGTCCACAGTCCACACTTTGAGTAGCGAGGGGCCGGAGCACACCCATTCTCCTGTAAACACAGTGAGGGGAAGTGAGGAGGATCCCGGCCTTGGGAACTGAAGAGCTCTTTCATTGGTTGTGTGATTGGGGGAAAAACCTCCTCCCACTGTCTCAGAGCCTTTCCATTGAGTTTGGAAACTGAAGACTGAACTCAATAATCTCTGCGCTACTTTCCGTCTTTTTTTTTTTTAATAGTGTGAATCATAAATATAAAGTTCTATGGATTTCCTCAGAAAAAAGATATTCAAATTAAAAATATAAACCCAGACACACTTAAGTGCCTGGGTGGGCCTGGGCGAGCAGGAGAAGCAATCGTGCACTCGCAGAGTTCAGCTTGCACATAGAAAAGTCCTGAACAAGGAGGAGCTGACTCAGTCTTTTTGTAAAGAGGAATCAGCCTTTTATTCAGCTCATTTTGCCCCTGGGCTTTAGACTTAACCACTCACTAACAAATTTTTTGCTCACTAGTCTCCTGATCAGAAAACAGAGCAGGGGCCAGTGGCTTCACTAGGGGGATGCAGGGGTCCCAGATCACACTGGGTGACACTGTCAGAGGGGGTGATATCAAAATGACTACATCCAAAATTTGTGTGCTATGTTTCAGCAGAAATTTGTTATTTTTTATACAAAATTCCTGTAGTTAAATATAGTCATAAAAACATTTTTCGTAAGGCCAGTTTACCTGTATCAATACACACACAAGGCTAAAGCTATGCTAATTAACTTTTTGAACCTTCTAATGCCCTCCAGTCAGAGCTGTCATTATTACCCAATTACAATGACGCTTCAAATCACGAGGTCTCGTCTGCACACACTACAAGCATACTGTTGTTTTTGCTGCTGCCAGCGTTTTTATAGTCACTGATCTTGTCAAATTTTCTGGTGTTTTAGCTACCATATTGTGGTAATCAGTATTCATGAACCTCTATCCATAACTTTTTTGAGAATGAAGTGGTAATTAAAGGAACAGAAGGAGAAAAATCAAAAAAGGCTTCCGCTTATGTACTAGTAATGTTGTAATTCAATGTAGAAAAATTTTACAAATCGATTTTGTTCTTAGTATTCGTATAATCTAAGAAATATTATATTTAAGCAACTTACAACTGTATCACATATTATTCTATGATTAAAATTGATAATAAACATTGCTTAGATCTGATCCAGGATGAGGTCCATGGGGGGAGGGATGACACCATGAATTACCGCACTGGGTGCCACCAACCCTAGTGACACCACTGGCAAGGGCACTTGGTTTCTCCTGGGGCTTTTCCTCCTGGGCTCTCTGAAACATCTCCCACCCTCTGCTACCACATTTGTTAACTGATTACTAAACTCCAATTTGCCTTCCATTAATTTATTTAATTTTTTTTTCTTTTTAAGTAGTGTAAATTATGAGGACCCCTGGTGGCACAGTGGTGAAGAGTGCAGCTGCTAACCAAAAAGTCGGCAGTTCAAATCCACCAGCCGCTCTTTCGAAACTCTAAGGGTTGTTCTCCTCTGTCCTATAGGGTCACTATGAGTCAGATTTGACTCAACGGCAACGGGTACAAATAAATTACGAAATAAGAAATTATATGGATTACCCCCAGGAAGAAGATATTCCGATCAAAATCATAAAACCAAGAACCTAATCAGCTGCCATCGAGTCAGTTCTAACTCGTGACAACCCCATGTGTGTCAGGGTAGAACTGTGCTCCATAGCATTTTCAATGGCTGGGATCTTTCAGAAGGAGATGGACAGACCCTGCTTCCAAGGCATCTGTGGGTGGACTCGAACTGCCAACCTTTTGGTTACTAGCCCAGCATTTAACCATTTGCAGCACCCAACGACTCCTTTAAACACATAAACCCTAACACAAAGGTTGTATTAAACTACTGTGAAGGTCACACTAGACACATCTACGAACCATATGTGCCCAGTGGCCAAAAGTAGCATCTAGACCACTAGTTTGCAGTCTCAATAATGAGCATCGTGCCAGATATTAAGCTATTGTCTCTCAGCTCCAAAGCCACCCTTCTGGACCCTACTTTGTCCACAGACGATATGGCTGTTTGGCCAGATGCTCCCTGCTAGACTCTGCCAATAGGGGGCACTAGAGGGAGGCTTCCAGGCTAGAGAACGAAGAAAAGACTCGTGTTTCCAGTTCCCGTCAGCTTCACCCTAGCGATACTTCCTCACCCGGGCGGCAGCAATGCCTTTTCATCGTAGCAGCTAAATCCAGTTCGGTTTTCCCAACACTCGCAGAATCAGCCACACGAGGCCCTGCCCTCCTCCCCGACACCAGCACCAGCCAGCCAGCAACCCCTCCCAGAGGCCTGAGTTTCAGCTCCGTGGGGCTCCTGACGATAATCCCGGCCTCTTCTCTTTCCTCCCCCAGCCCTAGAGGGGTAGCTGCTCTCTGAATTCACTGCTTCTGGGATAGTTTTTTGTAACCATTTCACTTATCCAGTTAATAATTCTTTATATTAAAGTCTTCTGCTCAAGTATTCATGGCAACCCCACGTGTTACAGAGTAGAACTGCTCCATAGGGTTTTCTTATTTTTTTTAATCTTTATGGAAGCAGATCACCAGGGCTTTCTTCCACAGCGCCCTTGGGTGCGTTTGAACTGCCAACCTTTAGATTAGTAGTTGAGCACAAACTGCACCACCCAGGGTTGCCATGAGTCAGAATTGACTAGTAGGCAACAGGTTTGTTTTGTTTTGTTTGTTTGTTTTTGGTTCAAGTAACCGGTGTGATTTCTAGTTCCTGACTCAGCCCTGACTAATACAGACACATGAGTGAATTGATCAATCTTTCCAATTTACATATTGAGTCCAGCCCCGTAGCTTTACAAGATGAGGAGCCTGAGGTCCAGAGAAGATCAGTGACTGGTCTGTACCACTCTGCTGGCCAGAAGACATGTTGGCACTGCATTTCTGGTCTCCTGGATCCACGCCTGGTGCTTTTGCTACTAACTCTCACTGTCCAGGTCAAAGGAGGTAACAGAGAGAAAAAGAACTTCTCGAAGTTCACTCTTTGAAGGCTATGAAAAGGCAGAACAAAGATAAAACGTGCCTATCCCTCCAAGAAGAGAAATATGAAATTAATGATGTCTCTTAAATGGCTGCATTATTAAACTCATTTAAAATCTGTCTTTAGCAGAAGAAATTAAAACAATAAATTTAGAAAACTGGAGCATAATGGAGCTATCAAAAATTGCTATCACATGGAGCAGATAAGAGATTAGTTAGAAAGCTAGAAAATCAATTCCACTCAACAGGCTACATGGCATATTAGAGAAATGGTTGCTATGGGTCAAAATAGATGACGGCGATGGGTTTCGGGGTTCATCCTCACACACTGAGCTTTCAAAGGAAATTGAAAACCACGGTTTCTGTTTGCAGAGTAGAGAGAATGGGGGTGAAAGGAGGGAAGATGTGGCGGAGTGGAAAGGAGAAGCCTGCACTGATAGGTGCCGTGAAAGGAAAAGGCCAGTCTTTGGAGTGAGACAACCTGGGCTCACGTCCCGGCTCCGTGGATTACTAGCAACATGACCTTGGGCAAGCCATGTAGCTTCTCTGATCATTGTTCCTTCTTTGTAAAATGCAGATAATAGCGCTCCTCTTGCAGAATCGTTAGGATTAGGTACGAGAGTGGATTTCACGTATCTAGCAGGATGTCTGACACAAAAGTAAATGTGCAATTAATATAAATTGCTATTATTGTTACTAGCAGTGCAGCTTACAATTGGCCATGACCTGAGAAAGCCACAGGGTTAGAAAGATGAAAATAAGCTGGAGGTATTTTGAAATCAAACCAACCACATAGTAAAGGAATACTGAGGAAAGAGGATAGAGAATAGCATAAGAACCTCTTATTTATAGTTTCATGCCCTTTGAATATACCTCACCTTTTCTGGAGAAGGAGCCAAGCTCTAATAAAGAGGTTTATACAATCTAAAATATTTTTCAAGTTTCCTTAACAAGATTTTGAAGACAATACTTTTTTTTTTTTTTTTTGGCTAACTCTTATATAAGGTGGCACAATGGTTAAACACTCGGCTGTTGTTAACCAAAAGGTTGGCACTTTGAACCCACCCAGCGGCTCCCTGGGAGAAAGTCCAGGTGACCTGCTTCTGTAAAGATTAAAGCCTAGAAAACCCTATGGGGCAGTTCTTCTCCGTCACATGGCGTTACTACGATTTGGAGTTGACTCGACAGCACCCAACAACAACTGTTATATTTCTTTGGCTTCCATCTCCTTAAAGGAGCTTCCCTGATGTTCCAAACCAGAGGTCAGCAAACTTTTCCTCCAAAGGGTCAGTGAGTAAATATTTCACGCTTTGCAGGCCACTCAAGATATCTAGCACATTCTCTTCTTCTCGCCAACCCTTTAAAAACGTGAAAGCAAAAACAACATCTATGGCTTGTTGGCTATAGTTTGCTGACCCCTGTTCCAAATGAAATTAGGTTGTGCTTGCTAATCTTTTTGTGTGTGTGTGTGCTTTAAGTGAAAGTTTACAAATCAAGTCAGACTCTCCTACAAAAATTTATAAACACCTTGCTATATACTCCTAATTGCTCTCCCCCTAATGAGACAGCACATTCCTTCCCTCCTCTATTTCTTTTTGCGTCCATTTGGTCAGCTTCTGACCCTCTCTACCCTCTCATCTCCCCTTCAGACAGGAGTCTCATGTGTCTACTTGACCCAGGAAGCTCATTCTCCACCAGTATCATTCTCTATCCCACAGTCTAGTCCAATCCCTGTCTGAAGAGTTAGCTTTAGGAATGGTTCCTGTCTTGGGCTAACAGAAGGTCTGGGGACCATGACCACCAGGGTCATTCTAGTCTCAGTCAGACCATTAAGTGTGGTCTTTTTACAAGAATTTGGGGCCTGCATCCCACTGCTCTCCTGCTCCCTCAAGGGTTCTTTGTTGTGTTCCCTGTCAGGACAGTCATCGGTTGTAGCCAGACACCATCTAGTTCTTCTCGTCTCAGGCTGATGTGGTCTCTGGTTTATGTGGCCCTTTCTGTCTCTTGGACTTATAATTACCCTGTGTCTTTGTCTTTAGTGTTCTTCATTGTCCTTTGCTCCAGGTGGGTCGAGCACAATTGATGCATCTTAGATGGCCACTTGCTAGTGTTTAAAACCCCAGATGCCACTCTCCAAAGGGGGATGCAGAATGTTTTCTTAATAGATCTTATTATGCCAATTGACTTAGATGTCCCCTGAAACCATGGTCCCCTAACCCCTGCCCCTGCTACACTGACCTTTGAAGCATTCAGTTTATTCAGGAAACTTCTTTGCTTTTGGTTTAGTCCAGTTGTGCTGACCTCTCCTGTACTGTGTGTTCTTTCCCTTCACCTAATATAGTTCTTATCTATCTAATTTTGGTTGGTAATCTTGCTGCAGCATACTGTCCTTATCTTTCATACCACATCTCTCTGTTTGCTATTACATATCTATTTATTCAAACACCTTTGACTGTAAGCTTCTGGAGGAAGGGACCACGTTGGTTCTGTTTGGGTAGAGTTTCCCACTGTGTCCAGCATTTAGCATTTAACATAGGAACTGGCACACAGTAGGTGCTCCATTAATATTTGTTCAATAAATGCATTAAATAATATAAAAATGATCCATACTACAGATAAATCTGAAAAGTACAAAAAAATGTACAAAAGGTGAATTTTTAAAAAAAATCCATCATACTACCACTCAAAGACAGCTGTCGTTAGCATGTTTTATTCTTCTCTTCAGGTATTTGTATGCATACAACTACACACTGTATTCACATGCTTGAAACCATTCTGTATTGGGAGTTTCATGGCCTGATTTTTTCCACTTGATTAATAACTCAGCAAAGAACATCTTTGTGTCTATGTTCTTATCTGCATTTCTAGTTATTTGCTCAGGATAGACTCCAAAAAATGGAAACATGAGGTCAAAGGGAATGAACAAGTTCATGGTTCTTGAGATATAAGGACAAATTTTCTCCCAGAAAGCAGGTACACATCACAAACCCCTCATAACCTCTAAAGGTGCTTTTCACACAGGCAGAACATATCCTCTTGGCATCCAAAGCAGCAGGATGAGGGGAGCAGTAGGTGTCCAATCAGACGGGCATTGTTGCTGCCCATTGAGTTGGCCCCAAACTCTGGTAACTCCATCACTAGGGTGGTGCAGAGGATACAGACCACACCAGGTGACACTGTAGAGGGGGTGACACCAATATGACTGTCCATAAAATCTGTGTGCAGTGTTGCAGCAGAGAGCTATTATTTTTAATAAAAACCTCCCCGTAGTTATTTATAACAACAAAAACATTTTTCGTAAGCCCAGCTTACATATATCAATATACCTACAAGGCTGAAACTCTATGCCAGTTTACTTTTTGAACCTTCTAATGCACTGCGGTCAGAGCTGTCATTATTACCCGATTACAGTGATGCTTCGAATCACGTGGTTTAGTCCACACGAGCTACAAGCATGTGCTGTTGTTTTCATTGCTGCCAGCACCTCTATAGTTGCTGATTTTGTCAAATGTTCTGGTGTTTTAGCTACAATATTGTGGTAATTAGCATGGGGAGTGACACCAACCCTAGTGATGCCACTGACCCCATGCACAACAAACCAAAACATTGACATGCACCATCCCCGTGATCAACTCCAGATTGGTCAATGTTCCATTGTGATCCATAGGGTTTCCGCTGGCTGATTTTCAGAAGTAGATCACTAGGCCTTTCTTCCTGGTTCATGTTAGTCTGGAAGCTTTGCTGAAACCTGTTCAGCGTCATAGCAACATGCAAGTCTCCAGTGACAGTCAGGTGGTGGCTGTGTATGAAATGGGTTGGCTGGGAATTGAACAGGGGTGTCCGGCATGTGAGGTGAGAATTCTACCAATGGACCACCAATGCCTCATCACACTAGCTTACAGTGGTGGTGTGAAAGGAAGAGGCTTCTGGACAGATGATCATCTTTATTTAGTAAGTAGCCAAGGACAATCAAGCCATTTCTAACTTTTTTTTTTTTCTTGAAGGCACAGAAATTAAATGCATTATTTACCCTGGTAGGTTTCTGAGCTCTCTTCTCCTGCAACCATGAAAATTTTTCTTTGACTGTAGGTATACGCTTTGCAGAAGAAAAAAATTCAGCATCTCCCAACTATTTCCATTCTATCTACAGGATTCTTGTCCTCTCCCATTCCATTTCTTTATTATTCGAAACAATATGCCTTCTGCCTTCTTGAAGGGTAATATTCTGTTGTATGAGGGTCAGGCATTCACAGATCCACAAGGCAGTAAATGTGATAAAAGCTTAACTTATAATGGAATCCCACAGAGAAGTCTCAAGTTGGTATTAAATCATGGAAGAACATCAGGACATCTTATCTGTACATTTCTATGACATGAGATGTATTGGATAAGTTGATCAGGTGCGTTGTGTGTACATAATATCGGATGCTTGGAAGCTTTTGAGATGATTAAACACTTTCTTTTGGATCTAGGTATTTGGCTCAGTGCAGACTTGGCTTTAACATCCTTTGTCTGGTAGAAACCAATCTGGAAACAACCGTGTTAGACTTTGCTAGTCCCTTACGTGATCAATAAGCTCACATGAGTGAATCTCTGGAAGTGGGGTAAGTTTCTCAATTTATTGACAGTTGGAACTCTTTCCTAAAAGTCACATGTTATTTTTTCAGTTGCTGTCAAGTCAGCTCTGACTCACAGTAATTCCATGTACAACAGAACAAAACATTGCCTGGTCCTATGCCATCTTAATGACTGTTGGTATGCTTGAGTCCATTGTTGCATCCACTGTGTATTTTGAGTGCCTTCCAACCTAGGGGGCTCATCGTCCAGCACTATATCTGTTGTGTTCCATCAGGTTTTCATTGGCTAATTTCCAGAAGTAGATCATCAAGCCTTTCTTCCTAGTTCGTCTTAGTCTGGAAGCTCTGCTGAATCCTTTCCACCATGGGGGACTCTGCTGGTATTTGAAATGCCAGTGGAATAGCTTCCAGCATCACAGCAGCATGCTAGTCACTACAGTATGACAAACTGACAGACAGGTATCACATAGATGTTTGGAAACAAATATGTAGAGGAGAAAAGAAGGGACAAGAGAACTCGCATCTGTTAAGCCCCATCACAAGCTGGACACAGGACACTGGTAAGCCTTCTGACCACTGGGTGCTTACGCTAGCCCTGGAAAAATGGCCATTTGCCCTTCCCCTTAATCTTCCCTCAGGTTGGAAGAGAGAGACTGAGTAATGTTCCTTGAGGATACTGTGAGAACCCTGAAATAGCTTTATTCACATACTGCCACACCAGAGAAGTTTTAGAAAAGCCAAGTTTTCTTTTGGTACCTCACATCCAGCATGACTGCAGGTGAGGTAGGTGCCACCTAGGCTAAAGCCAGTGAAGGTCTCATATCTCTGATAGCTATTGTGGGCGTCTCAGATCCAATTATTACCCACGTAAGAAGACAGTGATGTCTCAACTATTTCACTAAAGAGCAAATTTTGGCTGCTCTTGTGGTCATTTCTAGAGGGTG